>NC_090443.1:279241495-279856657 GCF_031143425.1 Pleurodeles waltl | reverse complement strand
AAACACTCAGAGTTCTTATATCAGCAACAGAGTATCAGTTGGTGAAGTTATGTGGATTTGCAGCTATTCACCCGCGAGGGTATGCAGGTGCTGAGAAGGGCAGGGCTGAGAGGGGGAAGAGGAAATCATGCATGTTTGGTCTCAAAGAGACATGTCAGCACGCCCAAGGTCTTTGCTTTACAAAGTGCTGAGTTTGGTAACATTTCAACCTAAGTAATTCAGCTGAGTGAATGAAGTAAAATAACTTTTTTGTTATGAATATTAGGTTACTATTAATAATGAAAGAAGAAGGGACTTCAGATAAGAATAGAAGAGCACGGTCTCAGCTGTGCATGGCTCCCAGTACTGCAACAGCTGAGGTGGTGCAGGCATGGACTAAGGTGCATAGAGAGGGCTATTTGCTTGCTGAAATAGCACAGAGTAAGATGTGTGGTCTTGCCGGTACCTGCAATACCTTTGCTGGTTCATCTACCCTTCCACTACCCATTTTGCCTGGACCCCATCCAACAATTACCTTTCTTTTCGGAGGACCGTTCTCCTGCTTCCTTACGACGTGGGAAGTCCTCAGAGTCACTGTCAGACCTCTCACTGTCACTGCCTCCACTACCAGTGTCCTCATCTTTCTCCATCTCGTCCGGGTAGCCTTCGTCCTCGCTGGTGCTGGAGCCTTCCCCATCGTGGGCTCGTGCTGCAAGGGGAAAAAGAGCAACAAATTACACATTCACGGATGCGTACATTACCAGCACAAATATATGCAGAAATACAACTTCTCCACATGTGCATGTAGCTTGATTTCAGTTATACATACTGAGATAGATGCTCACGTGTGAGGAAACATTAAGTTACATACTGTGAGCATTTGGGCGTATTATATGGTATGGCTGTGCAACTTTACTGTGTAATACACTCTCAAAAACAGTTTTGGGTCCTTTAAGGCTAGCATGCAAAACCTCCAGCTCAACCCTGGGTGGCTGTGGCTTAGAGCAGCAAAGCTTAAATAAAGGAAATAGTGTAAAACATTTAGAAGCACCATACAACAAAATTGGAAAGTCACACAACAGCAAAAATCTGACACCAATTTATAAAACGATTATATTTGTATGAATTTTTAGAGATCAAGATGAGCAAAATCCACTGGAGGATTCCAGAGATCTAGATTTTTAATGGAAACATCAATCTCAGTTCAACCCCAAACAAGCATTAGTAACTGTAAAGTTTCTAAACTTTTGAAAAGCTTGAAAGGTTGTGTTCACATGCCATCTGGATCATCACATCCCAGTAATTTACCAGTCTCGTTATGATGGGATACTGGGTCGCCCCCAGATGATGGGCGTGGGGGAGGGTGGTAGTATAGTCTGTGGGGGAGGTGGAGGGGGGGTTGGAAGGGAGGGGTTTGTTCAAGTCTACAGGGACCTGTGGGCATGCTCCACCACTAGCACACTGCAGATTCTGTGCTCCAAAGATCTCCCTCAGCATAGTCTCCACAAAATATGGACCACTGAGCCCGTGTTGGGCGACTGTTATGCCAGCGATTCTGGGGTTATCTTGGCGGGACCTTGCCTCAAGGGCTTCATTTTTGCCCCATATTACCGACAGAATCTTCTCCATATCTTGGTATTTGGACTGCAGGTTATCTTCTGCAATCAAGACTTGTTCCGCTGCAGATAGCCCTTCTGTGTGCTTGTCAAGTTTGACCGCCATCTGGTCAATACGAATGTTAAGAGTCAATTTTACTATCAATTGATTGCAGGCTTTGTTGCATCGTCATTAAACTGGTGTGTAGAGGGAGTGCTTTGGTGGGCTGAAGTCCCGAGCCAGTTCTTCCTACGAGTGAGGGGGCACCATGGGAGATACATATATAGATTATATATATATCTCTCTCTCTCTCTCTCTCTCCCCCCCCCCCCCCCCGGTGGCAACTTTGTGTTGTCATCCCAGTACTGTCTCCTCCAAACTTTTTCCAGCCCTTTACAGTGTGTTCTTTCTAAGGAGAGTTTGGGGGTAGAACCAACAGGGCTGATGGATGAGCTTTTGTTTACTTTTAACTATTTCAGGGAATACAGAATTCGTGGCATCAAAAGGAAAGTTCTAATATTGCCTGTAAATTGGACAATGCCACTTTGTTCCAAGGTCTAACTAAGCCTCAGTTGCTGTAGATTTCTATCTCCCCCCAAGCCTCCCATCCCCACCCTAGCATTAGTAACTGTAAAGTTTCTAAACTTTTGAAAAGCTTGAAAGGTTGTGTTCCCCTACTCTGGCCCGCTTGGGGAGTTGGGGTGAGGGGAATTAGGAGTGACTGGACAGTTACCCGGCCATTAAAGTGTTCCTCAGTCCAGTTCTGAACTTTACAGCACAGCCGTCATGGAGTTCAATGGAGTGGTCCTGATGCAGAGGATGTAGGAGATTGAGGATTCTAAAGGATGCTCTGGGTGTTGTGCGGCCGACGGGGGTTCCCTGAAGGTTATTCCTCAATCCACGGAAGAGGTGGGATAACTTTAGACACTGAGGTTGGAAGTCCCTCAAAGTCCTCTTTGATCCAATACAAGGTCAGATGCCGCTGGGCTATCTCCGGACACAGTGGCTCCAGTGGGATGCTTTCTCCGTCTTGGGCGATAAATCTGGACTCAGCTGACACTACCAAGTCTGGCAGACTAGGGTGTAACTTGTGGCTGTTGAAAGTCAGCCTCTTGGGGTAGGCAGTGGCAGTCAGTGGCGATTCTCCAGAAGTGGCTACTGACTTGCAGAGTTGTGCTTCTCCAGTTTTGACAGGCCTGGTGCTGGTTCCAGAGGACAGCTGACTGATCCTTGGAGTCACTTCTTTGGTCTGGGGCTTGGAAGCAATTTTTCCTCAAGCCAGGAGCCACAGGTACAGTCCCCTCTTACTAGCCCAAGGTGTGGCAGGTGCAGTTTAGCAGATGCCTCAGCCTCTTTTTGCCTGTGTCAGGGGTCAGCAGGGCAGTCCTCCTTCAGGCCTTTCTCCAGTTCCGTTCTGATCTGAGGTTTAGGTGCCAAAGTTATGCCCAACGAGTGCCCCGGAGGGATGATGTGGTTACTGGCCAATGGGCTATCAGGATCCCTCCAGCCCTGTGATGACCTCCGGCTACATGTGGCATCTAGCAATAATTCTAAGGTGCACTATTCTGCCCACTTTGATGTCTGAATCCTTCTTTTATTTTAGAAGCTCAGAAACCCACCTTAGAGGTGTAGCCGTCACTGGGCTACAAGCCCATGGATAACGGTTTGGGCACCAGTCTCCCATCTATGGTGTTCGTGCCGCCAACCTGTGTGCCTGAACAAAGGGGTAACCCTTCAGTAGTGTGATCGCTAATAGCCAACCAAAGCCGGTTTCACCTTTGAAGCTCCCTTTTGGACCATTACCCTGAGTGGCTTTCTGCAAAGGGGAAATAATACATCCCTCTGTAGAAGGCTACCATTGCTCCTAAGCCTAGGAGTCGTTCACACTGCTCCCCAAGAGCCCGGATGAGGTCACTGGACAGACTGTGCTACAGAGTGGAAACTTTCTACAAGTTGCTTTTCCTTACAAGTGACATTAAATTCCACTTAAGCATCAAGTTGGGTTTAATGCTGCGATTAATTTGATACCTTGAAGTACCCCGTTTAGTAGTCCATTCAAAAGTTAGCCAGGCTGAGGGCTCAGCCGGAAACTCTGTGTTAGCCAATGAGGCTACTAACTTTTCCACAGCAAAACGCTAATATGGAAGTGATGCTGTCAGGACAGAATAAAAGCATATGTCTAACTTAATAATATATAGCTCCTTGCCTCAGGTCTTCATCATATTGTTAAGGGAAGTGGGGGCTCTGTCATTGGTTTAAATGGTCTAAAAACCAGCAGCATCAGTCCAAACCTTTGGGGGTGAACATACAAAAAGAGGCATTTCCTTACACATAGGTAATGGAAAACCCTGCCCTACTACTGCCATAGAACACATTATGTATTATGGAAAAAATGCTGCCGCAATACAGAGGTAGCCTTTTGTGGGGTCTACAAACTAGGCCATTCATAGTTATTTAAAACATAGTATTACCTTTTCTGTTAATAGTTGATCTGGGCATTTCGGGGCTATCATTCAAACTTCACATACATCAGAACAAGGCTGCTCGGAGTGACCGGACCTAGGTCTATCTGGATCAGAAGGAGTCCATCAAATCAAATGCAGACTTCAAGTTTGACAGGTTAAGAAAAAGGCTGACTTAGAGACAAGTGTTAAAGTTAGAGCATGGCCAGGCCCTGCCCAGAAACCGATCTTCGAACTGACAGGGTTAAAGCAAGGGACAGGTCTTCAGTCAGCGAGGGTTATGACAAATTGGGCTGTCAGAGACAGGCCGTCTGATGGTGTCACTGACAGAATAAGCCCACTAGTTTTAGGGCAAGGTTAGTGTGTGATAAGAACACGAACATCTCTTGGCTGTAGTCAGACTGAATTCACTCCAAAGATACAAAAGTCACTGCATCAGGACATCTGAATATTGCTATAATGTGTCTACAGATTAATGGGAAAGAGAAGATCTAGGCTGGCCTCAAGCTCTATATGATCGGGAGGGCTGATTTCGAGAAGAGCAGCAAAACCGTGAACCTGCCCATCTCACCTCCATCGGGATGGTTCCTTCTCTCCTCTTCACGCTTCCTTCTGCTGTTCTCCAACACAAAACCCACCTTGCGCCCATACATCTTCAGCACCTGGGGTGGTGGCGGACCAGGGGGTGGGCCAGGTGGTTTCTTCCCAGGAGGCAGCCGGGGGACACCCTGACCTGGGAGAATGGGAGTTACCATAACAGGTCGTGGGGGAGCTCTGGTGGGAAAAAAAAAAAGAAAGAAAAAAAAAAAAAGACTGTGTGTTAAAATATTTAAACTCTTACAAGCTTTTAGAGAATTGCAAACAGGTATTTGTTATCAAGACTTCTAAACCACTTGAAAAAAACATAACTGTAGCGAAGGCAACAACAACAGGGTTAATGTGTCTGTCAGACTCCATTTGGGGTTGAGGTTGTCTCATCTTAAGTTGGAAGGTCCATCCTACAATGGCTCAGCAAACTGGGCCAGGTACAACCCCTTCTAGAACTAACTTAGCACTGGCAAGCAGCCACAAGGCTCTCGGGGAGGTAGTATGGGGGTGCTCGAGCTAAGAGCTCAACAATCACACAACAGTACAACAAACAAATGTCCAATCCAGCCCTGTGCATATATTTACAACAACAAAAAGACACTTTAATTCAAACTAGAACAAAATATAACAGGCTATTGCAAAAAAATACAATTTAGTAATCTCAGGCGCTATCAAGCAGTTCTGCGTCTCCATCCACTAATCATTTCCAGTCATCCCCTCTGGTGAAGGAACAAGGTATTTTGCAGGTTGTCCACCTCCCACCTCCCCCTACCCCCCCCTCCTCCCCACCCCAAACACCTTTGCATCATCTGAACTGCTAGATGCTGACATTGCACTGAAGCCTGCTAACTGGGCTCAGCAACCTGAGGAATGCCGCCCCCAGTCCTGAGGCTCATTTAGGACCAGGGCAGTTGGGAAATTAGCTATGCAGTAGGTGTGTTGCAACTCCAGGCTAGTCACCCCCCTAAGGTGGGCTTCTTGATATGCTTCATGAAGTAAGGGATTCACCATCTTGTTTTATGGTGGAAACTAGGAACTCTGGGGCAGGGTTTTGCACCCCCCCCCCCCTTACAGGAAGTGGTCATATAAGGGGTGTAGTCACCTCAGGGGTAGATATTTCATTGGCCACTACCCTACACTCTCCTAAACACCCCTACATTCAGTAATAAGGTGGCCCCCTGATACCAGGAACTCATATTTGACTGACTAAAGAAGAAGGACAAAAAGACCCCAACAACGCAAGAACTATGGACTAGCTGTGGACTTTGGCACCAAACCCTGCCTACATGTTCCTGCCCCAATAATTGCAAAAATCCGACTCGTCCTGCAGCTGTGCATCCTCCGAAAGCCTCAGAGGCCTGCCAGCACTTCCCCAATCAGCCACTCTGTTGGAGCAGAGAAGCCAATTCCCTGCACCAGCAGGCACAAACTGTGACTACCCAGTTCCTCGATTTGCAGACCATGGAGTCCACCGAGGGAGAAACTCACCAGGAAGAGGATCCCTAGTGTCGAGGAGTGCAACCTCGTTGTCCTCTCCAGTCTTCGAGACACTGAGCCCGCCCGGAGTCTACTTGCACTCTGTGTGCCACCATTAGTTGCAAGCACCAAGGCTTGTTTGTGAGCAGTCCAAACACCACTGCCGTCAAAATTTACCTGCATGCGAGGGACTTCAACAGAGGCCAGCTCCACACCAAAAGTCGTCTTGCTCTGTTTCTTTCCCCTACACGCCTCCTGCTGGTGTCCCCTTGGCCCAGGAGTCCCCACAAGTCTAGCCCCCGTCTGTGTTTCGCCCGACTTGTCCCCCAAGTCCCCCCATTGCAGACCCTGCTGTTTGACAGGTCTCTTTAAGCTTTGACAAGCTCAGTGTACCACTTGAGACTACCAATGCAACCAGCACCTCTGCACCCGAACTCCCCAGGGTACCACTCAATCAATCATGGAATTTGTAAAGCGCACTACTCACCCGTGAGGGTCTCAAGGCAATGAAGGGGGGGTTGGAGGGGGGCTGCTACTGCTGAACAGCCATGTCTTGAGAAGTCTCCTGAGGGTAAGTAGGTCCTTAGTCTGACACAGGTGGGTGGGAAGAGTGTTCTACATTTTGGCGGCGAGGTGGGAGAATGATCTGCAGATGCGTGGGACGGTGGCGAGGGCAAGGTCGGCGGAGCGAAGCTGTCGGGGTGTAGGAGCGCAGTCTGTTGAGGTACTCTGGTCCGGTGTTGTGTAGTGCCTTGTGAGCGTGGTTGAGGAGTTTGAACGTGATTCTCTTGTTGACGAGGAGCCACTGTAGGGGTCTCAGGTGGGCTGTGATGAGGCATGCGGAAGTGTTCTGGATGTGTTGCGGTCTTTTCTGGAGTTTGGCTGTGGTTCCTGCATAGAGGGCATTGCCGTAGTCCAGTTTGCTGCTTATGAGGGCTTGGGGGCTGTTCTTCTGGTTTCAGCAGAGATCCATTTGTAGATCTTCCGAAGGGGAAGAAGAAAGAAGAAAGAAGAGAGAAGGAGAGAAGAAGAGAGAAGGAGAGAAGAAGAGAGGAGGAGAGAAGAAGAGAGGAGGAGAGAAGAAGAGAGGAGGAGAGAGGAGAGGAGAGAAGAAGAGAGGAGAGGAGAGAAGAAGAGAGGAGAGGAGAGGAGGAGAGAGAAGAGGAGGAGAGAGAAGAGGAGGAGAGAGGAGAGGAGGAGAGAGAAGAGGAGGAGAGAGAAGAGGAGGAGAGAGGAGAGGAGGAGAGAGAAGAGGAGGAGAAGAGGAGAAGAGGAGAAGAGGAGAAGAGGAGAAGAGGAGAAGAGGAGAAGAGGAGAAGAGGAGAAGAGGAGAGGAGAGGAGGAGAGGAGGAGAGGAGGAGAGGAGAGAGGAGAGAGGAGAGAGGAGAGAGGAGAGAGGAGAGAGGAGAGAGGAGAGAGGAGAGAGGAGAGAGGAGAGAGGAGAGAGGAGAGAGGAGAGAGGAGAGAGGAGAGAGGAGAGAGGAGAGAGGAGAGAGGGAGGAGAGAGGAGAGAGGAGAGAGGAGAGAGGAGAGAGGAGAGAGGAGAGAGGAGAGAGGAGAGAGGAGAGAGGAGAGAGGAGAGAGGAGAGAGGAGAGAGGAGAGAGGAGAGAGGAGAGAGGAGAGAGGAGAGAGGAGAGAGGAGAGAGGAGAGAGGAGAGAGGAGAGAGGAGAGAGGAGAGAGGAGAGAGGAGAGAAGAGAGAAGAGAGAAGAGAGAAGAGAGAAGAGAGAAGAGAGAAGAGAGAAGAGAGAAGGAGAGAAGGAGAGAAGGAGAGAAGGAGAGAAGGAGAGAAAGAGAGAAAGAGAGAAGGAGAGAAGGAGAGAAGAGAGAAAGAAGAAGGAGGAACTGACTTGCTGGGTCATAGATAGTGAAGAGACCAGGATGAATCCCAGGTTGCGTGCGTGGTCGGTGGGTGTCTGTGCGGTTCCCAGTGTGGCAGGCCACCAGGAGTCATCCCATGCAGAGGGGGTGGAGCCAAAGACAAGGACCTCTGTCTTGTCGGAATTCAGTTTCAGGAAGCTGTTCTTCATCCATTCAGCGATGGCCTTCATTCCTTTGTGGAGGTTGGTCTTGGTAGTGGTGGGGTCCTTGGTGAGGGAGAGGATCAGCTGGGTGTCATCTGCGTATGAGATGATGTTGTGAGATTGGGCGATGTTAGTGAGCGGAGCCATGTAGACGTTGAAGAGGGTCGGGCTGAGGGACGAACCCTGGGTTACGCAACAGATGATTTTGGTGGCTTCAGAGCGGAATGGAGGGAGGCAGAAATGAGTTCTGCCGGTGAGGAAGGAGGTGATCCAGTCCAGGGCTCTGTCGCAGATTCCTGCGTCCTTGAGGCATGTGCATAGGGTGTGGTGGCAGATGGTCTCGAACGTGGCTGAGAGGTCCAGGAGGATGACTGCCGGGGTTTTGCCGTTGTCCAGTATGGTCCTCATGTCGTCGGTGGCTGCGATGAGGGCGGTTTCGGTGTGGTGGTTGCTGCGGAATACGGATTGGGATGGGTCCAGAGTGTTGTTCTCCTCGAGGGAACAGGTCAGTTGTTTGTTGACAATTTTCTCTATTACTTTTTCCGGGAAGGGGAGCAGGGAGATGGGCCAGACGTTCTTAAGGTCCTTTGGGTCCGCCTGGGGTTTCTTGAGGAGGGCGTTGATCTCGGTATGTTTCCAGCTCTCCAGGAAGGAGGCGTCTCGAAGGAACTGTTGATGATCTTCCTGAGTTGGGGTGCAATGACAGAGCTTGCTTTGTTGAAGATGTGGGGAGGGCAGGGGTCGGATGGTGAGCCAGAGTGGGTGGTGTTCATGATTTCGATGGTGTCGTTGACATGGGTCCAGGAGAACAGGAGGCTGGTGGGAGGAGAGTCTGTGGTGTTGGGGGATTGACAGGAGGGGTTGGGGGGAGGAGTCTGAGTACTGAAGCTGTCATGGATAGCTGCGATCTTGCGGTTGAAGAAAGTGGCTAGGGAGTCGCAGAGGTCTTGTGATGGCAGGATGTCGTCGATGTTGGAGCTGGGTTAGAGAGCTCCTTCACGATGTCGAAGAGCTCCTTGTGGCTGTGTGGGTTGTCTATGCGTTCTTTGAAGGCAGTTCTCTTGGTGGTTCGGATGAGCTGCTGGTGTCTGCGGATGGCGTTCTTGAAGGCTGTTTGGTTGTACAGTGTCTGGTCTAGGCGCCACTTCTTCTCGAGTCTTCGGCATGTTTGCTTAGATTCTCGGAGGTCGTTGGTGAACTAGAAGGACTTTCTGTCAGTGTGTCTGTTGGAAGGATTCTTGATCGGGGTGAGTGTGTTTGCACAGTCATCAATCCATTGCCTGAGGTTGTGGGCTGCTGTGCCAGTGTCAGTGGTGTCAATAGGTGGGTTCCGGGAGAGGATAGTGATCAGTTGGTCTTCGTGACCTTGTTCCATCTGCGGTGGAGGATCCGTTCCAGGTGATGGTGTGTTGTGGGTTTCTCAAAGGAAAAGTGGATGCAGCGGAGGTCGGTCCAGTGGAGTTCAGTGGTGTGGCTGAAGGAGATGTGTTTGCTGGCAGAGAAAATGCTTGACACGAACTGCTGGTGGCTTCTTGAACATTTGGCCCTGAGCAACTTAAACCCCCTCACCCCTGCCCAAAAAGGGACCTTCTACAACTGTTTGTGAGTATACCTGTGCAGTGTATGTTTTTCCCACAGAATAACATTAGTGTGTTGGAGGCTCATGCCTCAAATCTGCCAACTGTGATTTTCTACTGTTTGTGAGAAAGTTGCCTTTTTCTAGCATGGTTACCCACATTTTTGGCCTGTTTGTCAATGTGTTTTTACTGTCTCACTGGGATCCTGCTAGTCAGGACCCCAGTCCTCATAGTTTGTGGCCTATATGTCAGTGTGTTTTACTGTGTTGTCAGTATGCTGGACTGTCACTGAAGTCCTGCTAACCAGAACTCCGGTGCTCATGCTCTCTCGGTTTCCAAATGTGTCACTATAGTCTAGTGACTCCATATGCCACTCCAGATTGGCACACTGGACCCCCCCCCCCTTATAAGTCCCTAGTATATGGTACCTAGGTAACCAGGGCATTGGGGTCCCAGGTGATCCTTACTAGCTGCAGCATTTCTTTTGCCACCCATAAGGAGTTCAGACAAACCTTTCGTCAGGACTGCCACTGCAGCCTGAGTGAAATAGTGCAAACACTATTTCACAGCCATTTTCACTGTACCAGGTAACTTATAAGTCACCTATATGTCTAACCTTCAGTTACTGAAGGCACGGTGCAAAGTTACTGTGTGGGAGAGCACCCTTGTACTAGGAGTGCAGGCACACCATTAGAAGCACGCACTACATACAGGGAGTGCAGAATTATTAGGCAAGTTGTATTTTTGAGGATTAATCTTATTATTGAACAACAACCATGTTCTCAATGAACCCAAAAAACTCATTAATATCAAAGCTGAATATTTTTGGAAGTAGTTTTTAGTTTTAGCTATGTTAGGGGGATATCTGTGTGTGCAGGTGACTATTACTGTGCATAATTATTAGGCAACTCAACAAAAAAATATATATACCCATTTCAATTATTTATTATTACCAGTGAAACCAATATAACATCTCAACATTCACAAATATACATTTCTGACATTCAAAAACAAAACAAAAACAAATCAGTGACCAATATAGCCACCTTTCTTTGCAAGGACACTCAAAAGCCTGCCATCCATGGATTCTGTCAGTGTTTTGATCTGTTCACCATCAACATTGCGTGCAGCAGCAACCACAGCCTCCCAGACACTGTTCAGAGAGGTGTACTGTTTTCCCTCCTTGTAAATCTCACATTTGATGATGGACCACAGGTTCTCAATGGGGTTCAGATCAGGTGAACAAGGAGGCCATGTCATTAGATTTCCTTCTTTTATACCCTTTCTTGCCAGCCACGCTGTGGAGTACTTGGACGCGTGTGATGGAGCATTGTCCTGCATGAAAATCATGTTTTTCTTGAAGGATGCAGACTTCTTCCTGTTCCACTGCTTGAAGAAGGTGTCTTCCAGGAACTGGCAGTAGGACTGGGAGTTGAGCTTGACTCCATCCTCAACCCGAAAAGGCCCCACAAGCTCATCTTTGATGATACCAGCCCAAACCAGTACTCCACCTCCACCTTGCTGGCGTCTGAGTCGGACTGGAGCTCTCTGCCCTTTACCAATCCAGCCACGGGCCATCTGGCCCATCAAGACTCACTCTCATTTCATCAGTCCATAAAACCTTAGAAAAATCAGTCTTGAGATATTTCTTGGCCCAGTCTTGACGTTTCAGCTTGTGTGTCTTGTTCAGTGGTGGTCGTCTTTCAGCCTTTCTTACCTTGGCCATGTCTCTGAGTATTGCACACCTTGTGCTTTTGGGCACTCCAGTGATGTTGCAGCTCTGAAATATGGCCAAACTGGTGGCAAGTGGCATCGTGGCAGCTGCGCGCTTGACTTTTCTCAGTTCATGGGCAGTTATTTTGCGCCTTGGTTTTTCCACACGCTGCTTGCGACCCTGTTGACTATTTTGAATGAAACGCTTAATTGTTCGATGATCACGCTTCAGAAGCTTTGCAATTTTAAGAGTGCTGCATCCCTCTGCAAGATATCTCACTATTTTTGACTTTTCTGAGCCTGTCGAGTCCTTCTTTTGACCCATTTTGCCAAAGGAAAGGAAGTTGCCTAATAATTATGCACACCTGATATAGGGTGTTGATGTCATTAGACCACACCCCTTCTCATTACAGAGATGCACATCACCTAATATGCTTAATTGGTAGTAGGCTTTCGAGCCTATACAGCTTGGAGTAAGACAACATGCATAAAGAGGATGATGTGGTCAAAATACTCATTTGCCTAATAATTCTGCACTCCCTGTATATGTAGCTTCACAATGGTAACTCCGAATATGGCCATTGAGAAATTGTACATCCAACCCGATTCTGGTATTTGGGGGGCCAATTCCATGCACCCTGGGAGCTCCACCATGGACCCCCACTACTGCCAAATCAGCTCTCTGAGGTTTCCACTGCAGCCCCAGCTGTTGCCACCTCACAGACAGGTTTCTGACCTCCTGAGGATTGAGCAGCTCAATCCCAGGAAGGCAGAACAATGCATTTCCTTTAGGAGAGGGGTGTTACACCCTCTCCCATTGGAAATAGGTGTTACAGGCATGGGAGTGGTATCTTCCCAGAACCTCTGGAAATGCTTTGAAGGGCACAAATAGTGCACTCCTTGCATAATCCAGTCTACACCGGATCACGGACCCCCAATCCCTGCTCTGGCGCGAAACTGGACAAAGGAAAGGGGAGTGACCACTCCCCTGTCCCTCACCACCCTAGGGGTGGTGCCCAGAACCCCTCCAGAGTGTGTCTGTGTTCTGCCGTCTTGTTTGCAGGATGGTCAGTTAACTCCGGGAGCATCTGAGTGGCCAGTGCCAGCAGGTGACGTCAAAGACCCCTCCTGATAGGTGCTTACCTGGTTAGGTGACCAATCCCCCGTCTCAGGGCTATTTAGGGTCTCTCCTCCGGGTGTTTCCTCAGATTCGGTTTGCAAGCCTCCACCAGGACTCCTCTGCATCAGCTTCGGACCGTCTAATCAACAGCAGACTGCTCCAGGAATGCTGTAACTGCAACAAAGTATACAAGAAGGCTACTGCAACTCTGTAACTTCAACTCCTGCCAACAACTGCAACAGTTTCCTGGTTGTACACGCTCGGAGGACTGCCTGTTTTCATTCTGCACCAGAAGGACCGAAAGAATCTCCTGTGGTAGGACGGAGTCACTTCCCTGCTTCAGCAGGCTTCTCTCTGCAACGACAACCGGAACTCCTTTCCTGTCGACGAGTGTGATTCCCTGGAACACAAGTGGTGGACCGAAGTGATCCTGACGGTCCAAAGGTCCAGCTGTCCAAATTTGGTGGCGGTAAGGGCTTGCCTCAACGAGCCAGACAGTACCCCTGTGCACTGCGTGTTCTGCAGTTCCTGTGTGCTTCTTCCAGAAATACTTTGTGCACAGCGTAGCCCAGTTCCCCAGCACTCTATCCTGCGACACTCAGCTCCCCGAGTTGTTCTCCGGCGGCGTGGGATCCCTTTGTGTAGTGCTGCAATGAACTCCTTTGTCCCAGTGTTCTGGGACTCCTGTGGGTGCTGCCTGGTCTTCTGAGGGCTCTCTAAAGTGCTGAGAGCCCCCTCTGTTTCCGGAGTCCACGTTGAGACACCCCGGTCCCTCCTGGGCCCACGTAGCGCCTTTTCCCGCCAATTGCAACATTTGTGTAAGCCAAGGCTTGTTGGTGGACTCCAATGACGAAAACCAGCCTGCATTCAACGACTTGACGTGGGACATCTCTTGCACCAAGCAGGAACCCGCAGCTGTCTTCTTTGGTGCATTTCTGACTTTTTCTTCCAACTGGAGAAACCACTCTTGCACCTTCATCCGGGTTAGCAGGGGCTCCTGTTCTTCTTGGACTCTTCATCGACTTCTGGACTTGGTCCCCTCTCTCCGCAGGTCTTCAGGTCCAGGAATCCATCACTGGTGTCTTGCAGTCTTGCTTGGTATTTGCATAATCCTTTATCACAACTTCTAGTGTGTTATCAGGAAACTTGCTGTACTTTACTCCTGTTTTCCTGGGCTCTGGGGTGGGGGGGGGGTGTATTTTACTTACCTTTGGTGTTTTCTTACACTCCCAGCACCCCTCTACACACTACACTTGCCTGGGGAAACCGACATTCGCATTCCACTATTTTAGTATATGGTTTGTGTTTTGCCCCTAGGCCCATTGCAACCTATTGTGTTTTTCACTGTTTGCACTATTTTATGACTGTTAACTTAACCGATTTTGGTTACTAGTGTATAAATTGTGTATAATACTTACCTCCAGAGGGAGTATAGCCTCTAAAATATTTTTGGCCTTGTGTCACTAAAATAAAGTACCATTATTTTTGGTAACACTGAGTATTGTTTTTCTTGTGTCTAAGTACTGTGACACTACAGTGGTATTGCAAGAGTTCTGCATGTCTCCTAGTTGAGCCTTGGCTGCTCTGCCACAGCTACCTCTAGACAGCCTATGCTGCTAGACACTGCCTACATTTCACCAAGGTGGATCACTGAACCTGGTATAAAGTACCTGTGGTACCGACTACAACCCAGGCCAGCTTCTCATACTGTTTACCTGTAAAAATCTAAAAACATCTAAAGTACTTATCTGATCTCGAAGAGCTGGTGTCTAAAATATAAATAAACTGCCATGTCATTTTTTTTTTTTTTAATTGGTCCTGGATTTCCGTATTGAGAAGGATCTCATTTATTGACTCTGTGTGTGCAACAAATGCCTAACTCTTCCCTCTGTTAAGCTTAAGACTGCTCGACCACCCTACCACAAAAAAAGAGTACCTTGGGGTCGTTAAAGGAAGCACCAGGTCACTAATAAAGAATACCTGGACTCTGTGCACAATATACCTAATTTTGGTATACTACACACAGAACCCACTTCCTAAACCCCATAAAACTTGTAACTATTACTGATGAATAACAGGAGTATTCCTATTTTTCTTTAATGAATCTCACTTAATGAAAAGCATACATTCCTCAGCCGTACCAAGTTCATAAGTGAGATAACATTTTTGCAATAACTTACATGCATGGCTAACAAAGGCAATCTTTATTGGATATATGTATTCATTCAAAGAAAGAAGTGCTTGCCTGCAAAGAAGCAATTTACATCTAATTTTCATATTTTGCCATGATAAGCACACTGACAAACTCAATTAGTTTGCACTATGGCAACCTCATTCACCCCAGATTAGCTCTGTTCCCAATACCATGGCCTCATGTGCTTTACACTCTGAGACACAAATGAGCTTCCTGTACTACTACTTGTGATTACGAAGATACCAGTGAAAGGCTGCTATGTGCCAATTTTAGAGACTCTTACCCGTATGCTGATGTCTTCTTTAGGATGGAGGGTGGCTGTGCTCCTGGCAAAGGAATGTCTTGGATTAGGATGTTGGAAGGAGCGTGTGGCATGTCGGGCAGTGGTATAGTCTCCACTTCCACATGTTGGGCATTCTGAAAAAAAAAAATGACAACCAATACATCAGCAAGCACTTGCAGTAGCAAATCAAACTTATAAGCCTTCAGGGTGGAGGAGTGGAAAGCGGCACGGGTGGTGAGAGAAGGGAGATACAGATGGATGGAGAGGGATGGGGCTAGAAATGTGGGTTGTTGTAGAGGTTACAAGACTGAATTGGCAAGAAATTGCCAAAGGGTATGAGTAAAGAGTCCTGCTTCAGGCATCCCACACCCACCTTGACAGCATCGAAGTACTGGCTGAGTGTTGACCTCTTCTGCTCATACTCCAGCTCCAGTTTACGCAGCTCCTTGTATATGTCAGGGTTCTCCTTCTCGTAAAGACGCAGGATGCGCTCAAATGTCTCCCGCAGCTTCTTCCTCTTGTCCTTTAGGACTTTTTCATTCAACTGTGGCTGCTGTACGGGGTTAAACTCTGCAACAAGTCAGAAGGTGAAATATACTAAAATAGAAACCGTTGGGAAGCAGGTTAAAGAGAAGTGCACATTTGGTGGAGGGCACAAATCCAACTTCACTTTCCCAAGGTCTATTACTAACAAACATCTCTGTGCCTTTTATTTGTAGTATCTCAAAAATATAAGTTTCTCCCTGAGCTCACCCATCTCATCTAGCTTCTCCATGTCCCGAATGATTTGCTTAGGGTCCTTCATCTTGAGCACGGCCGCCCGCACCATCATGCGTTGCTTTTTGTTCTGTGGGAAGGAGAAAGCTATAAGAGAGGAACGTAGGACAACAAACTTTGCCAGACCCCTTGAAAGATACCAATTACAGCCTTGCACCAATCATTTTGTTACTAACTGAAATAAGACCAAGAAACCTCAGGAAACCACACCCAAGTAGGAAAATGGAGACCTATTGCGAGTTAAAACAAATAAGTCACCTTCTTTAACTCCCGCTTCCTCGCCTCCTTTCCTGAAACAGAGACAAAGAACAAGGTTTAAGGGTAAGTACTGGGCAAGGAGTTGAAGCATAAAGGAGGTTACAAAACACAGAAAGCATTTTATTTTGGGGTTCCTCAATTACTTGGTCTGTTAGATGTGATGTGTGGAGTGTTAAGAAGAAGCAGGGCTGAAGTGGTAGACATCTGGAGTTCACTTACAGGCCTGATCTGTGGCGTTTCATACAAGGCTGATGGGCTACCGCAAAATGACACACACAAGAGGCAGCACCACAATTCACTTTCATCTAGTTAATATTTGGCTCAGGATGATGAGTGAAGGATTAGAGAGAAAAAGACCCAGAGGGGATGATAGCAAGGTCTTTATTATGAGCCTGGTATGTATACTTAAGGAAAAAGTGTTAAGTATTACAAAAAAAGAAGGCTGTACACAAGGTTAATTAGTCCTGTGTGGAGAAGTACAGTGAAAGGTGATGACAGGTGGTTTACTTAAGACTTTACCTACATGGCTCACAGAGTTGTGGTGGATTAGAGGGGAGATTGGTTACAGAAGATAGAAGGTTTGTGGCTACTCACGAGCTTGGTCTGTGGGGTTCATGAACTTCCCACTCTTGGTGGAGGAGGTTGACCGTCGCCCCATGTCTAGGGGTTGCTGTGGTCACCGTCACTAGGGGGAGAAAACAAACCTACAAAGAAAAAAAAAAACAAGTCAGTTTAGACAGAAAAGAGAAATTGACTCTGGCAGCATTGGCAGATATCTGGGAAGTAAACCATTCCTTTCACACTAAAGGGTCCCAAAGAGAGGGGGTGAAATTACTTTGCAATGAAAACTTTCCCTCGCTGATCTTTACACTCATTCTTTTATGGTGTTGGGGGATTTCTAGGGAGGACACCAGCATTAAGAGGAGATAGCTTGGAGCATAAAGGGCAATCCCTCTCTCCCATTCCCAGGGTTGTAGGGGGAAAACACCATAAGCCACAATCTGAAACTGCCCTACAGCTTTAGGAAACCTCACCACCTTAAACCATGAGGCCATTTTAAGTCCATAATTCCAGTATCTCTCATTCCACTTTCATCATCAATGTTCCTACAGGCCATTCTTTAAGCCACATTTCATGTTTACATAGTCTACTAGAAAAGTAGCCCCAACCCCTGCAAATTCTTTGGCTGCCAGTTTACTGTGCCACAACATAGATCTGCTCGCACGGCAAGACCTGTATTCACAGTTATAAGTTGTGCAAACAAATATATGATCCGTTAATGCAAAAAGCCTTTACTACTGGGTGAGTGCTCCAAGGAAATGCTTAGAGCTAAGCTTGCATTACTGATCAAGGTTCCAGTGTAGAAATGTGTACATGTTTACAAAATCTTAACACTTTGAGGCTACTATTTCTGCTCCCAGAATGCTCCATCATTATGTAAAAATACACTCAAAACCATGAAAGCAAGATTAGTAATGGCTCATGTACAAAAAAAATATTGCAAGGGGGAGGAGGGGGCTTAGCGTACATGGCAGCAGGTGTGTAAGCAGGCAGCTCCTCCTCCACCCAAAGTCTACGATCCAGGCTTTTGACCCACACACACACACTTATTTATGGGATTTTAGGGGGGTGGAGGAGGTGGGGTTGGGGGCGAGGGGAGAACCTGGTGAAGAAAGAAAATATTTTTATTTTTTTTTAAACAAAAAGAAACAAAAAAAACACTGCCCCTGCAAGTTACCAAATCCTGGGCAGGAGCAGATGGCTGCTTGGCGGCTGTAAGATTCAGCATAAGTTTAGCTGTGACCTCTTTGTACTTTTTTCCCCCATACTGCAGAATGCCCTGCACACAGTCCCGGCCTAGTTCTTCGGGGATGTGGATATGGTGACGAGTTTGTTAATATGGGACAGGGCCTGTTGAGGATTGCCAACACTAACTTGACATGGAAAGCTGCAGATGGGAATAGGGCTGGCTGGACCATGAGACTATATTACTAGGCAGTCAGGCTGCAGATAATGACTGGGCATTCCCAATGAAGTAGGAACCATCAATGTATGCAGGTAGAAGAGCTACGGACCCAAAGGGGTACCCTGCTGGCTCTACAGATTGGATAAGGAACATTTACTGCCAGGGTCGATAGCAGAGATGGTACAGGTATGGTATCAAGCGACAAGAGTATTGGGATGGAAATGCTGGGTGGTGCTAGAGAAGCCACTCTGGGGGTCCACGCTGCTGGCATGACAACACGTACAGGGCCACAGGAAGTGGTACTTGCTGAGTATCTCCAAAATGGGTTTTGTCTCAAGTGAGGATTAAATTATTCAATTCACTGCACTCCAGGCAAAATTCAAATAGACTGGGAGCCAATTTCTCCGGTATTAGCAGATAAGACGTATCTTACTCGGTTAGGGAGACATCTTCTGCAACACTGAAGAAGAGACGCCACTGGAGAATCCTACTGGGGCCACGTTATATAAGCATGAAGTCTTGCAAATTTACGCATATTTGCTCATGGATAGCTTGCTGCCCCCTAAATGCCCTGCTAAGTAAATGGGAGAATGACCTAGGGAGAGTGGGCACTATGCCTTATTGGTGAGGGTGGGGGTGGTTTAAGGCCACTAGGTACCCTCTGGAGACGATTAACTGGGCAGGATTTCAGCTCGTACAGCTGAAGATTTTACATAGGGCACATTACACGAGAACTAGCATCTACAAGATGGGGAAGACAGATAGCGACTAATGCCTCAGGGGATGTGGACAAGGACGGGGACCCTGATTCACACCATGTGAGTGTGCCCAAGAATACGTGGGCTTTGGGAGATGGTGCGAGGCAGGATTTCCTTGTTTATGGAATGCTCCCTAGCGCTCCCTCCACAGCTGGTGACACCGGGTAGATACTCCTCTTTTGCAACGCAGCACTGATGGTGGCTAGGAGAGACAGTGTGATATTAGGGAAGGGTAAAGCTCATCAAGGTGTACGAATGGGCCTTAAATATGGCTTCGTTAATGAGTGATGAAGAGGTGGTTTAGCAAGCTAGACAATCCACACAAGCTTGAAAAGAAAATGGGGTCCTTGGAAGGAGGCTGAGGGTGTCCTGGACCAAGAAGAAGCGAAGTTAGAGGGGACAATATACTGGTGGTTTAAGGCAACTGTCAGCAAATCGCTGCAGCAAACTTCTTAAGTACAGATACATTACTTACTAGATGGGGAAATAAAATCATGTGGCTTATTGTTGTATGTTTTTGCGAGATTCATTAAACAGATTAAAAAAAAAAAAAACATTTCAAGTTGTATAAAAGGTATATTGCTAAATTTAACTTTAAATAGCATGAGGCATGCCAATATTACACCACAAAAAAAAAAAAAAAAACGAAAAGATAAATGCTGGAGAAAACCATTAGGGACAACATAAGTAAATGGGTACGTCAGAGGCCCAAATATTAATGAAAGCCACAAACATCCTCCCAACACATACAGCTCCTTGCACTGGTACAGATTTCAGGAGTTCACAAGAATTTATGGAAATACGTCTGGAAAAGCACTTTCAACAAACTTCTGCAATTCCCATTTTAACATGAGCAAATACGCAGTTGCATATTTTTTCCATGCAAAATTCCACTAACCAATTGCAAATTGACTTTCCCTATACCATATTTTTCCCCCACACTAGAATGAGTTTTACTCAGGTCTGTCAGACGAAAAGTTAGTGAATAGCCATAAACATGTATGTTTGTGGGTTCACCCGACTCAAAGAAAGTTCCAACTCTGGACCTACCATTACCTGCCTGCTTCCAACCCCTTTATGTAGATTTTGCTGGAATCAAAAAATTGATGTGGCACCTGCCATAATCAAAAAGGCTATTTTAAGAGCTCCGATATGAGAAGATTGTTATAATTTGTCACCTCACTGTATGAAACTGAAAAGAATGAGTAGAAATATTTCCACAGGTAGGTTTTTGAAGCAAAACGCCCTAGGACAAGTAGAAATATAAAAAAATTCTACAATCTAAATCTAAATAGTACAATTTTTGAAGTCCCTCAACAGAAGTCAGACTGCTGCCACCAACAACTCGCTTAGCTAACAGAGGGCGACCCCTACAGTGACAAGGGGTTCTTATCCTCGTATGTTACATCTTCCACTTAATCAACATTCAAAGCAAATTGATAAAATATGTCCAAATCAACAAAGTTAGTGTGAAATTGTACCTCGCACAAGGAAAGAAACATTTGCTGCAGGTTTCTTCCACCTAATGGAATTCGTTAGAAGTGTAGTTTTGTATTTTTTCAGTGTCAATTTCAAGAAGTACCTTTCTGTCTCTTACATGTGAGAAAGTTTTTGTGTTTTGCAGTTGTTGGCGAATTTTAGTTAATTATTAGTCTCCTTTGTAGACAAACCATTATCTTACCAAAAAAAAAAGAATTGTCTGGATCACTGGCACTTGGGGGATGTCGTTCAGTTATGCATGTCTTTTTTAGGTCACGCTTGCACGCTGCTTGCGAAATCTATTGTTAATTAAAAATATATATTTTAAAAAAAATTGGGCGGGGTGGTGGGGGGGGGGGGGGGGGGGTTGGGGACTTAGAACCAGCCCATTACCTACCTGAACTTACCATTCATTGGCTTAGTTCAACATCGCTATGATTTACGTGCTTCTGATTGACCAGGAAGTTATTCTGATTTACTCCCTGTTGTCTTGTTCACCAAGCTTGCAGTCTGGTTACCTCTAGACCAGGTACTCCTTCTGGCATTTCCCACTGGACACTGGCCACAGTGTTCCTCCTCTGGTTACGACGCTGAAAGTACTTTGTTTTTCCTGCATGCTGTCTTCTTTTCTCTGTGACATCTTCTTTCTTTGCAGCAGTATTCTTGGTCTTCTTTCTATGCCACATGGCGTCTTCTTTCTTCACTGCTGTCTTCTTTATTCCGGTCTTCTTTCTTCCCTGCAGCTAGTAACAGAAAGGAAGTGCTTTATATTGGGACACAGACCTGAGCTGGACACCTGCCTGGAAGCGGCGCACACACACCTTAAAATGCTTCAAAGGCCGACTAAGCGTTTAATCCGTCTGAGGTCGATAACACAGGAAGCATCCATCCGTGGTTAGACTCGCACCTTTAATTCTTGTGCAAGGTGCTTTTCCGTTTGTGGTGTGCGCTATATGCAGGGTCAGTGAATGTGTTTTAAAGACCCTAACCTGGGGGTGGGCAGTGAAAGCGTGAGTCCTTCCCCTGGAATCAGTTTTTAGGTCAAAAGCACATGACCGTTTGTTGTGGTGTAACATGGCCTTTTTAGGGTCGAGCACACAAGCCTTCCATCCCTGCTGCAATCTCTCTTTGGGCTTGTAACCACGCCCATGTTACGCCTGTCACTTACAAGGGTTTGTGGGATTGCCTTTTAAAATCCGCTTGCTTTCGTTAATGAAAAATGCATATGCCATGCCTTTTCCGGTGTTTAGCCCTCCTCGAGTGCACCGGCCAACTACTGAAAACATACGAGGCTCCATGTTTTCAGCCTAGTTTTTGCACTACTTTCTCTTTTTTTTTTTGATGCAGCGCAATCGCCCTCATTTTTTTTGGTTTTCAATTTCAGCGCGATCACACTGCCTTTTACATAGTGCGATCGCGCTCGTTTTCTTTTTTTTCAATTTGTGTGGTAAGAAAAGTCCGGTTTGGAGTTTACAACGCTAATAGCTCTACCTCGAGCAAATGAGACCTGTTGCATTGCAAATGCTTGTTTGTGTGTGAGTATGTGTACGTGTGTATGTGTGTGAGAGAGTGTGTGTGTGTGTGTGTGTGTGTGTGTGTGTGTGTGAGCGAGAGGCAGAGAGAGAGGAAGAGAGAGGAAGAGACCGAGACGGGCAGGCGCTGTTCACCTGCTTCTAGACTTGGCAGCAGTTTCTTCACAGAGACATTCGCCAGATGTCTCCGCTGGGCTTTTCTAGAAGCACACAGGACATATTGACCGCAACAAATATTAAAAGGTTCTATTTTCTTACGCACTCTACAATTGATTAGACTCTGCAAGATTTGTAGCTGCAGCAAAAGTGTGATATGAAGGCAGGTTTGCGGCCCCAAATGCTTTTTTTTTTTTTCAGGTTGTTTTTGCAATGAATCAAGCATCACAACTGTCCTGTTTAATGACAATATTTTGCATTATTGAAACAGAAAATTCAGCGTCTCTTCCTCCTGACCTAACCTTGCGATTTCCAGATAACAGTAACTTTTTGAATTATTCAAGTTTCAGTATTTTTCTCTTATTGACAGAGAATACACGTCCGAACATCTATTCATAAGGGGGCACGTCTACTAAAATGTGTATTGGGCTATCTATATAAATAAATTATTCATGCCTGTCGTCTTGAACCGTATACATCAAAAATTACACTTATTTATATCTGGAAATGCCAGGCACATCTGAGATTTACAGCAAACACAATTCACACGAGTTTCTGCAAAAATGAAAAAATATATTTTGTGCCATTTTTCCTACTCGCATAACGATGAATAATGTGTAATTCAAACAGGTTTTGCGCGAAAGAAATGTTTTGCACCGGGGCAGAAAAATGAGCAAGCTATTATTACACTTTCTGCTGTTAGTTTTATGGTGTTCACATATGAAAGACAAGAGAAAATCAGTAAAAATCTATTTTATTCAAATTCTACAGAGGGTAAACGGTTAAAAATCACTTGGTTTCTTTGTTTAACAAAGTTATGTATGTATATGGCTAACTTGTTAAAAAAAAGTCTAGTGGAGGCATGCAACGATTCACTAACACATAACCCGTCATATCATTTTTAGAGTGACGTCATCGTTTTCACTTAATTTGAGCCACAGCAAAGTTGTTCATGGGACTGAGAAAATTAAGGCAGCATAAATCATGAAAAACCCATCAAGAAAGAAAATATTTTATCATATAGGGGGCTACAAAAATATTCTGCTGATTATGCAAGTGTATGGGCCCTATATGTAAATCTGTCAATGAAAATAAACTATTTGTACAATCGTCCAGTTTCTTAATTAACAACAGAAAGTTCCATTAATAACCAAACCAATCTCACGCATCATAGTAGAACAATAATACATAACACCATATCTTTATACTTTTTAATGATTCAGTAATCGTTTAGCACATCGCTACATAAAATGTATATGTAAAAACGTGCGAAGATTTCATTGCACTCCACAGACCTGATGGTGCACATGGATTGTTCTACCGCACACATTCACTGCAAGAATGTGGACAACTAATCGTCGTTTCGATACTCCACGGCTATCATCAGAAAGATGACTTTTTCAGGACATATTTTTACAGTGGCATTAAAAAGTATAGAAAATAAACTAGCAGGGGGAAGTTTAAACAGCATCACACTAACCTAATTAATATGAAGCAAAGTTATATGCATGGGATAAATATCATCCAATATGTGGTCAAGTCCATAGGCTAAACTATACAAATGAAACCCTGCAAAACATTCATTTTACACTCAAATACATTTTCATACCATTTGTCATAGAGTTTACTCTTCTAAAAAATTGCAGTGTCAAAAGAAAGGAATGTGCAACTATAACACTATCGGGAATGCCACTGACCATTAACGGTTTAGCAATTTTAAAACATACATTATAACAGTTGTAAGGAAATGCCTCCTTGGCATGGTTACCCCCTGACTTTTTGCCTTTGCTGATGCTATGTTTTGAATTGAAAGTGTGCTGAGGCCTGCTAACCAGGCCCCAGCACCAGTGTTCTTTCCCTAACCTGTACTTTTGATTCCACAATTGGCACACCCTGGCATCCAGATAAGTCCCTTGTAACTGGTACCTCTGGTACCAAGGGCCCTGATGCCAGGGAAGGTCTCTAAGGGCTGCAGCATGTCTTATGCCACCCTAGAGACCCCTCACTCAGCACAGACACACTGCTTACCAGCTTGTGTGTGCTAGTGAGAACAAAATGAGTAAGTCGACATGGCACTCCCCTCAGGGTGCCATGCCAGCCTCTCACTGCCTATGCAGTATAGGTAAGACACCCCTCTAGCAGGCCTTACAGCCCTAAGGCAGGGTGCACTATACCATAGGTGAGGGCACCAGTGCATGAGCACTGTGCCCCTACAGTGTCTAAGCAAAACCTTAGACATTTTAAGTGCAGGGTAGCCATAAGAGTATATGGTCTGGGAGTCTGTTTTACACGAACTCCACAGCACCATAATGGCTACACTGAAAACTGGGAAGTTTGGTATCAAACTTCTCAGCACAATAAATGCACACTGATGCCAGTGTACATTTTATTGTAAAATACACCACAGAGGGCACCTTAGAGATTCCCCCTGAAACCTAACCGACTATCTGTGTAGGCTGACTGGTTCCAGCAGCATGCCACACTAGAGACATGTTGCTGGCCCCATGGGGAGAGTGCCTTTGTCACTCTGTGGCCAGTAACAAAGCCTGCACTGGGTGGAGATGCTAACACCTCCCCCAGGCAGGAGCTGTAACACCTGGCGGTGAGCCTCAAAGCCTCACCCCTTTGTCACAGCACCGCAGCACACTCCAGCTTAGTGGAGTTGCCCGCCCCCTCCGGCCACGGCCCCCACTTTTGGCGGCAAGGCTGGAGGAAACAAAGAAAACAACAAGGAGGAGTCACTGGCCAGTCAGGACAGCCCCTAAGGTGTCCTGAGCTGAAGTGACTCTAACTTTTAGAAATCCTGCATCTTGCAGATGGAGGATTCCGCCAATAGGATTAGGGATATGACCCCCTCCCCTTGGGAGGAGGCACAAAGAGGGTGTACTCACCCTCAGGGCTAGTAGCCATTGGCTACTAACCCCCCAGACCTAAACACGCCCTTAAATTTAGTATTTAAGGGCTCCCCTGAACCTAGAAAACTAGATTCCTGCAACTAACAAGAAGAAGGACTGCTGAGCTGACAAACCCCTGCAGAGGAAGAACAGAAGACACCAACTGCCTTGGCCCCAGACTTACAGGCCTGTCTCCTGCCTTCCAAAGAAACCTGCTCCAGCGACGCTTTCCAAGGGACCAGCGACCTCTGAATCCTCTGAGGACTGCCCTACTTCGAAAAAGACAAGAAACTCCCGAGGACAGCGGCACTGCTCCAAAAGAACTGCAACTTTGTTACAAGGAGCAGATTTAAAGACCCCTGCAACTCCCCGCAAGAAGCGTGAGACTTGCAACACTGCACCCGGCGACCCCGACTCGACTGGTGGAGAACAACCAACTCAGGGAGGACCCTCCGGCGACTCTACGACTGTGAGTAACCAAAGTTGTCCCCCCTGAGCCCCCACAGCGACGCCTGCAGAGGGAATCCCCAGGCTCCCCCTGACTGCGACTGTCTGAACTCCATTTCCCGACGGCTGGGAAAGACCCCGCACCCGCAGCCCCCAGCCCCTAAAGAAACGGAACTTCTGTGCAGGAGTGACCCCCAGGAGGCCCTCTCCCTTGCCCAGGTGGTGGCTACCCCGAGGAGCCCCCCCCCTTGCCTGCCTGCACCGCTGAAGAGACCCCTTGGTCTCCCATTGAAACCTGAAGGAAACCCGACGCGTGTTTGCACACTGCACCCGGCCGCCCCGCGCTGCTGAGGGTGTACTTTCTGTGCTACTTTGTGTCCCCCCCGGTGCCCTACAAAACCCCCCTGGTCTGCCCTCCGAAGACGCGGGTACTTACCTGCTGGCAGACTGGAACCGGGGCACCCCCTTCTCTCCATTGAAGCCTATGTGTTTTGGGCACCTCTTTGACCTTTGCACCTGACCGGCCCTGAGCTGCTGGTGTGATAACTTTGGGGTTGCTCTGAACCCCCAACGGTGGGCTACCTTGGACCAAAAACTGAAACCTGTAAGTGACTTACTTACCTGTTAAAACTAACAATAACTTACCTCCCCCAGGAACTGTGAAAATTGCACTGTGTCCACTTTTAAAACAGCTATTTGTGTTTTATGTAAAAAGTATACATGCTAATGAAATGATTCAAAGTTCCTAGAGTACTTACCTGCAATATCTTTCAAATGAGATATTACATGTTAAATTTGAACCTGTGGTTCTTAAAATAAACTAAGAAAAGATATTTTTCTATAACAAAACCTATTGGCTGGATTTGTCTCCGAGTGTGTGTTCCTCATTTATTGCCTGTGTGTATGTACAACAAATGCTTAACACTACTCCTTGGATAAGCCTACTGCTCGACCACACTACCACAAAATAGAGCATTAGTATTATCTCTTTTTACCACTATTTTACCTCTAAGGGGAACCCTTGGACTCTGTGCATGCTATTCCTTACTTTGAAATAGCACATACAGAGCCAACTTCCTACATTGGTGGATCAGCGGTGGGGTACAAGACTTTGCATTTGCTGGACTACTCAGCCAATACCTGATCACACGACAAATTCCAAAAATTGTCATTAGAAATTGATTTTTGCAATTTGAAATTTTTCTAAATTCTTTAAAGTCCTGCTAGGGCCTTGTGTTAGTCCCTGTTAGCATTTCTTTTAGAGTTTAAAAGTTTGGTAAAAGTTTGAATTAGATTCTAGAACCAGTTTTAGTTTCTTAAAAAGTATTCCAACTTTTAGAAGCATAATGTCTAGCACAGATGTGAATGTGGTGGAACTCGACACCACACCTTACCTCCATCTACAGATGAGAGAGCTAAGGTGTAAGGAAATGCCTCCTTGGCATGGTTACCCCCTGACTTTTTGCCTTTGCTGATGCTATGTTTTGAATTGAAAGTGTGCTGAGGCCTGCTAACCAGGCCCCAGCACCAGTGTTCTTTCCCTAACCTGTACTTTTGATTCCACAATTGGCACACCCTGGCATTCAGATAAGCCCCTTGTAAGTGGTACCCCTGGTACCAAGGGCCCTGATGCCAAGGAAGGTCTCTAAGGGCTGCAGCATGTCTTATGCCACCCTGTAGACCCCTCACTCAGCACAGACACACTGCTTGCCAGCTTGTGTGTGCTGGTGAGAACAAAACGAGTAAGTCGACATGGCACTCCCCTCAGGGTGCCATGCCAGCCTCTCACTGCCTATGCAGGTATAGATAAGTCACCCCTCTAGTAGGCCTTACAGCCCTAAGGAAGGGTGCACTATACCATAGGTGAGGGCACCAGTGCATGAGCACTGTGCCCCTACAGTGTCTAAGCAATACCTTAGACATTGTAAGTGCAGGGTAGCCATAAGAGTATATGGTCTGGGAGTCTGTATTACACGAACTCCACAGCACCATAATGGCCACACTGAAAACTGGGAAGTTTGGTATCAAACTTCTCAGCACAATAAATGCACACTGATGCCAGTGTACATTTTATTGTAAAATACACCACAGAGGGCACCTTAGAGGTGCCCCCTGAAACTTAACCGACTATCTGTGTAGGCTGACTGGTTCCAGCAGCCTGCCACACCAGAGACATGTTGCTGGCCCCATGGGGAGAGTGCCTTTGTCACTCTGAGGCCAGTAACAAAGCCTGCACTGGGTGGAGATGCTAACACCTCCCCCAGGCAGGAGCTGTAACACCTGGCGGTGAGCCTCACAGGCTCACCCCTTTGTCACAGCACCGCAGGACACTCCAGCTTAGTGGAGTTGCCCACCCCCTCCGGCCACGGCCCCCACTTTTGGCGGCAAGGCTGGAGGAAACAAAGAAAACAGCAAGGAGGAGTCACTGGCCAGTCAGGACAGTCATTAAGGTGTCCTGAGCTGAAGTGACTAACTTTTAGAAATCCTCCATCTTGCAGATGGAGGATTCCCCCAATAGGGAATAGGATGTGACCCCCTCCCCTTGGGAGGAGGCACAAAGAGGGTGTACTCACCCTCAGGGCTAGTAGCCATTGGCTACTAACCCCCCAGACCAAAACACGCCCTTAAATTAAGTATTTAAGGGCTTCCCTGAACCTAAGAATATAGATTCCTGCAACTTACCTGAAGAAGAAGGACTGCTGAGCTGAAAAACCCCTGCAGAGGAAGAACAGAAGACACCAACTGCTTTGGCTCCAGACTTACCGGCCTGTCTCCTGCCTTCCAAAGAAACCTGCTCCAGCGACGCTTTCCAAGGGACCAGCGACCTCTGAATCCTCTGAGGACTGCCCAGCTTCAAGAAAGACTAGAAACTCCCGAGGACAGTGGCACTGCTCCAAAAGAACTGCAACTTTGTTACAAGGAGCAGATTTAAAGACCCCTGCAACTCCCCGCAAGAAGCGTGAGACTTGCAACACTGCACCCGGCGACCCCGACTCGACTGGTGAAGAACAACCAACTCAGGGAGGACCCTCCGGCGACTCTACGACTGAGTAACCAAAGTTGTCCCCCCTGAGCCCCCACAGCGACGCCTGCAGAGGGAATCCCCAGGCTCCCCCTGACCGCGACTGTCTGAACTCCATTTCCCGACGGCTGGAAAAGACCCTTGACCCGCAGCCCCCAGCCCCTAAAGAAACGGAACTTCTGTGCAGGAGTGACCCCCAGGAGGCCCTCTCCCTTGCCCAGGTGGTGGCTACCCCGAGGAGCCCCCCCCCCCTTGCCTGCATCGCTGAAGAGACCCCTTGGTCTCCCATTGAAAACTAAAGGAAACCCGACACTTGTTTGCACACTGCACCCGGCCGCCCCCGCGCTGCTGAGGGTGTACTTTCTATGTGGACTTGTGTCCCCCCCGGTGCCCTACAAAACCCCCCTGGTCTGCCCTCCGAAGACGCGGGTACTTACCTGCTGGCAGACTGGAACCGGGGCACCCCCTTCTCTCCATTATAGCCTATGTGTTTTGGGAACCTCTTTGACCTTTGCACCTTACCGGCCCTGAGCTGCTGGTGTGATAACTTTGGGGTTGCTCTGAACCCCCAACGGTGGGCTACCTTGGACCAAAAACTGAAACCTGTAAGTGACTTACTTACCTGTTAAAACTAACATTACTTTACCTCCCCCAGGAACTGTGAAAATTGCACTAAGTGTCCACTTTTAAAACAGCTTATTGTGTTTTATGTGAAAAGTATACATGCTAATGAAATGATTCAAAGTTCCTAAAGTACTTACCTGCAATACCTTTCAAATGAGATATTACATGTAGAATTTGAACCTGTGGTTCTTAAAATAAACTAAGAAAAGATATTTTTCTATAACAAAACCTATTGGCTGGATTTGTCTCTGAGTGTGTGTACCTCATTTATTGTCTATGTGTATGTACAACAAATGCTTAACACTACTCCTTTGATAAGGCTACTGCTCGACCACACTACCACAAAATAGAGCATTAGTATTATCTCTTTTTGCCACTATCTTACCTCTAAGGGGAACCCTTGGACTCTGTGCATACTATTCCTTACTTTGAAATAGTGCATACAGAGCCAACTTCCTACATTGGTGGATCAGCGGTGGGGTACAAGACTTTGCATTTGCTAGACTACTCAGTAAAAACACTAGATGGTTGGATTCAAGGCAGTGGTGTAAGTAATTATGATGGGCTGTACAATTTATTTGTGAAAGAACACTTATTAAGTAATTGTTTCAATGATAAACTGCATCAGCATCTGGTAGACCTAGGACCAATTTCTCCCCAAGAATTGGGAAAGAAGGCGGACCATTGGGTCAAGACTAGGGTGTCCAAAACTTCCACAGGGGGTGACCAAAAGAAAGGGGTCACAAAACCTCCCCAGGGGAAAAGTGGTGAGACAGCCAAAAACAAAAATAGTAAAGAGTCTTCTACAGGCCCCCAAAAACCTGCACAGGAGGGTGGGCCCAGAGCCTCTTCACAAAACAATTCTGGGTACAAGGGTAAAAACTTTGATCCCAAAAAGGCCTGGTGTCGTAGCTGTAGTCAGTCTGGACACCAAACTGGAGACAAGGCCTGTCCCAAGAAAGATACCACTTCTAACTCCCATCCAGCTAAAACTGGAATGGCCAGTCTCCAAGTGGGATCAACAGTGTGCCCAGAGCAAATCAGGTGTCACACTGAAGCTACATTAGTCTCTGAGGGTGGGGTGGATTTAGCCACACTGGCTGCCTGGCCCCCTAACATGCAAAAATACAGGCAGCAGCTCTTAATTAATGGGACAAGTGTAGAGGGCCTGAGGGATACAGGTGCCAGTGTCACTATGGTGACAGAGAAACTGGTTTCCCCTGGCCAATACCTGGCTGGACAAACTTATCCAGTCACCAACGCTGACAATCAGACTAAAGTACATCCCATGGCTATGGTAACTTTAGAGTGGGGAGGGGTCAATGGCCTGAAACAGGTGGTGGTCTCCTCAAATATCCCAGTAGACTGTTTGCTTTGAAATGACCTGGAGTCCTCAGCATGGGCTAAGGTAGAACTGAAAACCCATGCAGCCATGCTGGGTATCCCTGAACTGGTGTGTGTCAAGACAAGGGCACAGTGCAAGGCTCAGGGTGAAAAAGTAGAGGTGGAGTCTGGAAGAAAGGCCCAGCCTACCAAGAGGAAAGGAAAGTCAGCTGGGAAACCAGCTGCAACACAGCAAGAAAAAGAGAACCTCTCTTCTCAGGAAGAAGTTCTCCCCTCTGAGGGAACTGAGCCTATGGAGCTGGAACCTTATCAGGTTGAGCTCTTAGGCCCAGGGGGACCCTCAAGGGAAGAGTTGTGTAAGGGACAAGAAACCTGTCCCTCTCTTGAAGGCCTTAGGCAGCAAGCTGCTGAAGAGTCCAATGGCAAGAAAAATGGAACACATAGGGTCTATTGGGAAGATGGACTCCTGTACACTGAGGCAAGAGATCCCAAACCTGGTGCCACTAGGAGAGTGGTAGTGCCTCAGGGTTTCAGAGAGTTTATTCTGACCTTAGCCCATGACATTCCCCTTGCTGGGCATTTGGGACAAACCAAGACGTGGGAGAGGTTAGTCAACCACTTCTACTGGCCCAATATGTCCCAGAAGGTTAAGGAGTTTTGCCTCTCCTGCCCCACCTGTCAAGCCAGTGGTAAGACAGGTGGGCATCCAAAGGCCCCCCTTATTCCACTTCCAGTGGTGGGGGTCCCCTTTGAAAGAGTGGGTGTGGACATAGTTGGTCCACTAGAACCTCCCACAGCCTCAGGAAATATGTACATCCTAGTAGTAGTGGATCATGCTACTAGGTATCCTGAAGCTATTCCCCTTAGGTCGACTACTGCCCCTGCAGTAGCCAAGGCCCTCATTGGTATCTTTACCAGAGTGGGTTTCCCTAAGGAGATGGTGTCTGACAGAGGTACCAACTTCATGTCAGCATACCTAAAACACATGTGGAATGAGTGTGGGGTGACTTATAAATTCACTACACCATATCATCCACAAACTAATGGCCTTGTTGAGAGATTCAACAAGACATTAAAGGGCATGATCATGGGGCTCCCAGAAAAACTCAAAAGGAGATGGGATGTCCTCCTGCCATGTCTGCTTTTCGCTTACAGAGAGGTGCCTCAGAAGGGAGTAGGATTCTCACCCTTTGAACTTCTGTTTGGCCACCCTGTAAGGGGACCACTTGCTCTTGTTAAAGAAGGCTGGGAGAGACCTCTTCATGAGCCTAAACAAGACATAGTGGACTATGTACTTGGTCTTCGCTCAAGGATGGCAGAGTACATGGAAAAGGCAAGTAAAAACCTTGAGGCCAGCCAACAACTCCAGAAGTTGTGGTATGACCAAAAGGCTGCACTGGTTGAATTTCAACCAGGGCAGAAAGTCTGGGTTCTGGAGCCTGTGGCTCCCAGGGCACTCCAGGACAAATGGAGTGGCCCTTACCCAGTACTAGAAAGGAAGAGTCAGGTCACCTACCTGGTGGACCTGGGCACAAGCAGGAGCCCCAAGAGGGTGATCCATGTGAACCGCCTTAAGCTCTTCCATGACAGGGCTGATGTAAATCTGTTAATGGTGACAGATGAGGACCAGGAAGCTGAGAGTGAACCTCTCCCTGATCTCCTCTCATCAGACCCTAAAGATGGCTCAGTGGATGGAGTGATCTACTCAGACACCCTCTCTAGCCAACAGCAGTCTGACTGTAGGAAGGTCCTGCAGCAGTTTGCTGAACTCTTTTCCCTAACCCCTGGTCAGACACACCTGTGTACCCATGATGTGGACACAGGAGACAGCATGCCTGTCAAAAACAAAATATTTAGACAGTCTGACCAAGTTAAGGAAAGCATCAAGGTGGAAGTCCACAAGATGCTGGAATTGGGAGTAATTGAGTACTCTGACAGCCCCTGGGCTAGCCCAGTGGTCTTAGTCCCCAAACCTCACACCAAAGAAGGAAAGAAAGAGATGAGGTTTTGTGTGGACTACAGAGGTCTCAACTCTGTCACCAAGACAGATGCTCATCCCATTCCTAGAGCTGATGAGCTAATAGACAAATTAGGGGCTGCCAAATTCTTAAGAACCTTTGACTTAACAGCAGGGTACTCGCAAATCAAAATGGCCCCTGGAGCAAAAGAAAAGACAGCATTCTCCACACCTGATGGGCATTATCAGTTCACTGTTATGCCCTTTGGTTTAAAGAATGCCCCTGCCACCTTCCAAAGGTTGGTGAATCAAGTCCTTGCTGGGTTGGAATCCTTTAGTGCAGCTTATCTTGATGATATTGCTGTCTTCAGCTCCACCTGGCAGGATCACCTGGTCCACCTGAAGAAGGTTTTGAAAGCTCTGCAATCTGCAGGCCTCTCTATCAAGGCATCCAAATGCCAGATAGGGCAGGGAACTGTGGTTTACTTGGGACACCTTGTAGGTGGAGGCCAAGTTCAGCCACTCCAGCCTAAGATCCAGACTATTCTGGACTGGGCAGCTCCAAAAACCCAGACTCAAGTCAGGGCATTCCTTGGCTTGACTGGGTACTATAGGAGGTTTGTGAAGGGATATGGATCCATTGTGACAGCCCGCACAGAACTCACCTCCAAGAAAATGCCCAAGAAAGTAAACTGGACTGTAGAATGCCAACAGGCCTTTGACACCCTGAAGCAAGCTATGTGCACAGCACCAGTTCTAAAAGCTCCAGATTACTCCAAGCAATTCATTGTGCAAACAGATGCCTCTGAACATGGGATAGGGGCAGTTTTGTCCCAAACAAATGATGATGGCCTTGACCAGCCTGTTGCTTTCATTAGCAGGAGGTTACTCCCCAGGGAGCAGCGTTGGAGTGCCATTGAGAGGGAGGCCTTTGCTGTGGTTTGGTCCCTGAAGAAGTTGAGACCATACCTCTTTGGTACTCACTTCCTAGTTCAGACTGACCACAGACCTCTCAGATGGCTGATGCAAATGAAAGGTGAAAATCCAAAACTGTTGAGGTGGTCCATCTCCCTACAGGGAATGGAGTTTATAGTGGAACACAGACCTGGGACTGCCCATGCCAATGCAGATGGCCTTTCCAGGTTCTTCCACTTAGAAAATGAAGACTCTCTTGGGAAAGGTTAGTCTCATCCTCTTTCGTTTGGGGGGGGGGGGGAGGTTGTGTAAGTAAATGCCTCCTTGGCATGGTTACCCCCTGACTTTTTGCCTTTGCTGATGCTATGTTTTGAATTGAAAGTGTGCTGAGGCCTGCTAACCAGGCCCCAGCACCAGTGTTCTTTCCCTAACCTGTACTTTTGATTCCACAATTGGCACACCCTGGCATCCACATAAGTCCCTTGTAAGTGGTACCCCTGGTACCAAGGGCCCTGATGCCAAGGAAGGTCTCGAAGGGCTGCAGCATGTCTTATGCCACCCTGGAGACCCCTCACTCAGCACAGACACACTGCTTGCCAGCTTGTGTGTGCTGGTGAGAACAAAACGAGTAAGTCGACATGGCACTCCCCTCAGGGTGCCATGCCAGCCTCTCACTGCCTATGCAGGTATAGATAAGTCACCCCTCTAGTAGGCCTTACAGCCCTAAGGCAGGGTGCACTATACCATAGGTGAGGGCACCAGTGCATGAGCACTGTGCCCCTACAGTGTCTAAGCAAAACCTTAGACACTGTAAGTGCAGGGTAGCCATAAGAGTATATGGTCTGGGAGTCTGTTTTACACGAACTCCACAGCACCATAATGTCTACACTGAAAACTGGGAAGTTTGGTATCAAACTTCTCAGCACAATAAATGCACACTGATGCCAGTGTACATTTTATTGTGAAATACACCCCAGAGGGCACCTTAGAGGTGCCCCCTGAAACCTTAACCAACTACCCATGTAGGCTGACTGGTTTTAGCAGCCTGCCACACTCGAGACATGTTGCTGGCCACATGGGGAGAGTGCCTTTGTCACTCTGTGGCCAGTAACAAAGCCTGCACTGGGTGGAGATGCTATCACCTCCCCCAGGCAGGAGCTGTAACACCTGGCGGTGAGCCCCAAAGGCTCACCCCCTTTGTTCCAGCACCACAGGGCACTCCAGCTAGTGGAGTTGCCCGCCCCCTCCGGCCACGGCCCCACTTTTGGCGGCAAGGCCGGAGGAATTAATGAGAAAAACAAGGAGGAGTCACTGGCCAGTCAGGACAGCCCCTAAGGTGCCCTGAGCTGAAGTGACTAACTTTTAGAAATCCTCCATCTCCCCAATAGGGATAGGAATGTGACCCCCCCCCCCCCTCCCCTTGGGAGGAGGCACAAAGAGGGTGTACCCACCCTCAGGGCTAGTAGCCATTGGCTACTAACCCCCCAGACCTAAACATGCCCTTAAATTTAGTATTTAAGGGCTCCCCTGAACCTAAGAATTTAGATTCCTGCAACTTACAGAAGAAGAGGACTGCTGAGCTGAAAACCCCTGCAGAAGAAGAAAGAAGACACCAACTGCTTTGGCCCCAGTCCTACCGGCCTGTCTCCTGCCTTCAGAAGAAAACTGCTCCAGCAACGCTTTCCCTGGGACCAGCGACCTCTGAATCCTCAGAGGACTGCCCTGCTTCCAAGAGACCAAGAAACTCCCGAGAACAGCGGCTCTGTTCAACAAAGACTGCAACTTTTTATCCAGAGGAGCAGATTTAAAGACCCCTGCAATCCCCGCAAGAAGCGTGAGATTTGCAACACTGCACCCGGCGACCCCGACTCGACTGGTGGAGAACCAACACCTCAGGGAGGACCCTCCGGCGACTCAGAGACTGTGAGTAACCAAAGTTGTCCCCAGGCTACCCCTGACTGAGACTGCCGGACTCTAAAATCCCCGACGGCTGGAAAAGACCCTGCACCCGCAGCCCCCAGCACCTGAAGGATCGGAACTCCAGTGCAGGAGTGACCCCCAGGAGGCCCTCTCCCTTGCCCAGGTGGTGGCTACCCCGAGGAGCCCCCCCCTTGCCTGCCTGCACCGCTGAAGAGACCCCTTGGTCTCCCAAAATCCATTGGAAACCCGACGCGTGTTTGCACACTGCACCCGGCCGCCCCAGTGCCGCTGAGGGTGTACTTTTTGTGTGAGCTTGTGTCCCCCCCGGTGCCCTACAAAACCCCCCTGGTCTGCCCCCCGAAGACGCGGGTACTTACCTGCTGGCAGACTGGAACCGGGGCACCCCCTTCTCTCCATTGAAGCCTATGCGTTTTGGGCACCACTTTGAACTCTGCACCTGACCGGCCCTGAGCTGCTGGTGTGGTAACTTTGGGGTTGCTCTGAACCCCCAACGGTGGGCTACCTTGGACCCCAATTTGAACCCCGTAGGTGGTTTACTTACCTGCAAGAACTAACATTACTTTACCTCCCCCAGGAACTGTGAAAATTGCACTGTGTCCACTTTTAAAACAGCTAAATGTGTTTTATGTAAAAAGTATATATGCTATTGTGATTATTCAAAGTTCCTAAAGTACTTACCTGCAATACCTTTCAAATGAGATATTACATGTAGAATTTGAACCTGTGGTTCTTAAAATAAACTAAGAAAATATATTTTTCTATAACAAAAACCTATTGGCCTGGAATTGTTTCCGAGTGTGTGTTCCTCATTTATTGCCTGTGTGTATGTACAACAAATGCTTAACACTACTCCTTTGATAAGCCTACTGCTCGACCACACTACCACAAAATAGAGCATTAGTATTATCTCTTTTTGCCACTATCTTACCTCTAAGGGGAACCCTTGGACTTTGTGCATACTATTCCTTACTTTGAAATAGTGCATACAGAGCCAACTTCCTACACCTTTCTAAAACCATGTTTTAAAACTATTACTTAAAAAAAAAGTGCATTAATTTAGTCTGATATAGCAGTACTACTAAGATTAAAAAGTTCTGCAAGTGAATGCAATACATTTTTTGAACGTCTGCAGAGACTTTTACATATTTAGCACTTTTTTGGGGCAAAATGTCTTTACATATGAAGGTGGCCTGAAAGTAGAGCCTGCAGGACACCCTTGTTACGTGCTTTCTTTCACGTCCATTAACTTGTGAATAAATGCTTGCCTCTTTTCACTGGTGGCCGCGTGCAAAGTTAAGGGGGGGTGCTTGGGAATCAGGCTGATTAAGTCTGATGTACTAGTACTAAGAAGATGAAACAGTTCTGCATGTGAATGAAATACATTGGAATTTGTTTTCATATTTAACATGTTTTTTGCAAAATTCCTCTTCTTTGGCGAGTCCATTTAATTTGTGAAACTGCCTTTTTAGAAGCAATGCACAAAACCTCATTTCAGTCTCAGCTTCAGTCTAACATATGGTGATCTTGAGCAATATACACAGTTTATGGCCCATTCACTGTCAAGCACAGGATAAGATATTTTCACAGGAAAGAGGCAGCCACATTGTAACACCATTTAACAATGCTTGGTTTTCACTTTGATGTGTAAAACATATGCTTTTTGAATTACATCTGTTGCAACTCGTTTAGGAGAGTTGGGGAAGACTAACAGCACTTTCATGAAAGCTTTTTTGTTTAGCTTTACAAAAGCTATGTATTCCATCTACAACTGCGCCTTTTTAGGAACAGAGATATTACTTGATATAAAAAAAAAAAAATCATTTGTCCTTGTAGACACTAGGGACATGTATTGAAAGGTGCAGCATGTGCTGTGGCACAGGGGTGCAAAGCTCTAGGAAACCCAATTACTGTTATATCTCACTACTAAACAAGCAGTGAGCAGTGCAGTTACCTTGCAGGTCAGAGGGTCATGATTTTAATGATGCAGCAGGCGCAGTGGCACAGAGTCCAAAAGCTCTAGGAAATCCACTGAACGCTGATTACTGCTACATCTCACTAATAAGCAAGCAGTCAGAAGTGCACTTACCTTCCAGGCACTTGGGTCATGATTTGGATGGTGCAGCAGGTACTGGGGCCAGAAGGTCTAGGAAGCTCAATGAACACCAATTACTGCTATAGTTTCCAACCAAATAAGCAGTCAAAAGTGCAGTTACCTTGCAGGCACTGTGGCCATGATTTGAATGGTGCAGCAGGAGCCAAAAGGTCTAAGAAACCAACTGAATACCAATTATTGCTATATTTTACTACTAAACAATCAGTCAGAAGGGTCATGATTTGAATGGCTACATGAGGTGGGTCTTCCCCGTACTAGTGACCATACCCCTTTACAAATTGCATACAACACAGCTGTAGTCTCTGAGCACGCTCGGTCTACTGTTTTGGTTGATTCCAATGATTTGTTGGAATTGTCCACTAATAGGCGTGTGGTAAAGTGGCCTTCGTTTTTTAAATCTAATCTGCTTAACAATAAGCTTTGCGCCATGGTGTCTTGTCATCAGCTCTTTGAGGTTTCCATTACATGATCTTCCTCAGAAATTATGTCTTCCCATGTAGCTTTTTTTGCGGAACTCAAGGAGCTTTTTATTAAATCTTCTAAAACCCAATTGAGATCCTTTGCACCTAAGTGCAAATGGTTCGACAAAAAGTGCCGGGCGGCCAAGAATCTTTTGTCCAAAGCTTTAAAGTTAAAGAACCGGGATGCCATTATACATGCGAGAAGAAACTATGCGTCCACCCGCAAGTTATCGAAACTCAGATGTGAGGAAAATTTATGGGAGTGTCTGGCAGAGGCAGCCAGTGCTCGCGATGCCAAGCTCTTTTGGACTTTGGTTTCGCATAGTGATCCTGCCCTGTCATCTACTCCTGAATGTCACATTGATTCAGAAACTTGGTTCTCCTATTTTGGGGAATTGTATGGCTCTCAGTTGGATTCTGATGATATCCTTACAGATTTTGCACTGTGCCAGCCTGATGCGCCGCCCTTTACTCTAAAAGAAACAGAGTTGGCAATCTGTGCTCAAAAATCTGGTAGGGCCCCTGGCCCAGATGGTAGTCCCTCGGAGCTGTACAAATCAGATATATCTGTATGGACTCGGTACATCAATAGGGTATCAAATACTGCCATGGTAACTCGATCCTATCCGGTTTCGTGGAAGATGGCAGGGATGTGGAATTCCTATCGCCCGAAGCCCGGGACATCTTGTTTGGGGTCAAGGGCAACAAGTTTTTATGTTTACTTTGTCCTTGGGACAAGTAGGCCCAACCCCCTGCAGCACAAACCCTTTGGCTGCCTGTTTATAGAGAGTTGAACTCTCTGCAGTTGAGGTAATGTGTTTCCAAAAGATAATGCTGTTCGAACTTGTATTTATGGTTCATTATTTGAAAGCCTTCATTATTAGGGTGCGTGCTGTAAATAAATGTTTTAAGGTCACACTTCACTACTGACGTTGTTCCAGTACAAAACAAAAAAACATGTACACACATGTTTGAAAAGTTTAGGCTAAGAGGCTAAGTATAATGCTCCCAGAATGCTCTCTGATTATATGCAAATGAAGTGTCATTTAGTAAAATGTGTTGATGCATGCTAGTATTTCCCAAAAATATTTCTAATGGAAAATCAGTGTAACCATTTTCAACTCGATTATGGGAAGCATGAAAATAAACAAACACTGACAAAGCCAACTGATCTGACATATTTTTATAAGTCTTTTAGTTTCATCAATGCGTGTCTTGTTTTGACATGGCTTTTGTAACACTTTATTGTTGTGGGAGCTACCAGGCCCTCAACATTGTAACAAACATTGGCAAAACCCCCCCAAAAACGTTTTTGAACTCTTAAAGCACACGTTGCCACCAGCGGCATAACAAAGGCCCCGCAGCCGCCCTCCAGGGGGCCCCGTCAGCACAGCACCTGCCCTGAGTGAGTCTGGAGAGGGGGCTCCTCCATGTTCTTTGCAAAGGGGCACCCTCCAGTTTCGTTACGTCACTGATTGCCACTGTAGTTCCTGACACTGAACAAAACTACTTTGCTCCTTGTGGAAGAGCAGAATGCGTTCACTCACAGTAAGGCCAGCCAAAAGAGAGAGAAATAGAAGTTAAATAAAAACAAAATGTCTTTGTTAACAACAGACCTAATTAGGGATCAAGACCCACATGTAGGTAGCTTTTTGCATGTCGCAAACAGCGACTTTCGCTGTTTGCGACGTGCAAAAAGCACATTGCGATGCACAAACCCAGTTTTGCGTTTCAGTAACCTGGTTACCGAATCACAAAACGGGTTTGCGACTCGCAATTAGTAAGGGGTGTTCCCTTCCTAATTGCAACTCGCAGTGCAATGTAGGATTGTTTTGCGAACCCGGGCGCAAACCAATCGCAGTTTGCACCCATTTCAAATGGGTGCTAACACTTTCGCAAAAGGGAAGGGATCCCCATGGGACCCCTTTCCCATTGTGAATGTCACTGTAAACATTTTTTCAGAGCAAGCAGTGGTCCTGTGGACCACTGCCTGCTCTGAAAAAATGAAACGAAAACGTTTCATTTTTCGTTTTTGTTATGCATCTCGTTTTCCTTTAAGGAAAACGGGCTGCATTACAAAAAAAACTGCTTTATTGAAAAGCAGTCACAGACATGGTGGTCTGCTGTCTCCAGCAGGCCACCATTCGTGAGGGGGTCGCAAATTGCGACCCACCTCATGATTATTCATGATGTGGGCATTTGCGAAGCCCTTGCGAATCACAGATGGTGTCAAGGACACCATCCTACATTCGGATTTGCGACTCGCAATTTGCAGGTCACAAATCTGAACCTACCTACTTGTGGCCCCAAATTCTTAAAGAAAGTCACAAAAGTGCACCCATGGTATATGTCGTACCCCTATAAAATATTTGTGAACTGTATTTTAGCGTGGGTAAATACGATGTGTAGATTTGCTCATGTGAAAATCTATTGAGCATTTGCAAGTTCATTTTCCCTCCAGCCACTTTCTTCCCAACCCTGGAAGAAGTTCTAATTCTGCCATTGTCAGGAGTAAATGTCCAACCTTTCTTATTATGGCAAAATATTAGAGAGAAGCTGGTAAAAATCTTTAAAACATGCAGGTTAGTAGGTTTGCAGACTCAAAGGCATTCCAGCCCTGGAACTATTGCTTACTGCTTCCTCCAGCCCCAGTATGCAGATCTGCAGAAAGGTGGCAAAATAAGGAAATTGCTACAGTAGGGATTGAAACTCCAAGTATTCAAGCCCTACTATGGTAGTAGCCCTGGCATAATCAGAGAGGCTATTAATTGCTGCCATAATTTGTCGCCACACTACATGGCACCAAAGGGACAAGTAGATCTTTTTACAGGACAAGTAGATTTGAGAAGCAACCTGTCCCCTGGACAAGTAGATATTTTAATAAATTCCACACCTCTGAGATGGCAATCATTGTTCCCATCCACAAAAAAGGAGACAAGTGCCCTCCAGGGAACTATAGTCCTATTAGTTTATTAGATAACTTGCAGAAAATATTTTCGTTCCAGTTGTTATCTAGATAAAAACACTGGATAACGAAAAATCAGGTCTTAAGTCATCTTCAGGCGGGATTTAGGGACAAGGTCAGCTCCATCGATCAGATCTTCCGATTTACCACCATCAAGTGGAAGATCGTAGACGCAGATCAAGGCCACTTATTTGTGGCCTTTGTTGACTTGAAATCTGCGTTTGACCTTGTCCCGCGCGCCAAGCTCTGGGAGGTCCTCAGCACTACTGGTGTCCCGGGTTCTATGATTAATATTATCAAGGATCTTTATTCTGACAATTGTGCCAAAGTCCGCTGGGGTGCGACTGGCGATCTGACTCCAGCTTTTCCAACAGCACGTGGTGTGAGGCAAGGGTGCGTTTTGGCGCCCACCCTGTTCCTTTTGTTCATTAATGCTTGTTTGCCATACCTTTCAGACTGCCAAAGTGATGCCCCTAGCTTGGGTGGGCAGAAGTTCCCTGGTCTTTTGTTTGCGGACGATACTCTGCTACTTTCGCGTACTGCTATGGGCCTTTCTAGATTGCTCTCCAGATTTATGGAGCTTTGTATTGACCATGGGCTGTCAATTAATTCAGCAAAAACAAAATATATGGTCTTTGGGGACACTAGGTACAAAATGAAGAGGCCTGTATATTTAGAAGGTGTTCCCTTGGAAAGAGTGGGCACCTTTGATTATTTAGGCATTAAAGTGGAAGACTCACATCTCTGGCATGCTCATCGCCAAAAATCTCTATTGTGCCTGAAGCAAAGGGCGGGCGGCATTGCAAGATTTGCCTCTAGATCTCCCAAATTTGCAATGTCCCCTGCCCTCGAAATATATAAATCTCAAGCGGGGGGGGGGGGTGCCCTATATGGCACCGAACTTTGGGGCCATTGCAAATTGGTGAATTTGGCAAGGGCAGAAAACCAGTTTCTTAAAATGCTGCTAAAGGTCCCCTCTAGCACACCATCTCTGCCCATTCGGATGGACCTAAACCTTTTCTCAATTTCGCAGATTGCTGCTTTAAGGCCTCTGCTGTTTTGGATTCAACTTTGGACAACAGATGCCCCAATTCCTTTTCGCTGTGGGCTTCTTGATTTGGTGGGCCGCGATTCTACTATCAGAAATAAATGGTGTCTCTTTGTTGAACGATCTTTCACCCAGCTCGGTTTAGGGTCCTTTTGGCAGGATCCTATCTCCATTCCTAAAAATGCTGCACAGCTGTGAAAGGATGCTTTCTGGCATAACGTCCAGATTGGCCAATTTGCCAGTTCTGTTCTCGGCCTATGTCTGACAAATTTTTATCTGTCACATGCCATTACGAATTTGAGCCTTTTATGGACGCAGTGTTATCTCCATTTGCTCGTGCCCTTTTTATCAGGTTCAGAATTGGATCTCTCCCTTTGTGCTCTTTAACGTATAAATGGTCCAGTTCCACTAACAGATCTAAATCCTGTCCGATGGGTTGCAAAAGTGAAGAGTCTGTTTCACATGTTTTTTTTTCATTGTCATGCATATTACAAACAAAGAGCTCTTTAGCTCATCCCGCTTTGTAAACAAATAGGGGCCAGATCTTGTTCTCATGCCGAGAGAATTTTAAAATGTGATTCATCCGTCCAGATAGTTTTATCAGTGGCAAAATTTCTTGAATCAATCTGGAGGTTGAGATTAGCAGTTTTAAGGAACAAGACTGGGTAGTTAATTTTTTGCCATATTTTTGAATATTTATTGAATTTGGATGCATGATTTTAGCTTTTACCTTGTAGGATATAGATATTGGTTTACAATATTATTGATTATTTTGCTGATCTATGGAACCGGTCTCCTATTTTTATGTTGAGATGTTTTTAAAATGTGATTTATCCGTCCAGACAGTTTTTTTCAGTGGCAAAATTTCTCGAATTAATCTGGCGGCTGAGATTAGCAATTTTAAGGAACAAGACTGGGTAGCCAATTCTTAGATTTATTTATGTATATTTATTGAATTGAATGCATGATTTTAGCTTCTACCTTGTAGGATATAGATACTGGTTCACCAGATCATTAATTATTTACTGATCCATGGAATCGGTTTTATTGTTGAGTGGATTTTTTTTATTAAGAGGCGCTCATCCTGTTGTTAATTTTGCTTGACTTTCAAACTCTTCTCACTTTTTTTTAAATTGCTCATTGTGTTTTTATTTATAGTGTTCTTTTGTTTTTTAAAAGAAAATATCTTTGATGTGCATTGTACTTTTATGGTATGTTTTTACTTACCGAAATAAAGTTAAATGAATGAATGAATGAATGGCTACTACTCAAAACCAGCTATGGCCAATATCTCCCTGCTCCCCAGTGAACGTCTGCTGTCTCAGTGCTTCGTGTGGCATAGTGAGAGTGCCGCCTCCTCCACTGCTGCGCTTCTGATCCTTCCTCTCTCCCCTCACAGGCTTACTCCCTTGCAGGCTTCTTCTCACTTGGGATACTGGCATACCATTAAAGTGTATGGATCAACTTTTTTTCACAGTTTCAGCAGCTTTTATAAAATGCACCTAAAAGTTCTATAGAGTAGTTCAGCGCTTTTGTAAGAGCACCAGTTATATTGCACAAAGACACCTTTTTTATGGCACAGGCAAGATTGGGCAGGATCACATTATAAGCCAGCACAGAGACTGGAACCAGGTTCAACAAGTCGGCAGCCCTTCATGTTACTTCACATCTTTTTAACAGTCGTCTGCAACATGTACAAAATACATAGACAATAGATTTCGCACAAGCAAAACCAACTGGCTTTGCCAATGCTTATATATATATATATATATATATATATATATATGTGTGTTACATATAATACGATCTTGAAATGCATTTCTACAGGATGTTGGCTGTACGAAAACGTCTCCAACATTTGTTTTTACTAAAATGTTGTCCATGCAGAATAGCAACCTAGGCCATCCAAAGGGTGCACATAACTGACTAGCCTCTCAGTTCAGTATTAGCATTGTCAGGGTGGGTGGAGCCATGAACGTTTAAAAATTCATGTTTGAAAACTATTCCTTTAAAAAAAAAAAAAAATACTTGCACTGATTTACTACTAAGATGAAACAGTTCTGCATGTGAATACTTTAATGGAACGTTTGAAGATACTTTTTCATATTTTAGATGTTTGTTGCAGAGGGTCTTCAAAAATGAAGGTGGCCCAAAAGTTACCTGTAAAGGACACCCTAGTTACTTGTTTTATTTCACTTTGATTAACTTGTAAATAAATGCTACCTGTTTGGAACAGGGGGTTGTATGCCAAGGGCAGGAGTGTGCTTGCGGTCCCAGACTACAGATCTACAGGGAGGTTATAATATGGAGTATACAGCAGCGCTGGCTTCAGTGCAGCACAGCTGGCAAGTTAAAAAACAAAACACAACACACTGTGACGCAGTCAATGCAGGCCGTGTCAAAGCTTTTTGCCTTTACTTTCAGCCATTTGCAACATGGCTAAAAACAGGCAATAGATCTTGCATTGCCAAGACCTTTGACTTTGCCACCGTTTGTTAAGTCTGGCTTGCCAGCGTAAATAGCACTAGATGTAATGTGATCAGCCAAAAAAAAAGAGCTTTCAAGAGTACTACAGGGAGGGGTTTTGGCTCCACCCGCATGTTGGTAGCCAGAAGTACATATTTTGATCATGCACAAATTGTGTGCTTCCACAGAAAAAAAGTGTTTATGCTGCACACGGATCTGATTATTTTGTTAATCTACTTGTGAGTCTGCAGAAATATAGATGTCTGAGCTTTCAAAAACACACACATTACATTCTAATGCTATTAAAGTATCTCACATAACTAGATAATTTACTTTTTTGCATTTTCTCAAGCAGCAGCACAGACGGGCAGACAACAGTCACCGGGAGTGTACTGAATGAAGTCCCAGCATCCTATCCTCCCATTATTTAGACTTCAGAGTGCTATTTTGTGTTTAAGAGCAGTATAGGACGCCCAGGGCTTCTGTAATATCTGTGTATTTTTAGGTCTGGCTTGACTGTGCAACTGTCTCTTGACCTTATGTGATCAACAAAAAAAGTGCGTTCAAAGTACTACTGATAGAGGAGCCTAGGCTCCACGCACATGTTAATTTCCCCTCAGCACAAGTTTTTGATTGGGCCGATTTTTATGTGCTTCTACTAAAAGGACTGCTCGTATTACACTTTTTGGTTTATGGCAAACCTTATACTTGCTACAGCAGGAGTAAGACAGTTATGGTGGCACTCCACTAACTGTGGCTATGGAAAATGTTAGGATTTTGCACTAGGCCCGATATAGCTACAGTGAAAATCATAAGTTAAAGTCAATAGGTTTAACTGTGCATTGTTATTACTCTATATTAACAACTAAAGATGGGTATTTTTTATACTGAGTCTCAAAGACTGCTATAGTAGGGAATGTTTTTGGTGTATGATAAACTGTGTAACAAACTATGGATATAGAAAATTTGCTGTGTGACAATACTAGTTTGGCCCTCTTAGAAAAGATAGTATTTTAGTTGGTGAACTGTAATTTTGTATGTCTTTCTAATTTTATGACTGCATGTCTGATGGTTGCCTTTCGGTAAAGTTTAGGCTCAAAACTGTAGGCCTGACTTGGTTATGGTGACAAGCTATAGGCCGGATTGGTGCACTGGGAAATTGGCTGTTCAATGCCATAGGTCTGATCTGTCTATTATGAAATGTTATGACAAAAGCAGTTAGTCTAACTTATTATTAGAGAAAAGCATTTGTGACAGCCATTAGCAGTTATCATCACATTGTGTTACAGGCTATAGACAGGTATTGTATTATACATTATCTAACAGATTACTGTAGTAGGCAAGGGTTTTAGCATTGGTCACTCTGGCAAACCCTGAGGGGTTTCACTATGAAGATTCTAATGAGCCCCGTTGAGAGAGGTTGTATATTGTTTTGCAAGCTGTATCTTTTACACATTTGTAATTTTATAACTGTATGAATAATGGTTACAAGTTTAGGAGTACTCTATTAGGCTGCTACAGGTGAAGTGTAAAGCCAAGGGTAAAGGTTTCATTGGTTCATTGGGAAAACTCATGGCAGATTTCATGTGTTTGATTTGTTTAGTATGAAATGTTATGCCAGCTCAAGAAGTCCTGACCTACTTACTGCGAAATGAATGTGCTAAAGACAATAAAAGGCTTTTAAGCTTGCATTTTTAATTACAATGTGCTAACACATTTTACGTGGAATTTCAAAGATTACTATAGGAGGCAAGGGTGTTGGAGATCCACCCAAACTCTGGTAATAGAAGATATGCACTGCAATAATATTGGTTAGGCATCTTAGGAGAGATAGTATTTTGCTTTGCCAAGTGTAATTTTTCATTCATTTGAAATGTTAAGACTGAATGCCCGATGGCTGTCTTGTGGGAAAACGTATGCTCTGCACAGTAAGCCGGAGTTACTTATGGTGTTAAACTGATGACAATAGCTATAGGTTTGATTGATGCCCAGAGAACTGTTGCACCAGATTCCATAAGTCTGGCCTGTATGTTATGAAAGGTATTCCATAGGCTGTAGGTATGGATTATATTTTGTGAAAAAGCATATGCTAAAGACAATAGGCCTCTAACAGTTGAGTGTTACCACATTATGTTATAAGCCGCAGAAAAGGTAGTTGGGTTGAATGTAATCCCATAGATTACCATAGTAGGCAATCGATTTAGTGTTGGTTACCCACGTTCACAAAACCTAGACGTTGAATTTTACTGCGACAATTCTTGTTAGGTCCTAATGAGAGGGGTTGTATATTTTTGCCAATTGAAATTTTGTACATATTTGTAACTGTATTAAGGTATGTATGCATGACGGCTGCCAGCTTATGTACACTTCAATAAGCCTGTATTTTCTATAGAGGCCTGCCAGGAGCTAAGTTATAGCCCACCAAGACCACTTGAGCCATTAAGTCATTTAGCTATAGAACAGCAAGACAGCAGATGCAAAGACAATAAGAAACCCAGTGAAATGTAGGTGTAACCAAGGTGCAAGACGCCACTTAAAGTAAAACTGATTCACGTAGCAGTTTGCTTACACCAGTTATAAATGCCTCCTACTTTTATATCTGTTCTGCCTTTTTTGCTGCTTTTAACTGTAGGCTACTATGCAGTAAATGCTAAAGAAGTATGCACTTTGTCTGTATAAACTAAATGGAGTATTACAAGTACACATTTTCCTTGGGCTTACCTCAAATGCTGTCACTTTAGTATCTATTATTTACATGTGCAGTATTGTGGAATTCCTATAGCCCAACCCAGGGCATATATTTTGAGATGAAGGTCAACAAGTTTTCAGGTTTACTTTGTCTTTGGGACAAGTAGGCTTGCTAAACTACTGCGAAATTATAGGTACCATTTCTTTGAGGCATCATTTAAAATGTGGTGCTGTATGCTAGCATTTCCAAACAAGCATTGGCAAAGCCAATAGGTCTCGCCTATACAAGAGCTACTGACTGACACTTTGTTTTGCCATGTTGTACATCAGTGTGGCTGCTGTTCAGCAAGGCTAAAAGTTAGTGGAGTGTCATAGAGCAGACTACAGTGTTGCAGAGTTTGGAGGAGGAGAGTAGAGTTCAGTGGCAGAGAGTGTCATGGTGTGGAGTGACGTGGGGTGGAATAGGGTAGAGCAGGTTAGAATGGATTGAAGTAGTGTCGTGGGTTGGATTGTAATGGGGTGGACTGGGTTGGACTGAGGCGGGGTAAGCTTGAGAGGGGTGGGGTGGACTGCACGGACGTGGGGTGGATTGGACTGGAGTAGGGTGAAGTGGACCGGAGTAGGGTGTAGTGAATGAGTGGGGTGGACCGATTCAGGTGGGATAGATTTGAGTGTGGTGGGGTGGATTTGAGTGGGATAGATTTTTTGTAGTGGGGTGGAGTGGAATGGATTTGAGTGGGGCAGATTGTTTTGGATTGGTGTGGGGCAGATTGTTTTGGATTGGTGTGGGGCAGATTGTTTTGGATTAGGGTGGGCAGATTGTTTTGGACTGGAGTGGGGCTGAATGTTTCGGATCGCTGTATTACAGAAGGGCAGATTGTTCAGGATAGAAGTGGGCCAAATGGGGTGGGTTGGGAGGACTGTAGTGTGGTGGATTGGGATGGAGTGAGGTGCACTGGATTGGAGCGTGGTTGAATGGCCTGGAGTGGGGCAGATTGAAGTGAGGCAGATTGTTTTGGAGTGGAGCAGATTGTTTTGGATGAAAGTGGGGCAGATAGTTCTGGAGTGAGGTGGGGCAGACTGGAGCCAGGCAGATTGTTTTGGACTGCTGTAGTGGAGTGGGCAGACTTTTTGGACTGGAGTGCAGCAGATTGGAGTGGGGTGGGTTAAGAGGATTGGAGTGTGGTGAACTGGAATGGATTGGGGTGAGTAATTTGGATTGCAGTTGGCCGGATTGGTGCATACGGCATGATTATATGTTAAAGCATAATTTAGAAAATTACACATAAGAAAGAAACAATGTTGCTTTGCAATATTTATAATAAGATGATTGTCATTTTTTTTTTTTAGAAGAGTGCCCTTGAGCAAACACAAAACATGAGTCCAAAGTGAAAAAAGAAGAAGATTAGGCATAATAAAACAAAATTTTAACTACAGAAAATACAACTTTGCAGTTTTATTTGTGCTGCTGAGCATGTTTTTGTCAGTCATGTGGCTTCTGTTTGCAGGGCACTATAATTTAAAAAGAACCTTATAGTACCTAAATTACATTAGGCACGGGGGACTGCATTGATTACATTGAATCAATCAGGGCTTGGTCCCTACTCCACAGACAGGAACTGAATTGATTATATGCCAGCCGCGACCAATCGAAAGGCTGTTAAAAAAATAAAATACCAGGCAATTTAACAAGTGATAAGCAACAGGAGGGCTTAAAGCCCTTTTCTAAATACAACAGAGCCTCGCAAATGATATGCATGTGCTACTGCATGCTATCGCAGGATCTACCATAAAAATGGAGCTTGAAGAAAAAGTGTCACAAGTAAAATACGTTAAACACACTTTCAAATGTGCTAGCAGAATAGGTTCAAGTGCAATATTATTATTTCCTCGGTTAATGTTAGAATTTATAATAAAAAACATTAGTAGTCAAAGTAAGTTGTCATCCCAAAATTGCAAATAAAAAAAATAAAAATTAACAGAAGCACAATGCTTTCCTCGCTCTCCCCGAAAAACTCTTTTCCTGCTGGTTATTAACCCATTCATCAAACTCATGCACTATTCAGGGGTGTGGAATTTAATAAAATATCTACTTGTCCATGAGAAAGGTTGCTTCTTAAATCTACTTGTCCTGTAAAATATCTACTTGTCCCTTTGGTGGTATGTAGGGCGGCAACAAACTATAGCAGAAATCTCATTATGTAAGAGCTCTGATAATAGCATCTCTGATTATGCCATGGCAGCTACTATAGTAAGGCTTGAAAACTTGCAATTTCAAACCCTACTATGGCAACTTCCTTATTTTGCCACCATTTCACAGATCTGCACACTGGGGCTGGAGGAAACAGTAACCAATAGTTCCAGGACTGGAATGCCTTTGAGTCTGCAAACCTACTTACTTGCATGTTTTAATGATTTTTACAAGCTCTCCTCTAGTCTTTTCTCACAATGAGAAAGGTTGGAAAAAAAGTGGTTAGAGGGAAAGTGAAATTGCAACCGCTCAATAGATTTTCACTTGAGCAAATCTACACACGTAAATCTGCTCGTGCTAAAATACAGTTCACAAATATTTTCTAGGACTACGATTTCCTGGTCTACTTCTGTAAGTTCCTGTGAATTCATGAAAGCCATTAATTTAAAGACATATAGCATGGGTGCACTTTTGTGATTTTAAGAACTGGGTCCCTAATTAGGTCTGGTGTTAAAGACAGTTTGGTTTTATTAAACTTCTATTTCTCCCTCTATCGTCTGTCTTTACTGTGAGTGATCTCATTCTGCTCTTCCACAAGGAACATATTGGCACACAAAGTAGTTTTGCTCCGTGCCAGGAATGACTGTTGCAATCAGTGACATAATGAAAATGGGGGGGGCCCTTCCTGCAAAGAACATGAAGGTGGCCCCCCCTCCAGACAACCCAGTGCAGGTGCTCTGCGAGGGCCCCCCCCTGGAGTGGGGCTTTTGTCACGCCACTGGTGGGTGGCAATGTGTGCTTTTTGAGACCAAAAAGTTTCTTTGCTTTTTACCAGTGTTTGTTACAATGGTGAGGGCCTGGCAGCTCCCACAACATTAAAGTGTTACAAAAGCCATGTCAAAACAAGATATACATTGACAAAAAAAAAAAAAAAAAGACTCACAAAAAATGTCAGATGGGTTGGCTTTGCCAGAGCTTGTTTATTTTCATGCTTCCCATAATTATGTTGCAAATGGTTACACTGATTTTCCATTAGGAATATTTTTTGGAAATACTAGCATGCATCAAGACATTCTACTAAATGATACTGCAAAGAAATAGCACCTAAGGAAACATAGTAGCAAAATGTTTTTTCCTACTGTTCCCATTTTTTCTGAAACATTTCATTTTGAAAACAAAGAATCATCACTCTTGCTTACCAGCCTCTGCAAACATTTGCATCTAAGCAGAGATCATACTGGGAGCATTACACTTAGCCTCATATTGTTAAACTTCTCAAACGTGTGTACACTTTTTTTTTTTTACTGGAACCACTGTCAGTAGTGCGCTGTGACCATAAAACATTTACTTACAGTGCTCACATTAATAATGAAGGATTCTCATTAATGAACCAAAAATATAAGTTTGAACAGCATTAACTTATGGACACACATATTACCTCAAATGCAGACAGTTCCCTTCTCTGTAAACTGGCAGCCAAATGGTTTGTGCTGCAGGGGGGGTTGGGCATACTTGTCCCAAGGACAAAATAAACAAGAAAACTTGTTGCCCTTGACCCCAAACAATATGGCCCGGGAGTCTGGGGATACAAATTGCACTTCCATGACTACTCCCAAGCCCCTAGTTGTTTTTTAGGTCGAGCATTCGGGGCCTCTTGTATATACTTTAGTATATACTTTTTTTTAGTTCGAGCATTTGAGCCCTCTTGTATATACTTTAGTATATACTTCTTTGTGGGGTCTCTGCTTTTTCACTGGTTTGTTTCAGTGCCCTTAAAAAAATCCTTGCTTGCTAGTGGTCAGTCCTTGCTCTTTGTCCCACCTTTTCCACAGTTGTACACTCCCCTGGAGCATGGCCCTAGTACTTGTACCCTTCCACTTGTGCCTATGAAGCATGTGCTTAGGGATTACTTTGTTCAAAGGCTAATAGCATTTGACCAGAGCGCTGGATGCTTCAGTGGCCCCAGTCTGTTTCTGTTAACAGGGCTCTAGTCTATTGCTTACTTTTCATCTGCAGTGATGTGTGACTTTGTTTATTCCATTCACTACTCTCCCTCGCACATTTTCTGTTCTTGCATTAAAAATGCTTGTTCCTTTTGTCAGTCTCTGCGAGCTCAGCAGCGCTTTGAACCGGCTGCTTATGTCAACTGTTTTACTTTTTATTTTCAGTTTGTGGCAAGAAAACGCTAATAGCTGAAACTCGAGCGAACACGAGAGCTATGGCAGTTCAAATGTTTGTTTTGTTTTCAGTCTGTGTGGAAATAAAAGTCCAGTCAGTCATTTACAACACTATGAGCTCTAACTCGAGCAAACACGAGACTATTGCATTCCATATGCTTTTTAGTTTTGCAAGGGTCTGCTAAAAACGAATGCATGATGGTGCCCCACCCTAACTCTCAGGCGCTAGCCCCATGGTACATTTGCTCTCTACCTCCCACTTGTTTTTTTTTCAGCCGATCCTCTTTATTTTTATGTTTCTGTTTGTGCACAATGATTACGTTTTTGATGCAGTCTTGTGACTTGATGTGTGCTCCCTGCAGAGCCATAACCCCTGTGCAGTGTAAGAAAAGTTGCGCCCCTTTCTCCATGTGTTTAAATTACCGGCGCACGTTCACCTTCGGGGAACAAATAAAACATTGTTGCAGCCCTTTAGGCATTGTAATTGAGCCGTAGGAGGGAGGGACCACGTGAGAAGGACCTGGGCTGGGCTTCTGGATGTGCTTGTACTAGGTGTGACCAATGCGAACTCAGCAAGCAGATGCATGGCCGGGAGTACCTCCTACATGAACCTTGTTGCAGCCTTAGGGGTGGGTCAAGCTGCTGCTGCCACTCCTCTCCTCCAGAGATTTAAGAAAACGTGAACTTTTGAGAATGTAATGAATGTGGCCTTTAGTTGCTTAATGGCGGTAAACTTGGCTTTAAGAAAATCTGCAGAGCTGAGTGGAACTTGCAGAATTCACAAAGGCCACAGGGCCACTTTACCTACAGAAATGTATGCTCCAGAAATAGGCCAAGGTAAAGAGGGATGGAGTAGCAACGCAGCCACAGATTGTGCGACATAAACACCCCTGTTGACGCACTCGTGAAATGGTAAAATAACTAACAAGAGGGAGAGGTTATAAAAATGGAAATTGTAGCAGGCAAATTATCTTCTCAATAAAATTAGGTAGCAGTCCTCCTTATTTGCTAAGGAATAAACAGAAATCCTTAGAGCAGGAAATCAAAACCATTGACTTTATGTATACAGACTTAACTTGCTTCTGAAAGTGTGACTGTAGGAAGTTGGCTCTGTATGTGCTATTTCAAAGTAAGGAATAGCATGCACAGAGTCCAAGGGTTCCCCTTAGAGGTAAAATAGTGGTAAAAATAGATAATACTAATGCTCTATTTTGTGGTAGTGTGGTCGAGCAGTAGGCTTATCCAAGGAGTAGTGTTAAGCATTTGTTGTACACACACCTAGACAATAAATGAGGTACACACACTCAGAGACAAATCCAGCCAATAGGTTTTTATATAGAAAAATATCTTTTCTTAGTTTATTTTAAGAACCACAGGTTCAAATTCTACATGTAATATCTCATTCGAAAGGTATTGCAGGTAAGTACTTTAGGAACTTCAAATCATCAAAATTGCATGTATACTTTTCAAGTTATTCACAAATAGCTGTTTTAAAAGTGGACACTTAGTGCAATTTTCACAGTTCCTAGGGGAGGTAAGTATTTGTTAGGTTAACCAGGTAAGTAAGACACTTACAGGGCTTAGTTCTTGGTCCAAGGTAGCCCACCGTTGGGGGTTCAGAGCAACCCCAAAGTCACCACACCAGCAGCTCAGGGCCGGTCAGGTGCAGAGTTCAAAGTGGTGCCCAAAACACATAGGCTAGAATGGATAGAAGGGGGTGCCCCGGTTCCGGTCTGCTTGCAGGTAAGTACCCGCGTCTTCGGAGGGCAGACCAGGGGGGTTTTGTAGGGCACCGGGGGGGACACAAGTCCACACAGAAATTTCACCCTCAGCAGCGCGGGGGCGGCCGGGTGCAGTGTAGGAACAGGCGTTGGGTTCGCAATGTTAGTCTATGAGAGATCTCGGGATCTCTTCAGCGCTGCAGGCAGGCAAGGGGGGGATTCCTCGGGGAAACCTCCACTTGGGTAAGGGAGAGGGACTCCTGGGGGTCACTTCTCCAGTGAAAGTCCGGTCCTTCAGGTCCTGGGGGCTGCGGGTGCAGGGTCTCTCCCAGGCGTCGGGACTTTAGGTTCAAAGAGTCGCGGTCAGGGGAAGCCTCGGGATTCCCTCTGCAGGCGGCGCTGTGGGGGCTCAGGGGGGACAGGTTTTGGTACTCACAGTATCAGAGTAGTCCTGGGGTCCCTCCTGAGGTGTTGGATCGCCACCAGCCGAGTCGGGGTCGCCGGGTGCAGTGTTGCAAGTCTCACGCTTCTTGCGGGGAGCTTGCAGGGTTCTTTAAAGCTGCTGGAAACAAAGTTGCAGCTTTTCTTGGAGCAGGTCCGCTGTCCTCGGGAGTTTCTTGTCTTTTCGAAGCAGGGGCAGTCCTCAGAGGATGTCGAGGTCGCTGGTCCCGTTGGAAGGCGTCGCTGGAGCAGGATCTTTGGAAGGCAGGAGACAGGCCGGTGAGTTTCTGGAGCCAAGGCAGTTGTCGTCTTCTGGTCTTCCTCTGCAGGGGTTTTCAGCTAGGCAGTCCTTCTTCTTGTAGTTGCAGGAATCTAATTTTCTAGGGTTCAGGGTAGCCCTTAAATACTAAATTTAAGGGCGTGTTTAGGTCTGGGGGGTTAGTAGCCAATGGCTACTAGCCCTGAGGGTGGGTACACCCTCTTTGTGCCTCCTCCCAAGGGGAGGGGGTCACAATCCTAACCCTATTGGGGGAATCCTCCATCTGCAAGATGGAGGATTTCTAAAAGTTAGAGTCACTTCAGCTAAGGACACCTTAGGGGCTGTCCTGACTGGCCAGTGACGACTCCTTGTTTTTCTCATTATTTTCTCCGGCCTTGCCGCCAAAAGTGGGGCCTGGCCGGAGGGGGCGGGCAACTCCACTAGCTGGAGTGTCCTGCTGGGTTGGCACAAAGGAGGTGAGCCTTTGAGGCTCACCGCCAGGTGTGACAATTCCTGCCTGGGGGAGGTGTTAGCATCTCCACCCAGTGCAGGCTTTGTTACTGGCCTCAGAGTGACAAAGGCACTCTCCCCATGGGGCCAGCAACATGTCTCGGTTCGTGGCAGGCTGCTAAAACTAGTCAGCCTACACAGATAGTCGGTTAAGTTTCAGGGGGCACCTCTAAGGTGCCCTCTGTGGTGTATTTTACAATAAAATGTACACTGGCATCAGTGTGCATTTATTGTGCTGAGAAGTTTGATACCAAACTTCCCAGTTTTCAGTGTAGCCATTATGGTGCTGTGGAGTTCGTGTTTGACAGACTCCCAGACCATATACTCTTATGGCTACCCTGCACTTACAATGTCTAAGGTTTTGTTTAGACACTGTAGGGGTACCATGCTCATGCACTGGTACCCTCACCTATGGTATAGTGCACCCTGCCTTAGGGCTGTAAGGCCTGCTAGAGGGGTGTCTTACCTATACTGCATAGGCAGTGAGAGGCTGGCATGGCACCCTGAGGGGAGTGCCATGTCGACTTACTCGTTTTGTCCTCACTAGCACACACAAGCTGGTAGCAGTGTGTCTGTGCTGAGTGAGAGGTCTCCAGGGTGGCATAAGACATGCTGCAGCCCTTAGAGACCTTCCTTGGCATCAGGGCCCTTGGTACTAGAAGTACCAGTTACAAGGGACTTATCTGGATGCCAGGGTCTGCCAATTGTGGATACAAAAGTACAGGTTAGGGAAAGAACACTGGTGCTGGGGCCTGGTTAGCAGGCCTCAGCACACTTTCAATTGTAAACATAGCATCAGCAAAGGCAAAAAGTCAGGGGGCAACCATGCCAAGGAGGCATTTCCTTACACAACCCCCCCCCCAAACGAAAGAGGATGAGACTAACCTTTCCCAAGAGAGTCTTCATTTTCTAAGTGGAAGAACCTGGAAAGGCCATCTGCATTGGCATGGGCAGTCCCAGGTCTGTGTTCCACTATAAAGTCCATTCCCTGTAGGGAGATGGACCACCTCAACAGTTTAGGATTTTCACCTTTCATTTGCATCAGCCATTTGAGAGGTCTGTGGTCAGTTTGAACTAGGAAGTGAGTCCCAAAGAGGTATGGTCTCAGCTTCTTCAGGGACCAAACCACAGCAAAGGCCTCCCTCTCAATGGCACTCCAACGCTGCTCCCTGGGGAGTAACCTCCTGCTAATGAAAGCAACAGGCTGGTCAAGGCCATCATCATTTGTTTGGGACAAAACTGCCCCTATCCCATGTTCAGAGGCATCAGTCTGCACAATGAACTGCTTAGAATAATCTGGAGCTTTTAGAACTGGTGCTGAGCACATTGCCTGTTTCAGGGTGTCAAAGGCCTGTTGGCATTCCACAGTCCAGTTCACTTTCTTGGGCATTTTCTTGGAGGTGAGTTCAGTGAGGGCTGTCACAATGGATCCATATCCCTTCACAAACCTCCTGTAATACCCAGTCAAGCCAAGGAATGCCCTGACTTGAGTCTGGGTTTTTGGAGCTACCCAGTCCAGAATAGTCTGGATCTTGGGTTGGAGTGGCTGAACTTGGCCTCCACCTACAAGGTGGCCCAAGTAAACCACAGTTCCCTGCCCTATCTGGCATTTGGATGCCTTGATAGAGAGGCCTGCAGATTGCAGAGCCTTCAAAACCTTATTCAGGTGGACCAGGTGATCCTGCCAGGTGGAGCTAAAGACAGCAATATCATCAAGATAAGCTGTGCTAAAGGACTCCAAGCCAGCAAGGACTTGATTCACCAACCTTTGGAAGGTGGCAGGGGCATTCTTTAAACCAAAGGGCATAACAGTAAACTGATAATGCCCATCAGGTGTGGAGAATGCTGTCTTTTCTTTTGCTCCAGGTGCCATTTTTATTTGCCAGTACCCTGCTGTCAAGTCAAAGGTACTTAGAAATTTGGCAGCACCTAATTTATCAATGAGCTCATCAGCTCTTGGAATTGGATGGGCATCTGTCTTGGTGACAGAATTGAGCCCTCTGTAGTCCACACAAAACCTCATCTCTTTCTTTCCATCTTTGGTGTGAGGTTTGGGGACTAAGACCACTGGGCTAGCCCAGGGGCTGTCAGAGCGCTCAATTACTCCCAATTCCAGCATCTTGTGGACTTCCACCTTGATGCTTTCCTTAACATGGTCAGACTGTCTAAAGATTTTGTTTTTGACAGGCATGCTGTCTCCTGTGTCCACATCATGGGTACACAGGTGTGTCTGACCAGGGGTTAAGGAGAAGAGTTCAGGAAACTGTTGTAGGACTCTCCTACAATCAGCTTGCTGTTGGCCAGAGAGGGTGTCTGAGTAGATCACTCCATCTACTGTGCCATCTTTTGGGTCTGATGACAGAAGATCAGGGAGAGGTTCACTCTCTGCCTCCTGATCCTCATCTGTTACCATCAACAGATTCACATCAGCCCTGTCATGGAAGAGCTTAAGGCGGTTCACATGGATCACCCTCTTGGGGCTCCTGCTTGTGCCCAGGTCCACCAGGTAGGTGACCTGACTCTTCCTTTCTAGCACTGGGTAAGGGCCACTCCATTTGTCCTGGAGTGCCCTGGGAGCCACAGGCTCCAGAACCCAGACTTTCTGCCCTGGTTGGAACTCAACCAGTGCAGCCTTTTGGTCATACCAAAACTTCTGGAGCTGTTGGCTGGCCTCAAGGTTTTTGGTTGCCTTTTCCATGTACTCTGCCATTCTAGAGCGAAGGCCAAGTACATAGTCCACTATGTCCTGTTTAGGCTCATGGAGAGGTCTCTCCCAGCCTTCTTTAACAAGGGCAAGTGGTCCCCTTACAGGATGACCAAACAGAAGTTCAAAGGGTGAGAATCCTACTCCCTTCTGTGGCACCTCTCTGTAAGCGAAAAGCAGACATGGCAAGAGGACATCCCATCTCCTTTTGAGCTTTTCTGGGAGCCCCATGATCATGCCTTTTAATGTCTTGTTGAATCTCTCAACCAAGCCATTAGTTTGTGGATGGTATGGTGTAGTGAATTTATAAGTCACTCCACACTCATTCCACATGTGCTTTAGGTATGCTGACATGAAGTTGGTACCTCTGTCAGACACCACCTCCTTAGGGAAACCCACTCTGGTAAAGATACCAATGAGGGCCTTGGCTACTGCAGGGGCAGTAGTCGACCTAAGGGGAATAGCTTCAGGATACCTGGTAGCATGATCCACTACTACCAGGATATACATATTTCCTGAGGCTGTGGGAGGTTCCAGTGGACCAACTATGTCCACACCCACTCTTTCAAAGGGAACCCCCACCACTGGAAGTGGAATGAGGGGGGCCTTTGGATGCCCACCTGTCTTACCACTGGCTTGACAGGTGGGGCAGGAGAGGCAAAACTCCTTAACCATGTTGGACATATTGGGCCAGTAGAAGTGGTTGACTAACCTCTCCCACGTCTTGGTTTGTCCCAAATGTCCAGCAAGGGGAATGTCATGGGCCAATGTTAGGATGAACTTCCTGAACAGCTGAGGCACTACCACTCTCCTAGTGGCACCAGGTTTGGGGTCTCTGGCCTCAGTGTACAGGAGTCCATCTTCCCAATAGACCCTATGCGTTCCATTTTTCTTGCCTTTGGACTCTTCAGCAGCTTGCTGCCTAAGGCCTTCAAGAGAGGGACAGGTTTCTTGTCCCTTACACAGCTCCTCCCTTGAGGGTCCCCCTGGGCCTAAGAGCTCAACCTGGTAAGGTTCAAGCTCCAAAGGCTCAGTTCCCTCAGAGGGCAGAACTTCTTCCTGAGAAGAGAGGTTCCCTTTCTTTTGCTGTGTTGCAGTTGGTTTCCCAACTGACTTTCCTGTTCTCTTGGTAGGCTGGGCCATTTTTCCAGACTCCAGCTCTACTTTTTCACCCTGTGCCTTGCACTGTGCTCTTGTTTTCACACACACCAGTTCAGGGATACCCAGCATTGCTGCATGGGTTTTTAGTTCTACCTCAGCCCATGCTGAGGACTCCAGGTCATTTCCAAGCAGACAGTCCACTGGGATATTTGAGGAGACCACCACCTGTTTCAGGCCATTGACCCCTCCCCATTCTAAAGTAACCATTGCCATGGGATGTACTTTTCTCTGATTGTCAGCGTTGGTGACTGTGTAAGTTTTTCCAGTCAGGTATTGGCCAGGGGAAACCAGTTTCTCTGTCACCATGGTGACACTGGCACCTGTATCCCTCAGGCCCTCTATTCTAGTCCCATTAATTAAGAGTTGCTGTCTGTATTTTTGCATGTTAGGCGGCCAGACAGCTAGTGTGGCTAAATCCACCCCACCCTCAGAAACTAGAGTAGCTTCAGTGTGGACCCTGATTTGCTCTGGGCACACTGTTGATCCCACTTGGAGACTAGCCATACCAGTGTTACCTGGATGGGAGTTTGGAGTGGAACCTTTCTTGGGACAGGCCTTGTCTCCAGTTTGGTGTCCATGCTGTTTACAGCTATGACACCAGGCCTTTTTGGGATCAAAGTTTTTACCCTTGTACCCATTGTTTTGTGAAGAGGCTCTGGGCCCACCCTCCTGTGCAGGTTTTTGGGGGCCTGTAGAAGACTCTGTATTATTTTTAGTTTTGGTTGTCTCATCACCCTTCCCCTGGGGAGTCTTTGTGACCCCTTTCTTTTGGTCACCCCCTGTTGAAGTCTTGGACACCCTTGTCTTGACCCAATGGTCCGCCTTCTTTCCCAATTCTTGGGGAGAAATTGGTCCTAGGTCTACCAGATGCTGATGCAGTTTATCATTGAAACAATTACTTAACAGGTGTTCTTTCACAAATAAATTGTACAGCCCATCATAATTACTTACACCACTGCCTTGAATCCAACCATCTAGTGTTTTCACTGAGTAGTCTACAAAGTCAACCCAGGTCTGGCTCGAGGATTTTTGAGCCCCCCTGAATCTAATCCTATACTCCTCAGTGGAGAATCCAAAGCCCTCAATCAGGGTACCCTTCATGAGGTCATAAGATTCTGCATCTGGTCCAGAGAGTGTGAGGAGTCTATCCCTACACTTTCCTGTGAACATTTCCCAAAGGAGAGCACCCCAGTGAGATCTGTTCACTTTTCTGGTTACACAAGCCCTCTCAAAAGCTGTGAACCATTTGGTGATGTCATCACCATCTTCATATTTAGTTACAATCCCTTTAGGGATTTTCAACATGTCAGGAGAATCTCTGACCCTATTTATGTTGCTGCCACCATTGATGGGTCCTAGGCCCATCTCTTGTCTTTCCCTCTCTATGGCTAGGATCTGTCTTTCCAAAGCCAACCTTTTGGCCATCCTGGCTAACTGGATGTCCTCTTCACTGGGGCTATCCTCAGTGATTTCAGAGGTGTTGGTCTCTCCTGTGAGGGAACCAGCATCTCTGACTATTATTTTTGGAGTCAGGGTTTGAGGGACCCTGTTCTCCTTAGATAGGACTGGTAGGGGGGAATTGTCCTCCAAGTCACTATCCTCTTCCTCTGAGTTGCCACCCTCAGAGGGGTTGGCCTTTTCAAACTCTGCCAAAAGCTCCTGGAGCTGTATTTTGGTAGGTTTGGGTCCCATTGTTATTTTCTTTATTTTACAGAGTGACCTTAGCTCCCTCATCTTAAGATGGAGGTAAGGTGTGGTGTCGAGTTCCACCACAGTCACATCTGTGCTAGACATTTTGCTTCTAAAAGTTGGAATACTTTTTAAGAATCTACAACTGGTTCTAGAATCTAATTCAACTTTTACAAACTTTTAAACTCTAAAAGAAATGCTAAACAGGGACTTAACACACAAGGCCCTAGCAGGACTTTTAAGAATTTAGAAAAATTTCAAATTGCAAAAATGAATTTCTAATGACAATTTTGGAATTTGTCGTGTGATCAGGTATTGGCTGAGTAGTCCAGCAAATGCAAAGTCTTGTACCCCACCGCTGATCCACCAATGTAGGAAGTTGGCTCTGTATGTGCTATTTCAAAGTAAGGAATAGCATGCACAGAGTCCAAGGGTTCCCCTTAGAGGTAAAATAGTGGTAAAAATAGATAATACTAATGCTCTATTTTGTGGTAGTGTGGTCGAGCAGTAGGCTTATCCAAGGAGTAGTGTTAAGCATTTGTTGTACATACACATAGACAATAAATGAGGTACACACACTCAGAGACAAATCCAGCCAATAGGTTTTTATATAGAAAAATATCTTTTCTTAGTTTATTTTAAGAACCACAGGTTCAAATTCTACATGTAATATCTCATTCGAAAGGTATTGCAGGTAAGTACTTTAGGAACTTCAAATCATCAAAATTGCATGTATACTTTTCAAGTTATTCACAAATAGCTGTTTTAAAAGTGGACACTTAGTGCAATTTTCACAGTTCCTAGGGGAGGTAAGTATTTGTTAGGTTAACCAGGTAAGTAAGACACTTACAGGGCTTAGTTCTTGGTCCAAGGTAGCCCACCGTTGGGGGTTCAGAGCAACCCCAAAGTCACCACACCAGCAGCTCAGGGCCGGTCAGGTGCAGAGTTCAAAGTGGTGCCCAAAACACATAGGCTAGAATGGAGAGAAGGGGGTGCCCCGGTTCCGGTCTGCTTGCAGGTAAGTACCCGCGTCTTCGGAGGGCAGACCAGGGGGGTTTTGTAGGGCACCGGGGGGGACACAAGTCCACACAGAAATTTCACCCTCAGCAGCGCGGGGGCGGCCGGGTGCAGTGTAGGAACAGGCGTCGGGTTCGCAATGTTAGTCTATGAGAGATCTCGGGATCTCTTCAGCGCTGCAGGCAGGCAAGGGGGGGATTCCTCGGGGAAACCTCCACTTGGGTAAGGGAGAGGGACTCCTGGGGGTCACTTCTCCAGTGAAAGTCCGGTCCTTCAGGTCCTGGGGGCTGCGGGTGCAGGGTCTCTCCCAGGCGTCGGGACTTTAGGTTCAAAGAGTCGCGGTCAGGGGAAGCCTCGGGATTCCCTCTGCAGGCGGCGCTGTGGGGGCTCAGGGGGGACAGGTTTTGGTACTCACAGTATCAGAGTAGTCCTGGGGTCCCTCCTGAGGTGTTGGATCGCCACCAGCCGAGTCGGGGTCGCCGGGTGCAGTGTTGCAAGTCTCACGCTTCTTGCGGGGAGCTTGCAGGGTTCTTTAAAGCTGCTGGAAACAAAGTTGCAGCTTTTCTTGGAGCAGGTCCGCTGTCCTCGGGAGTTTCTTGTCTTTTCGAAGCAGGGGCAGTCCTCAGAGGATGTCGAGGTCGCTGGTCCCGTTGGAAGGCGTCGCTGGAGCAGGATCTTTGGAAGGCAGGAGACAGGCCGGTGAGTTTCTGGAGCCAAGGCAGTTGTCGTCTTCTGGTCTTCCTCTGCAGGGGTTTTCAGCTAGGCAGTCCTTCTTCTTGTAGTTGCAGGAATCTAATTTTCTAGGGTTCAGGGTAGCCCTTAAATACTAAATTTAAGGGCGTGTTTAGGTCTGGGGGGTTAGTAGCCAATGGCTACTAGCCCTGAGGGTGGGTACACCCTCTTTGTGCCTCCTCCCAAGGGGAGGGGGTCACAATCCTAACCCTATTGGGGGAATCCTCCATCTGCAAGATGGAGGATTTCTAAAAGTTAGAGTCACTTCAGCTCAGGACACCTTAGGGGCTGTCCTGACTGGCCAGTGACTCCTCCTTGTTTTTCTCATTATTTTCTCCGGCCTTGCCGCCAAAAGTGGGGCCTGGCCGGAGGGGGCGGGCAACTCCACTAGCTGGAGTGTCCTGCTGGGTTGGCACAAAGGAGGTGAGCCTTTGAGGCTCACCGCCAGGTGTGACAATTCCTGCCTGGGGGAGGTGTTATCATCTCCACCCAGTGCAGGCTTTGTTACTGGCCTCAGAGTGACAAAGGCACTCTCCCCATGGGGCCAGCAACATGTCTCGGTTCGTGGCAGGCTGCTAAAACTAGTCAGCCTACACAGATAGTCGGTTAAGTTTCAGGGGGCACCTCTAAGGTGCCCTCTGTGGTGTATTTTACAATAAAATGTACACTGGCATCAGTGTGCATTTATTGTGCTGAGAAGTTTGATACCAAACTTCCCAGTTTTCAGTGTAGCCATTATGGTGCTGTGGAGTTCGTGTTTGACAGACTCCCAGACCATATACTCTTATGGCTACCCTGCACTTACAATGTCTAAGGTTTTGTTTAGACACTGTAGGGGTACCATGCTCATGCACTGGTACCCTCACCTATGGTATAGTGCACCCTGCCTTAGGGCTGTAAGGCCTGCTAGAGGGGTGTCTTACCTATACTGCATAGGCAGTGATAGGCTGGCATGGCACCCTGAGGGGAGTGCCATGTCGACTTACTCGTTTTGTCCTCACTAGCACACACAAGCTGGTAGCAGTGTGTCTGTGCTGAGTGAGAGGTCTCCAGGGTGGCATAAGACATGCTGCAGCCCTTAGAGACCTTCCTTGGCATCAGGGCCCTTGGTACTAGAAGTACCAGTTACAAGGGACTTATCTGGATGCCAGGGTCTGCCAATTGTGGATACAAAAGTACAGGTTAGGGAAAGAACACTGGTGCTGGGGCCTGGTTAGCAGGCCTCAGCACACTTTCAATTGTAAACATAGCATCAGCAAAGGCAAAAAGTCAGGGGGCAACCATGCCAAGGAGGCATTTCCTTACAGTGACCATACACATTTCCTTCTATCCAAATGAAACACGCTTCTCGTAATGAAGTCATGGTTCACATAGCCATGTCATTTTCTACGCATGATGGCCCAACTTTCACCTGCACGACGACCATAAATATTGCATCAGTGCCTGTTATGGGCTTAACAACAAACGATGTTAGATATTAGGAGTTGCCTTGAAACCATCCCCCTTTAAAAGAACAGCGGCGCTTTAATTAGACTATTCTAAATTATAGTGTGCTGTTGACTCGGAGCCCTGTTGACAAGATTGCAGAAACTGAACTATCCAAAAATAATTCATTTACACCGTCTCCTAAGACGGAGGTCTGCTCCAAACGTAAGAGACTTCGGAATTTAACTTTACACTTTATGAATATGATTCTCTGAGTGCATATTGAAATTTGCAAAGCTGAATGCACTTTACTTTTCGGCAAAGCTAAGCTAAGCAGTCTGTTTGTCGCTATAACCATGGACTCCATTACCTTGCAAGGGCACATGACTGATTTGTTCCAGTTGCCCTTCACCCATTTTCACCCCACTCCTGAAATAGTTACAAAAAAAAGGAACACATCGTAATGGGCTCACTGGTTACTAATAAAACAGGCTGCGAGAAGGGATTGTTTCAATTCACTGGATTGTCACTGTATAGCGCCCCATGCCACCAACTGCACTCCTAGGCACTGGAGTGCATTTGTAGAGCAAGCATTTTATGGTTTACAGTACGGTGCACAGTACATCAGGGATCCCCTCTGTGGTCTCCATTGCAATGATATCTGCATTTTGATGTTAACAAACAAGCGCAAAAGACAGACCATTGATCAGAATTATAACTGATCAAACTGAAAAATATCAACATTTTCAGCTTTTTCTTCTGAACTATTTTCTGTGAAAAGCTGTCATGAGCTAACAAGGACACATTATCTGTTGTTTATGAGTGCACTGCATGAATTCATTATAAGAGATTAAGAATGTACCTACAAGTTAGTATCCATTCTTAACTTTAAGTAACATTTAAACTCCTTAACATGCAACTGCAAGTTGGATATTTATGTGTCAGTTTCATAGTACAGATCTACACACCGGTAAATATAGGGTATCTTTTATAACAGGAAGGAAGAGAACAAGGATATAAAACAGGTCTTAAGTATTCTAGTTGGTGTGCAAGTTTGTTTTGTTTTGTATGTCTGTTGAGCAATTTCTACACTGAGGTCTCTCTTTATTACAACCATGCCCATAATTCAGGCCAATTTAACATCCGCATTACAACATGACTGTTTCAACACTCTTGATATGTTTGGGTGACCCTTCTAGTTTATTTCTCCTCTTTGGCCATCTTGTGTCTTTTTTGGTAGAATTGTGTTAGCCAACCAGCAACTCTGATGGTGGGGTAGTGAAAGTGGTATTTTATTAGAATTAGCACCACACTTTTAAATTAGGATGCTCAATGGCAACATTTTACAATTTTGCTGCAGATAGAGGAAGAAGGTAAATAGAATTGCTTTTTATGCAGGGACACTGAAATAATATGGCAGGAAAAGACAACATTATGAAGCAGTGTTGACCAATTTATGTGGCAAGAAAAGTCCAGTTATGAATTCACAATGCCAATAGCTGTAACTCAAGCAAATGCGAGACCTATTGCATTGCAAATGCTTATTATTAACTTTCTTCTACAGTGCTTTTGCAAAGTCCCAACAGCTAAACACTGCTATCAGGCACTCGCTTCCCAACACATTAGCTGTTCCTCCACCTGCTCATTGATCCCCCACCTCTTACTGGTGCCCCTCCCATTTATATTTCTTTAGGTACTTATTTATTTGTGAAAGGGCCCAGAGGCTGTGCAGCCCTGCGGGCCCACTTGCTTCTCTTACATTTTTCTAGGCAAACCTTTAAAAGAAAATATGTATATCACTACAAAATAGTGATAGGCCATCATGAAACAATAACAATGTAAAAAAAAGGAGAGACAAAGGTAAAGCATTTACCAATGATAAAGGATTTTTGAAGGCAAGCCCATGAACGAGTGATAGTGATGGGCGTGCAGTGGGAGTGGTTAAGAGCCCACAGAAATTACAACAACAATTCAGAGCACTTATGGAACGTCAGTGTAACCAGTTTCAACAAGATTATGGGAACCATGAACATAAACAAGCATTGGCAAAGCCAATGGCTCCGACACTGGTAATCAGTCTTTTGGTTTTGTAAATGCGTGTCTTGTTTTGACATGGTTTTTGTAAAACTTTATTGTTGTGGGAGCTGTTGGTCCATCAGCATTTTTAACCAGTATTAACAAAAAGCAATATTTGGTTGCACAAAGCACACATTGTCACAGTAGTTCCTGACACTGAACAAAACTACTTTGTGTGCAGATATGCTCTGTGTGAAAGAGCAGATTGTGATAATTGTAATGGAACAGAATTGTTCAGTGCAGAACTTGTCACGTTTGGGTCTTTGCATTAGTGCAGATTTGCGTACTTCATGAATTCACAAGTATTTACAGAAGTAGACCAGGAAACTGTACTCCTAGAAAATATCTGTGAACTGTATTTTAGCACAAGCAAATATGCAGGTGTAGATTTGCTCATGCGTAAATCTGTTGAGCATTTAAAGCTCACTTTCACTTTAACCATTTTTCTCCCAACCCTGGAAGACGTTTTACGACTGACCCTTGTCAGGAGTAGATTTCCAACCTCTCTCATTATGGGAAATTATTAGAGAAGAACTGGGGAAATCCTTTAAAATAAGCAAGTTATTAGGTTTGCATAGACTCAAAAGAACATTCCAACTCTGGAACTATTTCTTACCGTTACCTCCAGCCCTAGTATGTAGATCTGCAGAGAGGTGGATAAATAAGGAAGCTGCTAGTATTCAAGCCCTACTATAGTATCAGACCAGGCCTAATTAGAGAGGCTATTACAGCGTGCTTATATAATGGAATTGCTGCCATAATTTGTCGCTATGCTACATGGCACCACTGAGACAAGTAGATTTTGTGTTTTTTTTTTAAACAAGACAAGTAGATTTATTAAGCCCCCTGTCTCATGGACTAGTAGATATTTAATTTAATTCAATTCCACACCCCTGATCTGCAACACAAAATATAGTGAAAGTGTCTTGCTTGGTCTCTAATTAGCAGCTCAAATCTCTGCAAAATCAGCAAGAAGATAATGGCCCTATACTGCAGACCAGCAGTGGGGTGGAGTAGGGCATATTGGAGTGGGGGAGTTGGGTACATTAGCGTGGAAGAATGGAGTGGGCAGCCCTAGCCACCAAAAGAGGTTAACTGCATTGCTAGATGCAAAGAATACCTTGTGTCATCATAATAATAAACAAAATCATATTGTAATGTTTGACAAAGCAAGGAAAATGCAACTAACTTCAATAGACATAGTATACTCATTAAGGAAGGTGTGCAAGGAACAAGTATGCAATGATAATCTCGACTCTGATCTACAGCAAGGCATTCACTCCTTGTAAGTCAATGCATCATCCACAGTAATGACTGCTCTCTGGCATCCTCTATTTAGTAAAGAAGGCTTAAGCGAATATAGGCCCATCTTTGGAACTACCAAAGGGAAGTACTAGAAAGCATGCAAGAATTAGGCGTCACAATAAAAAGGGGCCACGTAAATACAAATTGATGCCTGTAACTAATAACAATAACAACAGTTCACATATAGTCCTGGGAACCACGCAGAAGTCTCCATCTGCTGCAATTACTGTAATAGAACATATGCCTGTATCATCTACTTTAAATCCAGATGCAGCTACCTATGTTTATTCATTGACCTCATGTAAAACAGTGCAACGTAAGCTATGGTACCAGTCCGCACCAAACAAAAGCACTATCCTATCCCCCGACCTGAGCGTAGAAAGCAAAAACAAAGAGGATTTCAATGCTGCAATGATAAGGGAGATTATATTTAAAATGAAATTACAAGAAACCTACATCTGGATTTTACTGACCTATTGCCAAGTCCTACTATGAAACATCCATTCAACTCAACAGATCTTGCCTCCTTAGTATACTTCATACGATCCCATGTCTTTGGTACATCAATTTGAATGACACTGACTTAATTACATTTGTAGGCCTTCCTAACAGCCATCGAACCTTTGGACTGGTTACGTTTTATGACACCAAAAATCTGATTTTAGACAATGCATATTTACTTTAGATAACGAGAATTTATGTGGTTCTGTTTTTTGTCACTGGAGGTGTCAGCACAAAAGCTTGCGACTTACAAATCAAATTTACATTTTCAAACAATGCCATGCACATTGTACGTCAGTATGTGCAGCTCACAAGAATTATAAACATTTTACTAGACCTGCTGATCTAGTTACTTGAATAATCTACTCAACCCAAGTGTAATGTACTTGACTCATAAGCTGGTTTAAAATTGTGTGAATTGGGCAAATATTTTATTTCAATGAGTCACCTTTTTCTTTGTTACCACAGATGAGGACACCTTAAAATATGAGTGTTCTGCATATCTGCTGTAAAAAAACCTCATGTTTGATTTACCAGACTAAACTTTTGCTCCATGTATAATAAGAACAGAGGCCATATCTAGGGTACACATTCCCGGACTAGTCTCTTAGTTCACAAATAGCATTATCATTAGGGCCAGACAAGAATGCTTCTCAGGCCATGTTTACAAAATCACACTTAATATTTTACCAAACAATAAGCATGGAAAAGTGGTCATACATTTCCCATTGAAAAGGGCAAACTGTAGGAGGCTGGCCTGGCTTATAGTGGGTACCTTGTGGTACGTACACCTTGCGCCAGGTCCAATTGTCCCTTATTAGATTAGTAGTGTTCTAGCAGCTTAGGCTGATAGAGGTAGCTATAGCAGAGCAGCTTGGGTTGAACTAGGAGACATGCAAAGCTCCTACTATACCACTTATATCATATTGCATTATATCATAAGAAACACAATACTCAGAGTTACTAAAAATAAAAAGGTACTTTATTTTAGTGACAATATGCCAAAAGTATCTCAAAGGATATACTCCCTTAGGAGGTAAGTAAAATACACAAAATATACACACACAAACCAAAATCAGGTACGTAACACACTTAGAAAAGTAGTGCAAACACTGTAGATCACAAGAGAATGCAATAGGAGACAATAGGCCTAGGGGCAACACAAACCATATACTCCAAAAGTAGAATAAGAACCACGAATGGACCCCAGGCCTAGTGTAGTGTGTAGAGGGTCGCTGGGAGTGTAAGAAAACACTAAGGGTGTCCAAGATACCCCACTCTAAGACCCTGAAAAGTAGGGGTAAAGTTACCCTACTACCCCAGAAAGACAGTAAAGTCGTGATAGGGGATTCTGCAAGGACAACAACTGTCTGCAAAGCACTGAAGACGCATTCCTGGACCTGAGGGCGTGCAAAAGAAGGGGACCAAGTCCAAGAGTCACGCAAGTGTCCGGGGCGGCAGGAGCCCACTAAACCCTGGATGAAGGTGCAGAAGGGCTGCCTACGGGTGGAAGAAGCTGAAGATTCTGCGACAACGGAAGGTGCCAGGAACTTCTCCTTTGGTCAGAAGATGTCCCACGGTGTGGAAGTCTTGCAAAAGTGCACAGAAGCCCTAGCAGCTGCAGATCATGCAGTACACAGGATTACTGTCTGGCGTGGGGAGGCAAGGACTTTCCTCCACCAAATTTGGATAGAAGGACCACTGGACTGTCGGGGTCACTTGGATCCAGCTCCTGTGTTCCAGGGACCATGCTCGTCAAGATGAGAGGAGACCCAGAGGACTGGTGATGCCGAAGTTTGGTGCCTGCGTTGGCAGGGGGAAGATTCCGTCGACCCACAGGAGATTTATTCTTGGCTTCCAGTGCAGGCTGAAGGCAAACAGCCCTCAGAGCATGCACCACCAGGAAACAGTTGAGAAAGCCGGCAGGATTTAACGCTACAATGTTGCTGGTAGTCTTCCTGCTACTTTGTTGCGGTTTTGCAGGCATCCTGGAGCAGTCAGCGGTCGATTCTTGGCAGAAGTTGAAGGGGAAAGTGCAGAGGAACTCTGGTGAGCTCTTGCATTTGTTACCTAAACAGCCCTCAGAGGAGGATTGGCAACCTAACCAGGTAAGAGCCTATCAGGAGGGGTCTCTGACGTCAACTGCTGGCACTGGCCACTCAGAGGTCTCCATTGTGCCCTCACACCTCTGCATTCAAGATGGCAGAGGTCTGGGAGACACTGGAGGAGCTCTGGGCACCACCCCTTTCCTTTGTCCAGTTTCGTGCCAGAGCAGGGGCTTGGGGATCCCTGAACCGGTGTAGACTGGTTTATGCAAGGAGGGCACCATCTGTGCCCTTCAAAGCATTTCCAGAGGCCAGGAGAGGCTACTCCTCTCAGGCCCTTAACACCTATTTCCAAAGGGAAAGGGTGTACCAACCTCTCTCAGAGGAAATCCTTTGTTCTGCCTTCCTGGGACTGGGCTGCCCAGGCCCCAGGGGGGCAGAAACCTGTCTGAGGGTTGGCAGCAGCGGTAGCTGCAGAGAAAACCCCAGAGAGCTAGTTTGGCAGTACCCAGGGTCCATGCTGGAGCCCCGGGGATGCATGGGATTGTCCCCACAATACCATTCTGGTATTGGGGGACAATTCCATGACCCTAGACATGTTACATGGCCATGTTCGGAATTACCATTGTGACGCTACACATAGGTATTGACCTATATGTAGTTCACGCGTGTAATGGTGTCCCCACACTCACAAAGTCCGGGGAAATTGCCCTGAACAATGTGGGGGCACCTTGGCTAGTGCCAGGGTGCCATCACACTTAGTAACTTTGCACCTAACCTTCACTAAGTGAGGGTTAGACACATAGGTGACTTATAAGTTACTTAAGTGCAGTGTAAAATGGCTGTGAAATAACGTGGATGTTATTTCACTCAGGCTGCAGTGGCAGTCCTGTGGAAGAATTGTATGAGCTCCCTATGGGTGGCAAAAGAAATGCTGCAGCCCACAGGGATCTCCTGGAACCTCAATACCCTGGGTACCTAGATACCATATACTAGGGAATTATAAGGGTGTCCCAGCGTGCCAATCAGAATTGATAAAAGTAGTCACTAGCCTGCAGTGACAATTTTAAAAGCAGAGAGAGCATAAACACTGAGGTTCTAGTTAGCAGAGCCTCAGTAATAGAGTTAGGCACCACACAGGGAACACATACAGGGCACAACTTATGAGCACTGGGGTCCTGGCTAGCAGGATCCCAGTGACACAGGCAAAAACAAACATACATCTAAGTAAAAAATTGGGGTAACATGCCAGGCAAGATGGTACTTTCCTACCCAAACACTGTGCCACTGATGTGCAGTTTTACTCATAAAACTATAGAGGGTACAAACAATAATGTGTGTATATCGGGTTTCAGCAAGTATTTATAATTTGCACAGCACTAAGTATAAAGTGTTCGGAGCTTATTAAAACTGAAGGTTGAAAATAACCTTATTTTTTAAAAGGGCTCTCATCCCCACTGACGTGTGGCATGCTTCATGGAGTCCTCACCAGGTACACCTACAATTACCGGGCACGTCCAGCCTCACTTTTGGAGGGAGCACTTTGGTGTGGATACTCTGTGTTATTGCATATTCTGGTATATAGTTAAAGTACCCTAGAGGCTGCAGTACTGAGTACGAGAACCATAATGTGCATTGAATATGTCAGGAGCTCATGCTACCACTTTGCACCTCTCTCATAATAGCTACATTGCAGGGACATATCATATAAATTCTACAGCATGCACTGGGATTGGCTGCCCTGCACACGGTCAAACGTGTGGACAGCCTACATGACTTACATGCATAAAACGTGGAATAAGACATTATGCACAAGCACACGACTAGTTCACCGTGCATCGCTTCAAGAAGGCAGTCATAGACAACGTTGCATTATAGCCACAAACAAACTCCGGTATCATACACTATGTACAAATACATATACATATTCCTCTTTGCCCTTTCCCACCGCTGCGTCCCCTGCGTCCCCTCCCGCCCCCCTCCTTTTCTCACTGTTTCCTTCTTTGCCCATTCCCGCCGAAGCGTCCCCTGCGGCCCCTCCCGCGTCCCCACTCCTTTTCTCACCGTTTCCTTCTTTGCCATTTCCCGCCGCTGCATCCCCTGCGGCCCCACCCCCCAGCCCTCTCATTGGACAGGCGCCTCCCAGCTGCCACTCCAACCCTCCCCTCCTCTTATGGCAGCTGTGGTAAGGCCCCCCAGCGGCCGCGCCAAAGGCAAGCCCATCTGCGCCCATCTGCGCCCGTCCGCGCCCAGCGCCAGTAGCCCTGGCCCTCCCAGACACACCTACTCCCAGGGGTGTGGAATTTATTAAAATATCTACTTGCCCAGGGGACAGGTTGCTTCTCAAATCTACTTGTCCTGTAAAAAGATCTACTTGTCCCTCTGGTGCCATGTAGTGTGGCGACAAATTATGGCAGCAATCTCATTATGTAAGAGCTCTGATAATAGCCTCTCTGATTATGCCAGGGCTACTACCATAGTAGGGCTTGAATACTTGCAGTTTCAATCCCTACTGTAGCAATTTCCTTATTTTGCCACCTTTCTGCAGATCTGCATACTGGGGCTGGAGGAAGCAGTAAGCAATAGTTCCAGGGCTGGAATGCCTTTGAGTCTGCAAGCCTACTAACCTGCATGTTTTAAAGATTTTCACCAGCTTCTCTCTAATATTTTCCCATAATAAAAAAGGTTGGAAATTTACTCCTGACAATGGCAGAATTAGAACGTCTTTCAGGGTTGGGAAGAAAGTGGCTGGAGGGAAGATGAACTTGCAAATGCTCAATAGATTTTCACATGAGCAAATCTACACATGCGTATTTACCCATGCTAAAATACAGTTCAGAAATATTTTATAGGGGTACGATTTCCTGGTATACTTCTCTTGAAAGCCACTAATTCAAAGACATATACCATGGATGCACTTTTGTGACTTTCTTTAAGAATTTGGGGCCACATGTAGGTAGGTTCAGATTTGCGACTCGCAAATTGCGAGTCGCAAATCCAAATGTAGGATGGTGTCCGTGACACTATCTGCGATTTGCGAGGGGGTCGCAAATGCCAACCTCATGAACAATCATGAGGTGGGTTGCAATTTGCGACCCCCTTGCGAATGGTGGCCCTCACAGGGATGGTGGCCTGCTGGAGACAGCAGACCACCATGTCTGTGACTGCTTTTCAATAAAGCAGTTTTTTTTTTTGTAATGCAGCCCGTTTTCCTTAAAGGAAAACGAGATGCATTACAAAAACAAAAAATGAAATGTTTTTGTTTCATTTTTTCAGAGCAGGCAGTGGTCCACAGGACCACTGCCTGCTCTGAAAAAATGTTTACAGTGACATTCACAACGGGCCCTTTTGCGAATGGGTTAGCACCCATTTGAAATGGGTTTAAACTGCGATTGGTTTGCGCCCGCGGTCACAAAACAATCCTACATTGCACTGCGAGTCGCAATTAGGAAGGGAACACCCCTTCCTAATTGTGAGTCGCAAACCCGTTTTGCAATTCAGTAACCAGGTTACCGAATCGCAAAACTGGGTTTGTGCATAGCAATGTGCTTTTTGCATGTACCTACATGTGTGTCTTGATCCCTAATTAGGTCTGGTGTTAACAAAGACATTTTGTTTTTATTAAACTTCTATTTCTTTCTCTATCGGCTGGCTTTACTGTGAGTGATCGCATTCTGCTCTTCCATAAGGAGCATATTGGCACACAAAGTAGTTTTGTTCAGTGTCGGGAACTACAGTGGCAATCAGTGACGTAACGAAACTGGAGGGTGCCCCTTTGCAAAGAACATGGAGGAGCCCCCTCTTCAGACTCACTTAGGGCAGGTGCTGTGCTGAAGGGGTCCCCTGGAGGGCGCCTGCGGGGCCTTTGTTATGCCACTGGTGGCAACGTGTGCTTTTAAGGTTCAAAAACTTTTGGGGGTTTTTTGCCAGTGTTTGTTACAATGTTGAAGGCCTGGTAGCTCCCACAGCAACAAAGTGTTACAAAAGCCATGTCAAAACAAGACACGCATTGATGAAACTAAAAGACTTCTAAAAATATGTCGGATCAGTTGACTTTTTCAGTGTTTGTTTATTTTCATGCTTCCCATAATCGTGTTGAAAATGGTTACACTGATTTTCCATTAGAAATATTTTTGGGAAATACTAGCATGCATCAACACATTTTACTAAATGACACTTCAAAGAAATAGCACCTAAAATGTCATGGTAGCGAAACTTTTTCCCTACTTGCATTTCTTCTGAACATTTTATTTTAAAAGCAAAGACTCTTCTCTCTTGCTTACACGCTTCTGCAAACATTTGCATCTAATCAGAGAGCATTCTGGGAGCATTATACTTAGCCTCATAGCCTAAACTTTTCAAACGTGTGTACACGGTTTTTGTTTTTTTTGTACTGGAACCAACGTCAGTAGTGAAGAGTGACATTAAAACATTTATTTACAGCACTCACCCTAATAATGAAGGCTTTCAAATAATGAACCATAAATACAAGTTCGAACCGCATTATCTTTTGGAAACACATTACCTCAACTGCAGAGAGTTCCACTCTCTGTAAACTGGCAGCCAAAGGGTTTGTGCTGCAGAGGGTTGGGCCTACTTGTCCCAACTTGTTGCCCTTGACCCCAAACAAGGCATTCCACAGGCCCCCCGCACCACATCTAGCCCCACACACACTCATGGCCCCTTCACCTGCTACACCTGCCACTTCTCCTGCTCATCATCCCTCACACCAACCATAGCCACCCCACCTTCAACAAACACAACACCCCCAACACAAAACTCACCCACCCTGCCCCCACCAACCAACCCCGCAGCACAACAGCCGACAAACAGAAAACACCCAGCAACCACACCAAAGCCACCCACCACAACCACCTGAACTGCCTGCTCCTCAACATCCGCTCCCTTCACAAACATGCCATAGAACTCTGGGACCTTATCACTTCACACTCACCTGACATCGCCTTCCTCTTCGAAACCTGGACCAACCCCTCCTCAGAACCCGACATAGCCATAGCCACCCCCCATGGGATACAAACTCCAATGCAAAGACCGCCTCAACAAACCAGGCGGGGACTTTGCCATCCTACACAGAGACACCATCAAAGTCACCACCAGCTCCCAAGAAACTATCGGCAACACTGAACACACGCACTTCCACATCAACAACTCCACCCCCAGAGGTACACTAATCTACAGACCACCCGGACCACGCCCCGCCTTCTGCGACACCATCGCCGACAGCATCAGCCTGTACGCCCCCACCTCCACAGACTACATTATCCTCAGTGATTTCAACTTTCACTTAGAAAACCCACAAGACCACAACACGACAACCTCAACAACCTCAGACTCAAACAACTGGTCACCACACCCACCCACCCACTCAGCAGGACACGCGCTGGACGCAATCTTCACCTCAAGCCAACACATAGCCTACACCCACACCACCGAACTCCTCTGGACAGACCACTGCTGCGTCCACTTCTTCACCAAACCCCCCACACACTACCATCAACTCACCACACCCTACCGCATGTGGGACAAGATCCCCACAGAACGACTAAACTCCCAACTGGCCCATAACCCCCCTCACAACAACGACCCCAACGCCTGAGCACACAACCTCTCCAAATGGATCATTACCTGCGCAGACACACTAGCACCCCTCAGAAAACACATCACCACCCGCAACATCAAGAACGCCCCATGGTTCACCCCTAAACTTCAAGACTCCACGTGCAAATGCCGCCAAGCTGAGAAAATATGGAGACTAGAACCCTCCTCAACCAACTTCTCCACCCTCAAAACCAACATTTGCACCCATCACCAACTCATACGCACCGCCAAAAGAGATCACTACAAGACTCACCATCATCAATGAACTTGCCAAAGCCAGCAACATAGACCCCACACACACACACACGCAGCCCCTATGTGACGACCTTTCCAACCACCTCCTCCACAAAATCCTGGACATCCACAACAGCTTCATATCACACACACCCACCACATACCCCTCTCTCACCCAACTCAACCCCCAATCAAGATCCCCCTACCACACTATCCACATGGACCCCTACCACCCACGAAGAAACCGAAAAAAACTAACTCCATCCACTCTGGTTCCCCCTCTGACCCCTGTCCACACCGCATCTACAACGAAGCTTGCCCTACCATCGCCCCCATACTCTACAACATAATCAACTCCTCTTTCGACTCCGCCACCTACCCAGACCCCTGGAAGCACATGGAAATTACTGCTATCCTAAAAAATAAAATAAAAAGCTGACCAGGAGATCCTCTCCAACTACCGCTCCATCTCCCTCCTCCCTTTCCCCACCAAGGTTGCAGAGAAATTAGTCAACACTCGCCTATCCCACTTCCTCGAAGCAACCAACACCCTTGACCCCTCACAATCCGGGTTCCACAAGAACCACAGCACAGAAACCGCCCTCATCGCATGCACTGACGACACCAGGACCAAAGTCGACAAAGGCGAGACCGTCGCACTCATCCTCCTAGACCTCTCGGCAGCTTTTGACTCCGTCTGCCACCACACACTCCGCACACACCTCCACAACATAGGAATCCGCCACAAGGCCTTAGACTGGCTCACCGACTGAACCCAGAAGGTCCGCCCTTCCACTCCATCACTACCAAGATCATCTGCGGAGTCCCCCAAGGGTCCTCCCTCAGCCCCACACTCTTCAACATCTACAAGATCACCTAGCCAACATTCTCCGAGCACACAGAATCACCATCCTCTCATATGCAGATGACACCCAAATCATCCTCTCCGTCACCCGCAACCCCACCACCGCCAAAACCAACCTACACGCCGCTCTCCTAGACACCGCCAACTGGATGACCACTAACCACCTCAAGCTCAACTCAAACAGAACCGAAGTCATTATCTTCGGCCCCAACAAAACCACATGGGACGACTCCTGGTGGCCCACCGCCCTAGGCCCCGCACACAGCCCCGCAACCTTGGCATCATCCTCGACCCCTCCGTTTCCATGACATAGCAAATCAATGCACTAACCTCCTCCTGCTTCCACACACGCCGCACCCTAAAAAAATCCTTCAAATGGATCCCCCCAGAAACCAGAAAGACAGTCACCCACGCACTCATCAGCAGCAGACTGGACTATGGCAACGCCATCTATGCCGGCACCACACTCAAACTCCAAAGAATCCAGAACACAGCTGTGCGCCTCGTCCTTGGCCTCCCCCGCCACGAACGAATCTCACCACACCTCAAATCCCTACACTGGCTCCCCATAGACAAGAGAATCACATTCAAGATCCTCATCCACGCACACAAATCCCTCCACAACACCGGCCCAACCTACCTCAATGAAGGAGTAAACTTCCACACTCCCACACGCAACCTCCGATCAGCCAACCTCGTCCTAGCCACAGTCCTCTGCATCCAGCACACCACCACAGGAGGCAGGTGTTTCTCCTACCTCGTCCCCAAAACCTGGAACTCCCTCCCCACCGACCTTTGCAAAACCAAAGACCTACTGGTCTTCGGAAAGAACCTCAAGACTTGGCTGTTCGACCAGTGACACCCCCTGCCCCTCCCCCCCCCCCCACCCGGCACCTTGAGACCCTCACGGGTGAGTAGCACGCTCTACAAATTTCTTTGATTGATTGATTGATACTGCTGTGGCAACCCGTCTCAGTTCCACAACTAAGCAACAGGGGATTGGCCATCAAACGCACAAGACTGGTGAGGCAACCTGCCTTGTTCTTACAACGCCCTAAGAACTCTACCAGTAAACACTGCAAATGCCACTGAAGCATAAATACTGCTTACCAGCTTTGAAACTAACCCATAGACGTTGGTCACATCCCTCCCAGACTCGGTCACAGAGTTGCTAATTGCCCAAAACCTGGACCAACTATCCTATTCCTGGTCTGCCCAAACAGGTCCTTCTCAGCACTACCGCTTACAGCGCACAGAGCATCAGAAACGAGCAAATAGTCCGCTCACACCTGTCTCAAACCCACAGCCACTAGTCTTCTACATTTAGTCACATCTGCCCCAATTACGACTGCAGTCTACTCCCTGTCCCTTGCCTGTGCGTCCCCTTTCGGTTTTCAGTTTCTAGAGCTACAATCCAGCCCGCTCCCCTTCCTCAGCCCGAGCGCAATCCCCAGGGTCAAACCTTATTCATGACCCACCTCGGCTCACTCCTCACAGTCCGAACCGAGACCTGTCCACCTTCGAGTGCAGATATACCGGTCTTCTTTGGAATAATGTCCACTGTGTGATTGATAGAAGGGGGGGGGGGGAGTAGGAGGCAGTAGTACACACCAGAAGAATCACACTTACTTCATAATATCCAAGCCAAGACCTGCCACCATATATCCACAAACGTGACCCTGCGCCCGTCTGTCGGAATTGCCTTCTGGCCCAAATAAGCAGCAACCTATGCCAATTCACCTGCCCTCTCCCCTCTGCCATGCCTCCCCTACAGCCTCCAACCCTTTTCACTCAGATTGCAGAGATGTTAATTCAAACCTCCAGCTCTGTTCTGTCTTTAGCCGCTCCCCGTCTTTTACACCCCAACGCCCTCAGTTTGTTTTTACCTCTAACTCCCTCCTCGCAATGAGACTACCGTCATTTTGTGATCCGCTCACCCACACCGTTCGATCCAACCGCGCGGCCACCGTAGAAGCCTGATTCCGGAAGCAGGTACTCAGGAGACTACGACCATATTGAAACAGGAAGTACAAAAGTACTTTAGTACAAAAGGGCAGCAAGAAACCGACGGCGGCCATCTTAGAACGGGAAAATTAGCCTTTAGAACCTAAGCTTAGACGGACCTCTGTGAAAGGGAAACTTCAGTTTGAAGAAACACTGCAGGGAACATTCAGCGTGAACGACTGTGTCTGAGACTATATTCTATGTCAGGGCCGTAGGGCTTGATTATGCTTCTCTTTCTTTTACTACTCAAATACAGCACCCAGTGAAAACAAGCATTTGCAATGCCAAGGGTCTCGCGTTTGCTCGAGTAGGAGGTATTTGCGTTGTACATTTGGAACTGGACATTTCTTGCCACATAAATTGAGATTTTCCTAGCCTTGGTGTCAGAAAGGCTAGATTTTATTAAAGACAAGGGGGCTAGTATTATGCTTTTCTTTTCATGCTTTAGTTGAACAGCAGCCGAGAACTACAAATCCCAGAATCCCTGAAAAAAAAACTACAAAACTGCCTCATAATGGGGCCAACCAATCACACAATGAGCCCCATAATAACTATCTTGACTGAGAGCACCAAGCCCTCCTTTCTTGTCAATATCAGTCAACAGAATAATCCTAGAAAAACCATAAAGAGTCAAAAATGCAGAAAGGAAGTCTATGCAGAAAGTCTTGAGGAAAGGAGAATGTCCTGCAGATCCAGATGATTGAAATAGAGGTCCAAAACGAGAAGTTGATGGAAGCTGGTCAGCCGGAAGCGTTGTTGTTGGTTGCAGCTGAGGCAATTGGAACAAAAGAACAGGGAGGGTTAGAAGAGGAGGGATAATACTCGCCTCCTTTTCTTTAATAAAATCTAGCCTTTCTGAAACCAAGGCTAGGAAAATCTCAATTTTAGTATAAGACAGGAGGCTCGTATTATGCTTGTTCAAAGCAAAGAAATAACATTTTGCAAAGGATGATCAACAGGTTTACAATAGAAAAATCTAAATGTACTAACGTTAGACCAATCTGTAGATCTAAGGATATCATGCAAGCTAGACCCGGACCAAAAGGCTTGAGAAGCCGTAGCTCCTCTAACGGAATGGGCACCATAAATATCGGTAGGGACACCAGCCAAAGCGATCAGCCACTTGACCCAACGAGCTAAAGTGGGGGTTGAGACCTGTTTGTGGGGCTTCTGAAAGGAAATCAGCAATTGAGATGAAGAAGCAACCCTGAGATCTGCAGTTCGTGAAACGTAAGTTTTCAAACAATTGGCAACACACAGGTTGGGTTGAGAGGGAAAGAAGGGATAAACGACAGAAGACAAATTAGTCTTAGTACGCCTAGCTACATTAAACCACACACCGAGAGCAGAAAAACGAAAGGAGGAAACATCCAAAGCCTTTACATCTGAAACCCGTTTGATGGAAACAAGACATAGGAGCATAGTGAGTTTAGCAGACAAATATTTCAACGATAGGTCAGGATTATCGGGCCAAGAAACCAGAAGACGAAGGACAGAGTTCACATCCCACATAGTATTATATTTAGGAGCTGGAGGTTTGGAAAAACGTATTCCTTTTAGGAGACGACAAACTAAAGGGTGTTCTCCCACTGGTCTACCATCCACCCTGACATGTTCTGAAGAGATCGCGGATCTATATCTATTGACGGTACGGTACGCTTTGCCCTGAGAGGCTAAGGAAGCTAGAAAATTTACAATCAATGTAACGTCAGCTGAAACGGGATTGGAATCCCTGTCCACACACCAGCTACACCATACCGACCAGGCTGAACGGTAGACCTTTGAAGTACCCGGAGCCCAGGATTGTTGGATGGATTGGACAGCCTGTTCCGAAATTCCTGGGGTTCTCCAGGAAGCCCCGAAATTCTCCAAGCTATGACAAATAGGGAACCTTGTAATACGAGGTTATGAGGAAGCCCCTGGGGATTCAAAAGAAGAGAGCAGGGATCAGGACTGGAAGATCTAACAGCAGTTTTAAAAGGGTCGGAAACCAAGGTTGAGACTGCCAGAAAGGGGTGACTAGAACTAGGGAGGAACGTTGTCGGCAAACTTGTGCTAGGACCCGAGCAATAAAGAGGAAGGGGGGAAAGGCATACAGAAGGGAAGGAGGCCACGCTTGGAGAAAAGCGTTGGAAGCCAAGGCTAAAGGATCTGGTCTCCAACTGAAAAATTTGGGAAGTTGGGAGTTGAGTCTTGAGGCAAAGAGGTCTATTGACATTGTACCGAAGATAGAAGAAAGACGTTTGAATATGAAAGGGTGAAGCCGCCAATCGCTTGAGTCCTGGGAGTGTCTTGAGAACCAATCAGCCACTACATTGAGGTTCCCTGGGAGATATTCCGATTTGACCGAAATATTTTTGTGAAGACAAAACTCCCAAAGACTTTTGGCTAAGAGAGCCAAAGGTTTGGATCATGTCCCGCCCAGGCGGTTGATGTAAGTTACAGCCGATAAATTGTCCATTCTGAGAAGAATGGAGCATCTTACCCTGTCTTTGGTAAAGGACTGGATGGCAAAGGAACCTGCAAGCATCTCTAAACAGTTTATGTGCATTGACGACTCCTGAGCGGACCATGGTCCTCCAGTTGAGAGTGTACCACATCTTGCGCCCCAGCCTGTCAGACTTGCATCTGACTCTAAGACAAGATCTGCGGCGGCAGAGAAAATTGTTCTCCCGTTCCAGGCGTCTAAATGACTCATCCACCTTGTGAGTTCTTCCCTGGATTCTGTGTCGAGGACAACCGGATCCGAATATGACAGTCCTTGTTGAAGATGACGGATCTTGAGCCTTTGGAGGGCTCTGTAATGAAGAGGGCCCGGAAAAATGGCCTGGATGGAAGAAGAAAGGAGGCCTACAAGACGAGCCAGTGCTCTGAGGGAAGAACAAGGGAGAGACAAGGCATGACGAATTTCCTTCTTTATTAAAGAAACCTTGTCTTGGGGAAGTTGGAGAATCGACTCAGTAGTGTTGACTAGGAACCCTAGAAACTCGAGAGTTTGTGAAGGAACTAGAGCTGACTTTTGGAAATTTATAAGGAAGCCCAGCCGAGAAAGAAGGTCTTGACAAATTTTTAGATGAGTTATTAGGGAAGACTTGTCCTGAGCCATAACTAGAAAGTCGTCGAGATAGACGATAAGTCTTATCCCCTGAGCCCTGAGGAAGGCTAGCACGGGTTTGAGTACCTTGGTGAAGCACCAAGGGGCGGAAGAAAGGCCAAAGGGAAGAGTTTTGAAACGAAAGAAGGTAGTTTCCCATCGGAACTGGAGGAATTTCCTGAAAGAAGGATGTACTGGTACTGAAAGATAGGCGTCCTGAAGATCTATGCGAACTAACCAGTCGTTGTGAAGGAGGATATCCCTGAGATGGAGAATAGTTTCCATCTTGAAGTGGTGATAAACTACAAAGCTGTTGAACTCCTTTAAGTTTATGACAGGGCGATGCTTTTTGTTCTTCTTTTGAACAAGAAAGATATTGCTTGGAAAAACGGAAGGGTCGAACACCACTTCCTCAATAGCCTGCTTCGATAGTAAAGCTTGTACCTCGTCCTGAATGAGGCGAGATGATCGTGAGAAAAAAGGAGAGGACGAGGAAGGAAGGGCTGACAAGGGGTCTGATAAAGATCTATGCAATAGCCCTGGACGGTCTGAATTACCATAGCGTCGGAAGTTATCGACAACCAAACGTTTAAACACAAAGCTAGTCTGCCTCCTACTGGAGGAAGGCCAGAACTGGAAGTTCTTACCTGCAAGGTGTTCTCCTTTGGCTTTGTAACCCCTGTTATGGCCACCGCGGAACCTGCTGGGGTAGAATTGGGGTTTGTATCCCTGGTATACGTCAAGCTGATTTGTCTGGGAGTAGGAGCCTCTGTTGAGGGATTGACCTCTTTCTGAAAAGTGGCCGGCAAAACGACTCCTTCCTTTGCCGGCCCTTCCAAAAACCCGATTGAAAAAAATTCTCTTCATAGAACAATGGGAGCAGCAAGAAAAGAGGGCTTGGTGCTCTCAGTCAAGATAGTTATTATGGGGCTCATTGTGTGATTGGTTGGCCCCATTATGACGCAGTTTTGTAGTTTTTTTCCCAGGGATTCTGGGATTTGTAGTTCTTGGCTGCTGTTTAAATAAAGCATGAAAAGAAAAGCATAATACGAGCCTCCTGTCTTGTAATAAAATTAAAAATAAAAAGTAAAACAGAAGTTTGCTCGCAGTCAAACGTATTATCAGCAAAAATGCAGTTATCCATGCAAGGGGTCGATGTGATGCAAAGCATTAGACTACTGCACGATCGCGCTGCGTAGGAAATAAATAGAAACAAGTATTTGCAATGCAACGGGTCTCGCATTTGCTCGATTTAGAGCTATTAGAGTTGTAAACCACTAACTGGACTTTTCTTGCCACATAAATTGAAAGAAAAAAAACCAGAGCGATCGTGCTATGTAAAACCCAGTGCGATCGCACTGAAATTGAAAACCAAAAAAAACGAGCACGATCGCGCTGCGTGGAAAATAAAAAGATAAAGTAGTGCAGAAGCCAGGCTGAAAACATGGAGACTTGTATGTTTTCAGCAGTTGGTCGGTGCGCTCGAGGAGGGCTAAACATCGGAAAAGGCATGACGTATGCATGCCTTTCACTAATGAAATCAAGTGGATTTTAAAAGGCAAGCCCACAAACCTATGAAAGTGACAGGCATGACATGGGCATGGTTAAAAGCCCAAACAGAGATTACAACAGGGGCGGAGCACATGTGTGCTCAACCCTAAAAAGAGGAGCATGCCTCAGAGGATTGTTTTTCTGCCGGAAGGTCCATCTGGCACAAAAGCAATCCTGCATGGAACTTGAGCACCCTTGCACCATGGTGCATGGGTGCCTGCATTGACGCTCGGCTGGACTTAGTGCACCAACTCAGAGGGAGACCAGTACTGCACCATATATTAGTACATATGGCAAATTCCTGCCCTATCGATATGACGCAGCAAGTTTCCTTGCTGCATTGCACTGCATTGCATCAAATCTTTGTAAATCTGCCCGTAATGTGAGTGTAACAGAAAGACATTTCAATTAAAATATTATTTGTTCAATATATTTCCTAACGCTGTCTGTGTAACTTACACAGTAAAACGTCTGAGAATCCGGCTGTCAGATACCAGCGATATGGGTGCATCACCTGTGATTCTGCACACCTACAGAAGTATACGCGAGGTGAGATTAGGTAGGACCATTTTGTGAGTCTTGTAAATTCTGACCACCTTTAGGCAAACACTACGGATGTATAAATTTATGACTTTTTGTGCACTGGGATTTCACTATATTTTCTTGCAAACCATTGAGGTGTCCGGCAGCTGCATAGATGAGTGTAGGGAAATGCATTGTGAAATGTGACAAGAACGTGAATTATGACTCTAGGTGGCGTTCTCGTATTACTTGATTTCTTTTTCCCTGACCCTTCTTTCGTAGAATCCAGGGGTCTTAAATACATAAAAACATATGAGTGCATGTATGCCAGATGCCAGATGCCAGATTTTCATGTGGTTAATCAGGTGTAACTAAGTCACACAGAATTGCATCTAGCGCTACAAAGTGGCAGCATGTCACAAGCTAGCACTTTATAATACAAATAACTTACCATTTTTTCCAGGTGTAACATGGGTTTGTGCCGGGAAAATCCATAAGAACTGGTCACTCGCCACATCTGGCTCAATACCTGTCTTTGTTCGCAATTTTATTTAGTGCGAACTTGTGCCAAGGACCTTAGAGCGCTTTACATGAGAACTAGATGTCACATGTTTTTTTTAGCACGTGCCACTTGTGATTTGCCCAGAATGACAAGATAATGAGTTTGAGCCTAGGTCGAGATTCGAACCTGGGCTCCCTCATTCCAAGGTTGCCATCTCTCTCAAGCTAGGCCACATCATCTCCCTACCCTACCTTACTTTGTCTCAAACCGCTTTGTGTGGCCCGTTTCCAAAATATGCACCCCTAGTTTTTTTTTTTACTAGTAATGAATTCACATTGCACGTTTATTTTACCTCTATTTAGTACAATATAATCTCCATTTGTTGACAACTTCAAGGTAAAGTGACTTCCAAAGCCGCAATGTAAACACGGTAGAGAAAGGAGCCCGACAACAGCACCGACCGAGGCATCCTCCCAGTGAAATTATCTCAGACTTTACCTTGGAAAGGCCACAGACTTAGCCATCGCTAACTCAATAATTATATTGTACTGCCAGCAACATTTCAATAGTTCTTCTCGTCTGAGGGTTACAACACATTTACACAATAGGGCAATAGGGAAGCCTTTTCTCTTAACTGCACCACAAACTCTTCCTTTATTCATAACAGTGAGATCCCCAGCTGCGATAGGCATTTCCTGTTGCTTTCGATTACAGTTTTCTGTGCTCATTCCAAGCACTGGGGGTTTAAAAAACATATCTGGCATGGTTCCGGTAGCTGGAGGGCCTAAGATGACACTGTGTGCAAACAATATGCTCTCGCTGGAAGGGGAACACGTTTATTAAATTATTCAATTAATAGATTAGCATCAAGATACTTTGTTTCACGACATTGCAACACAAAACAAGCTTGAAGAAGTAGGAGGGATTTGTTTCCCACCAGACACACTTTTCTGTAAATATCACATAGAGAATGTGAATGCACCCGACACATACAAAACAAATTCATTTAGATAGGGAATTAAGATCTGTGAACTTCTATTCAGATCCCAGATAGAGAAAAAGTAGTCCACGAACCGGACGGAAAACAGCGAGCCTCATATGGGCCACTGGAAAAGGCATGACGTATGCGTGCCTTCCACTAATGAAATCAAGCAGATTCTAACAGGCAAGCCTACGAACCAACGTGACGTGGACGGGGCTCCAAGCCCTTTTTAATTCCTAAAGCGTCTTGCTAGCGAACGCTTGCGCAAGCGCATGTGACGCAAGCTCAACCCTAAAAAGTAGTCCATGAAGTATACGAAAAACACGGAGTCTCGTATGTTTTCAGTAGTTGGCTGGTGCGTTCGAGGAGGGCTGAACACCAGCAAAGGCATGACGTATGCATGCCTCCACTAATGAAAGCAAGCAAATTTTAAAAGGCAAGCCCAAAACCAACCAGACTCAAGACCGTGCAGTGGGCATGGTTACAAGCCCATAGAGAGATTACAGCAGGGTCAGAGCGCTTTGCACTCAACCCCAAAAACAATAAACACAAACTACATATCCCAAAATGCTTAGTCCATATGTCCACAAATCATTGCCAAGAAGCCCGTACTAATACAGGCAGCATCATCTTGGCAGCCTCTTTCTTTGCTGCTCAGCAGTCTAAGTGCATTGTGTATATTCATAATTATTGACTTGTGATTCATAGTTTCTGTCAATGTGTGCATATGGGCAGTTGCCGAATGGATAAGATCTTATGCCGGTAAACTGGTGGAATCTTACCGAATAGATATTTTCCCTCATAAGTAGTGCATTGTCAAGCGGCTCTCCCTGCCTCGACGCTTCCGCCAGTCGGAGGTCTGTCCAACCGCACTCTGTGAAGCTACTGCCTTCCAGGTAGGTAGGGTTATTTTATTTAGCTTGCTGCCTCTTCCCCTTAACCCTCATTGGGCTGAACCTTGCACCTGTTGGCTTTTTTAAAGGGGATGCTTGCCCCAAGCCTTTCCTTATCAGGCTGGGGGAGCTGAGAATGTGCTGTGTAGCCCAATTGGGCTACGCATGAGTCAACAATTGGGCAGTGCACAGACCTCTATCTACCTCCTCCTTGCTGATGAGTGAAAAAGTTGCTAGCTTGCCCGCCAAGAATTTTCAATTCTATTAAGAACAGGGAGGCAAGAATTATGCTTCTCTTTTTACTACTCTTTAACAGCAGCTGTAAGGAAATGCCTTCCTTGGCATGGTTACCCCCTAACCTTTTGCCTTTTGTTGATGCTAGTTATGATTGAAGGTGTGCTGGGACCCTGCTAACCAGGCCCCAGCAGCCGTGTTCTTTCCCTAAAATGTACCTTTGTTCTCACAATTGGCACAACCCTGGCACACAGATAAGTCCCTTGTAAATGGTACCCCTGGCACCAAGGGCCCGGTGGCCAGGGAGGGTCTCTAAGGGCTGCATCATGTATTATGCCACCCTGGGGACCCCTCACTCATCACATGCACACCGCCTCACAGCTTGTGTGTGCTGGTGGGGAGAAAATGATTAAGTCGACATGGCACTCCCCTCAGAGTGCCATGCCCTTAACCCACTGCCTGTGGCATAGGTAAGTCACCTCTCTAGCAGCCCTTACAGCCCTAAGGAAGGGTGCACTATACCACAGGTGAGGGCATAGTTGCATGAGCACTATGCCCCTACAGTGTCTAAGCAAAACCATAGACATTGTAAGTGTAGGGTAAACATAAAGAGTATATGATCTGGGTGTCTGTCAGTTATGAACTCCACAGTTCCATAATGGCTACACTGAAATCTGGGAAGTTTGGTATCGATCGTCTCAGCACAATAAATGCACACTGATGCCAGTGTGGAATTTATTGTAAAATATACCCATACGGCATCTTAGAGATGCCCCCTGAATACCAGTCTGACTCCTAGTGCTAGGCTGACTAGTTTCTGCCAGCCTGCCACAACCAGACGAGTTTCTGGCCACATTGGGTGAGTGCCTTTGTCACTCTGTGGCAAGGAAAAAAGGCTGCACTGGGTGGAGGTGCTTCTCACCTCCCCCTGCAGGAACTGTAACACCTGGCGGTGAGCCTCAAAGGCTTCTGCCTGTTGTTACAGCACCCCAGGACATCCCAGCTAGTGGAGATGCCCGCCCCTCTGGCCACAGCCCCACTTTTGGCGGCCAGTCCAGAGGAGATAATGAGAAAAACAAGGAGGAGTCACCTACCAGTCAGGACAGCCCCTAAAGTGCCCTGAGCTGAGGTGACCCCTGCCTTTAAAAATCCTCCATCTTGAGTTTGGAGGATTCCCCCAATAGGAATATGGATGTGTCCCCCTCCCCTCAGGGAGTAGGCACAAAGAGGGTGTAGCCACCCTCAAGGACAGTAGCCGTTGGCTACTGCACCTCAGACCTAGACACCCCTAAATTTAGTATTTAGGGGCGACCCTGACCCAGGAAATCAGATTCCTGCATCCTGAAGAAAGAAGAAGGACTGCTGATCTTAAAGCCCCGCAGAGACGACAGAGACACCAACTGACTTTGCCCCAGCCCTACCGGCCTGTCTCCAGACTCAAAGAACCTGCACAGCGACGCATCCGATGGGACCAGCGACCTCTGAGGACTCAGAGGACTGCCCTGCACCTAAAGGACCAAGAAACTCCCAAGAACAGAGGCACTGTTCAGAAACTGCAACAACTTTGCAACTTTGAAACAACTTTAAAGAGACTCTCACTTCCCACCAGAAGCGTGAGTCTCAACGCTCTGCACCCAACGCCCCCGGCTCGAGTTTGGGGAAACCAACACAGCAGAGAGGACTCCCAGGCGACTCCAATGACGTAGACACCCTGAGATGACCCCCCTGCATCCCCACAGCGAAGCCTGCAGAGAGGATCCAGAGGCTCCCCATGAAGGTAACTGCCCGGTAACAAAGGAACCCAACACCTGGATCACGCACTACACCCGCAGCCCCCAGGACCAAGAGAGACCAGTGCAGGAGTGACCAGCAGGCGGCACTCATCCTAGCCCAGTCGGTGGCTGGCCTGAAAAACCCCCCTATGCCCTGTCTGCATCGCCTAAGTGACCCCTGGGTCCCTCTATTGCTTTCAATAGTAAACCTGATGCCTACTTTGTCCTCTGCACCCGGCGGCCCCCGTGCCACTGAGGGTGTGTGTGTTTTGTGCACTTGTTTGTGTGTGTGTCCCAGTGCTCTAAAAAAAAAAAAACCCTGGTCTGCTCCCCGAGGACGCAGGTACTTATCTGTAAGCAGACTAGGACCGGAGCACCCCTGATCTCATAGGCGCCTATGTGTTTTGAGCCCTCCTTTGACCTCTGCACCTGACCGGCCCTGTGTTGCTGGTGCTGTGGCTTTGGGATTGCCTTCAACCGGTGGGCTGACTATGCCCAGAAGACTGACTGTGTAAGTGCTTTACTTACCTGAGAAACCTAACCAAACTTACCTCCCCCAGGAACTGTTGATTTTTGCAGTGTCCACTTTTAAAATAGTTTATTGCCATTTTAACTAAAACTGTGTATACTACTGTTTTAAATCAAAGTTCTATACTTACCTGTGTGACGTACCTTGCATTTTATGTACTTACCTCAAATCTTGAATATTGTGGTTCTAAAATAAATTAAGAAGATATATTTTTCTCTATAAAACCTATTGGCCTGGAGTTAAGTCTTTGAGTGTTTGTTCCTCATTTATTGACTCTGTGTGTACAACAAATGCTTAACACTACCCTCTGATAAGCCTACAGCTCGACCACAGTACCACAAAAAAGGGCATTAGTATTATCTAATTTTGCCACTATCAACTTCTAAGGGGAACACTTTGAGATAGTACATACAGAGCCAACTTCCTACAGCAGCCAATAAAATTATTTGAAACATAACACATTAACATAAACCAACAGACTACATAACCCATCATGCTTTTGTTCCAAGTTACCAATCCCCTGCGAGCCAACCCTTCAAGAGTCCCATACACTCCCATGACTTCCTCTTTCTTTGCAGAGATTCAGTCCTTAAGTTGTTCAAACAACAGTAAACATTGAGTATCTGATGTTGAACTTAACAGCTTCACCAGAACAACAGTGATCTTGCTGGGCAAATGCAACCACTACCGTCACGGCCATACGAAAACATGGGGATCGCTCCTCATTCTGTCTTTTGATCAGCATCTAAAACTAAGATAGGATGTTACTAAATATGAACTCTCCCAAAAGCTTCAATCATGGGTGGGCGAAATTCTCTGATAACAAACAACAATAAACTTGAAACAGATCAACATGTTGAATCTATTCTAACCACCACAGTTATATCATCTGTTATACACATAAAATTCACAGAAACCTGGGTAGGATAATCCTTGCCTCCGTGTCCTTAATAGAATTGAAGAAATTTGGTGCATAAGCTAGCACATTTTTTATTCTATGTCAGGACTGAAGGCAGATTATGCTAGTTTAAAGCTGGTTAATCACCACTGATGCAACATCCACCACAGGGTTATAATAAAACTTTTAAAAAGTTGAATCTGAAGACCAGTCAGCTGTTTTCATTATATCTTGGAGATAAGTACCTAGAGCTAAACAGTTTAAAGCCATCTCTCTCCTTATGGAATGTGTTTCAAACACTCCAACCTCCCTCATAAAATCTCAAAGCTACTTAGCTATAGTAGCAAATGAAATGGGTATGAAAGGTTTTTGCAAAGCAATCTATAACTGTCCATTCGGGTCATTTCTAACTGATTGAGTACTGGATTCATACAGTTTTACACATTTAACTACATATACTTGGTCATTAAATGGAAAGGCAGGATACACAATATTCTTGGTAAACATTTTAGTTTGTCTGTTAATGGAAAAGGAAACTCCTTCTGGAGTAAATACTCTATCTGCAAGATCAATCACTCTTACATCTGCTGCTCTTCGGCAAGATACCAGACAAAGCAACATAGGCAATTTGGCAGAAGACCGTTTTCTGCTCAACAAATTGTTGTGGGGCCATTTCTTGAAGAGTTTTAAAACTATATTTACATCCCACAAAAAGTTATACTTAGGTTGAGGTGGATTTCAAACTCTGATATCATTCAGTAACTTACTATCACTGGGTGCATACCCAAAGAAGCATTACCTACCTGTACGTGACCAGCTGCAATGGCAGAACTAAAGTTATTTACCAACCTGTAAGACAACCCTTCTGAAGCCTTAAGGGTCAGAAAATTCACAATATCTGTAATGTCTGCTTCCATTGGATCCACCTGCCGTTCCAGGCACCAACCCACCCAGCATCTACAAGCTGAAGCATATTGCTTCCTGGTAGAGGGGGCCCATGCTTGCTTAATTAATTTTGCAGCTGTCTCTGAAATTCCTAGCAAACACCACTGCTGCCTGACAGCCTCCAGGCGAGGGATACCTGCTCTGATTGCACCAGTGGGTGGAATTCGCCCAGAGGTCCCCAGAGCATGTCTTGACTCCATGGAAGAAGCAGAGGGCAATCGCATGCCAATGCCAACAGAATCAGAAACTAGGGTTGTGCTTTCCAAACCGGTGTCACCAGGACCACTTCTGCTTTCTGACACCTCACTTGCGTTGCCACCGTTGGAATCATGACAAAGGTGTGATTCAGAGTCCTAAAGAAAGGCATCCGTTGCTACCACCCACGGATCCGGTCTCCAACTGAAGAACCTCTCTAGCTGACGGTTCAAAGGAGAGGCAAACACATCGATGATGCAAGGCCCACATGCCTCCTGGATCAGAGTGAATAATCATGGATGCAGCTTCCAATTGCTGGGGTCCCTCAAATACCTGGAGTTCTAGTCCACGATTATGTTGGGCTGTCCCACAATGTACTACGCCATTACTGTGATCCAGGCAAAAATGCCAAAAGTCCTTTGCCATCTCCGCCAGGAGTCTGGACATGGTACACCCCAGTTTGTTGATGTATTGAACCACTGAGATGTTGTCCATCTTCAGCAGAATGCAACACGATACCTTCTTCGGGGACAGCGCCTGAATAGCGAAGGATCCAGCCAGCAGTTCTAGGCACTTGATATGCATATCTAATTTGTGAAGGTACCACCTGCCTCCTGTAGATACATCTCCACAACGTGCACCCCAACCCTATAGGCTGGCATCTGACTCTATGATGACATCCCGTTGAGACCCGAAAATTGCCTTGCCATTCCACGCATGGACGTGTTCCAGCTACCATTGCAATTCTTCTCGGACTTCTGCAGATAGAGGGACTTGATCGGTACAAGCCAAGCCTTTCTGTAGATGTTGAATCTTCAGTCTCTGTAAGGCTCGGTAATGCAGCTGGCTGGGAAACACCGCTTGGGTGGATGAAGCTATGAGGCCCCCCATCCTCGCCATCAGATGTAAAGACACGGTCTTCCTGGACAGGGTCAACCTCAATTCCTTCTTGATGTCTCGAAGTTTGGATTTGGGAAGTAGGAGCATCGCTCTGTTGGAATCCACTAAGAATCCACAAAACTCTATGGGCCGAGATGGGACTAGACTGGATTTTTCCTTGCTGACCACGAATCATAAATCCTGCAATAGGTGGATTGTCATTTGGAGATGGTCGATCACCATCTCGCAAGATTGTGCCATGATCAAAATGTTGTCTAAGTAGATGATCATGCGTATCATTTTCCCCCTTAGGTAAGCTATCACCGGTTTCATGACCTTGGTGAAGCACCACGGGGCTGAGGACAGGCCGAACCGGAGCACTAGGTACTCAAACCACTGATCCCTCCATTGGAACTGTAGGAAGCATCTGTGTGGAGGGAAGATGGGACTAGTCAAGTAAGCATCTTTTAGGTCCAAGCAAATCATCCATTCACCTTCCTGAAGAAGGTCCTGCAAAAGATGGATTCCCTGTAAACAATCCAGAAATTGAAGTTGTGCAAGTTCAACGCCAGCCTGTGACCACTGCCTTTCTTTTCATCAAGAAGATGTTGCTGCAGAAACTGTGAGGTTGAGGATCGCAATGTGTCACTGCACTTTTTCGCAGCAAATCTTCTGTTTCTGCGTCTACAAAAGATGTCTCTTGTTGGGAAAAAGTCAGAGGTCTTGTAAGGTACTGCTAGGAAGAAGCCTGATAAAACTCCAACTGAAAACCCTGAACTGTCTGAAGGACCCACACATCGCGTGTCAACAACCTCCGGTTGTGAATAAACAACTTTACTCTGCCCCCCAAAGGAACTTGTGACAGATCGTAGAGTCTTACCTGACGAGGTGCCAAAGTGATAATTTCCCCTCGAGCCTCTGCTAGATCTTGGCTTGCTGTCTCAGCCTCAAGAGGGGAAAAAGGTTCCTTCTCTAGTGAAGTCCTAGAATCCTCCTCTTTAATGGTCTTATGCCCCTCTTTGGGTGCCTTGGAAAGACTGACGGCCTGACAAGCTGCCCCAACCTTGCCTGGCCTTGGCAAAAAGATTCATCTGAAAAACCTTTCTTAGGGAAGTTTGGGCCTTATCAAAGGCCGTGAAGGTGCTGACATATTTGCATATGTCCTTCACAAACTTCCCCCCAAATAGTAAACCGGCTGCCGAAGGACTCGCTTCCACCAGTGGCAACTCTGTAAATATGGATTCTATCTTCATAAGGATGGACTTCTGTCTTTCAGTCGAGATAGCATAGTTGGAGTTGCCGTGGTAACAATTTGCTCGCTGGGACCCATCCAGCCAGGATAGCCGGGTCAATAGGGTCACCCTTTTCTTTTGCGTTTAGAGTCATCTCCAAAAGTTTTGCGAGGGGGCCCACTACGTCCAGCAACTTGTCCTGGCATGCTCTCCATGCCCTGTCGATACCCTTTTTATGGTCTCTGGCATACTTTTTAAAGCAAGTTGTTATGCTGGGGTCCACCTCTGGCGTGAGCGTAGTCTTATCCGGCAGATCCGGTCTTGGGCATTCCGCCCTGTGGTGATTGCGTACTTCCTTGTCAAAGGCTTTCCGCAAAGTATTGTGAAGATAATCACCACAGCTGGCTGTGGAGCCCAATCTGAAGACCTAGGGTGGACAATGTCCTCAGGGTCGAAGTAGAATGTGGTAGTTGGAAACGGGACACAGTTTGAGGAGGATTGCTTTTTATTCCCATGGCAATAGGATTGTTCCTTTTCAGAGCTCCCTGACCCAGCAGAGTCAGTTTCAGAGCTTGAGGATGGATGACTGCGCTTGGTCCTGGACGCACAGAATTAGTGATCCTCCGTGGATCTTTTGCTCTAAGGAAGAGAAAACTCCTTCATGTACCCAGTGCTTAGTTTTGGCTTGGTGCTTACGAGGCACCTCCGAAGGCTCCCCCATCGAGTTGGAGGAAGAAGGGGTACTGCAGCTTTGCCCTTTAGCATATAACTGCAGCTGGGCAGTGATGGGTCGCAATGCTGCTGCCAAAGCTTTATTTATGGAGTGTTGGACAGAGGCCTCCAAGGCCTCAAACACATCCTACCCTGCATTGCGCCCCAGTTCCTCATGTACAAACTCATCATGATATATTCTGCCTACTCAAAAGTTTCTCTCTCCGTCATAATATCAGAGTGGCAAAGGACCAAGCCGCACTTGGAATCAGGGGGGGGGGAGCTGCCCCAAGGTGCAGTGAATCAGGTGGTGAGAGGAAGGCTAGTCCTCAACCATAATGACTTCTTAAGCTCCTCAGGAAAACCTGTGATATGATTATGACAGCCCACGCCTACTCTGGGGTCAAGGGAGCCTGGGAGAAATAAGTGAGCATGCACCCTGCTAAAAATATGCAGAAATATGGGAAAATATGTAGAAATATATAGTAGTATACTGGCACAGTTCTTTTCAGCCTCTGTCAAAGGTGTCCATATCACGCTCTGATGACAGTTGCCCAGCGCACTGCCTAACGACAGATCGCTGGCTGTCAAAACTACTAACGGACTCACACGTAGCCCAATCCTACAGTAAAAAGAGCCTAATCGGGCTATGTGTGTCGTTTGATGCTCCCGATATCGGGAACAACCAGGGAAGGCACTGATGCTGCTCAAAGTCCAGCGCGACGCACAGTCGTCGCATGAAGAGTGGGTGAGGGTCTGGGTTTGCACGCTGAATGCAGCCCGGAGCACCGGTTTGCGCTCTTGAGGACAACAACAAGCTGAGCAAGCCAAACAACGCAATCACACTCTCTCACAACCTTGCACCTCACAATCAAGCTTCACATTCCATAAAAGTCATAAATTGTACTTAGCTTCCTGCATGAGCAGCAAAGAAAGAGGAAGTTCTAGAAGTGTATTGTACTTTTGAAGAGTTGGCTCACACTGGATTGGTGGCTGCAAGAGCATGATGGGTTATGTAGTCTATTGGCTTATGTTATTGTGATATGTTTCAAATAATTTTATTGGCTGCTGTTAAAGAGTAGTAAAGAAAGAGAAGCATAATCTGAGCCTCCGGTCCTGATATAGAATTATTTTAACACTCTGCACACACCAACTGTCAAACTCCTGTCAGCGTGGTCAGATGCCTATACTCAGGCTGCAAGAATAGAGTGAACCCTGTAATCAGAGTGGTGTGCACGTTCCATTTACCCTTCTTTGATGCCCGCACTCAGATCTCTGACGAGGGCTGTAATAATTGCAAGAACAGCACATGCTGAGGAGCTTATATTCCTGCTAATTGCACTTAGGGTTTAGCTCCCCTTTACCCTGTGGATAGACTTGGCAGCATCTTTTTTTGTATTGAATAAATATGTACAGCTATATTAACCAAAGATGACTGTTTGGGTGAAATTTGAGAAGGAAAAATATGGGCACTATTATGGAAATAATTCTCATGGTCATCTGCTGGAGGATGGTCTGGCTGAGGCACTCAATGCATCAGTGAGGCAGTCCCTTAACATGGCACTGGAGACTTCTGTTCCCTTTTCTGTTAACCAGGCTTTGGTGGCGTCATTAAAGCCTATTAAGGCCCAGCTTGAATTATTTGCCAAATGGCAATGGTACCATTAACCTGCTGACCCTAAGTCAGTGGAAGTACGTTCCAACCAACCTCGCAAAGCAAAAGCCTAGTCCACTAGTTGGCCTCACGCCGACACCGCCCTATGCCAAGAGCCCATGGGCGATCATCAGTACTGCTCAGCCCCCTCTGCTTCCAAAGGGTCCTATTCAAAGGCCACAGCAAGCATACATTCAGATCCCACTGATAGTGATTCTTCCCAATTTGACCAGGATATCCTCCCTAAATGCAAGAAGTCTTCCTCTCCCAAACCTTCAGCTTCTTGCAGGTCACCCTCCAACCCTTTAATGTCAACCAGAAGGACATTATCCACCCCACTGACTGGGTTCCCATTCTGGCAATTGCAAACTACTTCCACGATAAACCGTGCAAAGCGCTCGACAAAGAGGTGCGCAACAGGATTAGGGCCGAGTGCCCCAGCCTGACTATTCCAGATAAGGTTGCTGAGACCCCAGACATTGATTCTAGCATGTTGACTTTTTTGGAAACTAATGCAAAGGACATGAAAAGGAGAGCGACCGTGCTTGGCGCGCATGCCAAGATAAAATGTTAGACCGTACAGGTCCTCTGATAAAAATTCTTGAGATGGCCTTAGTTACCAAAGTAACAGGCTTTCCAGTTAATCCAGATGTACTGGGCAAATGGACCCAACAAGCCATATCCCTCCTGGGAAATGCTAATTGCCCCATGTCATAAGAGAGGTGGAAGTCCGGTTTGATATGCATAGAATCTAAACTGATCAAGCTAGCGGCTGCATCAGCAGGTCCATTGTCTGAGGGTCATCTCTTCATAGGCAAATTTGTAAAAGACATCCCTAAATATGTCACAACATTTACTACAGTCGACAAAGCACAATCCAGTCTGAAGAAGGCTTTCCACTCTGGCATTTGTGGGTGAGCTGGGTGAGGCAGGGTGCGCTCACCAGGCCGCCAATACTTCCTAGCCCCTCAGAAAGGCTCCTTCGGCCACGGACTAGAAGACTGGCAGGATTCCACCAAGGGAGGAACTTTCTATCCCTCCTGGAGCAGTTTCCCCAGGCGGCGATTTCATCAAGGTGGTCCTAAGAACAACTACTAATCTTCCCTCTCTTCAGGGAAGGGTCCATGACGCCTCTCAGGTACATTTGGGTGGTTGAGTTCAATATTTTCTTCATAATTGGAGTCGGTTGACTCAAGATGCATGGGTGTTACAACTGTTCAGGGTTTCAACTTGGAATTCTTTCAAATTCCTCCCGCATGCATTTTTCTCTACAAGAATCCAACATTGAAATACAAGTTTTGCTGCAAAACTGCGCTGTGGCTTTCTGCGAGCCTCATCCCGCGTGTTTCTGCAGCAACATCTTTTTAGTCCAAAAGCTAGGTGGAGGACACTGTTTGGTATTAAATCTGAGAGAGTTTAATTATTATGTGGTAGATCGGCATTTCAAGATGGAAAGCATTCATCTTTTGGCAGACTTACTTCAGGAAGGGTAACTGAATGGTCCGCCTAGACCTGAAGGATGCATACCTAAGCAATCCCATTTTTCAGTCTCACAGACGATTTTGCCATTTTAGGTGAAAGGGCAGGTGGCTGGAATATTTGGTCTTTCCTTTTGGGCTCTCTTCAGTGCCTTGGTGCTTCTCCAAGATGTTCAAACCAGTGATAGCCCACCTTAGGGAAAATTGTATTTAGCATGATCATTTACCTAGATGACGTTCTGATCATGGCGCAGTCCCAACAGTTAGTCCTGCAACATCTTCAGATGCCTCTTAGTCTGCTTCAGGACTTAGGGTTTATCATCAACAAAAACAAATCAATCCTTTGTCCTTGCCAATCCATAGAATTCCTGGTGCTTATAATCAATTCAGAGACGTCTCAATTGTTGTTACCCAAGACGAAACTGCAAGACATCAAGAAGAAACTGAAGTCAGTTCCATCTCACCCGTCAGTGTCCATGAAAACGATTGCACGCATAGTGGTCTTATTAGCCTCACTGCACTACAGAGCCCTGCAGAGGCTAAATATTAAGTATCTGAGGAACGGCCTGGCCTATTCAGAACAAGTCCTTCTGACAGACGAGTTAAGGTCAGAGTTCAGATGGTGTTTGGGACACGTAGATGCTTGGAATTGCAGGGCCATCTTCGGTTCCCAACCAGAAGTGGTGATAGAGTCCAATGCCAGCTGTTGGGTTGTGGAACTTGTTGCAGAGGTATGTCAAGAGGAGGAAGGTGGTCCCTGCAAAAGCTGCTATTATACATCAGTTGTCTGGAGTATTTGGCAAAAGGTCCTTTGCCATTAGGACCCTTGCTCCCCAAAAGATATCTTGTTGCATTCTGCTCAGAATGGACAATATATCAGGGGTCCATTACATCAACAAATTGGGGGGTACCAGTTCATTTCTGTTAGTGGAGATAGCCAAGGACTTTTGATATTATTGCCTGACCCACAGAACATCAGTGAACCATAAAAAGAGGGGTGGTTATGCTATCAGGTTCGCACATCCAATGTGTCCATACAATTGCCGGGGAAAATGTAGTCCTGGTTAAAGTGAAACGTGTTCCATAGGTGCCATACTGGTATTACACCCAACCACCAAGGGTGTAGGTTGCGACGACTGGAGAACCAATCAACCTAAGATGATTGTTATAAATTGCCAGAGCACACCAAAGCAGTCCACAAAGTCCATGTAATAGAGTATGACAATAAGAGTCCTGAACATGTCTTGTGATTGGTTAAGATTTATTCTTTCAAAGGCACGATACATCCAAGAAAACGGCCAACATGTGTTTTGTCATCTAGACTTTCTCCTGTGGTCACAGAGGATGCTCCTGGGTCCTCATGGGGAATTACATCCCCTAGTAGTATCAGGGTAGTTCACCCTGATGGCCTGGAGACTTTCTAGCAACAGTGGTGTTTACCAGGCATTTATAATGTGGCTCCAGACTTCATTAAACAGGCATGGGCCCCTTCCATCGGGAAGCAATATTCCTTGGCGGGAGATCTTGGTAGAGTTGGTGCCTGGAATGGCACTTGGATCCCCTGGCAGCAGAAGTGTCTGATATAGTAAACTTTCTGTCTCAGAAGGCGACTGAAGGACTTTCTTACAGGTTGGTAAACAATTTTCGATCTGCCATTTCTGCGGGACATACACAGATCAACAATAATCCTGTGGGCATGCACCCTGTCATCTGTTAACTTCTTAAAGGCATTCGAGTTCCAAATCCCCTCAAACCAAAATATGCTTTTTTGTGGGATGTAAACTTGGTCCTGGATCTTTTTGAAAGATTGCCCAATGACATGCAGTTGACTAGAAAACAGTTGTAAGCCAAATTAGCCATGTTGTTATGCCTCATTGCATGTAGAAATGTATTTGGATATGAAAGCTCTAGATCTTGCAGGTGGAGTTTTACTCCTGAAGGAGTTTCTTTTCATATAAAAAAAAGAACAAAAACCATTTCAAAATGTGTTGACTATCATGCTTTTCTACTTAATGATACATTGTGTGTGGTTAAATGTTTAAAGACATATGAGGATTGTACTTGTGCACTAAGAACTGACACATCAGGGCAATTATTGATTTCTTTGCAAAAGCCTTTCAAACCTGTTTCAGCTGGGATCATTGCGAGATTGTTAAAATCAGTAATGGCCAAAGCTAACATTGATGTTCAGATATTTGGTGCTCATTCAATTTAGGGTGCGATGGAATCCAGATCTTTTAAGTTAGGCTGTACAATTCAGGATATCATGAAATCTGCCAACTGGTCTTCTGAGTCAACTTTAAAAAAACTGTATCATAAACATGTTGGTGATATTGCCTTTGTGGTGTTCAATCAGCTTTAAATTAGCATAATCAGAGCCTCTGGTGCAGGCATAGAATAAAAAATGTGCTAACACTCGCACCAAGAATTTTAAATTCTATTAAGGACACATAAGCGATGGATCATCTCACCCAGGCATATCAATTGTTATTGGTTTGTATATGAGATGTTTCTGAAATTTTAACAGTCAATTGCAGATTTTACCCACCGCTTGTATTCAAAGATGATAGACAGAGATTATGGTGCCTTATCTTTTCATTTTAGGTACGGATCAGAAAACAGAATGCGTAAAATGGCTTTTCATTTCTGAAGTTGGTGCTTTGCACTTCTATCACGGGTTGAGCTGTTGCTCATGGACGGAGCATTTCTGCTGGAGTTCAGTCCGGATTCAATTTCATTTTGTTGAATACAAAGTTCTGGGAGACTTCAGACGAGCAAAGAAAGAGGGTACCAAGATGGTGCTGACTGCATTAGTATGGGTTTGTGGGCCTATGGACTGAGCATTTTGGGATATGTAGTTTGTGTTGACTGTTTTTTCATTGGCTGCTATATTTGAGTAGTAAAAGAAAGAGAAGCATAGTCCTTACCTCCATGTCCTTAATAGAATTGAAAATTCTTGGAACGAGTGCTAGCAAATGTTTTACTCCCCAACACAACCTCTATGAGTGACATGACTGGCCATAGAAGCTTGGTGCCACCTTTCTTATCAAAAATATTAGGCCATTTCAGTTTTGATATTCTGGACCAGTCAAGAGCTGATAGGTGAAGAACAGTTATCATTTTCTAGCTGTTGCATAAAGTATTTTGAGTCCTAGTAAAGACACATAGGAGGTAATTATGCTTTTCTTTCTTTACCGTTGAGACTCACACCAGTCAATAAACAATCACAAGTCCTAAAAAAAGAAGTGGGGGACTCACCAAGTTAGGCAGAATGGGCGTGACATCACCGCATGTAACATCACTGCGTGTGACATCACTGGAAGTGACATCACAGGAAATGACATGCACGTTCAGTTGGTCCATCATGAGTACAGTTGAATATATTTTGTCCTAAGCCTGTGGCATACTAAACGTGGCACCAAGAATTAAGCAGTTAACACATTGCAGTAAGGATTTTAGAAACTGCAATTGTGAAGTATAACATTTATTAATTTCCCCAAGATAGCTCTATTGTATACACTAACAATTTTAAACACTGACCATTATAGGAAAAATTCAAATTGCACACTGTATTTGATATTCTGAGCATGGCAATCTGTGTTGTCTCCTGGGTGTGCATGACACTCAATGCAGCCATGCTGTGTTGGAGGATAGACTATGGCAGGTGTGGGCAGGACAGCAAAATGGGGCTTCAGGTGAACTTGTAAGCAGGGAGCTCTGTTTAATTGGGTGGCTCCCGGAATAACGTCTCTAAGCAGTGGCACTTAAAAAGAAGACTACATATATGAGAAGACGGTAAGACGTTTGGTAGTTGAAGGACAGATAGCATCATGCTGGCCCGTTATTCATTCCTTAGAAACACTTCAAAGGCATTCCATGGATATGGATATCAAGCTGCATCCCACAAATATGAATATTCCAAAGAGCTAAAGGGATTTTGGCTGCTGAAGGAGGAGCATGTTACCTTTAGTGAAAAATAGATCAAGTTCCCAGGGACAATTTTTGGTCCCTGGTGCAAGGAATAATGAAAATAGATTGGAGATCTGGCATCATAGAACCTGCCCAGGTAGTGAGACTTTTGCAGGTGGAAGAGTGTTCACAAAAGTACTGGACCAAAGGAGTGAGAATCAGAGTGCTGATGATTACCATTAAGTAATCAAATCATTAAATCCTCATCCCCATCCTCACCCCATTTCTAACTCACTGAGGATATATGTAAGCGGCATGCCTTCACCATGATCCACCAAGACACTGGCTTCCACTGCACCAAGACACTGGGAAGCACATGACAGTAAACAAACTCTCAGTGCCATTTGTCTATAAACTACCGCAAATTATGCACACTCAAAATTACTCTTACAAATTTGTTTCAGGGGCCTGATAGAATGGTGTTTCTGCAGCTGTTAGTTTAAATATTACCTGGAGGACATACATGAAGATATAATCTGAGCAGCAAAGTTCGTAAGTACATGGTTCCTTGAACTTTAACACCACACCAACACTGCTGTGAACAACTGTAGTAAAAGAAAACATGATGAACATTTCCACATATAATAATAAAGATGGACAACATCGGCAAATAAGCAAAATCATCTAAAGCCAGCATTTCTAGTCTTTATCTGTACATATTTCAAACAGCAAATCTAAATACAAAACTCTTTCAAGTGTGTTCTAGAACTTTATTAATGACCCATGACTACTAATCATACTAAACAAAGACAGAAAACAAATGTTACAATAGATTCATACAATTTTGTTTACAATCCTATTTAGTACCCTGCAGAAAGTGCTTACTCTAAAAAAACAACACCACACCTCCACCTGCACTCTAAACTGCTCCTCTTTAAGTATCCCTGACCCTCGCATTATCTACTGGTCCTCCACTCTAAGCACTTTTATATCTTGCTAAGGAGAGCCATTTAATAATTATGGTACATTGTGGGGGAGAGGGAGGGAAAAGGCTGATGAGGTGGGACATCACCAAGATTTGTGTCAGCAGCGCAGGCTAGGGCATTCCTTTAAAAACAGTTTCAAAAACACTACAAACTCCCTTCTAGTGATGACAGATTTTTAGAACACTCTCTAGCCCAAAGTGAACCAGAAGGAGACCAATGTTGCTACTTTAAAGGAGGGGCTTGGTCACAGTCATGCAGGCATTAAATGAAGATTGTTGCTGGACCATCTTAGAGAGGTGGTGGTACAAAGAATGTCTGCCCCTGCTAACTTTTTCTTTTGTCTCTAGTGAGTCCCTGCAGCAGCTCGGTGAAGTTTCCCAGGTCCATGTGTGGTGCTGCTCTAGTCCAAGTTTTGTTTTTGATCCTGGGATTTGTAGCCTGTTTATTCCATTATAAAACAGGACTACAAATCCCAGAATTTAAAGACAAAACCTGGACTGGACCAGAACATCAGGCATAGACCTGGGAAACTTAGTAGCTATATTGCATGGAGAGCCAGACACTGGTGCAGTACAAAGTAGCATACCAAGGATGCCATGGTTCAAGCCAGGAAAATTGTCCCCTGGACTGTTGGGGTAGTACAATGCAGCAAGTATTAATGGGCCATTCAGGGCTTTGGGTTCTGGTGCCACTGCACCTGCTGCACCAATTATATCTATGCCTCTGGAAGTACCCTCTTTCGTATCCACATGGCTTTGTCACAATCAGGTGGGCAACAGGCTGTCACTCATTCCAGGAAATTCTACTTAACTTGAGTTTTAAAACAGTAGCATTTGGTGCACCAGTTTTGTCACTTGGATTGGCTTTTGGAGAAATGCCTGCCTAACAAGGTTTTCAAGTAGCTTGGAACCAGATTCCCAGTTTCTTTAACCCCAGTAAGGCATTTTACCTCTAAGTGTCTTTCACGCAAACTTGAGAAACATGAATGGAATTTAACAAAGTGATAGATGACTAGCCCAGTGTGTTAAACCCGCAACACTTTCATGCATAACAGATCACAGGTTCCTGTGTGAACGGTTTATCACTAACCTGTTAATCATGCATAGAAGCTTCTACAAATGCAGGTGAATTAACGGAGGTGGGTTAGTGTGAAAATGTAAGTGACAAAGCTGCTCTTTTAAGTGCTTCTGTCACACTACAGGGCAGCCCTGCACTGACTGAAAATATTACCAACAAAAAAATTCTAGCTCAATACCCTGAAAATAGCACAAAATAATTTGAAAAATAGTACAATATTTGGCAACCTGTACAAATCAATGTTTCCTCTCAGGGCACAAGTCCTAAAAAAAATGAAGTGGGCGGAACTAACCAAGTTAGGCAGTATGCAAGTGACATCATGGCACATGACATCACAGTGTGTGACATCATGGCGTGTGATGTTGTATCAAAGGAATTGGCATTGCAACCCATGACCTCACAAGAAGTGGCATCAGATCTTAAAAGCTCACATATGTTTAGCAGGTCTATTATGAGCACATTTGAGGGCAGTACAATATTTAGCAAATAGGAATTTGCATTGGGGTTATGCCAAAATATTGACACAACCCTGACACAAAATCTGGGCCTCAATTTATGCATTTATTTTTTTTAAACCCTGCCACAAATGAATTGGCAACAAGGAGAAATTTAGCAGTAAATCTGTTCTGCCTAATTGGTTGCAATGCCTGTATTTTAAAATATCTTGCCTAGTCCTAGTTTTGAATCAAAGTGTCACTGAGGGTTAATATGTTGCCTGCAAAGCACAACTTGTAATACACATTTGACAGATTTTTATTTTACTGATTTTTACTGATTTTAAGACAGAGATCCTTTTGTTGATTGTAGTTCATAAATTGTAATCCTTCTAATATAGCACTGTGGGGTATGAAGGAGATGGGGGCTCCAACACCCTGCAACCCTCACTGTCTTACGTAACACATCCTTTACATTAGTGCACACACATATGATTTATTGTCAATATGTAATCTGTACATTTGATGTATAGCGCTCTGACACCCTGCATTGGAATGAGTAAAGGCACTACTCATCCCAATGTAGGGTGTCAGAGCACTTTTCATCACACATACATAAATAACAATTTAAATACCACTATTTCATTTCTTTCTTGATAGCACTTTAGCACTACCATAATGCTAAAGCTCTATAAAAGAAATAATACAAACTAGTGGTATTTAAATAGTTATTTGTGTAAATACTGAGGTGACCAATAGATCTGGCATTCTTACATTGTATGCATATCCCTTACATACAGGGACTGAACAAAGTCCGAAACATTAACATTTCGTAAGTTCCTGTGCAGTGATAACATGTGAGTATTGGTTTTCCCACTATTGCATCTAGGTGTGAGCCTCCCAATAGCTCCCAGCCAGGATACTCTAACAAAAATAGGTCTAATGGCCCCTTAACTTGGAATCTGACTAGCCACCTTCCTGTCCACGTTGCTGCTCAGAACAAAAGCAAACAACATGTAGGCGCTGCTGAAAGTGTCCTGGTGTCAGAAAATTACACCAGGATGAGTTCAGCACATTTCTTTGAGTTCTGGGAGAAGTAGCAATGGAATGTGGCAGCCCACTAATAGAGGGCAGCTTTGCAGCAGGGTAGATGGTGTCTACCTTCTGAAAATAGTGGGTAGACGTCTACCCTTTTTTTTTCTTCCGTCCTTATACACCTCACAGAAACTCCTATGTTAGCCCTGTAGTTGATCCTGGAACCATATTCATCTTCCTTGCCCACCAAGCAGGGGGGCCCACCTTCCCTATTTCCTATTACATGAGCCTCCCACCGCCAGGTCCATTTTTGCAAAATAGAAATGGCCAGTCTTTGAACGAGGAGGCGTATTCGCTGTCCATTTTCGACAAATTTCCCTCCTGGCCACCAAGATGGAGTAGAAAATTAAGTCCTTGTGTGCTTTACTAATGTTGGGCCAGATGTAGCAAAGTGTTTGCGCCTCGCAAACGGCGAAAATCACCGTTTGCGAGGCGCAAAAGCCACTTTGCTATTCAGAAATGCATATTGCGAGTCGGGACAGACTCGCAATATGCATTTCCGACTCGCAAATTGGAAGGGGTGTTCCCTTCCTATTTGCGAGTCTGTGTGGGATGCAATACCATTTGCGACCGCGTACGCGGTCGCAAATCGTATCACAGTTACCATCCACTTCAAGTGGATGGTAACCCACTCGCAAATTGGAAGGGGTCCCGATGGGACCCCTTCCAGTTTGTGAATGGACCCCAAACATTTTTTACAGGGCAGGTAGTGGTCCAAGGGACCACTGCCTGCCCTGAAAAAAAAAACGAAACTAAAGGTTTCGGGTTTTTTTTTAAGTGCAGCTCGTTTTCCTTTAAGGAAAACGGGCTACACTTAAACAAAAAAAAAACTGCTTTATTTAAAGCAGTCACGAACACGGAGGTCTGCTGACTACAGCAGGCCTCCATGTTTGCGAGTGCCTTGACTCGCTATGGGGCCGCAATTTGCGACCTACCTCATGAATATTCATGAGGTGGGTCATTGCGACCCCATAGCGAGTCGCAGTCGGTGTCTGAGACACCGTACTGCATAACATTTTGCGAGTTGCAAATAGCGAGTCGCTATGACTCGCTATTTGCAAGTCGCAAAATGTTTAGTTGCTACATCTGGCCCGTTATGCCTTCCTCCAGCCGCCCCTTGCGTTTGGCCAAAAATAATCAAAGGGCGAGTTGCCAAAATCTTAGAGGGAATTCTGTTAAAGATCAATTTGACACAATAATATAAGTTTAATCGATTTTCAGCTGGGAACAACAGGCAGTCCCAACGTCGAGGCCATGGCTGAAGTTCAAAGTTCTAGTTCACAAGCAGTGGTATTTATACTGTAAAAACCACAAAAAACTATGCTGACAAGTTCAGCATTGACGTAAGCAAGAACAAGCAGTACAGATAAGATAATAGGGGAGAGGGACCTCTTGACAAGAGCACATGCACAATTACTGGTCACCTCATGGGTGGGTAAGTAACATTGACGTCATTCTGCATCTCTATCTTTTCTGCACAAGAAGTGATTATATGTTCCATGATGCTCACGGTAGCCCTGCCTTGTGCTAATGCTTATCTGACCCTTACACAGTTCCCCTCACCAAGATATGAATGACTTGTGGTTTTTAGGCCCCCTGTGCTAAGGCAGGATACACCCTTTTGTTCCACCCTGTTCGTGCTAAGTGAACATTTTGAAAGCGACTGTTGGTGCAGCATTAAAGAAAAACTCTCATTCTAATGTGGATTGGGCCTCTTGTGTGTTTCAGCACAGCTAACTTAACAATGCAGCATGTGTATAAGTTATCTAAGTAATAACTGTTTGTTTGTCATAAATATGACCTGCCTTTTCTACTGAACCCACAGTCTGTCTTTTTTTAGCATGTCATGTATTAAGCCTTCCACTACTTATATTAGTTTACAACTATCCCTAGCCTAAAATGTTTGTATTGGGATTTGGGAACTTATGTTTGTATGTATGTGATGTATATGATATGTTCCTATTCTTCCTACATCATTCCCCCCTCTACTTTTCCTACCTTCCCATCTACTAATGAAACTAGGAGAATCACCACATACCCACTACTATATCCCTCCCAATTTAGCTGTCATCCTTTTGCAACATGCTATTATTACCTGAAAAATAAGGCACATCAAGAGCAACAACATGATCAAAGGCAACAAGGCCTTGAACAACCACGACATCCAGGACGGCACCCATTCGAACCAGCCCTCGAATCACCCATCAGGGGCACCCCCCTCATCGATCATTTTCTTTTGTAGATCATGCAATGTCTGAATGGCCTGAGTTAATGTCCCATTGTCCGCATCATTGGCCGGCACATAAGTACAACAGGCCGATCCAATCTTCTTACACACCCCTCCTTCCATGGCCGTCATTAAATCAAGTACATATCTGTGTTGCATTACTATCAGCCTAATGGCTCGGAGTTCTTCCTTGATAGCATTGAACCCATCTTCGGTTGCATTTATGGTCTTCATCAATTCAAAGCGTGTGATCTGCAGCCAGTGTACAGTTGCTTTCGCCTGAATAAATGGTAGGATGCTACCAAAAAAGATTAGGGAATCATTAAATAGTCTATGTTCCTGTGGAACGTCTTTCCACACTTCAGTACCAAAAAACTCAGCAGCTCGTTTTGTCCGGTAACGGTGAAGCAAGGTTGTTGGACGGCTCATGGATGGTCATGTAACTGAGAGATGTCCACACCTGGTATCACCAGGGAGGGGGTGTGCAAAGTCCCTAGGGAGCAGAGGCCATTCCAGTTCGGTTGTAGTTGCATGTGGAGCCGGGCCCCACACATCCAGTAATGATCCATCAGGCTGGAGGTGCCGCCCTGCATATCAGCGTTGTAGGTGGTGATGTTGCAGTTGAGGTTACTCCCCACCTTCACTGTCCCATTCCCTCTGAAACAAAGAGAAAACTGTGTTAATTTCATTGCTATTCTAGGGTGTATGGTAATTCCTGTCCATGTATATCTCTGTATGTTTGCATCCCATATTTCCTGACATTGGCCTATTATCTTATTAAAACTTAGTGGACCTTGTGTCTCAGTGCCATGCCATAATGATATTGCTCTACATATGACTTTGGCCTCGGTATGCCATTTATCATGGGCAAATACTGATCCTGTGATACTAAGAACTGGCCTGCCTGCGCAGTCAGGGGGCAGGGGTTTAGCTAACTAGTTGCTACATTCAGATGATGGGTAAGACCTTCCAAAAATACCTTGATGTAATACCCCTTTTTCCCAGTCTGGGTGAGACCGTTTTTGCCCTGCTTTCTTCATTTTTGATATCTCTTCCATTATCTCTTGTTTTCCTGTCAGGACTTGTAGGACTTTTGGGGTGGTGTCAAATCTAGTTGTGTTAACTAGTGCAGTAACAGGACTAACGTGAGTTGGTTGTAGCTGTGCTCTCATTCTGCATAAAAATAGATGCAGGAGACAATGTGTAATGTTTGGGGATACCTCTTTTGGGAGATGCAATCTATCTACTCCAGCAGCATGGGGGATGAGAGAGCATACATAACAACTGGTGTTGGACGTGGATGTGCCTTTACTATGCATGTGCTGGTACCACATATTATCAAACAAAGGAGTATGGAGAGGGTGATGGTCAATATCATTATCAACAGTTCTACACATGAGTGTACTAATTAATATAGGATCAAAAAAATAAAAAATATCCAAGGGCTAAAAACATCATTATCAGTGCACCGAGGAGGAAAAACAAACATAAAATACATAACTGGAAAGAAGAATTGTCTAATATTGGAGCTTTAGAGGGAGGCTTTACTCTGGTTGCTTCTCCTGTTCTCCCCCCTCTTTTTCCTGCTCGGTGTCCAAAGGGATGGATGGCATGGTTGGGGCCAGGCGGATGCCCTGGAGGTGGTACCATGGTTTGTGGCCTTGGACTTTCACTGCTGTAGTCGTGCTGTTTGTCACTGGGAAGGGTCCATTGAATTTGCAGTCCTTCCACTTTCTGACAAAATTGCGAATATATACTAAAGTTCCCAAAGGTAATGGTGTTTGTTGATCCTTTACAGGAGATGCATGGGCGCGCTTCTTGGCTGCACGTGTAACCTGTTTAGAGAAGAACTTTGCAACTTTGGTTAGCTCAGACATGTATTCATTAATTTCAGTTTGTACAACTTCAGGTGCACTCTCAGTGTCCAACTTATGTCTAGTTGATGGGACATACGTGCTCATTGTTCTACCTGTCACTATTTGATGAGGAGTCAAATGGTGATCCGATCCTGGGGTATTTCTCAAAGCAAAGAGGGCTAAAGGGAGGCAGTATAACCATTTCTTCTTCAATGTCACACATAGTTTACTTATTTTGTTCTTGAGGAGGCCATTAAGGCGCTCCACAATTCCATTGCTTTGCTGATGATAAGCTGAGGAAATTTATGTGTTATTCCTAACAAATGGTGAGGTGAGAAAATATATTATTGACAAAGTGGGTTCCATTGTCGGATCTGATCCCCTCAGAGACACCCAACCGCGGTATTACCTCACGGTTCAAAAAATTAGCAGCAGACTTGACATCACAGTGAACACAAGGACCTGCTTCAATCCACCTTGAGAATGGTCAGACTACAACTATAAGATAGAGATAATGATTGCATCTGTCAATCATATCAATGTAATCAATGTGCAGTTCCTTAAAAGGACCTTGTGGGCGAGGTATTGTGGAAGCTATTACCTTAGAGGTGGGACTTGCTGAATACTGTTGGCACACTGTGCAGGTGTCTATGTACATTGTAATCATCTCATGTAAGTTAGGGACATACCAATCCTGATGTATTTGGAGGGACATATTGTCTCTAGCAGTATGTGAAGGAAGATGTAGCTAGTTTAGAGCTATCAGTAGCAATGTTTGGGGCATGACAGGCTTCCCTGTTGACATTTGTCTGTATATTAAATCTGTTCCTGTCTGTGTGCATCCTCTGGCTTCCCACAAATGCTTCTCATGCTCTGGGGCCTTTTCTTGTATCTCTCTTATGTGCAGATGAGCTGTCTCTGTGTAATGTCTGGATGCATTCAAAGGGTCTGAAGGTGTCAATGTTTCACTAGCTAACAAAACTGTGGTATGTGTGTCACTAAGAGGGCGTGTTGCTGCATCTTTGGCTGCCCAATCAGCCAGAGCATTTCCACGGGACACAAAATCCTGACCATTACTGTGGGCTGCGCATTTCACTACTGCAACTACATGTGGCAGTGTTAAAGCTTGTATCAAGTCCTCTAAAAGGACAGGGCTTCCATCAGACTTGAGAAATCCTGTCTGTTCCACCGCATAATGCTGGAATGCACTGTTGTAGTTACATAGGCTGAATCAGAGTATACTGTTAATGTTTCTCCTTCCCCTTGTTTGAGGGCTGCCACTTAAGCTACTAATTCAGCAGCCTGGGCTGAATATTGAGATGGCAAAGTTATTTGTCCAGTTATCTGCAGTGTGTCTGAAGAGTTGTGCTGCATCGCTCTGACCACTGCAGCACCTGTATGTCTTACCCCTGTGTCCTGATTTATTGTGGAAGACCCATCCACAAAATATATAACACTACCTGGAATGGGGTCTTCTGTTGCTTGGCTACACTCATCTGGAGTATATGTGGCACAATCATGGGCATCATCGTCAGTGTCTGAAATGGGGTGTGCAAAGAATGTAGCAGGATTGACTATGTGGCATTTAACCACCTTCAAGGATGGTAATGGTAATATTATCTCATAGCCTGATACTCTCTGTGTTGTTAATGTTGTTTTAGCTTTCTGAATTATTGCAAACACAGCATGTTCAGCATACAGTATCAGAGGTGCACCTGTGAAAATGGGGGCACTTTTCTCTACTGCAAAGGCTGCTGTGGCTAGTGCTTGTTCACAAGGGTAATGGCTTTTCATGACAGAATCAAGTAGGCCACTAAAATATGCAATTGGTTTGTGGCCTAAAGGATATTTTTGGGTGAGGACAGCCGTCATCACCTGGCCATTACAGTGGCAAAAAAGAAAAAACTCTTTGTTGTAGTCTGGTGCTCCTAACACTGGTGCATTTGTTTTCTCTGTTTTTAGCTTACTGAAGGTTTGTTCCATCTCCGTAGCCCATGTTATCCAGGCTCTGCCATCTGCCGAATGGATTCTGCTCTCCCAGGCATAATTAGGCGGCCTGATGCTGACAGTAGTTGCCCCAAGTATTGAACTTCTTCCTGGCAGTACTGTAATTTGTCCCTGTCCACCTTGTAACCTCTTTGAGCAAGGGTGCACAAGAGGGACACAGTGTCCTTTCTACACTGCTCCTCTGCTGGACTATAGATCAGTAGGTCATCGACATACTGCAACACTGTGCTGTCACATTGAAAATTGGTGAGGTCATTCTTGACCATCCTGTTAAAGACACTAGGGGACTCACAGTACCGTTGAGGTAATTGGGAATGAAGGTACTGTGAACCGCAATAGGAAAATGCAGTCAAATAGTGACTGTCTTGGTTTAGGGGAATGCTGAAAACTGCATTCTTCAAGTCTATGACTGAAAAGTATTTAGCATCTTGGGGTATGTTGGTTAGGATGATGGAAGGGCCAGGTACTACAGGGAATTCTGGTATCACTATGTCATTAAGGGGGCGCAGGTCTTGAATCATGCACCACAAATTTCCCTTGGCCTTCCTTATAGGGTAAATTGGGGTGTTGCAGGGGGATACACCTGGGTATATGACTCCCTGCTCCACCAATGCCTGTATAACAGGTGCAATGTCCTCCTCTGCTTCTTTGGATAGAGGGTATTGTCTCACTCTTGGTAGTATTGCTCCTTCCTTCAAAATTATTCTGAATGGTACTGCTGTGCGGATGAGGCCTACATCATAAGGGCCTTTTGTCCACAAGTTGGAGGGTACCTGCACAAGGTCATTATCTTTGATAGGACTGGAGACATTTATTGGTATCACAGGCTTTGTCTCCAGTATGGTGCGTAGAGGTACACTGTTTTGAAAAACAATCTCTGTCTTTCTAAGGTCATCAGCAAACAAATGGTCATCTGATATGTTGCCCACCTGCATGTAGGGATCGTAAAAAATGACACATGCCCACATCGCACCAGTGTGGTCCCTTGCCACCAGTGTCCCATAGGTGGGGGACACTTCTAGAGCCTCTATTTCCAGAATATGGTCTTTGTCTAATATTTCAAAATAGGGGCCCTGTCGTCTAAAGAAAAAGCTCTTGGGTAATTCAACTAGCTTCCCTGTCAGTTCCGGTGTTTCTGCTACGATGGTGTACACTGCTCTAGTAAAAGCTAAAATGTCTACAGGTCAGGCTGTAACTTGCTTACCATCTGGGGGGGGTGTAACCATTGTCATGATGCGTGTACTAGATACTCCAGGTGTTGAACAGATCATAGTCCCATCCTTTTCAAAGTGAATAGTCATGTTTAATTTTGCCATAAGATCACGTCCTAGCAGATTAGCTGGTGCATTTGGGGAGAATAAGAAACATCCATCTACATACCTTCCCCCTATTTCCATCTCCATAGATTTAGGGAATGAAACCCTCATTACAGCCCCAGAGAAACCCTGTGTGTCCATTGATATATTTGGCAATGGCAGTCCCCTCTCACGGATACAGGACCTAGTGGCTCCAGTGTCAATGAGAAAGGTGTACTCCTTGTCATTTATGGCTACCATCACAGTGGGTTCCTCGTCTGGCCTGTGGGTTACCAATAAGACTGGACACATGAGACTTCTCCTTGGGCACCTTCATTGGGCATATCCTCCCATGTAGTTTTGCTGGAATGGGCTTCCTCCCATGACAGTTACCCCTCGTTGTAAGTTCTGGTGCTGCAAGTGGGCTGCACTGTCTGCTGTGGCCCATACTGTATTTGGGGCACTGATTGCTGTAACTGCCTAGGCAGTATCTGTGGTTGAGGCTGCAGTTGTATTTGGGGATGTGGGAGATATATCACTTGGGGACTTGTGGCAGGTTGTGCTACAATGCCACAAGGTGGTGCCATTCGTTGGCCATAATTTGCCCTTGTCTGGTTGCTCAGTTCATCTTCCTTTTTAAACCTACAGTCTCTAATGAAATGTCTTGTCATCTTGCAATAGTGGCATGTCTGTCCACTCTGGAATGAGTTTACTCTATTTCCCCCAAACCTTCCTTGCCCTCCTCTTCCATTATTCCTGTTATTGCTTCTCTGGGCATACTGGTAGGGTTGCATTGGGGTGCCTGAAGGGGACCCTCCCAGGGACACTGCAGCTAACTGGGTGGTGGCAGTCCTTCCTCTGTTTTCTTAGACAGTTTTTGCTGGACCAATTTAGCCTGCTTTCTCTATTTTATCTTTCTCGCTCTTTTCCTTTTCTTGTCTCTTCTTCCAAAAAAGTATTATCTGTGCTTGTATCTCTATCCATGGTTTGGCCTCTAAGGCCACTATATTATCTAATTTATCCTGCACTTCAGCTGGTAGACCCTTTTTCACTATATTGTAAAATAGTATTGCATTCTGTCCAGTTACATCCCAACTCTCCTCCACTTCCTGTGTCCATTTTTCCTTCATTCTGCTAAGGAATTGGGCTGGGTCCTCATGTGGCTGCATTTTTTGTGCCATAAGGGACCCAATGTCTTGCCTGTCTGGAAACATTTTTCTCAGATGTTTCCAAACAATTCCCCTTACTCTATTAAAGGGTGCCCCATCACATTTTGGGTTGGTCAATGTCACATCCTTTGCTCCTGCCTTTGTGAACAGTAGGTCTGTCTAACCTCCTATAAGGGAACTTAGTAAACTCTTAATGTCCCCTATTGCAAGAGTAATCCCTACAGTATGTTTTTCCACAGCTGCTATCCATTTCCCAGCACCCTCAGCAAGTTGTGGCAACTGTTTTTAAAGATTTTCTATGTCCATCTGGGGCCATGGTATATACTGAGGCGCCCCTGGGCCCTTGAGTATCAAGGGCAGTTGTGACAGGACTGTGGTCCTATTGCCAGTAGGGTGACGAGAGTCATACGTTCAAGCATATTTCTGCCACACTCTTAGACTTTTCAGCATATAGGGATAATCCCAGTAAGGATCCCCTGTGCCCTGAAAAATGCACATTTCTGCATTAGCCATGTCTCGGGGTTCAAAGGAACACTCTCACAGCCATGGTGTCATCTGTGATGCCAATCCTTCTGTCCAACCTGCTAGGTTGTCATAAAAGGGACAACATTATACCAACTATTTTCATACTGAGATACTATTTCATTGCGCGTCAAATTATTGCCAGGGCATACAGGGAATGCATGTGCCATGTCTTTCCTCAGTGTCATTTTTCCTGCCATATCAAATGTTCCCTTTCTCTCACATGGGCGTGCATGCGCCCCATCAAATACTAATCTCTGTAATTCTCTTGGCTTCTTTTGTAAAGTCTGTCCTGTCTTATTGTTTTCTTCTCCCTCACAGGCATATTGTGACTGTTGCTTATTATGGTCCTCAAGAAGGGACATTCTTTTAACATGTTCAGTGATGTCATCTAATGCCCCCTCTGATCCTTTGTAGGATTTTTCTAAATCCAGATCTTCTTCACCTAAGCTGCTATGTGTGGAGACTGTGGGGGTCATTCTGACCCCGGTGGTCTAAGACCGCCGGGGCCAGGGTCGGCGGGAGCACCGCCGACAGGCCGGCGGTGCCCCGCAGGGCATTCTGACCGCGGCGGTAAAGCCGCGGTCGGACCGGCAACACTGGCGGTCTCCCGCCAGTGTACCGCCGCCCTTTGGAATCCTCCAAGGCGGCGCAGCTAGCTGCGCCGCCGAGGGGATTCCGACCCCCCCTACCGCCATCCAGTTCCCGGCGGTCCGCCCGCCGGGAACCGGATGGCGGTAGGGGGGGTCGCGGGGCCCCCGTAAGAGGGCCCCTACAAGTATTTCACTGTCTGCTTGGTAGACAGTGAAATACGCGACGGGTGCAACAGCACCCGTCGCACCTTCCCACTCCGCCGGCTCGATTACGAGCCGGCATCCTCGTGGGAAGGGAGTTTTTCCCTGGGCTGGCGGGCGGTCTTTTGGCGACCGCCCGCCAGCCCAGGGAAAAACTTAGAATACCCTCCGCGGTCTTTCGACCGCGGAGCGGTATTTCGGAGGGGGGAAGTCTGGCGGGCGGCCTCCGCCACCCGCCAGACTTGGAATGACCCCCAGTGTCCTCTAGTCCTTCTTGTTCAATCATTTGTGGCCCAGTGAGGGCCCTTGACTGCCTCAAGGGCCCTTCCTCCTTTTCCCAAGTCGCTCTTTGGTCTATCCGTCCATTTTCCTGCACTATTCTCCTCTGCTCCTGGGTGCATAAACCTCCAGCGCTCTGTGGAAGGACTTTCTGGTGTGTAAGCTAACCTTCTTGTCTAATTTTTAATGTTGGTACTTGGTTTTTGCAAAACACATTCTTTTTTTCTAGCCCCATACATTCTCTGTGCCTCTCTTGACCCCTTATTAGGTATACCTTAATTTTTCCTAGTGGGGGACATCTCGTCCTCTAAATGAAGTGTAAATGTGGCATCTACTGTCCCTATGTATTTAGTACTGTCCCCACCTAACATTTCCCGTGGTGTACTGGCCATTTGAGGACATGGAGATGGGGGGAATTATTCTCTATGTGCAGAAAAAGATTCTAGTGGTGGGCTAAACTCGGGGTTCGTATATCCCACAGCAGGGGGATGTGAAGAGATGGGTAGTGAGTGTGGGTACCAGGTTGCATTGTACACATGCCCTGTACCTTTGCACTGCCTAACCTTAATTGCACGTCTTGATAGGGGGGTGGAGGAGCCAAAGGGAGGGTCTGAGGCTTTATATTTGACTCATTCAATTTTTTTTCACAAAAGACCCTCCATAGGTCAAGTGTGATCTTCCTTTTCTCTAGTTTAATTCCCTTGAATTTACTCTGTAGGAAGGTGGCCATGTGCTCTATTGTATTATCAAATGTGCCCTCTTTGGGCCACGCATGTGCAAGTTTCAATGTTGCTTTGTGCCATTCCTTACAGTATTTTCCTATCCTGTCCTTGTCTCCTGAGAACACTTTAACCACGTGTTCTAAAGGAGACCCCATGTCTTTTTAGTGAACTTAATCCTTTATACTATATGGTTTACACTCTAAATGGACTTCTATTTACTTCCTGGGGTATTTCCAGACTTCACATAAACTGTTACTAGGCTGTGAAGGTGAACATCAGATATATATATCCCTAATCTCTGAAGGACTGTTGATTTATATATATATTAGGAAGGTGCATTTATGTGTGGCCTAAGTGGTTTGGTTGCCTGACACAACAAACAATAATGCTATTGTGATATATATATATATATATATGTTATAAGTTACTCATATCCTAAATTCCACACTGGGAGGTCCCTAATAAACGCATACAGTAGGAGGTCTAATACTAAATATGAGTCTGTTGTTATTGCAGGGAATTCACGTGACTTTTGCCCATTGTTCCACTGAAAAATTGCATTGACTTCAATATATTCACTTTCTTGCCACAAGGTGGCACCAGTGTCACACATGAAAAATTAAATGGAATATTTTAGAGGCCTTCAAAGGGGTGCCTCACTCTTGGAAAGACAACTGCAACAGGTTTTGTAGATTTCAAAACAAACTCTATTATTCTAACTATGCGAAGGTCCTGTTCACATCTATCTGAAAGGTAGTTAAATATATCTTTATGTATAGTAGCTGATAATGCTCCTTCTATTTGTATACCCTCAAGATATGTGTATATGTCCCAGTCTATACTGTTTGATAATTCATCTTGCCTCCAATCTTGAGGCTCTATAGTTTCATAATGGGGATAATAGTTAGAAGTGTCAGTATTTGATATGGGGTTCATGAGGCTACTACACTACATTTAACTCGGAGGACAATGCCCTTATATTAGTTCTTTGAATAATTATTTATAATTGTCTAACAGGCATTTTTTTTATATCAATGTAGGTTGTTTTAAGGCCTAGAGGTGATATACTATAAATACCTAGACATTCATAACTTTTGACTTAAAAATAAATGATTCTATGGTATTGATATCACTGGTCTACTAAGGTCAGATCTGTTGCAAAGGGCGACAGCCTGACCATTATAAAAATGAATAATTAATTCAGGAATGTGGAATTAATTAGTTTACTTTTTTGGGACATTTGCTCAATCCAGTCAATTACTTTACTTTTGAGTATCCTGTTATAACTTAACCTTCATAAGAATAGGAGGTCTGATACTTATTCCTAAATGATACACTAAATAACATAAACTTATATATTGACATTATTATGTGGCCACATTTTTATCTATACATGCATACACATACATAGTAATTCTTCATTTCATACTAGGGCAAACAAAATACTACTGGCCACTTCCCTCTGGATTCATTGAGGGGACAACTTTTCACTATTTGCAACTACAAATTGTGACTTCCAGACTTAAGGTCTGGGTTAGGTTGACTTGAGTGTTCTTTGGAACATACACTGATTGCTCAGCCTCAAGTCCAACACTACTCTTGACCACTTTTGACTTACTCAGTCAAGTTCCCTGTATCTTCTGGACTTACCACCGGGATCCCTCAATCTTTTATCAATTCATACACAATCTTGCATGCAAACACCAAAATTATATACATTACAGTGTCAAAATTGTAAATGTCTTTATAAAATAAAAGGAACAGACCTCGTACTTTGTCCACTTCACTACCATCAACTGAGTCCCATCTGTCCCCACGAAATCAGAGATTTTTACATAAATGTTGGCATCTCCCTTACCTTTTTAAGAAGTGTGCAAATCACCTTGTGGAGACAGGCAGGCCCCCAGTCCAGCAGCTGGTGAGATCAAAGTAGAGCTCCCGGCTTAGCTGGCCAATATGTTAGAGGGAAATCTGTTAATAAAATAAGACAAATCAATTTGACACAATAATATAAGTTTAATCGATTTTCAGCTGGGAACAACAGGCAGTCTCAACATAGAGGCCATGACTGAAGTTCAATGTTCTAGTTCACAAGCAGTGGTATTTATACTGTAAAAACCACAAAAAACTATGCTGACAAGTTCATCATTGACGTAAGCAAGAACAAGCAGTACCGATAAGATAATAGTGGAGAGGGACCTCTTGACAAGAGCACATGCACGATTACTGGTCACCTCATGGGTCATTCTGCCTCTCTATCTCTTCTGCACAACAAGTGATTATATGTTACATGATGCTCACGGTAGCCCTGACTTGTGCTAATGCTTATCTGACCCTTACACAGTTCCCCTCACCAAGATATGAATGACTTGTGGTTTTTAGGACCCTTGTGCTAAGGCAGGATACACCCTTTTGTTCCACCCTGTTCGTGCTGAAAGAACATTTTGAAAGCGACAGTTGGTGCAGCTTTAAAGAAAAACTCTCATTCTAATGTGGCTTGGGCCTCTTGTGTGGCTAACTTAACAATGCATAAGTTTCCTAAGTAATAAGTGTTTGTTTGTCCCAAATATGACCTGCCTTTTCTATTGAACCCACAGTCTGTCTTTTTTAGCATGTCATGTATTAAGCCTTTCACTACTTACATTAGTTTACAACTATCCCTAGCCTAAAATGTTTGTATGGGGATTTGTATGTATGTGATGTATGTGATGTGTTCCTATTCTTCCTACATCAAAAACCTCCCATCCCAACACATGGGAGAGATATTTACAAAGATCTTTCCAAAAAAGCTCCACCCCTGGACACTCATAAAACATATGAAGATCAGAGGCAAGCTGTAAGTAGCATTTGGGACACTTAATTACCTTGTTACTGCCTATTCTAGAGAGTCTCCCTGGGGAAAGATATGCTCTATGAATCGTAAACAAATGATTCCTCCGAAGAGATGCCGGCTTGGCAATCCTAAACAGAGTTGACATAAAGGATTCCCACCACTGCACAACTTTTCCCTGTGGCATAATCGTCCCCCGTAGGGAGGTGGGCAATATAAATTCCCCATCCAGACCTTCTAGTATCTCTCAATACCAACTTGAGACCCACTTAAGTTTGGGGGACTCAGATAACACAAGTTCTTCCAGAAAGCCAGCAGCCCCATATGCCACTCGTGATTCTCGTAACCAGCCTTTTATTTGAGCATACTTGAATATAGAAAAGGTACACCCCAGCTTCACCTCAAGATCTTCCAGAGGGATTAGCACTCCATCGCTAAACAGATCCCCCCATGGACATTATCCCGGCGTTCTTCAATGGTAATGCTAAAACGTCCTTAAAACATTCAGGGGTACCAGGAGAGTCCCAAATTGGAGCACATGGACTGTAATAACTAACTCCTGCCGCCAGCCTCAAATAGTACCAAATTGAAGCAAGATCACAGAGGATTTTCAATGTAATTTTTTAAAAGAATTTTGGGTCTCCAAACTTACAAAGATATCCCTTAACGGCCTTCTTAACCGAGTTCAACATAGCTTTGAACATTACACTGATCACCGAGGCATCAAGAATATACAGAATTTTTACTGAATTCAGTTGAAAAGCCCAGGCATAATAGTTCAAATCCGGGAGCGCTAGCCCCCCTTTTTCCCTCTTTCTCCTCAGTTTTTTCCATGATATCCTAGATCCCATTGATGCCCAAACAAAAGAGGTAATAGCCTGTTGAAGCTTTAACAAATACTGCTTATGCATTAACAAAGGTATAGAGCTGTACAAAAAATTTAGTTTAGGCAGAATCATCATCTTCACCAAATTAAACCTCCCTACCAATGTCAGGGGAAGGTTCATCCATCTCTGAAGGGATATGAACCCTTCCTCTATCACTGGTTTTAGATTTGTTATTGCAAGTAGCTGAATATCCTGAGTATATAGAATCCCTAAATATCTAATTTCTCTTTTCAATTGTATCTGTCCCACCGACAAATGATTCCAAGCCACAGTCTCTGTCTTCTCTGCATTTACCCGAAATCCCGAAACTTTACCGAAATCATCAGCTAAAGACAAAAGCATAGGCAAGGCAGAAACCAAGTCAGCCGTATAAATGTAAAGGTCATCAGCATACAGAGCCACCTTTTTCACCCAACCATTGCACTCAAAAGGAGCAATAACTGAACTGCCTCTTATTTTTCTGGCTAGTTGCTCTATATACAAATCAAACAGCAACGGGGAAAGAGGACAACCCTGCCTAGTACCCCTCGTGATCTTCAAAGGCTCAGTAAGATTACCGTTTACTAAAACTCTGGCAATGGGATCTCTATATATTAAATCTATAACTCCGCAAAAGTTTTCTCCTAAACCAGCTGATCTCAAGATGAATGTTAAGTACCTCCATTTCACCCTATCAAAGGCCTTCATTGCATCCAAGGTAACCACTGCCAGGGGCGTTTCAAAGGATGTAGCCATATCTATTGCCCCCGCCAAGTTATAAGTCAGTTCATAGAGAAACCTACCCTTGATAAATCCCTTTTGATCAGGGTGAATTAATTGACCCACCACTCTGCTGAGTCTATCAGCGAGAATTTTAGCAAATATCTTATAGTCGCAATTCAGCAAAGAGTTGGGCCTGTAAGATTCACACTTAACTGGTCTCTTACCCGATTTCTGAATTAAAGCAATCGTAGCCTCATTCCATGAACCAGGAATAGGGGCCCTGTCTTCAAAAATCACAGCAAACAAGTCTACCATAACTGGAATTATTGACTCCCCCATCAATTTATAGAATTCCATAGGGATGCCGTCGGGCCCAGGTGCCTTACCATCTTTACTATCCATCAACACCTTCCTGATTTCCCCAGCTGAGATCGGACTGTTCAAAGCGGTTTGTTCTTCTTGTGATATAGTTGAGAGTGTGTCACCCGCCAACCATTTACCAATATCCTCCTCTCCTACCTCAACCTCTTCTTTATACAGTTCAGAAAAGAATGAGTGGAAAGCTACCTCCATTTCCTCCCTATTCGATGATCTCTTGCCTGCTTGATTTATCTCTACTTCCTTAATATAGTTCCTTGCTAGATCTCGCTTGCATTTCCAAGCTAGTAGCTTACCCGCACTCTCCCCATACTCAAAGTGCGCTAATTTGCTTGCCTCTACTCTTTTGGTGACTCTAGCTTGTAACACCTCCTCCAACTGAAGTCTCAGCTCCTTCAACTTGGACTCCAAAACCTCAGCCTCCTCCTCCTTAGTATTCCCCAAAAGTTGCCTCCTCACTTTAAGAATTTCCTGTTCCAACTGGAGAATAGTGGCCCTGTACTGCCTATTCTTATAGCTAGCTATATTCATAACATTACCTCTCACGACTGCTTTAAAAGTATCCCATACCACTGCCAGACAAGCCAAACCCAAATTAGTTTTAAAAAAGACCTTCGCCTCTATTTGCAACTGGTCGAGAGCCTCCAAATCTTGCAGTAACTTGCGGTCAAACGTCCATCTACTACCACCAGACCGTCCAACCACCTTTAATTCTAATACCACTGCTGCGTGATCTGAGAGATTGGCGGGTAAATAAGTAATATTACCTACCAAATCTTCAAGCCTACAGTCAATAAGAAAATAATCTATACGAGAGGCATGCTTATATTTCTTATTGTAAAAAGAGAACTCCCTTAATTCTCTCGTCCTCTGTCGCCATACATCCCTTAACCCTGACTCTTTCATCACTCCTCTCAAAAACGTTGTGATTTTGGAGTCCCTAGTGACCTGCACTTCTCAGATCTATCCAGATTATTATCTAGCACAACATTAAAATCCCCAGCAATTAGGACTGGATCCGGGAAGTCGATTAACCGTGAAAAGCATTTTTCAAGAGGGCCAGTAGCGTCACAATTTGGACCATAAAACACTGCCACAGTAAATCTTCTGTCATAAATTTTGTATCTTAACTATAATCCATCTTCCTACTGGATCAGATCGTACCTCTAAGATTCCTGCCTTAATCCCATGCTTAACTAAAATGGCAACCCCCCTAGTATTGAAATTATGCTCCGTACAGGCGAATGAGTGTACCCATGCTAGCTTTTTAAAGAGATTAACCACCTTATCTCTAGTCAAATGAGTCTCTTGTAGAATTTAAATGTGAGCAGGGGAGTCTTTTAAATATTGTAAAATGTTGTCTCTCCTACCCTTTGTTCTTAATCCGTTCACATTCCAAGAGAGTAACTGAAAAGAAGAGGGGTCCCGGCATTTACTACTCTCACCCCCCATTATTCCCTGGGTGCCACTTTGATTGAGGTGAATGAGGAAACCTTTTTTTAAATTTTTTCCCACATGCTCCCCACCCTGTGACCCCCCACCTCTCGCCTTCTGCCCTTCCCATGGAGGACCCCCTTTGATAAGTGGACTGAAGTATGTCCACAATTAGAGGACGTTATTTCCCCATTGTGCTGCCCCCCGACTTGAGTACAGCCAACAGCTCATCCGCAGTTTTCCCATCTCTCCCATTATACATCTTATTATTAAACATAACCTTTAGATTAGCGGGAAATTTAAGTTGTGCAGAGGCTCCCAATAGTCTAAACTCCTCTAGCCGTTGCCCCAACTCCCACTGCCTGTTGATGGTGATCCTGGAAAGATCTGATTTGACTTCAAATTAAAAAACCTGTGCTTTTAAAGATCTCAACTTAAAATAAAATTTTCTCCTTCAGCCCATATGTTAGAAAGTTAATTAGAATTTTCTGAGGATTGCTAACACTCTGATTTTTCCTGAAGGGGTCTCTATGTATCCTTTGAATGTCCCGCGCAATTTCTTCTTTGCTCTCCTCTAATGAGAGCGCGGACTTCAAAAGTGATACCAAAAAAGCCTTCAAATCATCTCCTTCTGCCCCTTCCGGAACATGCAGTACCCTCAAGTTATTTCTCCTTGAATTATTTTCAAATTTTTTCCAGTTTATTCTGAAGGGGCTGCTCAGAATCTTTCAAGGATTGAATGTCAACTTTGTTCACTTCAATGTCCTCTTTCAAAGTCCCCACCGTGGCTTCCAGGGCCTGTGTTCTTAATGACAGGCACCCAATTTTTTTTTCAACGCCTCACAGACCTCTCTAATCTCTGCCTGATTTTTTTCCGAAATAGAGAACCCATTCCCGATATCCTTCGAGATGGAGAGTAACATCGCTTCTACTGAAGGCTCCTTGCCAAAAGCCTGTCGAGGGGGACCCGACTGATCAGCCGGAACCTGACACGGGATACTACCCTCCAAAGAGCTCTGTATTACCTCAGCAGGAGGGTCATCGCTGCTAGTAGCCTAAGGCGAGGGGAGACCCCCCGAACTGACTGCACACCAAAGCGTTGTGGGGTCTCAACTACTTGAAGGGGGCCCCCTAATCCACAACACCTTGTATCCGATTGCTCCTGCATCTCCCTAGTGCTTTGGGAATCCCTTTCCAGCATGGACTCTACTGGAAAAGCGTCCACCCCAGGCTTAAGTTTAAAGGATTAAATGGGGGGAAAGGGTGATTTTAGGGGCAGCGCTGTTATTTTTTTTTTTGCCACACAGCTGTCCAGACCGTTTTTTAAAAGTCAGGCCCCCACCCCCGGTGGTATTAACTTCATCCCCAAGGTTCTGAAGCTCTCCACTTTCAGCTAGACAGGCAGAGTTAGGGAGAGGATCAACAATCTCCAAACAAACCGAGTCCAAGACCTTCCTACCTTGTGGTTGAGCCCCACTCCACGTGTGTCACAGCAAAGGCCATCCTTGTTGGGCCCCTGAAGACTTTCTAGGCCCCTCCAGCACTCCACTTCCACTCCTCACCTTCCTGCAGCCTCCTAGGGGAGCCTAAGGGCGACCAGGACTGAACCAGCTTTTGGCTGTGCTGTCTCTGCCCCTGCCTGCTTCTCCCCAGAGGGGGGCCTGTGCAATGGCCCTCCGCTAGCGCTGAAGCTCCAGGGCTGCTCGCCTCCACACTGCCGCTGGGGAGCCAATCTGCAGTACCCAAGTCGGCTTGCAACTCCTGCGGCTTGGGAAGTCGGAGAGATCCGGCCGACACATTCGGCGCGAGGGAGCTCTCGCCCTGCCCCCTTCCTAACCCGGAAGACGCAACGCTCAGCGCGCGGCAGCGCTGCTGCGACCCGCCATGTCCCCCCGTCGTCTGCCCTTGACTCGAACCCTGAGTGACACAAAAAAACACATATTGCACAAACATAGGAAAATAAAAAATCAAATCCACCAATCACAGTTCTTAGTGCCCAAATAGAATCACCACCACTTTAACTGCCTCTGTCTTTGCAGAAATTCAACTTTCAGACTTGACACGCGACAAGATAAATATCCAGTCCTGCAAGTTTCCCAGGACAATGGGTTGCTAGATGCACTAGTGCAGGATTTTTCCTGGAATTCTTGGGCTTGTAGTTTTGTTAATTGCATTAAAAAAACCAAGACTGTAAGACTCAGAATTCAAAGCAAAATTCTGGACTGGCAAAGTTTATCACCTATGGACCTGGAAAACTTGTCAGTTATGCTCAACTGTAGCAACCAAGCAGACAAACAATCCAATGCCAGACCTTCCAAAACTAAATCTTGCTTTTAATCATTTTCTGGAATACAAATGTATCAGTAGTGATGTCCATGAACTAGAATTATGGTAACAGTATAAAAACATGCATCATCAGTATCACAACATAATAATCCCAAGCAAAAGTGAGCATAAACAAATGGAATATCATGTCATACAAGGGTGGGTTAATCCTCTCTTCCGTATTTTTTAATTGAACTGAAAGTACTTGATGGGTCAGCTAGAATTTATTTTAGATTATGTTAGAAGCAAAGTCTTCGATAATGCTTGTTCAAAGCTGCCTCACCACGAAAGAAGGAACATCAACACTGGCTTTGAAATTAAATGATTTGAAAGTGGAATCCAATGACCAATCCACAACCTAGAATCTAAAACATGAGAAACCAAAGCCCCATGGTTGAATGGGCCCTAATGGAGCTGACATCAATCCTTGCTTCTGCCATAAACTACTCTACTCACCCTGAAAGCTTAGCCGATGCCACTGGTCAATATTGTTTCTGCAGTGCAATAAGCAACTGACCCTTAATCCATCCTAAAAATCCTGGTACAATCCTCATATGTCTTAAGACAATGGCCTTTGCACAATCTAGGATGGTCAGGACCTATGGAACAAATTATATTTTGAGTGAGTTAGTATTTCTAGTAATATGGAAAAAAACATCATTGGCTGTTTTTTTCCATTTTGGTACCTGTTAAGTCCAAAGCTACTACATCAGACACAGGTCTATCATGGCTAATTGTGGCAAAGGATGCTTCATAGACAAATCAAAATTGTTGAAGCGTCTTTCAGAAACTCCCAATATCACGTTTATATTCAAAGCTTAGAATAGTTAGGAGTAGGGGGATTAGACACTCTGACCCCTTCATCACTCTGCACCCCTGTGGAAGCTCCCAAACAATTTTCCCAGCTGCAGACACATGACCTGCAAAAATAACTGAAATAACTGATCAAAAATTGTTTATTGACCTGTAAGCAAAACCATCTGCTAACTCGGACAAAAAATTTGAAACTAGTGACAAATGTGCCCCCAAGAGATCCACACTCGGTTTGTTGCAGCAACTTACCCATCTCTTCCAGGAAGAAGAATATCTTTCTGGAGTACTGCTGGACCATAACTGCTTGAAATAGAAATCAGCTTGCTCTGAATTTCCTTGCATTTGCCACTTTTCCGACTGCGCCCGAGAGGGTAGGTTTTTCATTGCACTTCTCTACAATGCAATTTGCAAACTTAAGAAGCTGCTCCATGGCACTCTAGAGGGCCAATCAATTTTTAAATAATGGGTCGGACAGATTCCTGATCTCCAAATGTGAAAAATGTCCTACATTTTTGTGCTTTTCACATTTTGCACTTAATCACTATAATAGTGAAACCACGTAGGGATACTTTTCTAACACAGGCACATTAATGTATTCCAAAGGTAAATTAGGGCATAGACATGAATTGCGAATGCCTTGCAAAAGCAGATAAAGCATGAACCTAAGGCCCTTTGTTTCCTTGTAAAGTTCTTATTCGTGTTTTTAATCTTGGAATGGGTTTTTTTTCTGAACAATAAAGAATTGCTGTTATTAACCTATAGCTAATTTTAACTTCACATCCCAGTCTACCACTTTCCCTTCTAAATCAAGCACAGGGAAGCATTCAACTACTTCATTTTTGAACGGCTTGAGTAAAAGATCTGTGGCAAAGAGCACCCCCCCCATGGTGGTCCACTTGGCATTGCAAGAGTTGCCCAGTGATGAGCATAGCCTGATGATAAAGCATGCCACTTTAGTGGCTAATGGCTTGTGCATCATAAAGAGAATGTGCTTAGTGTCAGACCTGTAGTACCAAAACCATTGCTGTGTTTATTCATCTAGGGAACAGCACATCATGTAAAATTGGCCAATGGCCTCAGACATTTTCTACACCATGAAATGTGGTTGTCCTATCAGTATTAGTGAATAAAGTTGGCCCACTTAGTCTGTCAAAATGTCTGGACTGTAAGGAATCGCCACAGTAGCGTCCCAGGCCATTTCCAGAACAGGGAACTATGGATCATCTCTCCACATCTGAGTTACTGTGATCTGGTCTGCAAGCTGTCTCCTTTTCTGCGTGCAGGTCAAGAGGTCGTCAAGAATGAATGGAATGCATAGTGTGAACCACTCCTCCAATCCTTTAGGAACACGTCTTTTGCTTGAGCTGCCAGATCTGGTCTCCAAATGAAGAATTCCAGCAGTAGACGGTTCAGACTTGAGGTGGAAAGGGTAATAAAAAATGAGCCTCATTTATTCAAGTTAGAACATCTGATGTTGCAACATCCAGTCGCGAGCATCTCTCAGATATCGAGAGTTCCAATCTCTGCCATCACTAGCATCTTATGCTGCAGAAAGATGCGAAAAAATCCTTGGCTATTGCTGTCAAGACTCTCTTTTCTTTTTAATGATTTTTATTGGTTTGTATAACTTGCCAGCATGCTCATACACACAATTTCATCATCACTATAAACATTCGCGACCTCATTCCTCAGAACAAGTTGGTGTAACAAATAGCCAACAAATTGTGCACCTGAAGAAGTATGCAGCAATCTTCTTTCTGAGGCAACAGAGTCCTGATGGCAAAAAAGTCTGCTAGGAGTTCCAGACATTTGATGTGAAATGCCAACACTGCACTGCAGGGCAAGAGCAACATCTAGCTCTCCAGCCACATCTGCTGGCGTCTGACTCAGTGACAACTTTCCACACTAATATCAGTACTAGTGAATAGAGTTGGCTCATTTAGTCTGTCAAAATTTTGTGACAGAAAGCTCTAGGCCATTTCCAGAACAAGGAACTACGACTCATCTCTCCACAACTGCGTTACTATGATCTGTGCTGCAAGCTGTCTCCTTTTCTGTGACACATCTGCTGGTGTTGTACTCAGCCACAATGTCCAGCTGCAATCTGAAAATAGATCTGCTGTTTCAGGCGTCCATGTGTTCTAGCTACCAACACAACTCTGTTCTGGCTTATGTAGAGATCAACTTCATCTGCACAAGACAAACCTTTGCAAAGGTGCTTAATCTTCACTTCAGCTGGGGCCACACCCGGCAATGGAAGGGGCCCAGAAAAACAGCTTGAATCGATGAAGCAAGAATACCAACAATCCAGATCACCAACCTCTATGACAATATATTCTTGCTTAAAGCAGTCTTCATCTGTTTCTTAATGTCTTTTTTCTTTTTCATTGGTAGTTGCAGTTGCACCTTCCGCAAATCAACTTGAAATCCCAGAGATTCCATGTGTTGTGTCAGGACGAGAACTGATTTGTTAATGATGAACCTCAATTCCTGCAACAGGTTGATAAGCCAAGCCAAATGTGTCTTTACATTTGTTGGGTTCTGAACCATGAGAATCATGATGTCTAATTAAACAATCAACGAAAATCATAGAAGAGGGTCCGGGAGGTTAGTGGTCTAGTGTACAGTCTCCCAAATGAAGTACTAAAGAAAAAGAAGTACACTGTTCCAACAAAGGAGAATAAAGGGAACCTATTTCTACAGGAGCAAGACCCCTCAAGCATCACATTGGATGTCTAGTTTCATCATTGGGAAAGCTCCTCGTTAGGCCGGTGATGCAATGCCTAACGGGCTCCCCGAAGGGAGCTCTTAACCGTGTTGCAGATGGAATGAGTAATTAAATTAAATACTCAGGCAATAATGGAGAGAAGATAATAAAATTGGCTATCCATCTAAAGATACTAATCATGAATTTTAATCAGCGTTGGGAAGATGGAGACCAAGGTTAAAAACAGGGAGAGAGACAAGGGGTGAGTGATAATGCTCTCAATACTTAAGCAAGAGGAACTGACCAGTTGTGGTTCCACTTGACAATAGGTCTACATGTTTCGCGTCTATTGGCCCAATCGGGTCCACTGACGCTTCATCAGGACCAAAAAATATGCCAAAAACTTCTCCAGTATAAGGATAATTAAACCAAACTCGGGAAAGAAAAAGAGGACAGTCACTTATTTTAGTGCGTCTGCTATGTCAAAAAAGGTCGCCCTATAAATGAAATAGTAGTGAAAATTACAAAAATTAATATCATGAAATTTGTGTGATACACTCAACATTGTGAATAGAGTGATATTGTGCACCATTCGTGTTCAAGATGTAGAGGAATCAGGCTTACCATCCCCGGTTTTAGGATAGAGCTCCTAGGAATCGCTAGTCAGAGGCTGGAACTGACATTCTAGGTAGTGGTAGTCATAAAATAACAAATATTATGTCACAATAAATAATTAAAAAGGTCCAATACACATATTAATCAAGGACTCAACTCTGAACATCTAGTGTTTTTTTATCACCAATAAATCAATTATGAGTCTGACGTTGTCTATTAAGTTATCGGTCTTAAACATCACAGACTCATATAAACAACAGTCAATGTTCATGTATGTTAGTACATATTTTAAAAAATTCAAACACCGTAAAAAAGTTTTTGTTCTTGCAGCCCTGAATTGAAAGTAGACGGGTGCTTGGTTAGTTAATAGTTAACATAATGGAGACTATTAGCATTCGACTCCGTAAGGGTGAGACAATTCTAGGTGACACACTCTTACTATCGACAACAGCCATCAAGGGTGAAAGAGTCGCAAAAGCCTTCCGTTATTGTTACGGTAAAAAGAGGGCTCGGAGAACACTTACAGTGTAACGTCGTTCGTAGGTCCTTGCACCTACCCAGCTGACCGCGTCCCGAACAACAGCGGGTTCCGCGCTCAGCGACGTATTTTGTACATCATGGTGGGCGTGTACGAAGGGTCATAGTAAAGGAAAAATGACTATCCGATGCTAATTGCATGGACATCGAAAATGGACTCAATTCCACTCAAGGAAAAGGCTCAGCATATCTAATAATAGTAATGGTGAAACACAACATTTCTGATAATAGTCAAATACACGAAAGTCTGTCGGTGGACAGTTACACGATAATTGAGTTAGCGTTTTGTTTTATCATCGTGAGTTAGTGTTTTATTTCATCATCGTGAGTAAAAAGATGTTACTACAAAAAAAGTTATTTAAAGGTCCTCCGAAAAGTCCTCTAGGCAAATAATGTAGGTATCTATGCCTGTAATATGAGTTATAAAAAGCCACACAGGCTATAGATGACCCAAATCCTGTTGTTTAAAGAAAAAAATAGAAAAATACCCGCGGAGGTATTAGAAGTTGTTTCTTCACTGAAATGATCTTATGAAAGTGAAGTCCACGATATTTCATCGTCCAGTCCCCGGACTGACGTACCTAATTTAAAGATCCAGCGTTGTTCCAGTCTAAAGAGGAATTTTGCATTGTAAGATCTGATTGTAGGGGCTTCCAGTATCACCCACCAAAGTTCGTCTGGAGTGTGAGGAGCATCGATAAAGTGTGTGGAGAGTTTTGTAGTCAACCTGTGGCATCTGATATTACTCCTGTGTTCATTTATTCGTGTTTTTACAGGACGTGTTGTCATCCCGATATAACGCAGTTCGCAGGGACATGTGATCATGTATATGCAATTCTTGGAATTGCAGTTCGTGTGTTTCTTAAGGTACCATTTCCCTATGGGGTCAAGATTTAGGGGGTCATTCTGACCCTGGCGGTCATGGACCGCCAGGGCCAACGACCGCGGGAGCACCGCCAACAGGCTGGCGGTGCTCCCATGGGCATTCTGACCGCGGCGGTACAGCTGCGGTCAGATACGGGAAACCAGCGGTGTCCCGCTGGTTTCCCGCTGCCCAAGGGAATCCTCCATGGCGGCGCTGCAAGCAGCGCTGCCATGGGGATTCCGACCCCCTTACCGCCAGCCTGGCTCTGGCGGTTTCGACCGCCAGAACCTGGCTGGCGGTCACGGGTGTTGCGGGGCACCTGGGGGCAGTGGCATGGGCACTGCAGGGGCCCCCTAACAGGGCCCCACCAAGATTTTCAGTGTCTGCCAAGCAGACACTGAAAATCGCGACGGGTGCTACTGCACCCGTCGCACCCCTTCCACTCCGCCGGCTCCATTCGGAGCCGGCATCCTCATGGAAGGGGGTTTCCCGCTGGGCTGGCGGGTGGCCTACTGGCGGTCGCCCGCCAGCCCAGCGGGAAACTCAGAATAACCGCGGCCGCAAGGGTAATGTCCTTCAATTGGAGGAAGGCCCCACAAAGTACTTTGTGTGGGATGATCATGTAAGTCACGTGGGCGCGTGTGTACTACTATATCTTTAATATTAGAGGTGCGTCTAAAAGCAAAAAGTGGCTTTGGTATAGTGATTCCTCCGCTCTCCAGTATCGGCCATCGTTTGTTGATTACCTTCTTAATATCATTAGATAATGGAGTAAAGGTGGAAACACATGTGATCCGAGTCTGGGGAGTCTTTTCTTTTGTTGCCAAAAGTCATTCCCTCTGATTATTTCTGGCTCTTTTGGTGCCAGATTCACAATTTTCTGATGGATAATGGCGTTCACAAAGTTTGGCTTGAAGAGTGCTTGCTTGTTGATCGAAGTCTAGTGGGGAACTACAGTTTCTTCTCAGGCGAAGAAACTGGCCCACAGGTAAGTTATCTCTAAGAGCCTTCGGATGGTGGCTTTCGTAAAGCAACAAGGTGTTCCGATCTGTAGATTTATGATATGGGCTGGTTGTTAATAAGCCATTCTCATCAATTGAAATTATCAAATCCAAAAAGGGTAAATGAGTTGATGATACTGATGCTGTAAATTTCAGAAAGGGATCAAGAGAGTTAACCCAAGTGGTGAATTGATCTGCTGTAGACAGAGAACCTTGCCATATGACCAAGATATTGTCTATATAGCGTCTCCATAATTTTATATCATTATGGAAAGGATTAGATGGAGGTAAAATGTATTTTTTCTCAAAGTCAAACATATATAGGCACGCTAGACTAGGCGCAAAAGTACTGCCCATCGATGTACCTCGTATCTGATGGTAAAATTGTTTTTCAAATTCAAAATAATTTTCTGTCAGGGCCAACGTGGCGCATTGCATAATAAAAGGTATGGGTGTAGATATGGGTGTAGAATCGTTCAAAAGAGCCGATTCTACCACATGTAAAGTAGCCTCTTGTGGAATGTTTGTGTATAGAGCTTCCACGTCCAAGGTAATAATACCTTGTATATTGCCAGACTGATTGATGGAGTCTATTAAATTGAGGACATCCTTGGTGTCCTGTAGATACGTGGAAGAGTTTTTTACCAAAGGCTGTAGGAAATGGTCACAAAAAATCGATAAAGGTTCAAGGACCGAAACTATGCCTGACACTATAGGTCGTCCTGGAGGGGGATAAATGCCCTTATGAATTTTGGGTAGGCAATAGAAGTATGGGGTTCTTGGATTTATCGTGTCTAGGAATTCTGCTTCCTTGGAGGAAATCCACACATTGTTCTGAGCTTCCTCCAGGAGACATCTAATCTGAATTTGTAGCCTTCTGGTTGGATCACTAGTAATCTTAGTGTAATAAGTAGTGTCACTACGAAGACGACAACATTCAAGTCTGTAATCAGCTGTATCCATAATCACGATAGCACCCCCTTTATCAGCTTGTTTTATCACAATGTCTGAATCGGATGTTAGATGTTGTAAAGCTAGCTTTTCTCTTTTAGGAATGTTGACAAATGGTTGTTTCGGGCGTAAATGGGATATATCAGCTAAAACAGCTTTTTCAAAAGTCAGCACTTCACTCGGCATCATACCTGGTGGCGGTACAAAGGTAGAAGGTCTTTTAAGGCCCGAATCGGGTGTAGATGATTCAGCTGGTTTGTCTTTAAAAAATACATGGAGACTAATTTTCCGAAAAAACTGTGCTAGTTCAGTGTGTAAGCGGAAAAAGTCCTCGTTGGGAGTTGGTACAAAACCTAGGCCTCTATTGAGGACATTGGATTCGTCCTCTGAAAGTTGTCTTTTTGACAGATTAACAACTAGGTTCTCTGTGCCGGGTTCTTTGTTTGGCTCCTGGTCACCATTTGTGGTTCTTCTATGGATCACTGTACTCGTCTGCCTCTCCCTCTTCTTCTGCCTCTTCCTCTGCCCCGGCCGCGGCCTAAAAAAGGTACAAACGGCATCATAGGACGAGGCTGGAAGAAGGGATAAGGGGGTTGCCATTGCATGGGATGATTTGCAGGATAAGTGGGGTAGTTTTAAAAGGGTTGTGGTGGGTTCTCATCGGTACTCCAACCCTCTGATGATGAGCCACTACTGAATCTTCGTGGCTTCTTATAGGAGGAGGTTGAGTCATCGGAAGATCGGGACTGAGTGTCAATCTCGTAATCTTCCTTGATATAAGGATAGACCTTTTCCCTGCTGAATCTTGCTATATCCTTCTGAAGTTTTGTAATCTTTTGCTGAGTTAAAAATTATTTTGTCTTATTTAACTCAGCATTGATTTCAGCAAGACGGCTTTTAAATGTTGTCAATGTGATCGTGGTCTTCAAGGTATTTTCAATTACACTGATTTGTACTATTATAGAATCAGCGATACGTTTAGAGGTGTTGATAATTAGTACCAGCCAATCTCTAGTACATTTCCATGCGATCTGCGCCCAGTCTTTCCTGAAGGCCAGATCTTGCAAGAAAACTCTAGGTATGTTGGAAACTAACAAGCCATTTGGTGGTATATTGGCACGTAAGTGTTCAGTCATGATGGTCCCATGCATGACTGTTTTGATTAGTTCTCGTTTCAAGGAAGAGAGTTTGTTCCAATCTTCCTTTAGACTACCGGAAGGAGCAGCGTTGGGAAGATGGAGACCAAGGTTAAAACCATCTTCCCAACGCTGATTAAAATTCATGATTAGTATCTTTAGATGGATAGCCAATTTTATTATCTTCTCTCCATTACTGCCTGAGTATTTAATTTAATTACTCATTCCATCTGCAACACGGTTAAGAGCTCCCTTCGGGGAGCCCGTTAGGCAGTGCATCACCGGCCTAACGAGGAGCTTTCCCAATGATGAAACTAGACATATAGGGGGTGATTCCGAGACTGGCGGGCGGCGGAGGCCGCCCGCCAGTCTACCCCCGACAAAATACCGCTCCGCAGTCGCAAGACCGCGGAGGGTATTTCGAGATTTGCCCTGGGCTGGCGGGCGGCCGCCAAAAGGCCGCCCGCCAGCCCAGGGCAAATCTACCTTCCCACGAGGACGCCGGCTCCGAATGGAGCCGGCGTAGTGGGAAGGTGCGACGGGTGCTGTTGCACCCGTCGCGTATTTCAGTGTCTGCTTTGCAGACACTGAAATACTTTGTGGGGCCCTCTTACGGGGGCCCCTGCAGTGCCCATGCCATTGGCATGGGCACTGCAGGGGCCCCCAGGGGCCCCGCAGCACCCCCTACCGCCATCCTGTTCCTGGCGGGAGACCCGCCAGGAACAGGATGGCGGTAGGGGGTGTCAGAATCCCCATGGCTACGGAGCGCGCTCCGCAGCCATGGAGGATTCTCCCGAGCAGCGGAAAGTCGGCGGGAGACCGCCGACTTTCCGTTTCTGACCGCGGCTGAACCGCCACGGTCAGAATGCTCGACGGGGCACCGCCAGCCTGTTGGCGGTGCTCCCGTGGTCGGTGACCCTGGCGGTCACCGGCCGCCAGGGTCAGAATGACCCCCATAATGTGATGCTTGAGGGGTCTTGCTCCTGTAGAAATAGGTTCCCTTTATTCTCCTTTGTTGGAACAGTGTACTTCTTTTTCTTTAGTACTTCATTTGGGAGACTGTACACTGGACCACTAACCTCCCGGTCCCTCTTCTATGATTTTCGTTCAATGTACAGCAGTTTTGCTGTGGGACCTAGTAGAAGTTTCTAAATAGAAATCTTCTTACGTTTTAACTCTTCACCCTGTAGAGATCCCTATTATGGAAGACTTCCAGGGTTTAAGTTATGATGATGAGATGGTGTCAGCCATCTTACAGGCACCATCAATCCTCGATAATGATGGAACTGCTCCTTCCGGTAGTCTAAAGGAAGATTGGAACAAACTCTCTTCCTTGAAACGAGAACTAATCAAAACAGTCATGCGTGGGACCATCATGACTGAATACTTACGTGCCAATATAGCACCAAATGGCTTATTAGTTTCCAACATACCTAGAATTTTCTTGAAAGATCTGGCCTTCAGGAAAGACTGGGCGCAGATCGCATGGAAATGTACTAGAGATTGGCTGGTACTAATTATCAACACCTCTAAACGTATCGCCGATTCTATAATAGTACAAATCAGTGCAATTGAAAATACCTTGAAGACCACGATCACATTGACAACATTTAAAAGCCGTCTTGCTGAAATCAATGCTGAGTTAAATACGACAAAAGAATTTTTAATTCAGCAAAAGATTACAAAACTTCAGAAGGATATAGCAAGATTCAGCAGGGAAAAGGTCTCTCCTTATATCAAGGAAGATTACGAGATTGACACTCAGTCCCGATCTTCCGATGACTCAACCTCCTCCTATAAGAAGCCACGAAGATTCAGTAGTGGCTCATCATCAGAGGGTTGGAGTACCGATGAGAACCCACCACAACCCTTTTACAACTACCCCACTTATCCTGCAAATCATCCCATGCAATGGCAACCCCCTTATCCCTTCTTCCAGCCTCGTCCTATGATGCCGTTTGTACCTTTTTTAGGCCGCGGCCGGGGCAGAGGAAGAGGCAGAAGAAGAGGGAGAGGCAGACATGTACAGTGGTCCATAGAAGAACCACAAATGGTGACCAGGAGCCAAACAAAGAACCCGGCACAGAGAACCTAGTTGTTAATCTGTCAAAAAGACAACTTTCAGCGGACGAATCCAATGTCCTCAATAGAGGCCTAGGTTTTGTAGCAACTCCCAATGAGGACTTTTTCCGCTTACACACTGAACTAGGAAAGTTTTTTCAGAAAATTTGTCTCCATGTATTTTTTAAAGACAATCCAGCTGAATCATCTACACCCGATTCGGGCCTTAAAAGACCTTCTACCTTTGTACCGCCACCAGGTATGATGCCGAGTGAAGTGCTGACTTTTGAAAAAGCTGTTTTAGCTGATATATCCCATTTACGCCCGAAACAACCATTTGTCAACATTCCTAAAAGAGAAAAGCTAGCTTTACAACATCTAGCATCCGATTCAGACATTGTGATAATACAAGCTGATAAAGGGGGTGCTATCGTGATTATGGATACAGCTGATTACAGACTTGAATGTTGTCGTCTTCTTAGTGACACTACTTATTACACTAAGATTACTAGTGATCCAACCAGAAGGCTACAAATTCAGATTAGATGTCTCCTGGAGGAAGCTAAGAACAATGTGTGGATTTCCTCCAAGGAAGCAGAATTCCTAGACACGATAAATCCAAGAACCCCATACTTCTATTGCCTACCCAAAATTCATAAGGGCATTTATCCCCCTCCAGGACGACCTATAGTGTCAGGCATAGGTTCGGTCCTTGAACCCTTATCGATTTTTTGTGACCATTTCCTACAGACTTTGGTAAAAAAACTCTTCCACGTATCTACAGGACACCAAGGATGTCCTCAATTTAATAGACTCCATCAATCAGTCTGGCAATATACAAGGTATTATTACCTTGGACGTGGAAGCTCTATACACAAACATTCCACAAGAGGCTACTTTACAGGTGGTAGAATCGGCTCTTTTGAACGATTTTACACCCATATCTACACCCATACCTTTTATTATGCAATGCGCCACGTTGGCCCTGACAGAAAATTATTTTGAATTTGAAAAACAATTTTACCATCAGATACGAGGTACATCGATGGGCAGTACTTTTGCGCCTAGTCTAGCGTGCCTATATATGTTTGACTTTGAGAAAAAATACATTTTACCTCCATCTAATCCTTTCCATAATGATATAAAATTATGTAGACGCTATATAGACGATATCTCGGTCATATGGCAAGGTTCTCTGACTACAGCAGATCAATTCACCACTTGGGTTAACTCTCTTGATCCCTTTCTGAAATTTACAGCATCAGTATCATCAACTCATTTACCCTTTTTGGATTTGATAATTTCAATTGATGAGAATGGCTTATTAACAACCAGCCCATATCATAAACCTACAGATCGGAACAGCTTATGGCTTTACGAAAGCCACCATCCGAAGGCTCTTAGAGATAACTTACCTGTGGGCCAGTTTCTTCGCCTGAAAGGAAACTGCAGTTCCCCACTAGATTTCGATCAACAAGCAAGCACTCTTCAAGCCAAACTTTGTGAACGCCATTATCCATCAAAAATTGTGAATCTGGCACGCAAAAGAGCCAGAAATAATCAGAGGGAATGGCTTTTGGCAACAAAAGAAAAGACTCCCCAGACTCGGATCACATGTGTTTCCACCTTTACTCCATTATCTAATGATATTAAGAAGGTAATCAACAAGCGATGGCCGATACTGGAGAGCGGAGGAATCACTATACCAAAGCCACTTTTTGCTTTTAGACGCACCTCTAATATTAAAGATATAGTAGTACACACGCGCCCACGTGACTTACATGATCATCCCACACAAAGTACTTTGTGGGGCCTTCCTCCAATTGAAGGACATTACCCTTGCGGTAACTGTAATGTATGTACATTAACCAGACAAGTTAAGTCACTAAATCTTGGCCCCATAGGGAAATGGTACCTTAAGAAACACACAAACTGCAATTCCAAGAATTGCATATACATGATCACATGTCCCTGCGAACTGCGTTATATCGGGATGACAACACGTCCTGTAAAAACACGAATAAATGAACACAGGAGTAATATCAGATGCCACAGGTTGACTACAAAACTCTCCACGCACTTTATCGATGCTCCTCACACTCCAGACGAACTTTGGTGGGTGATACTGGAAGCCCCTACAATCAGATCTTACGATGCAAAATTCCTCTTTAGACTAGAACAACGCTGGATCTTTAAATTAGGTACGTCAGTCCGGGGACTGAACGATGAAATACCGTGGACTTCACTTTCATAAGATCATTTGAGTGAAGAAACAACTTCTAATACCTCCGCGGGTATTTTTCTATTTTTTTCTTTAAACAACAGGATTTGGGTCATCTATAGCCTGTGTGGCTTTTTATAACTCATATTACAGGCATAGATACCTACATTATTTGCCTAGAGGACTTTTCGAGGACCTTTAAATAACTTTTTTTGTAGTAACATCTTTTTACTCACGATGATGAAATAAAACGCTAAATCACGATGATAAAACAAAACGCTAACTCAATTATCGTGTAACTGTCCACCGACAGACTTTCGTGTATTTGACTCTTATCAGAAATGTTGTGTTTCACCATTACTATTATTAGATATGCTGAGCCTTTTCCTTGAGTGGAATTGAGTCAGTTTTCGATGTCCATGCAATTAGCATCGGATAGTCCTTTTCCCTTTACTATGACCCTTCGTACACGCCCACCATGACGTACAAAATACGTCGCTGAGCGCGGAACCCGCTGTTGTTCGGGACGCGGTCAGCTGGGTAGGTGCAAGGACCTACGAACGACGTTACACTGTAAGTGTTCTCCGAGCCCTCTTTTTACCGTAACAATAACGGAAGGCTTTTGCGACTCTTTCACCCTTGATGGCCGTTGTCGATAGTAAGAGTGTGTCACCTAGAATTGTCTCACCCTTACGGAGTCGAATGCTAATAGTCTCCATTATGTTAACTATTAACTAACCAGGCACCCGTCTACTTTCAATTCAGGGCTGCAAGAACAAAAACTTTTTTACGGTGTTTGAATTTTTTAAAACATGTACTTACACTTAGAAACATACATGAACATTGAATGTTGTTTATATGAGTCTGTGATGTTTAAGACCGATAACTTAATAGACAACGTCAGACTCATAATTGATTTATTGGTGATAAGAAAACACTAGATGTTCAGAGTTGAGTCCTTGATTAATATGTGTATTGGACCTTTTTAATTATTTATTGTGACATAATATTTGTTATTTTATGACTACCACTACCTAGAATGTCAGTTCCAGCCTCTGACTAGCGATTCCTAGGAGCTCTATCCTAAAACCGGGGATGGAAAGCCTGATTCCTCTACATCTTGAACACGAATGGTGCACAATATCACTCCATTCACAATGTTGAGTGTATCACACAAATTTCATGATATTCATTTTTGTAATTTTCACTACTATTTCATTTATAGGGCGACCTTTTTTGACATAGCAGACGCACTAAAGTAAGTGACTGTCCTCTTTTTCTTTCCCGAGTTTGGTGTAATTATCCTTATACTGGAGAAGTTTTTGTCATATTTTTTGGTCCTGATGAAGCGTCAGTGGACCCGATTGGGCCAATAGACGCGAAACATGTAGACCTATTGTCAAGTGGAACCACAACTGGTCAGTTCCTCTTGCTTAAGTGTTGAGAGCATGTGAGCATTATCACTCACCCCTTGTATCTCTCCCTGTTTTTAACCTTGGTCTCCATCTTCCCAACGCTGATTAAAATTCATGATTAGTATCTTTAGATGGATAGCCAATTTTATTATCTTCTCTCCATTATTGCCTGAGTATTTAATTTAATTACTCATTCCATCTGCAACACGGTTAAGAGCTCCCTTCGGGGAGCCCGTTAGGCATTGCATCACCGGCCTAACGAGGAGCTTTCCCAATGATGAAACTAGACATCCAATGTGATGCTTGAGGGGTCTTGCTCCTGTAGAAATAGGTTCCCTTTATTCTCCTTTGTTGGAACAGTGTACTTCTTTTTCTTTAGTAATTAAACAATCACTCACACACCTTTAGATCTCAGGATGCCTACCACTGACGTCATTACCTTGTTAAAGTACTACAGGGCAGATGTCAGGCCGAACAGGAGGATGAAGCACTTATCATTTTTTGCCTCACCATAGGAATGGAAGGAAACTTCTGTGGCAGCCAAAAATTTTGATTGTCAAATATGCGTCTTTGAGAGCCTTTCACAATATCCAATCGCTCTCCTTGAGGAGATGTCTCTATAGATGGGTAACCTCTATCTTGATATGTCAAGAGAGAATTGAACCAATGATTTCTTGAAGAATTAATGCTAACCTGAGTCCATCTCCCTTCTTTTGAAACAAAAGTATGCTGCTGCAAAAACCTCTGGGGTCTGGCAAAACAGACATATTACGTCCTTGTGTAGCAGTTCTCAAAAGTCAGCGTCAATAAAATCTTGTTCTCAAAGGGAAACATTAAAAGAGCTTGGATGCAACAGTTGGACAGTGCTACTGTAAAACTCAAAATGGAAACTTTGATTTTTTCCATGACCCTAGCATCTTGTTTTAGCTTCCACCAAACGTGAGGAAACCAGCCTACCCTAACCTCCCACACCCAGAAATAGATGCATTAGAGCAATGATCTCTATTTATCAATTCAGCATTGGTACTGAAGTTTGAGGATCCTCTGCCCCTCCTCTAATGTATTTGACATGATACATGATAGCCTATGGCTCTGGATGGGAAGAAAGTACCATTTTCACTGTGCCATGTATCCTCTCCGGGAGCCTTAAGAAAAGGTCGGCCTAACGAGTGCCGCCATGTCATCCAGCCATTCCAAAAAGGACAGGTTGAAAGTCTTTCTTTAGGAATAGATGGGTCTTATCTCTGGCCATGAAGGTGTTAACGATTTCCCCTAAGTCCTTCATGAAGGGATCACCAATAAGGGACCCATTGAAAATGGCACTTGCTTCAGCCTCAGCCAGTTCTGTCAGAATGGGATCTCTGTGCATGAGAATGGATTGATGTCTCTCCAATGAGATGGTGCAATTTGCACTGCCCAACTGACATACGGCTCTTTGGGCCCTCTCTGTAATAGTGTCTGGATCAATGGGGATCCATCATCTTTGGCACATTATGTAGGTTCTTCATCTTTTAGCATGTCAAATCCAGTAGTTTGTCCAAACAAGCCCATCTGGACCTCTCTATCCCATTTCTTTGAATCATGAGTTATGTTTTTTCATGCATATAGTCATATTTGGGTTCTGCAGGGTATCTGCAACAGTTTGCAATATCGAGGCACTAACACATTCTGCTCACAGACTATTGTCAAAAATATTTTGGAGAAAGACCTGCACGTATGCAGCCATTGCTGGAGGAGCAACTCAATCTGTTGATCTCAGATGCATAATCTCCTCCTGGTGGAAGGATAACAGACAAGTGTTTTCCCCCAGAGGGCAAGAAAAAGAGAGTTCCCTGCCATCTTGAGGAGTAGATCTCCTCTGTTTGGCTGCCCAGGCTTCCCCATTGAGTCTAGGCCAGAGAAACTCATGCTCAGAAATAAATACAATTTTAATCAATATGAGCCCGAAAAACACAATACAAGGCACAACGGTAACTATAAAAGTCCACCAAATAGGAAAGTACTTATCTTGACCAGGTGAAACCCGTAGTTATGGGAGAAACATCAAGTGTCACTCACTGGATTCAGGAAGTAATCCCTTCACAGAGAAAACTCTCCAGCAGAACTTTTCAGTGGTTAAGAGGAGCCACATTGGACACATCAGAGTGTTGATCCACTACTTCCATAATCCATGAGTCTGTTTTAGGGACACTTTTGTTTTATTTATTTTACTTTTATTTTGATGTTGTTATCATTCTACTAATGTCAATTCTTTTCCTGGAGTTGATGTGAAGCTTTCACTTGACTTTGTATGATGTTACAGAATATGCTAATTATTTCTCAATCCCAAGAATTCACAAAACTTGAGAGCACAGTTACAGAATTTCGTACACTTGAGGCATTTACACAACATATAGTGAAGAAAGGATACTGGGTCTTTTATGTGTACACCCCATATGCAGTACTGCTTTATTATTATGATTGAGTGTACGAGTATTAACAAAATCTAAGTAGTTACAAAATGTCTGTGAAATACAATATACAGTATCATTGGTGTAAAACACATATGGCAACATTTAGGAACAGATAAGGAGAATGAGATTTTGATAAAAAAAAGAATCAGATTTTTAATTTCATTTTTACTAAAAAACAATTTTTGCTTGAAAAATGGAGAGTTGTACGTTGTAAACATAATGTAGTTCGAGTACTACTAGGACTCATTCTATACCCATGGGCTTTAGGGTTTTTTATGGTGTTCATTGGAAGATGACGGATACACAGTTGGAAAAGAGATGAGAAAGATTTAAAACAAATTCAGGCAAATGATATCCCTACTGAATCATAAGAAAGTAGGGAGTTTTCAAATCAGGAGAAAAATGAGAAAAAACATTTTTGCCTTTAAAATTGTCAGTTTTGTAGACCTCAAGTCTCACTCATTGTGAGGTAAATACAGTTAGTTGTAGGTCAGGTTGAGCTATCTGAAAAGAGGACAAAGTCTGGATACCCCGCAGTCTAGGCGAGTGAATTATTATGCAGAAATGGCATAATGGCTGTGCCAATTGGGCGTGATCTTCCAGTGGGTACCATGTACTGACACAGATTCTTCCTGTGCCATGCAGCGGGTATCTTGGAACAGAGCCTGTTCAACAGTAGCCACAGTTGTGGCAATGTGGTAGTTGTTTCCTATTACAGACATTGTTAGATGGTGCTCCCTGAAGAGACTTACAGTTTAGTTCCATTTTGGTCAAAATGTCTGTAGGAAAGTACCATCTTTCTAGCATGGTTACCCCCACCTTTTGCCTGATGTCAGTGTGTTTAAACTGTAGTTCACTGGGATCCTGCTAACCAGGACCCCAGTGTCTGTGCTCTCTCCTCTAAATTAGGTTGCTGGTAACATTTTTACACCCACAATTGGCATACTGGTGCACCTATGTAAGTCCATATTATATGTTACTTGGGTACTCAGGGCATTGGTACACAAGGGACCCCCATGAGCTATAGCATGTACTATGCCACCCATGGGAGCCCATGTAAACTGTGTCTGCAAGCCTGCCATTGCAGCCTGCATGGAATGGTGCATGCACATTTCACGTAAGATATAAGGCGTGCCTCATATCCTGGTCACTGCACTTCAACACTGTAAGTCAACCCCTATGGTAGGCCCTTCAGCCCAAGGGCAGGGTGTATGTACCTAAGTGTGAGGGTACCCTTGCATGAGCAGGGTACCCATACTAACCCTGGAATCTATTCTCTGGGCTTTGTACGGGGAAGCCATCTTAAGGTATGTAGTGGACACTGGTCAACATGAGTGGTTCAACTACATAAAGGCTTCTCAGAACCTAGGCATGTTTGGCATCAAACATGTTGTAATCATGCAACTACACCGATTCCAGTGCTAGTTGCATGATCCTCTGTACTCTAGGGGTTCCTTGCAGGATACACCAGTTCTGCATGGGCAGCCTTACGGGGTCTGGCTGCCAGCCCATACTGCTGCCAACCCCAGACACTGTTCTGTCCTTCTGCTGGTGAGTCTGGCTCAGACAGAGGAAGGCAGAACAATGGATTTTCTGCAAGGGAGAGGTGTGACCACCTCCCTCTCTGTATTAAGTATTGAAGGGCTGGGGTGGGGTGGCCTCTGAACGCCACAAGACTGGTTTGAAGAGCACATTTGGTTCCCTCCTTGCATAATACGGGTTGCACAAGTTCAGGAACCCCTGGTTCCCGCTCTGGCACAAAACTGCACAAAGGACAGGGGAGTGACCACCCCCCTGTCCAGCTCCTCCCCCAGGGAGGTGCACAAAGCTCTGCCAGGTAGCCACTTGATTCTGCCATCTTGAAAATAAGATGTGCAGAGACCCCTGGGAGCATTTGACTGGTTAGGCCTGGCACACGAGGTCCCTGATCCCCTCTGAAAGGTGGGACACATCAGAGAGTGACCAACCACCTTTTAGGGTTGCTTAAGGGCTCCCCCGAGGGGGCTCTCAGATTCACTGAGCAAGACTCTACAAGAAACTCTCTGCAAGACATCTTCTGCTCCTGGCCTCTGGAACCACTGCTTTGGAACCGAACCAAGTCTGCTTCTGGTGGGCAGGCTCCCATTGCAACATTGTTTCTCCGGGTCCTGCAAGAATTCTGCAACATCAAAAGCTGTGCATCCTCCAAGGTCACAAGTACTCTGTTTGCACCTGGAAGCATGAAGGAATCTCCCTTGGAGTGAAGGAGTCACTCCCCTGATCTGCAGGCACCTCAAGACAATGTCGACCAGCTTGTGGGGTCTGCTGTCCCACAGACTTTGAAAGACTCTGCATCACAGGTGGTGGGTCTGTGGCCACCTCTGGGTCCTCCTGCTTGTCTTCTGATCATCTTGTCCTGCCACTGGACTGGAACTTCTGTGCACCACAACTGTTGCTCTTGCCAAACCTCGTTGACTCTTCCTCCAAGAGATATTATGGTACCAAGAAGCCTCAGCCTCCAACACTCTGGAATTCAAAGATCAGCCCCTGTCCTACAACTCCTGCGATGTGGAACTTATGTTTTGTTGAGCTGATGAGGCCTCCTTGTGTCCATTGCTTCTGGGTCACTCGTGGAGGCTCTATTGACTTCTGCTGGCCTTCCCACATGCTGAGGACCAGCCCTAACTCCTCCTCAATGGTAGAGTCCTCTGGACCTTGCTGGTCCCCAAAACTTTGCAAATACATCTTCAGCTCCTCCTTGCATTTGCCTATTCTTGTTAGTACCTCGCTGGTCACTGACCCTCCTGCAACCTGTCGACCATCGAGAGACAGCTCATAGGTGACTCCTGGGATGTTCTGCAGCTCCTGGACTCCGCAACTAGACTTAAACCTCCACCGAGAGTGGGCATCGCCACATTCATCACCAAGATTGATTTGCATAAAGCTGGGTCCAAACTGGGGTGGCGTGGTGAGCAAAAAATGATGGATTAAACCCAGATCTTTGTGACTGGGGGTGAATGTTTGTATTGTTCAGCATTCCATCCATCATCTGTTCTTTTTGCATTTGTTGCTCCACGTGGGAAGGGTATGCTCAGATGTGGGTCCCGTGCTCCCTGTGCCACTGGATACAAGCTAGCCTAGTCGATGAAGGGTGATACCCTGAAACCTGTCCTAAGATGCTTGTTTCCGGTCCAGGGAGGACCTGGTTTGGCAATTCGGGCTGGACTGTTCCCATGGGGAACAGGGTCAAGACTGATTTTCAAATGGCTGGGTCCAAACTGGGGTGTTGTGGTGAACAAAAAAACAATAGATTAAACCCAGATCTTTGTGACTGGGGGTGAGTGTGTGCATTGGTCAGCATTCCATCCATCATCTTTTTACGTAATTTGCTTTATGCACTTTGCGCGAGCTGCATTGATTTTTTGACTCATGATGTCATGATGCTCTTAAAATAATACATCATGTTGGCATTATACATTCTAATCATATTTATTGACACACTGTTGTACCTATAGAGGATCAGGCACTAGTAGGGTGGCAGATTTGTGGATAAAAATTGACCCACTGGACCACTGTGTATTTTTCTAGGCTGTGCTAAATGACCATAACTTACACCAATGACCAAATGCTGCCTGTAAATGTGGTCTGCTCTCAAGCACAAGCCGAACATTACAAAGCTGTGATGTATGAGAGGATCCAATATAACATCTCATCCTTCTTTACAGACAGTTATAAAAAAAAAACAGGACAAAGAATCCTTCCACACTGCAATCCTTGAAGCTACTTGGTACACTAATGCAGCAGCTCAAACCTGGTTTTAGAGTATTCAATGTCTGGACTCAATAGTCCTCAATAGTCCTCATTATTTAAGGAAGTGTCACTAACGTATCCTTCTGGTTCCTATTAAAAGAATTTTCACAACTTTTGGCAATGAGTGAATTAGATGTTCCTCTAATATTACGTCAGTCATCACTCGATTCTGTACTACTTGCAAGAATTAACATACCATTCTTAAACTCAACAATGTAATTCTTAAGGTTTTCTTCAACATATTTAGAAATGTGTACAGTTAATCTGTTATGTCTCTGATGAACATTCGTCTTCTTTTTTACATGGTTTCCAGAACCTGCTAGTATTTCATCACTTTCCATGATCTCTGGAAACTCATTTCCTGCTACTCTTACTACACAACATGGTGGAAAGAATTTGCTCCCGCATTTCCCCTTGATTTATTTTTTAATTCTGATCCATTCTCCGTTTTTTTATTTCACTTTTCATAGAGCAATTTATTTCATAGAATTTCCTGTATTTTTTGCTGATCTTGTACTCTATCATTGCATCCTATTTTCACCATTCATTTCACATTACATCTTCATCCAAGTAAGACACAACATGAATGTAGCTTCTTGCACTTTGAGTAAAGACAGGTGTCATTTTAGCTACACCGTATGTAGTTGTCATGTATCACAAATGATCACTCTCAGTGCTTTGAGTGGTGCATGATAGTTGCTTGCACTTGCTGAATGCAGTATTTAAGTATTCTGTTTGCCCTATCTGCTAGTCTATTGGCTTTTGGAAGACATTGATGTATATTGGTGATGTATGCCTGCCTCTTTAATTCATGCTAATATATGGGAAATCCTTTCCATTGTCACTTGTTTCATGAACCCTTCACTACTAAATATTTATCTCAAAAAATGTATTATATCAGTGGTACAGGCATTGTCTACAATTCTCCCCTCAAATCATTGCCACTACATTCGTGTATTCTGGTTCAAGGCTGCTGAATAAATCAATTCCTAATGTGTGCCGAGTTAGCAGTGATTCTTATACAGGCTCTAATAGAGACTTAGATGTACATCCTGTTTTGTCTGCACAACAGGCAATACAGTTCATGGCAATCAGATCTACCTCAGTGTCCATGACTGGCTACCAAAAAAACTGATTACGAGTTCGGCAGTCGGACTGCCAGACTGCCATGTTGGCGGTCCTAAAAAGATCACCACACCGGCGGTCCCAATACCGCTGTGTTATGAGTTATACAGGCAGGACTACTGCCGGGCAAGCAAAAAAGGCAGACCGCCAGTGGCATGGCAGCTTGTATCTAGGCAGTCTGACCTCCAGCACCGTCAACGCCGCTACCAACCACCGAGCCTATTACAAACACACAGTCACCATGGTGGCCTCCTTACAAGGGTCAGCCAATGGCAGTCGAACACCACGGTCTGCGTCCACCAAAATAACAAACAAGTGCACACTGGATGAATTAAAAAACAACACAGCTGACACACATAAGCTAAGTGGACACACCTGCAAATCACACTATAAAACACACCCCTCCCAAGTTTACAGTCCTTTGCATTTCCACTGTAAGACAGACCACACATCTTGTCATCCATTTTACGTCATAAGGCAGCCCTTTTTTTCACCATCACATTTTACACCCTTCACACACATCATCTATTTTTTTCCCCACTGTCATCCCCTTTATTTGTCACGAAGGTCACAGTCCAACAATTCACGTTTTTCAGAGGATGAGTTGAGAGTCATGATGGATTAAATCATTAGAGTAGAGCCTGTAGAGCCACAATAGTTTGGAACCCAAGTCCAGCACACTCCTCTCAGTAGGAAATGGAGATGTGGGACAGGATGGTTGACAGACTAAATGCTGTAGGCACCATCCTGCGCACAAAGGAGGGCATTAGGAAGAGGTATAACAATCTCAGAGCAAGGTCCATTCCCTCATCTCCAGGCACCAGCTGCAGGTCAAGAATGCTGGCGATGGCGCTCCCAGTGCCCTATTGATACTCTTTTTCTGGGAGGAGAAGATCTTGGCCAGCCTGCAACCTGAGGGCTTGACAGGAATACCTGGGGAAGTGGAGTCTGGTATGTCACAACACAAAAACTGTCACAAAAATGCAATGTCAAGCATGCTCACAGCTCAGCTTTGGCCACTGTCTTGTTCATGTACTTCACCAACATTCAATACCCAGATTATCTTAGTGTTAACACTCAATCCTTATTGTTGAACCCACCATCACAACTACCAAGGCCTCTCATATGCCATATGTCCAAATGGTGCCTGTAAGTCTTACAATATCAACAAATCATCCCAGGACTCATGGTATTTCTCAACATGTAAATGTATGCCCAAACCTAAATGTAGCCTGCATTCAGATATGTAATACCGAACATTTGTCAAGTGTGTGTAGTATAGAACATTAGCAACACAAAAGATGATGGACGAAGTGCTGAACAATGCAAACACTCACCCCCAGTCACAGATCTGGATTTAATCCATCGTTCTTTTGCTCACCATGCCACCCCAGTTTGGGCCCATCAATATGCAAATCAGTCTTCACCCTGTTCCTCATGGGAACAGTCCAGCCCGAACTGCCAAGCCAGGTCCTCACTGGACCCGAAGTCAAGATCTGTGACTGGGGGTTAGTGTTTGAAAAGTTTCAACACTCCATCGATCATTTTAATTTGTTTTGTGATTTCCTTAGTATAGAACGTTACCTGACTGCAACTCCCAGGAGGCCTTGTGTGTGCAACACCAAACACCAGCCCAGTGCTCACTTGTGCAGATACTCCTGTTTGTAATCTCTCAATTGAAGTGTTCTCACCCAGGAGGATACCATTTGTGTAGTTGAGTACTAGAGAGAGTGACATGACTGCAACTCCCAGGAGGCCTTGTATCTGCAACTCCAAACACCAGCCCAGTGGTCACTTGTCCAAGTACTCCTGTTTGTAATCTCTCAATTGAAGTGTTCTCAGCTGGGAGGATACCATGTGTATTTTGTGTACAGTAGAGAGAGTGACAGGACTGCAATTCCCAGGAGGTCTTGTGTCTGTAACTCCAAACACCAGCCCAGTGGTCACTTGCCCAAGGACACCTGTTTGTTAACTCACAAATGCTGTTTACTCACCTGGGAGGATACTGTTTGTCAAGTATGAGAAGTAGCGGAAGTGACCTGACAACAGATCCCAGGAGGCCCTGTTCCTATAACTGCAACTACCAGTACAGTGTTCACTTGCCAAAATACACTTTTTTGTAATCTCTCAATTGAAGTGTGCTCACCTAGGAGGATACCATTTGTATAGTGTGTGTGGTAGAGAGAGTGACATGACTGCAACTCCCAGGAGGCCTTGTGTTTGTAACTCCAAACACCAGCCCAGTGGTCACTTGCCTGAAGGAGATCTGTTTTTAACTCTCAGATGCTGATTACTTACCTGAGACGTTACTGTTTGTCAAGTGTATACAACAAGTATTCCTAAGGCCTTAAGCTGCATCACCAGATTGGTATAGGCAGCAGATACATTCACAACGCACTGCGTACATGATGACTCCCGTCACATATACCACAGGTTTGCCTGCATCCCACATAACTAGGCCTCCAAATGGTCAAAGCCATATCTTGCCTCTCTACTGTGTCGCTTACACTGGTGGTAAAATTTCATTTTCAGGCCATTTTCCAAAGTGCAACTGATCTGCACATCTCAATAGCTGCCTGAGTCGAATTGGGTTGGCATGCTTCACTCGTCATGTCAAACCACCCTATACCACTGTTTCTTGGCACAATTGGATTCCCTTCAACTTAACTTTGTCCAAAGTCTCTGCCTACTGTAACACAAAACCTTTGGAGGTAGATGTCACAGTTCAACAAGTAACAATGTATGTTTCTCATCAACAGATCGAGCTGCTGCTGTGCACACAGAGGCCACGGAACAGACTGCCACAACCCCCATGGATGATGCCCTCAGTGACAACGACACTCCTGGACTTCTGGATGTGGAGAACGATCTGGCCCATTTGGGCAACCTGGTCAGTCTGCAACAGTGAGTCTCGCTGTGCCCACAACATTACCTCCCAGCCCTCTTCCATCAACATCACAGGAAACCATTCCACCCCACCAACCTGTGTTCCTAGCACAGTGTCCACCATCTTGTGTCCTCCAGACCCGAATGCTGAGGTGCTGCACAGCACTTCAGACAATGAGGGTCCAGGAACAAGTTGGAGAGGGTTCCCTGTGGCAAGGGAACAAATCCGTGTGGGTAGGGTGCATGGAATGGATGCTGTGGGCCAGCGGGGTGAGGCCACTGGGGCTGTGCTTGGCCAGAGTACCATCAGCCACATCATGGGGATCTATCAGGAGTCACAAGGCGTGATGGGACAGGTGTTGACCGAACTCTGAGAAATCAAGCAGCAACAGAGGGACATACATAGGGGCATGCGTGAACAGATGGAGGTCCACAGTTCAAACATGGCCTCCCTAACAGGGGTGTTGGGGGACATACCACCCTGAGCAGGGCTTTTCCAGATTAGTCTACCTCTTCCTTTGGTTCATCAACAGCAGGCCCATGAATATTGGTGCCAGCCGCAGGGAGGGGGGCCCTGCTACAGGAAGAACCGTCCACAGATACCCCTGCCTCCTTAGCAGTTGATCACCACCCCTCCCTGCAAGCGGGGACGTCCAGCAAAGAATCCATGAGGTGCGGATGGAAAGACACCCACCACTGCCAGCAATAACCCTCTTCCTTAATGTCCACCTTTGTGTGCCACACATTTAATCTGTGGACTGATCCTGAACCAGATTCCTGTTCTAATGGGAGGAGTACTCTGGACTTTGGACTTCCAATGGTGTGGCATCTACTCCAGTGCGTTTGTTCACCATAACTGACCTCTGCACATATTTTTTGGTTGATTCATGACACGTATATTTTCTGGTATTTGTAGCTTCACTTTAAAATCACCTATCACTGACTATATGAACCATACGATGATCATCTGAGGTACTTGTTCAAGATGGGCTATGCTGCCTATGCACAGTTTCCATCTCAGGATTACACCCATTCCACACAAACACATGCATACAAGTGTCTTGTCAAACTGAAAAATGTATTACAGTGTTCAGCACATAGGCTGACAATATGTCTGAACTATTGGAAACTTAAATGATTGTCTCATACTGAGTAACTGAACATATTTACAGGCACAGACCTCCAGAACACAGAAGGAAAAAATTTGTCACACATTTTCCTGTAGAAAAGACAAACATTGAAGTAGTTGATGTCATCTGCTTGAGCCTTATCACATGCCACACCAAAGTAATCCAACATTACATTATCCAAGATTCAGGAATATGGCAGTATAACAGCTTCTGATCACAGGGCCATTATAATCCAATGTATATGCATCAGGTGGTATGACACAAACATATATCACTGTTCTGGCACAGGCACTGTGGCCTACAATGATTAAACACATCTATAGCTATATACAGGTCAAACAAAAAGAGTGTTTAGCTAATGTGAATGGAAAATGACTTGGTGGTAAGCTAGGACTACATATTATATGACCCCATGATGATACACATGTTGCATCTGGCCCCCCACAGGACACAAAACACGTCCAATGGGCACTTCTGAACTTCCATCCAAACACTGTGCAAGCTGTCTTGGCACAGGTCTCATAACCCAAACGAAATGACCTACATGTCCACTCCGTTTGTCAGAACAGCATCACATACCTGCCAATGTCACAACTCTGAAATGTCCACAAGAAGATGTCATGGTAAAGGTACCTGTACAATGAACAAAACAAGGTTTATATGCTTCAAAGCATACACATGAAACAAATCACATAGCAAGTATCTTGAAAACAAAGTAGATTGCTATAGTTCTGACACAAACAAAGCAACATCATCAAGGTGGGTAAGTGTTGAAAGCGATCATATCACTACATGGAAAACACTAAACTCCACACATTCTCACAACTACAATTCATTGTACAGCTGACATCTACACAAGGGTCAAATGTGACCCCCATTGTTGTCAACACATCTGTCCACAACATGGATTCGGGTGACACCCAACTATCTGCCACACAATTGCCCCTCAAAATTTGACTGTATTTTCCGACCAGCATTGGTGGACCATGCACCGCTGTCATATGCCATCTGTGCCCTGCAACACACTACACTGGTGGTTGTGTAGTCAGACCTGCACAACAAGCCAGATTGAGGATGTTTGTGATGTTAATAAACCTATATTGTTGTTTTGATGCATTTTACAGGGCCATATACTGCACTTCAACCAACCAAAATTGCGGATGCCTAACCTACTCCAATGAACATCAGGAACCGGCCACGTCAGATGGCGGAAGTCACCTGTGTGGTAGGCAGTTCCAACTGTGGCAGACAGAGCCATAGGCTAGCGTTGCCTGTGGCGGTCGCGGCCCAATGGCTGTGTCCGTCGACTGTGATGACCGTGTACGAATATGCCACATTTTGCAAAATCAGTCACTTGACTTCTGACACTGCTGCCAACAATACCTCCACCAGTTCAGCTGCTATGTTACACCTCTGGGAGCAATCATGCCACGCCCTGCAGCTGAAAGGGCCCCTGCATTCTCTCAAGAGCAGCGTGAGAGGCTTGTGGTTGAGGTCCTTCCCCTGTATGGACAGTTCTATGGCTCAACAGAGGAGTTGGTAAGTAACTCATTGGCATTTTTGACTCTGTTCAACCCCATCCTTTCCCTCGGCACAGGCTACAATGTAGCCCTGTGTGCCAATTAGGGTTCTTGTGTGCCTGTTGTTGCAGTCTGTGTGGTTATCAATGGGATGCACATGGTGCAGGTATTGGTGACCAGTACTATATGTTGTGTTTATTCATATTGTGTTGTGTGATGTTTTTTGGGGTCCTATATCCTCCTTGTGTTGAATGCACATAACCGGGGAAGGGGAATTTACTGCCATCCAATGACATTTCTTTGTTTATGAGTTTATGATTGTTGAACATGTTAATAAGCATATATGTGCGTGACAGCATGAGCTGTGAATGCATCTTGTCTGAATCATTTGAGGATCTCGGAGGCAATGTGATGTGTGCCACAGATCTTTCACCCCACATCTTACCTTGCCAAACGGTTGTTTGGAAGGCACATCATTACCTCCTGTGCCCTTCAGTTTGCCACACTAGCCAGAAGCCACACTGCTGATGGCCACATGATGTATTGTCATGCATTGAAGTGATGGAAATGTGAGTGTCATGTAGGTTCTGTATGCTCTGCCTGCAGAGACCAGGGCCTGCCAAATGTTTCTCCCAGTATGAGACATAGTCCAGGCTGTGGGAGAATCACTGTGGCTATGCACTCCCTGTAGACCTGCAGATCCTATCATGTGGCCAATATGAGGCTCTAGTTGCAACGCTTGCCTTGAATGCCTCAGTCCATTGATTAGATTAGGAATGGATACCAAGGTCATTCCCAGAACTCCTACACATGTGCATTTTGCAACCTTGTCAATGTGTGTCTATAGCTTATCCTGCATAATATCCAGGCAGTCACTTGTAAGGGTGAAGTCTGTACTATGGTATTTGTCTGTAGGGACTGTATGTAGTAAAGCAAACTTGCAGAGTGTATATGTGTTGGTCTGGTAATGCCCAAGGAGTTCACCCTTCAGAATCCACATTGCTGTGTAGTGTGGCTGACATAACAGTATATGTTGCAGGAGCATGGATTACTTGATGCCAGTAGGCTTGCTTAGTCACTGTCGGCCATGAGGAGGGTAGTGAGATGGTCTGCAGATGACTCCAAAGCAGTATAGTCATGTCCCTATACTTATTGGCATGTGTGGGTTACACTTGTCGTGTGTTGACAAATTGACAGGTTTTTTTGATGCCACAGACAGGAGTGTGTCACCATTGATTGTTGGCTCACACATACCCTCACCCATCATTGAATGTCATTTGGCATACACAAATGCAGTAGCAATGAGGGACATGACAAGTAGGACTAGAGTTTTTATCCACATTGTGCATTCCTGTGCCATTGATGTGGCATCATGTGGAAATATGCACTGCACATGTGTAATGAGGAAGGTTTGTTACCTGACTGGGGCAATGCACCATGGAGTGATTTGCAGTTATGTTGCAATCACGTGTGGTTGGGTACAACCATTCATCCATGGAAATCTGGGTTTGCAGGACTAAAATGGGGACAGTGATGTAGCTTTCCATTGGGCAACATGTTGAGGGCCTTCTACAAATACTTGCCAATCTCTGGGCCTCTCCAACATACAAAGGACTAATGACTTCTACTGATGCAGTAGCGGTGGTTTCCCTGTGGCTTGCTGATTTATTGTGTTTGTGGATTTTGGATACATATCTGCTTGACGATTTGCCCATTTTGTCAATAGTGTACATTTTCATGCCAAATGTGGAGCATATCTGAGCTACATTAACACTACTTCATGACTCCATTAGGACAAGTTACACATGGTGAAGTGTGCAATGTTGATATGTCAAGTCAAGTCAAAAAGTTCTTTATTCGGCAGGCTGCCCCAAAAGTACAAAAACATTTTAAACAAGTTTTAGCATAATAACATATACTTAGTTGAATTAAAATTGTAAATAAATGACATGAACTTGACCATATCCGGGTTATGGAGCCTTAACAGGCGATTCATTTTGTTACCTAGTAATGGTTACAAAATATATAAAAGGTTTGAAGCATGTCAATGCGATTCAGAATCATGTTATACCCTAAAAAGCCTAAGCACAGAACTGACCGATTAAAAACAATACTAATGTACAAAATATGAAAAATATAAAAAGTATAATGTACTTAGTTAAGATAAAATCATAGATTAATTTCATAAACTAATCCATATCTGGATTATGCAAAAATACAGCCTAATCGGACTGTTCATATCGCTTCCTAATGGTGATAGCAGACCTGATAAAATTTAATACAGAATTGCAAATTTGAATAGTTGACAGTTTTTGAACATAAATCAGAGCGGCCTTATGTGATGCTAATTTTAATTTACGTAAACTGGCAGGATAAAAACTTGTCTAGGTGCAGTGTATAATGTACAAAATAGTAAAAAGTGACATGTGCTCTGCTTAGATCTAGCGTCACAGGGGCAATTTGGAAGCTCTCTTTGCCAAAAACATTGTTTTGGAAAAGCTACTCTAAAATGAATTAGATTCAATCTAACTAAAGATAACTAAGAGCATACTTGGGGGCTCGAGAACCAGGTTAAATAAGGTTCCAGAGTATCCGTGGTTGAAATTTTAACATAGGGATCAAAAGTTTTCAGATTCAGAGCCCCATGTAGTCTAAAATTCAAGATGTACTCAGTGTGCCAGTTTTTAACCAGCTCCTTTGTGTTTGTTGGTAAAGACCTTGGCTCAAGGAACATGGACTCGAGCCCCAAATTTCGAAAGAATGCATGTAGGTGTGAAAACCAGGGGATTCTATTTGTTTTAGCCAAATAAGTATAACCAGACAAGCAATCTTGTACCAGAATATCTTGGGGTTACTCCAGCATCTGACCCACAGTAAGAGGGGGGCAACCGCAATCAGATCCTCTATGTGTCGTAAGCCCAATTCCTGATAGCAAATAATATTTGCAACGTTCTTAGGTACCTTCAATAGTCTATGGGCATATTTATTCTCGGCCCGTTGGAGCTGACCTGAATTAGTATAACCCCATATGCCCACCCCATATGTGGCTGCTGAAACACATTTAGAATTATAAAGCATAGAAATCTGATATGCTGGTCTGTGTCCCAATTTACGGGCAAAACGGATGACTGCTTCGACGTTTCTCACTATTTGCTGAGTCTTTTTTCTGAGATGGGTGTTCCATAGCATAGAGGAACTTACGTGAATACCTAAATAACAAAAGTCTTTAACTTTGTTAATGATGTTTCCTCCCTTAATAAATTGTTTTGACTTTGTATTTCGGGGGCCGCAAGTCATGACATATGTCTTTGAATAATTAACTTTCAGATCAAGATCCTGCATGAAAGTTAAAAAGAGTTCCAACATACTTTGGAGACCGTTTGCTCTGCGTGCGATTATAACCATGTCGTCAGCATGTGTGTGCAACACCAAACACCAGCCCAGTGCTCACTTGTGCAGATACTCCTGTTTGTAATCTCTCAATTGAAGTGTTCTCACCTAGGAGGATACCATTTGTGTAGTTGAGTACTAGAGAGAGTGACATGACTGCAACTCCCAGGAGGCCTTGTATCTGCAACTCCAAACACCAGCCCAGTGGTCACTTGTCCAAGTACTCCTGTTTGTAATCTCTCAATTGAAGTGTTCTCAGCTGGGAGGATACCATGTGTATTTTGTGTACAGTAGAGAGAGTGACAGGACTGCAATTCCCAGGAGGTCTTGTGTCTGTAACTCTAAACACCAGCCCAGTGGTCACTTGCCCAAGGACACCTGTTTGTTAACTCACAAATGCTGTTTACTCACCTGGGAGGATACTGTTTGTCAAGTATGAGAAGTAGCGGAAGTGACCTGACAACAGATCCCAGGAGGCCCTGTTCCTATAACTGCAACTACCAGTACAGTGTTCACTTGCCAAAATACACTTTTTTGTAATCTCTCAATTGAAGTGTGCTCACCTAGGAGGATACCATTTGTATAGTGTGTGTGGTAGAGAGAGTGACATGACTGCAACTCCCAGGAGGCCTTGTGTTTGTAACTCCAAACACCAGCCCAGTGGTCACTTGCCTGAAGGAGATCTGTTTTTAACTCTCAGATGCTGATTACTTACCTGAGAGGTTACTGTTTGTCAAGTGTATACAACAAGTATTCCTAAGGCCTTAAGCTGCATCACCAGATTGGTATAGGCAGCAGATACATTCACAACGCACTGCGTACATGATGACTCCCGTCACATATACCACAGGTTTGCCTGCATCCCACTTAACTAGGCCTCCAAATGGTCAAAGCCATATCTTGCCTCTCTACTGTGTCGCTTACACTGGTGGTAAAATTTCATTTTCAGGCCATTTTCCAAAGTGCAACTGATCTGCACATCTCAATAGCTGCCTGAGTCGAATTGGGTTGGCATGCTTCACTCGTCATGTCAAACCATCCTATACCACCGTTTCTTGGCACAATTGGATTCCCTTCAACTTAACTTTGTCCAAAGTCTCTGCCTACTGTAACACAAAACCTTTGGAGGTAGATGTCACAGTTCAACAAGTAACAATGTGTGTTTCTCATCAACAGATCGAGCTGCTGCTGTGCACACAGAGGCCACGGAACAGACTGCCACAACCCCCATGGATGATGCCCTCAGTGACAACGACACTCCTGGACTTCTGGATGTGGAGAACGATCTGGCCCATTTGGGCAACCTGGTCAGTCTGCAACAGTGAGTCTCGCTGTGCCCACAACATTACCTCCCAGCCCTCTTCCATCAACATCACAGGAAACCATTCCACCCCACCAACCTGTGTTCCTAGCACAGTGTCCACCATCTTGTGTCCTCCAGACCCGAATGCTGAGGTGCTGCACAGCACTTCAGACAATGAGGGTCCAGGAACAAGTTGGAGAGGGTTCCCGGTGGCAAGGGTACAAATCCGTGTGGGTAGGGTGCATGGAATGGATGCTGTGGGCCAGCAGGGTGAGGCCACTGGGGCTGTGCTTGGCCAGAGTACCATCAGCCACATCATGGGGATCTATCAGGAGTCACAAGGCGTGATGGGACAGGTGTTGACCGAACTCTGAGAAATCAAGCAGCAACAGAGGGACATACATAGGGGCATTCGTGAACAGATGGAGGTCCACAGTTCAAACATGGCCTCCCTAACAGGGGTGTTGGGGGACATACCACCCTGAGCAGGGCTTTTCCAGATTAGTCTACCTCTTCCTTTGGCTCATCAACAGCAGGCCCATGAATATTGGTGCCAGCCGCAGGGAGGGGGGCCCTGCTACAGGAAGAACCGTCCACAGATACCCCTGCCTCCTTAGCAGTTGATCACCACCCCTCCCTGCAAGCGGGGACGTCCAGCAAAGAATCCATGAGGTGCGGATGGAAAGACACCCACCACTGCCAGCAATAACCCTCTTCCTTAATGTCCACCTTTGTGTGCCACACATTTAATCTGTGGACTGATCCTGAACCAGATTCCTGTTCTAATGGGAGGAGTACTCTGGACTTTGGACTTCCAATGGTGTGGCATCTACTCCAGTGCGTTTGTTCACCATGACTGACCTCTGCACATATTTTTTGGTTGATTCATGACACGTATATTTTCTGGTATTTGTAGCTTCACTTTAAAATCACCTATCACTGACTATATGAACCATACGATGATCATCTGAGGTACTTGTTCAAGATGGGGTATGCTGCCTATGCACAGTTTCCATCTCAGGATTACACCCATTCCACACAAACACATGCATACAAGTGTCTTGTCAAACTGAAAAATGTATTACAGTGTTCAGCACATAGGCTGACAATATGTCTGAACTATTGGAAACTTAAATGATTGTCTCATACTGAGTAACTGAACATATTTACAGGCACAGACCTCCAGAACACAGAAGGAAAACATTTGTCACACATTTTCCTGTAGAAAAGACAAACATTGAAGTAGTTGATGTCATCTGCTTGAGCCTTATCACATGCCACACCAAAGTAATCCAACATTACATTATCCAAGATTCAGGAATATGGCAGTATAACAGCTTCTGATCACAGGGCCATTATAATCCAATGTATATGCATCAGGTGGTATGACACAAACATATATCACTGTTCTGGCACAGGCACTGTGGCCTACAATGATTAAACACATCTATAGCTATATACAGGTCAAACAAAAAGAGTGTTTAGCTAATGTGAATGGAAAATGACTTGGTGGTAAGCTAGGACTACATATTATATGACCCCATGATGATACACATGTTGCATCTGGCCCCCCACAGGACACAAAACACGTCCAATGGGCACTTCTGAACTTCCATCCAAACACTGTGCAAGCTGTCTTGGCACAGGTCTCATAACCCAAACGATGTGACCTACATGTCCACTCCGTTTGTCAGAACAGCATCACATACCTGCCAATGTCACAACTCTGAAATGTCCACAAGAAGATGTCATGGTAAAGGTACCTGTACAATGAACAAAACAAGGTTTATATGCTTCAAAGCATACACATGAAACAAATCACATAGCAAGTATCTTGAAAACAAAGTAGATTGCTATAGTTCTGACACAAACAAAGCAACATCATCAAGGTGGGTAAGTGTTGAAAGCGATCATATCACTACATGGAAAACACTAAACTCCACACATTCTCACAACTACAATTCATTGTACAGCTGACATCTACACAAGGGTCAAATGTGACCCCCATTGTTGTCAACACATCTGTCCACAACATGGATTCGGGTGACACCCAACTATCTGCCACACAATTGCCCCTCAAAATTTGACTGTATTTTCCGACCAGCATTGGTGGACCATGCACCGCTGTCATATGCCATCTGTGCCCTGCAACACACTACACTGGTGGTTGTGTAGTCAGACCTGCACAACAAGCCAGATTGAGGATGTTTGTGATGTTAAAAAACCTATATTGTTGTTTTGATGCATTTTACAGGGCCATATACTGCACTTCAACCAACCAAAATTGCGGATGCCTAACCTACTCCAATGAACATCAGGAACCGGCCACGTCAGATGGCGGAAGTCACCTGTGTGGTAGGCAGTTCCAACTGTGGCAGACAGAGCCATAGGCTAGCGTTGCCTGTGGCGGTCGCGGCCCAATGGCTGTGTCCGTCGACTGTGATGACCGTGTACGAATATGCCACATTTTGCAAAATCAGTCACTTGACTTCTGACACTGCTGCCAACAACACCTCCACCAGTTCAGCTGCTATGTTACACCTTTGGGAGCAATCATGCCACGCCCTGCAGCTGAAAGGGCCCCTGCATTCTCTCAAGAGCAGCGTGAGAGGCTTGTGGTTGAGGTCCTTCCCCTGTATGGACAGTTCTATGGCTCAACAGAGGAGTTGGTAAGTAACTCATTGGCATTTTTGACTCTGTTCAACCCCATCCTTTCCCTCGGCACAGGCTACAATGTAGCCCTGTGTGCCAATTAGGGTTCTTGTGTGCCTGTTGTTGCAGTCTGTGTGGTTATCAATGGGATGCACATGGTGCAGGTATTGGTGACCAGTACTATATGTTGTGTTTATTCATATTGTGTTGTGTGATGTTTTTTGGGGTCCTATATCCTCCTTGTGTTGAATGCACATAACCGGGGAAGGGGAATTTACTGCCATCCAATGACATTTCTTTGTTTATGAGTTTATGATTGTTGAACATGTTAATAAGCATATATGTGCGTGACAGCATGAGCTGTGAATGCATCTTGTCTGAATCATTTGAGGATCTCGGAGGCAATGTGATGTGTGCCACAGATCTTTCACCCCACATCTTACCTTGCCAAACGGTTGTTTGGAAGGCACATCATTACCTCCTGTGCCCTTCAGTTTGCCACACTAGCCAGAAGCCACACTGCTGATGGCCACATGATGTATTGTCATGCATTGAAGTGATGGAAATGTGAGTGTCATGTAGGTTCTGTATGCTCTGCCTGCAGAGACCAGGGCCTGCCAAATGTTTCTCCCAGTATGAGACATAGTCCAGGCTGTGGGAGAATCACTGTGGCTATGCACTCCCTGTAGACCTGCAGATCCTATCATGTGGCCAATATGAGGCTCTAGTTGCAACGCTTGCCTTGAATGCCTCAGTCCATTGATTAGATTAGGAATGGATACCAAGGTCATTCCCAGAACTCCTACACATGTGCATTTTGCAACCTTGTCAATGTGTGTCTATAGCTTATCCTGCATAATATCCAGGCAGTCACTTGTAAGGGTGAAGTCTGTACTATGGTATTTGTCTGTAGGGACTGTATGTAGTAAAGCAAACTTGCAGAGTGTATATGTGTTGGTCTGGTAATGCCCAAGGAGTTCACCCTTCAGAATCCACATTGCTGTGTAGTGTGGCTGACATAACAGTATATGTTGCAGGAGCATGGATTACTTGATGCCAGTAGGCTTGCTTAGTCACTGTCGGCCATGAGGAGGGTAGTGAGATGGTCTGCAGATGACTCCAAAGCAGTATAGTCATGTCCCTATACTTATTGGCATGTGTGGGTTACACTTGTCGTGTGTTGACAAATTGACAGGTTTTTTTGATGCCACAGACAGGAGTGTGTCACCATTGATTGTTGGCTCACACATACCCTCACCCATCATTGAATGTCATTTGGCATACACAAATGCAGTAGCAATGAGGGACATGACAAGTAGGACTAGAGTTTTTATCCACATTGTGCATTCCTGTGCCATTGATGTGGCATCATGTGGAAATATGCACTGCACATGTGTAATGAGGAAGGTTTGTTACCTGACTGGGGCAATGCACCATGGAGTGATTTGCAGTTATGTTGCAATCACGTGTGGTTGGGTACAACCATTCATCCATGGAAATCTGGGTTTGCAGGACTAAAATGGGGACAGTGATGTAGCTTTCCATTGGGCAACATGTTGAGGGCCTTCTACAAATACTTGCCAATCTCTGGGCCTCTCCAACATACAAAGGACTAATGACTTCTACTGATGCAGTAGCGGTGGTTTCCCTGTGGCTTGCTGATTTATTGTGTTTGTGGATTTTGGATACATATCTGCTTGACGATTTGCCCATTTTGTCAATAGTGTACATTTTCATGCCAAATGTGGAGCATATCTGAGCTACATTAACACTACTTCATGACTCCATTAGGACAAGTTACACATGGTGAAGTGTGCAATGTTGATATGTCAAGTCAAGTCAAAAAGTTCTTTATTCGGCAGGCTGCCCCAAAAGTACAAAAACATTTTAAACAAGTTTTAGCATAATAACATATACTTAGTTGAATTAAAATTGTAAATAAATGACATGAACTTGACCATATCCGGGTTATGGAGCCTTAACAGGCGATTCATTTTGTTACCTAGTAATGGTTACAAAATATATAAAAGGTTTGAAGCATGTCAATGCGATTCAGAATCATGTTATACCCTAAAAAGCCTAAGCACAGAACTGACCGATTAAAAACAATACTAATGTACAAAATATGAAAAATATAAAAAGTAGAATGTACTTAGTTAAGATAAAATCATAGATTAATTTCATAAACTAATCCATATCTGGATTATGCAAAAATACAGCCTAATTGGACTTTTCATATCGCTTCCTAATGGTGATAGCAGACCTGATAAAATTTAATACAGAATTGCAAATTTGAATAGTTGACAGTTTTTGAACATAAATCAGAGCGGCCTTCTGTGATGCTAATTTTAATTTACGTAAACTGGCAGGATAAAAACTTGTCTAGGTGCAGTGTATAATGTACAAAATAGTAAAAAGTGACATGTGCTCTGCTTAGATCTAGCGTCACAGGGGCAATTTGGAAGCTCTCTTTGCCAAAAACATTGTTTTGGAAAAGCTACTCTAAAATGAATTAGATTCAATCTAACTAAAGATAACTAAGAGCATACTTGGGGGCTCGAGAACCAGGTTAAATAAGGTTCCAGAGTATCCGTGGTTGAGATTTTAACATAGGGATCAAAAGTTTTCAGATTCAGAGCCCCATGTAGTCTAAAATTCAAGATGTACTCAGTGTGCCAGTTTTTAACCAGCTCCTTTGTGTTTGTTGGTAAAGACCTTGGCTCAAGGAACATGGACTCGAGCCCCAAATTTCGAAAGAATGCATGTAGGTGTGAAAACCAGGGGATTCTATTTGTTTTAGCCAAATAAGTATAACCAGACAAGCAATCTTGTACCAGAATATCTTGGGGTTACTCCAGCATCTGACCCACAGTAAGAGGGGGGCAACCGCAATCAGATCCTCTATGTGTCGTAAGCCCAATTCCTGATAGCAAATAATATTTGCAACGTTCTTAGGTACCTTCAATAGTCTATGGGCATATTTATTCTCTGCCCGTTGGAGCTGACCTGAATTAGTATAACCCCATATGCCCACCCCATATGTGGCTGCTGAAACACATTTAGAATTATAAAGCATAGAAATCTGATATGCTGGTCTGTGTCCCAATTTACGGGCAAAACGGATGACTGCTTCGACGTTTCTCACTATTTGCTGAGTCTTTTTTCTGAGATGGGTGTTCCATAGCATAGAGGAACTTACGTGAATACCTAAATAACAAAAGTCTTTAACTTTGTTAATGATGTTTCCTCCCATAATAAATTGTTTTGACTTTGTATTTCGGGGGCCGCAAGTCATGACATATGTCTTTGAATAATTAACTTTCAGATCAAGATCCTGCATGAAAGTTAAAAAGAGTTCCAACATACTTTGGAGACCGTTTGCTCTGCGTGCGATTATAACCACGTCGTCAGCATGTGTGTGCAACACCAAACACCAGCCCAGTGCTCACTTGTGCAGATACTCCTGTTTGTAATCTCTCAATTGAAGTGTTCTCACCTAGGAGGATACCATTTGTGTAGTTGAGTACTAGAGAGAGTGACATGACTGCAACTCCCAGGAGGCCTTGTATCTGCAACTCCAAACACCAGCCCAGTGGTCACTTGTCCAAGTACTCCTGTTTGTAATCTCTCAATTGAAGTGTTCTCAGCTGGGAGGATACCATGTGTATTTTGTGTACAGTAGAGAGAGTGACAGGACTGCAATTCCCAGGAGGTCTTGTGTCTGTAACTCCAAACACCAGCCCAGTGGTCACTTGCCCAAGGACACCTGTTTGTTAACTCACAAATGCTGTTTACTCACCTGGGAGGATACTGTTTGTCAAGTATGAGAAGTAGCGGAAGTGACCTGACAACAGATCCCAGGAGGCCCTGTTCCTATAACTGCAACTACCAGTACAGTGTTCACTTGCCAAAATACACTTTTTTGTAATCTCTCAATTGAAGTGTGCTCACCTAGGAGGATACCATTTGTATAGTGTGTGTGGTAGAGAGAGTGACATGACTGCAACTCCCAGGAGGCCTTGTGTTTGTAACTCCAAACACCAGCCCAGTGGTCACTTGCCTGAAGGAGATCTGTTTTTAACTCTCAGATGCTGATTACTTACCTGAGAGGTTACTGTTTGTCAAGTGTATACAACAAGTATTCCTAAGGCCTTAAGCTGCATCACCAGATTGGTATAGGCAGCAGATACATTCACAACGCACTGCGTACATGATGACTCCCGTCACATATACCACAGGTTTGCCTGCATCCCACTTAACTAGGCCTCCAAATGGTCAAAGCCATATCTTGCCTCTCTACTGTGTCGCTTACACTGGTGGTAAAATTTCATTTTCAGGCCATTTTCCAAAGTGCAACTGATCTGCACATCTCAATAGCTGCCTGAGTCGAATTGGGTTGGCATGCTTCACTCGTCATGTCAAACCATCCTATACCACCGTTTCTTGGCACAATTGGATTCCCTTCAACTTAACTTTGTCCAAAGTCTCTACCTACTGTAACACAAAACCTTTGGAGGTAGATGTCACAGTTCAACAAGTAACAATGTATGTTTCTCATCAACAGATCGAGCTGCTGCTGTGCACACAGAGGCCACGGAACAGACTGCCACAACCCCCATGGATGATGCCCTCAGTGACAACGACACTCCTGGACTTCTGGATGTGGAGAACGATCTGGCCCATTTGGGCAACCTGGTCAGTCTGCAAAAGTGAGTCTCGCTGTGCCCACAACATTACCTCCCAGCCCTCTTCCATCAACATCACAGGAAACCATTCCACCCCACCAACCTGTGTTCCTAGCACAGTGTCCACCATCTTGTGTCCTCCAGACCCGAATGCTGAGGTGCTGCACAGCACTTCAGACAATGAGGGTCCAGGAACAAGTTGGAGAGGGTTCCCTGTGGAAGGGTACAAATCTGTGTGGGTAGGGTGCATGGAATGGATGCTGTGGGCCAGCGGGGTGAGGCCACTGGGGCTGTGCTTGGCCAGAGTACCATCAGCCACATCATGGGGATCGATCAGGAGTCACAAGGCGTGATGGGACAGGTGTTGACCGAACTCTGAGAAATCAAGCAGCAACAGAGGGACATACATAGGGGCATGCGTGAACAGATGGAGGTCCACAGTTCAAACATGGCCTCCCTAACAGGGGTGTTGGGGGACATACCACCCTGAGCAGGGCTTTTCCAGATTAGTCTACCTCTTCCTTTGGCTCATCAACAGCAGGCCCATGAATATTGGTGCCAGCCGCAGGGAGGGGGGCCCTGCTACAGGAAGAACCGTCCACAGATACCCCTGCCTCCTTAGCAGTTGATCACCACCCCTCCCTGCAAGCGGGGACGTCCAGCAAAGAATCCATGAGGTGCGGATGGAAAGACACCCACCACTGCCAGCAATAACCCTCTTCCTTAATGTCCCCCTTTGTGTGCCACACATTTAATCTGTGGACTGATCCTGAACCAGATTCCTGTTCTAATGGGAGGAGTACTCTGGACTTTGGACTTCCAATGGTGTGGCATCTACTCCAGTGCGTTTGTTCACCATGACTGACCTCTGCACATATTTTTTGGTTGATTCATGACACGTATATTTTCTGGTATTTGTAGCTTCACTTTAAAATCACCTATCACTGACTATATGAACCATACGATGATCATCTGAGGTACTTGTTCAAGATGGGGTATGCTGCCTATGCACAGTTTCCATCTCAGGATTACACCCATTCCACACAAACACATGCATACAAGTGTCTTGTCAAACTGAAAAATGTATTACAGTGTTCAGCACATAGGCTGACAATATGTCTGAACTATTGGAAACTTAAATGATTGTCTCATACTGAGTAACTGAACATATTTACAGGCACAGACCTCCAGAACACAGAAGGAAAAAATTTGTCACACATTTTCCTGTAGAAAAGACAAACATTGAAGTAGTTGATGTCATCTGCTTGAGCCTTATCACATGCCACACCAAAGTAATCCAACATTACATTATCCAAGATTCAGGAATATGGCAGTATAACAGCTTCTGATCACAGGGCCATTATAATCCAATGTATATGCATCAGGTGGTATGACACAAACATATATCACTGTTCTGGCACAGGCACTGTGGCCTACAATGATTAAACACATCTATAGCTATATACAGGTCAAACAAAAAGAGTGTTTAGCTAATGTGAATGGAAAATGACTTGGTGGTAAGCTAGGACTACATATTATATGACCCCATGATGATACACATGTTGCATCTGGCCCCCCACAGGACACAAAACACGTCCAATGGGCACTTCTGAACTTCCATCCAAACACTGTGCAAGCTGTCTTGGCACAGGTCTCATAACCCAAACGATGTGACCTACATGTCCACTCCGTTTGTCAGAACAGCATCACATACCTGCCAATGTCACAACTCTGAAATGTCCACAAGAAGATGTCATGGTAAAGGTACCTGTACAATGAACAAAACAAGGTTTATATGCTTCAAAGCATACACATGAAACAAATCACATAGCAAGTATCTTGAAAACAAAGTAGATTGCTATAGTTCTGACACAAACAAAGCAACATCATCAAGGTGGGTAAGTGTTGAAAGCGATCATATCACTACATGGAAAACACTAAACTCCACACATTCTCACAACTACAATTCATTGTACAGCTGACATCTACACAAGGGTCAAATGTGACCCCCATTGTTGTCAACACATCTGTCCACAACATGGATTCGGGTGACACCCAACTATCTGCCACACAATTGCCCCTCAAAATTTGACTGTATTTTCCGACCAGCATTGGTGGACCATGCACGCTGTCATATGCCATCTGTGCCCTGCAACACACTACACTGGTGGTTGTGTAGTCAGACCTGCACAACAAGCCAGATTGAGGATGTTTGTGATGTTAATAAACCTATATTGTTGTTTTGATGCATTTTACAGGGCCATATACTGCACTTCAACCAACCAAAATTGCGGATGCCTAACCTACTCCAATGAACATCAGGAACCGGCCACGTCAGATGGCGGAAGTCACCTGTGTGGTAGGCAGTTCCAACTGTGGCAGACAGAGCCATAGGCTAGCGTTGCCTGTGGCGGTCGCGGCCCAATGGCTGTGTCCGTCGACTGTGATGACCGTGTACGAATATGCCACATTTTGCAAAATCAGTCACTTGACTTCTGACACTGCTGCCAACAACACCACCACCAGTTCAGCTGCTATGTTACACCTCTGGGAGCAATCATGCCACGCCCTGCAGCTGAAAGGGCCCCTGCATTCTCTCAAGAGCAGCGTGAGAGGCTTGTGGTTGAGGTCCTTCCCCTGTATGGACAGTTCTATGGCTCAACAGAGGAGTTGGTAAGTAACTCATTGGCATTTTTGACTCTGTTCAACCCCATCCTTTCCCTCGGCACAGGCTACAATGTAGCCCTGTGTGCCAATTAGGGTTCTTGTGTGCCTGTTGTTGCAGTCTGTGTGGTTATCAATGGGATGCACATGGTGCAGGTATTGGTGACCAGTACTATATGTTGTGTTTATTCATATTGTGTTGTGTGATGTTTTTTGGGGTCCTATATCCTCCTTGTGTTGAATGCACATAACCGGGGAAGGGGAATTTACTGCCATCCAATGACATTTCTTTGTTTATGAGTTTATGATTGTTGAACATGTTAATAAGCATATATGTGCGTGACAGCATGAGCTGTGAATGCATCTTGTCTGAATCATTTGAGGATCTCGGAGGCAATGTGATGTGTGCCACAGATCTTTCACCCCACATCTTACCTTGCCAAACGGTTGTTTGGAAGGCACATCATTACCTCCTGTGCCCTTCAGTTTGCCACACTAGCCAGAAGCCACACTGCTGATGGCCACATGATGTATTGTCATGCATTGAAGTGATGGAAATGTGAGTGTCATGTAGGTTCTGTATGCTCTGCCTGCAGAGACCAGGGCCTGCCAAATGTTTCTCCCAGTATGAGACATAGTCCAGGCTGTGGGAGAATCACTGTGGCTATGCACTCCCTGTAGAGCTGCAGATCCTATCATGTGGCCAATATGAGGCTCTAGTTGCAACGCTTGCCTTGAATGCCTCAGTCCATTGATTAGATTAGGAATGTATACCAAGGTCATTCCCAGAACTCCTACACATGTGCATTTTGCAACCTTGTCAATGTGTGTCTATAGCTTATCCTGCATAATATCCAGGCAGTCACTTGTAAGGGTGAAGTCTGTACTATGGTATTTGTCTGTAGGGACTGTATGTAGTAAAGCAAACTTGCAGAGTGTATATGTGTTGGTCTGGTAATGCCCAAGGAGTTCACCCTTCAGAATCCACATTGCTGTGTAGTGTGGCTCACATAACAGTATATGTTGCAGGAGCATGGATTACTTGATGCCAGTAGGCTTGCTTAGTCACTGTCGGCCATGAGGAGGGTAGTGAGATAGTCTGCAGATGACTCCAAAGCAGTATAGTCATGTCCCTATACTTATTGGCATGTGTGGGTTACACTTGTCGTGTGTTGACAAATTGACAGGTTTTTTTGATGCCACAGACAGGAGTGTGTCACCATTGATTGTTGGCTCACACATACCCTCACCCATCATTGAATGTCATTTGGCATACACAAATGCAGTAGCAATGAGGGACATGACAAGTAGGACTAGAGTTTTTATCCACATTGTGCATTCCTGTGCCATTGATGTGGCATCATGTGGAAATATGCACTGCACATGTGTAATGAGGAAGGTTTGTTACCTGACTGGGGCAATGCACCATGGAGTGATTTGCAGTTATGTTGCAATCACGTGTGGTTGGGTACAACCATTCATCCATGGAAATCTGGGTTTGCAGGACTAAAATGGGGACAGTGATGTAGCTTTCCATTGGGCAACATGTTGAGGGCCTTCTACAAATACTTGCCAATCTCTGGGCCTCTCCAACATACAAAGGACTAATGACTTCTACTGATGCAGTAGCGGTGGTTTCCCTGTGGCTTGCTGATTTATTGTGTTTGTGGATTTTGGATACATATCTGCTTGACGATTTGCCCATTTTGTCAATAGTGTACATTTTCATGCCAAATGTGGAGCATATCTGAGCTACATTAACACTACTTCATGACTCCATTAGGACAAGTTACACATGGTGAAGTGTGCAATGTTGATATGTCAAGTCAAGTCAAAAAGTTCTTTATTCAGCAGGCTGCCCCAAAAGTACAAAAACATTTTAAACAAGTTTTAGCATAATAACATATACTTAGTTGAATTAAAATTGTAAATAAATGTCATGAACTTGACCATATCCGGGTTATGGAGCCTTAACAGGCTATTCATTTTGTTACCTAGTAATGGTTACAAAATATATAAAAGGTTTGAAGCATGTCAATGCGATTCAGAATCATGTTATACCCTAAAAAGCATAAGCACAGAACTGACCGATTAAAAACAATACTAATGTACAAAATATGAAAAATATAAAAAGTAGAATGTACTTAGTTAAGATAAAATCATAGATTAATTTCATAAACTAATCCATATCTGGATTATGCAAAAATACAGCCTAATCGGACTGTTCATATCGCTTCCTAATGGTGATAGCAGACCTGATAAAATTTAATACAGAATTGCAAATTTGAATAGTTGACAGTTTTTGAACATAAATCAGAGCGGCCTTATGTGATGCTAATTTTAATTTACGTAAACTGGCAGGATAAAAACTTGTCTAGGTGCAGTGTATAATGTACAAAATAGTAAAAAGTGACATGTGCTCTGCTTAGATCTAGCGTCACAGGGGCAATTTGGAAGCTCTCTTTGCCAAAAACATTGTTTTGGAAAAGCTACTCTAAAATGAATTAGATTCAATCTAACTAAAGATAACTAAGAGCATACTTGGGGGCTCGAGAACCAGGTTAAATAAGGTTCCAGAGTATCCGTGGTTGAAATTTTAACATAGGGATCAAAAGTTTTCAGATTCAGAGCCCCATGTAGTCTAAAATTCAAGATGTACTCAGTGTGCCAGTTTTTAACCAGCTCCTTTGTGTTTGTTGGTAAAGACCTTGGCTCAAGGAACATGGACTCGAGCCCCAAATTTCGAAAGAATGCATGTAGGTGTGAAAACCAGGGGATTCTATTTGTTTTAGCCAAATGAGTATAACCAGACAAGCAATCTTGTACCAGAATATCTTGGGGTTACTCCAGCATCTGACCCATAGTAAGAGGGGGGCAACCGCAATCAGATCCTCTATGTGTCGTAAGCCCAATTCCTGATAGCAAATAATATTTGCAACGTTCTTAGGTACCTGCAATAGTCTATGGGCATATTTATTCTCGGCCCGTTGGAGCTGACCTGAATTAGTATAACCCCATATGCCCACCCCATATGTGGCTGCTGAAACACATTTAGAATTATAAAGCATAGAAATCTGATATGCTGGTCTGTGTCCCAATTTACAGGCTAAACGGAAGACTGCTTCGACGTTTCTCACTATTTGCTGAGTCTTTTTTCTGAGATGGGTGTTCCATAGCATAGAGGAACTTACGTGAATACCTAAATAACAAAAGTCTTTAACTTTGTTAATGATGTTTCCTCCCATAATAAATTGTTTTGACTTTGTATTTCGGGGGCCGCAAGTCATGACATATGTCTTTGAATAATTAACTTTCAGATCAAGATCCTGCATGAAAGTTAAAAAGAGTTCCAACATACTTTGGAGACCGTTTGCTCTGCGTGCGATTATAACCACGTCGTCAGCATACAGTAAGACTGGAAGCTGTCTCGATCCCATCCTAGGAAAATCCTTCCCATTTTTTACCAAAAAATCATAAAGCCCATTTATATATAGCAAAAATAGAAATGGCGCTAGGATGCAACCCTGTCAAACTCCCTGTGTGTTTGGAAAAGGGTCAGTTCTCTCACCGTGAATGCCGTATTGCACTGAGACGAGTAAATCAGTATGTAAGCGCTTTATTAGTTTCAGTAGGTGAGGATCGATCCCCATGGTTTCCATGCTCTGCCAGAGTTTGCCTCTGTTAACCAGATCAAAGGCACTCGACAGGTCGATGAATGCCATGTGAATAGATTCCTTCCTGCCAGTAACATATTTACTGAGAATAAGATGTAAATTAAGTGCTTGTTCTACAGTGCCTAGGTCAGGTCTGAATCCATATTGGATCGGGGAGAGATCTTTGCCTCTGTCGCACACTCATCTAACTGTGTCAGATTCACACTCCCCAAAATCTTAGCAGTTGAATCTATGAGGGAAATTGGCCTGTTACACGATGGATCTTGTCTATTACCCTTTTTAAAGATAGGGATTATTATGGCCAACTTCCATGAAGAAGGAATGTTGCTCTTTACTGTGCTCCTTAAAACATTTGCAATTAAAGGTCCCCAAAAATTTGGGATAGATTTAAAGAGGTCTGCAGGAACCCCGTCAAGGCCGGGAGCCTTACCTGACCTTAGATGATTAATTGCTGTGATAACTTTATGATGCTCGAAGGATAGATCTATGGTATTCATGGAAGGTTCCACAGGCTTCGGGTCAATACTATCAACCCCTGCTGATTTCAAAGCATTACTGGGCTGAAATACCCTTGTAAAGTGATTCACCCAAACAGATTCTGGAATCAGGCAGTCATCAGCCTGTGTTTCATGTCCAGAGAAAAAAGGGTGATTTAGATCCAGAATTTGGATCTATCCCTCAATTCTGTAGCTTCCAGAAAGTCGTCCCATGCTTTGATTCTAATTTCCATTTTCCTCTCTTCTAATATTGACTTATACTGACCCCTGGCTAGTTTTACTAAATCACAGGAAAAGGGAACAGACCCAAGGGCTTTTAAAAAAAATTGTATGAGCGGTTGAACACGCAGAATTAAACCAGTGGTGAGCCTCAGGGCCCGAGAAATCCTATCCCTTACCAGTGCCTCAGAAATTGCTTTACTTAAATGCTCGTATTCCAATACTATATGCTCATGAATTGAATGAGGGGACAAACAAAAATTGAAGGAATCTAGCTTTTGTTTAATAATTTTCTGGTTAAAAATATTGGGGTCTACCTTTTCCCATTTCATTCGTACTCCAGGATTTCTCTTGAATGCAGGTTTACGAATTTACTTCCCTATTTGGGATGTCCTGTTTAAAATTGTAGGCTAAATCAATGCATATGGGGTTGTGATCACTTGCGCAATGTGGGATTACCTTGAAATAAAAAATTACATGAAAATCTGAGGTGTTAATAAGGATAAAATCAATAATGCTCCCTCTGAGATTCCCTGTAAACGTAGGAATTTTTGGGACTTTGCAGGGGCCTTCTCCCTCGCGTGTACAAGATCATACTTATAAATAAAAGAATTTAGGTCTTCACCTTGATTTGAGTGAATGAAATGGGTTGTCACCTCTCTGCCCTCCATAGGAGTGCTACATACTTGTGGGGCTTCCTGGTAGCAGAGGGGCATATTGAAATCTCCTAGCCATATCAGAGTTAGATCTTTATTTTGGAGCCGAGTGGAGGAATCCAAGAAATCTGTTACCTCTCGAGGCTTCCTTTCAGATTACTATGTGGTATGTTGTTATAAAAATGTATTAACAACGTACGTTTGCTCCCCTCGATCTGGAATAGAACAGTCATAAAGTAGGGGGAAGACCAGATTAAAGTTGCCTCCATTTTTGGTAGTTGTAAAGAAATGAGAACTAAAAGTCCCCCACTTGCCCTTCCAGCTGAGGAGGCCATTGCAGGTTGGAATAAGAATACATAACCATCCAGTAAGAAGGGGTCCTTTGACCAAGTCTCCTGCAGGCAAATTATGTCATGCGTGGATATGAGGTTCAGCCAGTCTGCGTTTTTTGACTTAGACCTGAGCCCTGCAACATTCCAGCTAATTAAACTCAGAGATTTACGGACTAGTCCCGCCTCCTGATCTCTCCTAGTAAAGATTGGTGCAGAAACACCAGGGGAGGTGCCCACGTCATCAATACCATCCTCCATTAAAAAAGTATCATGCAGGGCTCCTTCCACTTCGCCCGTAAAGACAACCCTCGTAAGTTTGTTGGTGCTCAAGAGTCAATCATTTTCATCTAAGAAGTTTGGGGCCAGGCGGGGGTAAGTAATATGGACAGTAGGCTGGACTTGTGACAGAGATAGCCCAGAACTAATATTACACTATGCTACTGGGGGAACATAGAAATGTCTTAAAGAGTAAGTTTGAATCCCCTCCTTGGTCAGAACAGGGTGAGCCAAGTCAACCAGCAAGCGCTTCACTAAATACGGATTAGCAAAGTTAATTACAACGCAATCACCCTAGTATGCTTTCTTTGATGTACCAACCCAGTTCACTCTGCGTGCCATGACAATCTTATTGTGCAAATCTCCATTATAACCTGATTAAGTCCTCAGCCAGTGGGCAGACTTCCTTATTAAAGTTTGGGTGTCTTCAATTTGGCTGGCATCCAAGGAGGGAACATTTACTAGAACCAAAATATACGGGGCACAAGCGGGGGGTAATTGTAATGGCTCCTCGCAGATTTTGTTAGAGCAAGAGTGGAGCGAGGATCGGCATCCAGGAAGTGACCCATTGAGGTTTTTTGGGCTTGGCTTGAGTTCCATATGTACAGTATCAAGGCCGCCTGAAGGTAAACCAGCATCATTTGGTAAGGAGTTCGATGGTAGACTTCCATTACTGTGGGTCACATCTTGATTGCGCAGCAACCCAGGATTGGGTGATCCTTTAATAGTCTGTAGTAGCATACTTGACATACTAGTATGGAGAAGATCCAGTCTCTTAGTTCTCAGACTAATAAGCTTCTCTTCCAAAGCTTGACAGAAAGGTTTGAGTACAGAATCAATTAAATGGATGGAATCATTCAGGAGAACTTCTTCACGCTGCACTCACTTGTGATATCAGGAGCTACCAAACGACTAGCAGGTTTCCCCAGAAGGGATAGACTTTTCCTTTTTTTTCCAGGAACTCTCTTTGTGTTTTTGGCCTTTTCTCCTGCTTTCCTCTTTTTCAAAGGTGGAGAGACCGCTTGCAAGCAATCTGTGTTTTGGGCCTCAAAAACTGTTGAAGCTTGCACAAGTGTGGCACATGTTCCAGGGGGTTAAGTATCAGAAATGGTGTCCTTCATATGTACCTGAGCCCCTTGCATAGATTTTATAAATACTTTAGGCTTCAGATGCGGTCTCTGAGTTGATTTCCGAAAAGCCCCAATCTTTTCCTCTACTTGAACAAGTTCAGATTCAATAGCCCCTATAACCGAAGATAAATAACAAGCGTCTGAACCATCCTTCCCCTTATGCAGGCTTATCTTCCTTTTCCCCATTTTGACTGGTAAATTACAGGTATTATTCAAAGTTCAGCAAGTGTCCAAGCAACAAGCGTAACCACTTCACTGAAGAGAAACTGCCTGATCTTCCCCCTACAGATTAACCAGGAATGCTTTTGCTTACCCAGAGCTCAGAGGGGTGGCCCGGTCCGCTCTCATCCGGTCACTGACGGGCAAAGGATGGGCCCGCCCTTGGCCTGGGCTTCGCCCACGTGCCTCTCACGCTGCGGGAATCCTTTGCGCTGAAATGCGCCCACAATGCTTGGCTCTGCCCCCCAGGCAGTGTAGGAGCTTGTGGAACAGGGAGTCCCCTGTACGGCAGTCTCAACAGTCTCAGCCCGCGCTGCGAGAATCCTTCGTCACTGCAATGCACCCGCGATGCTTGGCTCCGCCCCCCAGGCAGTGTAGGAGCTTGTGGGACAGGGAGTCCCCTGTACGTCAGTCTCAATAGTCTCATGTTTCCAGTATGACATTAGTGTTTCCATGTCACCTTCTTCAGGCTACTGTACTGCTGTCACCAACATTTCAATTTTTTGGAGCATCATTGGTTATTGTTGTGTTATTGAATATGTCACAAATAAATGTCTGTATAATCTTGTGTGGGATCTGTGGGAATGAACTTGCCATTGACCTACTATTGTATGACAACAGATAACTGAGGCATGTTCCATGAGGCAAAGGCAGTGCTTAATGTGCCGGTGCCCAAAACCCTCCTCTTAAACATGCGGCTGCTGCAATTAAATGTATGAACATGGAATACTGAGGCAGTGTAATCCTGGGGCCATCTCGGGCCTCATCAATCCATTTACAGCCACTCCCTGCCCCTTCAGCTCACTCTTGCAGCTTTCTGCTTTCTCCTATTGTGATGCTTTTTCGTTTTTGTTTTCCTCCATCTTTCCCATATGTGTCTTTTGCTCACAGTAGATGCTTGAGGCAGAAAAATAAGTGCTGGCCCTCAAAAATCAGTGCCGGTGCCCCACACCGGAAACAACAACCACAAATTAAGCACTAGGCAAAGCATTGAAGGTGATGTGGTCTCCTACTTGTTCAATGGTTACTGTGATTGCACAACTTCAACCATGCAGTTGGAGTTGTCTGAGATCCTGATTTTCCTTTGGGCAACTGCTGACAGTTCAGATGGCATGCATGCATAAAGTATGGCACATGTAGGAGCCACTTTGATGTAGTTTGTTGCTGGGGCCTACTTGACATCATGATAATGTTTGCTAATCACAGCTGTTGTTCAAGTATGATCTTGAATATGTGGTGACCCTTTTCCTCTTTGTATTTGTAGCATCATCCCAGGCAAGCCAAGGGGACAGGATATAACCAAGTGGGGAAGTATCCGGCTACAGTACCTCCTGTCATGGCACCACTGACATGAAAGGACCAAGTTCCACGGAGGGTGAGGGGAGTGCCAAGGAGGAGACAGGATCAACCTCATCATCATCAGATTCAACCTCCAATGGCTATTCTCTAGTGATGGCGTACCCACCAGGACCTACTCCCTGTTCCATCCTTGTTTGCCACCCCCGGTTCTATCGCCACCCTCCCTATTACTCACCACCCATTTGGCCATGGCCGCTCATGCAAGAGGGTAGGCATCTCTTTTGCCACAGGCACCTCAGCCCCAGTCCCTGTTACCCCTGCTGCCTTGAGTGTGGAGGCTATTGACCTCCTAAGGAGTATCAATGTGGGGCAGACTGCTATTGTGAATGCCATCTAGGGGTTGGCCAGCCAACTTCAGCAGGCCAATGCTTTCCTGGAAGGCATTCATAGTGCCATGTCTGGCCTACAGAGATATTTCAGGCTCCAGCTTCCTCAATGACAGCAGCAAGCCCCTCCCCACTTTCCTCTCTCCCTCTCTCCTCCACCTCCCTCTTCCCAATCCAAAATATGTATTCCCCTACCTATCCCAAGCACACAGAACCATCGGCACGCATCCCCTAAAACACACACAAGCAGCACACATCGACAAAAACACCACAAGACACACTGGCAGACAGGTACTCCACATTCACCCCAAAGACATCACATCAGCCACTACTTCACCCGACACCCCCACCACCTCCACTGACCCCCACACCACATCCAGCAATCCCACAGACACCAACATAACAGCCAGTGACACTTCCACCACACCCACCATACATCCAGACAACAGTTCACACCCACAGGCCTGCACACCTCAGACACCATATACCCTGACACCAGCACAACCCACAGGCACAATCACCACATAAACCATACTTGCAGACTCCACCCGAACACACACAGACACATCTGCCATATCCACGTATCCGCTGCCACCACCCCCACACATACAGACACATGCACAACATCCAACATACCCACAGAAACCACCCCAACAGACACACGCACATCCACCACTCCCACATCACCCAGCACTTCCACCTCCCAGGCCCCAAGACATGCAAACACCCACACTCACACAAAGAACAGACACCACCCAAAGCATACCTCACAAACCCATGCACCTTAGGCATCTATACCCATGCAGAAGACAACCACTCCCTCAACCTTCAAATCCCCATCCCCTTCTGATGACCCTACCTTTTATCCCAAGGAGTGTTTCCTTTTTGAGCTTACCTCCAAACCCCCTCCCAAACCATCCCTTCCACATCCAAGCCCTCCCCTATTCCACATCCAAGCCCTCCCCTATCACACCTGCCTCCCCGGCAAGCACCCATACCCTCCACCCCCAAAGAAAAGGCCCACCCTTCAAAGTAAAAGACCGCTCCCACCCAAACCCACCCACCCCAAATCTGACCTCACCCCACCCAGGGATAATCCCTCAGGTGCCTGTCTGCCCACTTGATGCCCCTTCCTGTGGAGTCAAGTGTGGGCACAGTAATGTGCATGAACTGATGTAGGCTGGCCAATGGCCATTGATCTAAATAATTTGGATTGAATACATCCAGGTTGTTTTTTTGTTGGGTACACATTTTCCCTGCAATTACTTTTCTACCTTTACGTTGTTCCTGAGTAACTTGTGTTATATGCTTACAGTTGTATGTGTTTCACCCTGATTTCTGATCCATTTGCTGTTGTTGGCACTATCTGACTTTGTGAGCAGTGCTGGTGTCCCCCAAGACAAAGGTAGATGTTCACTGTATGGATATGTGGGTGGGAATCCAACTGGGGTGTCATTGCATTTGTTATGTTTGGTATGGTAAGTCTTTCATCTTGTGTTGACCATTGTCAGCATGTATAGTGTTAGACTTTTCCACATGATATTGATTGTACATACCGCTCATGTGTGGAAGATAGAGTTTTGTTTGTCCACACATGGAGGGCATTCAATAGTTCTATTTCCCTTTGCATTTGACTGAAGATATGTCCATTGTGATGTGTGTACCTTGCAGCTACTTCATCTAGATGTATGGCCATGCTGTTGCTGTTGTGCTTTCTTGACTTGCACTTACACATTATACAGATAAGCCTGGCACTTGGCTCTACTATTGTTTGTCCCTGAGATACATGAAGGGCCAGTTCCTGGGCAAATGTTGTTTTAGGGGCATGTGCAAAGTGTAATGTGTCCCAGGACAGCATTCTTCCATGAGTGCTTCTGCTGCCGCCATCCCTATTGTGTAGGTATTGTTTGCATTGTGAGCTTTGGATGTTTGTTTCTGAGTGACCTACCCAAAGGGGCCTTTTAATGGATGTGAATGTGTCATTCTTTGTGAATGACTCCAACTGTAGATACAATGACACATGTAGCATGAGCCCCATATCATGATGATGGCGCAACAATTTGTTTTGAGCTCAATGACACAGGTAGCTGTGTGTTCTTACCATCGGTTGTGTCCACAGCGGTGTGGGTTTTGTGCTCCATCGATGAGCAGCAGCAGGACGTGTGTGAGGGGATTCATAGCAGTACAGGATGTTTGACGCTGCTTGCAGGTGAGTTGCATGCATTGCGCCACTTTATAAATCTGGCATTGAGATTTCGGCCTTATTGGGCCACATTGGCGTAAAATAAATGACGCTAATGTGGCACAAGGAGGCACTAGAGGGTCTTAAATATGCCTAGGACAAGCTATAAAATAGTTTAATTGCTCTTTTAATATTTAATAAAATTTCAATTCATTGGTGAATTTAGATTTTTTCTAAATGTTTAGGAAAACTGACTTTCACTGCCTGAAGCTCCTGTATTGGAAAACTGACTTTCACTGCCTGAAGCTCCTGTAGACTAATTTGCAATAGCTCACCAGTACCTGCCCTGAAAATGCTTGACCTTAATGAGGTGTTGTTAAAAATGGTGTCTCTAGTTGGCAGTGCTTTGCCTCCTGTCCAAGTAGAGACCCTTACTCTAGTCAGGGTAAGGGAGTCACACAGTTAAAATAATCCCTGCTCGCCTCCTTGGTAGCTTGGCATGAGCAGTCAGGCTTATCTCAGAGGCAATGTATAGGGAATTTGTACACATACACAGTAACACAGTGAAAACACTCCAAAAGGACACCACACCAATTTAGACAAATAGTCAATACTTCCCTCCTATCTGAATAAAACAAGACCAAAATGACAAAGTTCCAACATACACAAGCAAAGACAAAATTTCAAAGATGAAATCCTAGTATGGCGCTTTAAAACACAATGGCTCCAACTGGGGCTATCACGACATCTTGACAGAGTTATTTCCAACAGTCTGACGCCACTCGTGATGGAACGCGGGCCAATCACAGAGTCGCATGGACCCCTGGTAAAGTACCTTGGAAGACGAGGAAACAAAGACATTGCATGGATTTGGGGACGTAAGGCATCGCAGCAGCTGGCGCGGTGTCAGTTCCTTACTGCTACCAGGGAGGTGAGAAGTTGGTTCCTTACTGCTAGGCAGGGGAGGTAAGGTGTCAGTTCCTTACGGTTGCAGGGGAGGTGAAGTGGCGTTGGTGGTGAGGAATTTGTTCCTAACGATCCAGCGGGGTTGATGAATCCAGCAGGTCAAGATGCAAGGCGTCGACTTCGCGGTGTCACAATCAGACTATTGGGCAGCAGGTGCTGTGGCAGAGTCCGGTGTCACGGACATCAGTGACACAGCACTCAGGTCTCATGCTGTTGAAGGACTTTGGAGGCACTGTGGCAGGATTGGGACTGCACTGTTGGTTGTGGTCGTTGCACTCAGCGGGACCACGGCTCCAATGCAGGCAGTTGCACGCAGTCAGACAGCAGCCCCATTTTCAGAGTTGCTCTGGAGTCGAATTGCTTGGTTTCTTCATTGTTTTCACCAGAACTAACTCATACAGGACCAGGAACTGGACTTGGCACCACTTGGCAAGTCAGGACTCTCAGCAAGAGAGCCTAGGTGCTGACAGATGAGGTCTTTGATGTACCTGAGACTTCTTAACAGGAGGAAAGTTAAATCCAAGCCCTTTGAGAACCTTTGGAAGCAGGATGTAGAAAGCAAATTCCAGTCCTTTCACTCCCAGGACAGAAGCAGCAAGCAGAAGGCCAGCATGGCAAAGCAACTGGCAGATTGGCAGTCCCCTCTACAGCATCCAGCTCTTCTTTCTGGCAGAATTCCTTCAATCCAGAAGGATTCTAACTGTGTGGGGTCAGAGGTTCAGTACTTATACCCATTTATGTCTTTGAAGTAGGCAAATTTCAAAGAGAAGTCTTTGTAGTGCACAAGACCCTGCCTTTCCCTGCCCTGGCCCCTGAAACACTCCAGGGGGCTGGAAACTGCTTTGTGTAAGGACAGACATGGCCCTATTCAGATGCAAGTATCAGTTCCTCCCACCACTGTAGCTCAGAAAGACCCATCAAGAAATGCAGGACAAACCTCAGCTCTCTCTGTGTGACTGACTAGAGTGAATTCACAAACAGCCCAACTGTCATCCTGACCCAGACGTGCATTCCACAGACAGGCACAGGCACAGACTGGTTAACTAAGAAAATTCCTACTTTCTAAAAGTGGGATTTTCAAACTTACATTTAAAAAACAACTTCACCAAAATATGTATTTTTAAATTGTAAGTTCAGAGACCCCATACTTCAAATCTCTACCTGCTCCCAGTGGGAAATTACACTTAAAACATATTTCAAGGCAATCCCCATGTTACTCCATGGGAGAGATAGTCCTTGCAATAGTGAAAAACAAAGTTATCAGTATTTCACTATCAACGACATGTAACACACATCAGTGCATGTCCTACCTTTTAAATACACTGCACCCTGCCCATGGGGCTGCCTTGGGCCTACCATAGGGGTGACTCACATGTAGTAAAAGGGAAGGTTTGGGCCTGGCAAGTGGGTGCACTTACCAGGGCGAAATGCCAGTTTAAAACTGCACACAGAGGCACTGCAATGGCAGGCCTGTGGCATTTGCAGGGCTACACATGTGGGTGACACAAACAGTGCTTCAGGCCCACTAGCAGCATTTGATATACAGGCCCTGGGCACACAAGGTTCACTATACTAGGGTCATACTAGTACATCAAATAGGCTAATCATGGATAAACAAATCACAAATAGAATTGAGACAGAGGGCAATTGTACTTTAGCATTGGTCAGCAGTGGTAAAGAGCCCAGAGTCCTAAAGCCAGCATAAACAAAATTCACCACAGAATCAAAAACAGGAGGTCAGGAGCCAAAACGACAGGGGAAAGCACGCCAAGAGCTGACAGGTCTAACACATGCCCCCCCAGCTGAAAGTGAGTAGAGCTACCCAACCACTTAGGAGTTCTCATCACTAAGGAGGAAAAACTTGGACAGACCATCAGCATTGGTGTGTTCTATTCCAGGGCAGTGTTCCACTATGAAATATGTTCCCTGTATGGTTATGGACCACCTCAACAGTTTAGAATTCTCACCCCTCTTCTGTATTAAACATCTGAGGGCCTCTGGTCTGTCTGAACCTGGAAATGGGTCCCAAACAAGTAGCGTCTTAGCTTCTTCTGTGCCTAGCCCACAGCAAAAGCTTCAATTTCTATTGAGTTCTACCTATGTTCCCTGGGAAGTAACCTCCTACTGATGAAGGCTACAGGTTGATCTAGGTCCTTTTCATTTATCTGTGAAAGCACGGCTCCCACACCATGCTCTGAGGCATCTGTCTGCACCACAAATTCCGTGGAGAAGTCCGGAGCCTTGAGCATGGGTGCTGTGCACATGGCCTTCTTCAAGGTGTCAAAAGCGGTCTGGCACACCTCTGTCCAGTTCACTTGACGGGGCTACTTCCTGGAATTCAGCTCTGCCACAAGGGCAACAATGGTACTGTACCCCTTGTAGAATCTCCTGTAGTACTTGGTGAGACCTAAAAAGGCTCTCACCTCTGTTTGGGTCCTGGGGGGTGCCCAAGTCAGAATGGTGTCAAATTTGACATGTAGGGGTGCCATCTGGCTGTTCCCTACCTGGTGTCCGGAATATACCACAGACCCCTGCCCTATCTGGCACTTACTGGCGTTGATAGTGAGGCCTGTACTCTGAAGGGCCCTCAACACTTCCCAGAAGTGGTGCAAGTGGTCCTCCCAGCTACAGCTGAAGACAGTAATGTCGCCTGGGTAGGCGGCCCTGAAGTTCTCCAACCGAGCCAGGACCTGGTTGACCAGCCTCTGGAATGCGGCAGGGGTGTTCTTCAGCCCAAAGGGTATAACAGAGGACTGATAATGCCACTCTAGTGTGGAGAACGCCGACCTCTCCATGGCTACCTCGGTTAAGGCAATCTGCCTGTTCTCATACGTTAGATCAAACGTGCTGAGGAATTTGGAAGCTCCCAACCCGTTGATGAGCTCATCAGTTTGGGGGAGGGAGTGCGCATCTGGCTTGGTGATGACATTGAGCCCCTGGCAGTCAACACAGAACCTTAGTTCAGGTGTGACACCAGGTGGAGCAGCCTTGGAGACCAGAACCATTGGGATGGACCAAGTACTGTTGGAGTGCTCAATCATCCCTAACACCAGCATCTTAGAGACTTCCTCTTCCATGCTATTCCTCACTCAATCAGTCACCCTGTAAGACTTGTGCTTAATAGGTAGGTTGTCCCAGTGTCAATGTCATTTGTACACCATTGGGTGTCTCCGGGGGTGAGCGAGAACATAAAGGCAAACTGTCCCGGTAGCTGGCGGCAGTCCCTCTGCTGCTCTAGGGTCAGTGTAGGGGAGAGGTTCATACCATACACTGACCCAGCCTGCTCTTTGGAAGACATGAGGTTGAGGAGAGGTTAACTCTCCTCTTCCACCTCATCATCCGTGATCAAGAGTATGGTCAACTCAAATCTCTCGAAGTGCCTCTTGAGGTCATTCACGTGCAGGACCTTCAAAGTGTTCCTAATGTCTGCATGTCCACCAGGTAGGTGACATTACTCTTGCGCTCCTTCACCTCAAATGGCCAAGACCAATGGTCATGGAGAGCACGGGGATCTACTGGGGCCATCACCCACACTTTCTGGCCAGGCTGAAACTCAACCAGAGTGTTATTCTGGTCGTACCAGCAGACGGTTGAAGAGGAGCCTTGCACCTCTTCCCACATTTGCCACTCCTCTGGCAGGTTGGGCAAGTCCTGCAGAACGCATCTGAGGTCTTCCTCATTTGGGGCAAATAGAAGTTGATGATAAGCCTGTGAAAGTTCTTGTCCTGCCCCAAATGACCTGCCAGTGGCACATCATGAGCCAGACCCAGTAGGAAGGCTCTGAAACACTGGAATGCCCCCAGCACATGGGCTGCCCCAAGATCAGAAACCTTAAGCTCGCTGTACAGGAGATCATTCTCCCAGTAAATCAGGTGACATCCAGAGGCGTCACCAGCTGCCTGGGCTTTGGCCTGTTTCCAAAAACTTTCAAGAGTGGGGCACATTTTCTGTGCTGCACAGAACTCCTTCTTTGTGGGGCCTCCATCCTGCTGCCAATGGGTCAGCTCAGGAAGAACCCCTAGTTCAGCTACTGCTTCCCCTGCAGGTTCTGGGGCATCCCCCTCAAGTGCAACCTCCCCCAGGACTGTGAAAATCTCAGGAGAGAGTTTTCTATGACCCTTGTGTCTCTTCCTTCTGGCAGGCACCTGGGCCACTGTTTGAGGCTCCAGGTCTTTCTAATCACCCTTTCTGGCAGCTTTGGACCTTGAGGTCATGCACACCCACTCTGGCATTCCTAATATCTTCAAGTACGAACTGAGCTCCACCTTCTTCCAGGGAGTATGCTGCAGGTCATTTCCTAGCAGACAGACAATAGGCATGGATGGGCTCTAGCTACCCTCAAGGGACCTGAGACCACCCCCCATTCAAAGGGAACCTGAGCTACCAAACATTGGTGCTCACTGTTGTCTACTGCTACAACTGGTGGACCACATTAGGGATTACCTGCTCCTCAGACACCATACAACAGCGGATAGTTGTCATTCTGGCTCCCGTGTCACTCAGAGCCTCCACCCGTCTCTCATTGGTCACCCACTGCCTGTACCTTTTAGTGTTGTCAGGCATGAGGGTTCTCTGGACCACCTCCCCCTCACCCAGGGAGACTAGGGTTAACTCAGCTGGCTCCCCACCACTAACTGGGGCTAACTCCTCCCTAAGCGCTATACTGGCCAACCCTAACGACTGCCCACCAGCGGGGGCTGTGCCCGCTTTGGACACTTGAGACTCCCCCTGAAAATGCCCTTCCTGATTACAGGTGAAACACTTGAGGGTTCCTTCTCTGCAGGCTTATCTGAAGGGAACAAACTTTTCTTTTCAACAGAAGGTTGGGAATCGTTACCCTGGGAACTGGTTAGAGGCCCTTTAGAGAACTCCTCACTTTTCTCCTTGCCCTCCCTCCTCTTCTGTTGGGGTTCCTGCTCACCCTTGACTGAGTCTCCCACATACAACTTCTTTTGGACCCTGGTCCTGAGCCAGCTGTCAACCTCCTTGGAAAGCTTCCTGCAGTCAGTAATTTGCTGTTAATCCATGCTGGCACAGCCATGGAAAACAATGACTAGACAAGTGCTCACATGAAATCAAATTGTCTGTTACCTTGCTGTCCTTCATCCAACCATCCACTGCTCTGCAAAAGGGATCAACATACTCCAACCAAGTTTGAGAACCTAGTTGCGTACCCTCCCTGAACTTTACCCTTTAACTCTCTGGGGTGAGACCATACCTTCTGGTCAGGGCGTCCTTCATGGCAGGGCACCTCATTTGATCCTCTACTTCTAAGGCCAACAAGGTGTCCGTCTCCTCTACTGAGAAATACTTACACAGGCCTCCCCCCAATCTCTCTCAGGGACCCTGTGCATCCTCATAACCCTTGAGCCACTGCTCTATGTCATCTCTCACAACAAAATCCTTCAGCACATCCTTGGGTATATGTACCTTCCCCTTAGACCGCACTGGAGAACTGCCTCCACCACCTGTGCTGGACCTACTCTTTAGATCCAGCTCCTTTAAGCTCAGTTCCTGAGCTAAAAGCATTTACTTCTCCTCAATAGCGATTTACTCTTTCATTACGGCAATTTTCTCTTTCCCTACCTCTCTTTTGAACCTGGCTATTTCTAACTGAAGCTCCAAATCCTGCTTCAACTTGAGCTTCTCCAGCTCTATTTGGAGCTTCCTAGCCTCCCAGCTGTCCTCCAGCTCTTCTGGGGTCAGACCTCTTGAGGAAACACTGCTGCTTGTCCTGGAAGGTGCCCTTCATCCAGGCAGATCCTTATTCTCCATCAAATCATCACGCCGGTTTTCCTCCTCTCCCTCCACGATAGCATCCTCATTCCTCATGAGTCTCCTTTGCTGCCAACCAGGCCTCAGCACCTTTTGCAGCTCCTCCTTTTTAGTGAGGCTTTTAAAAGGACATTTGAGCTCCTTGCAGAACTTTTTGAGTTGATTCACCGAATAGGTCTCCAACCTCTCCTGCTCAAAAAACAATTCTTCAGCTACAACTGATGGATCACCAGACTGAGACATGATTTTGAATCAAACTCAAAAGTAGCAAAAAGAAAAAAATCAAACTAGTAATTATGCTTTGTATTTCTGTATTCAATTTTTATTCATTTTATTATTGCTTATTTTAGTGGCACTGTTTTAAGTTCATTAACAGCTGCTATTCTGCAAAAGCATCATTATCAGTGCTATGGATGACATACTTTGCATCATGTTCTTTTCCTCAGAACCACAAGAACAGAATGCAAGGTACACAGAATAATATTTTGTATTGCCGGCCCAAAAAATGTGTATATAGTTAGCGCTTAGGTACATAACCCCGTCAGGCTTCTGTGCATGAACATCAACATGTCCCCTATAAAAACATCTTGTATGACAAAGGGCATTAGAAGGGGTTCCGGCCAGAATTTCCATCCATGCTGCATGCCGGTTTTCGGTTGACCTCAGCCTTTGTGTCTTCATGGATCCTGATCTGGAGACTGGTGGTCTAACCTTGTACAAAGGTAACTGGAGTACGGTGTGCTTCTCATGGACACTGTATGGACAGATTTGGCTTACATCGCCATGCTCTCACTTAGGGACAAGAGATTAAACTTTTAGGTAGGAATTGTATGCTCATATAATGACAGTATGTTGGGTTTGTATTTACATTTGTAATTTTCACAATCTTGATTTTGTTATTCCTCATTATACTAATCATTGCAGCTCATGCATTTTATCATAGATTGCAGTCTTTTCAATAAATGTATTGAAAACTGTCCTGCAACACTTTTCTTGCCTATGTGGGTGTAGGAGACTCGAATGTAGAGAGAAAAGGGTAAGACTTGTTTCACCACAATTTTCCATGAGGGGTTTTCAGAGTTCCATGCAAGGCTGCCACAAACCACCTTTACCTGTTGGGTTTTGGTGAGGTGCTGCTAGTGAGCTGGGGTGGGAGCAGACAGCTGCCAACTGTTGTGGGAGTGTCTCAGTCACCCACAACGCAGTGGTGCTGTCACCCCACTTCCAGCAGTCTCATCGGACTATGAGAGTCATTATGACATGGTGCCACCAACGAGGGACAACTTTTATAAGTCTCCTGTGTATCTCTGTTTCACACACACTGAAGGTACCCTAAGTTTCATTATAAGGAGACATCTGTAGTCCAAGGGACAATCTTCCTCAGCTGCATAGGGAGCACTTAGCTAGGCTGCAGGTTGTTCCAGCTTGAACCATAAAAGGACTTTTCCCCCATTGGTGTTCCCAACCCCAATACCTATTCTGTAATATGGCAACTGCTATAAACATCAGCGATAACTGTAGACATCTGATCCGGCAGTTCCTTTAAGCCCATGGCTTAACAGAAAATGGCAGGGAAGTCACATTTGTTTTGGAAGTCCACGACCCATATAGGGCAGAAATATTTTATTCCTGGGTCAACTTAACTGAAGTAGATGCAAATACACATACTCTTTATGCATAAAGAATAGCAAACATACTACAACAGTACCGAGCTTACCAATACTTAGAGATACCTTTCTCTTATCAAGAACATCAAAACCTGTTCAATGGTGCCCTTTCACATGCAATACAACCCGTGAGATTAGGTCCTTTAAGCAATGATGGACCAACGTGGCCAACACTTGGCATGTATACACCACATCCCAATGTGCATGCTATGCAAGTAGCTGACATACGTACATTTTACAATGAGCTAGTAGCGATATATAGATGAGTAATACAATTCATAATGTGGACTTTGAAAATTCCCCTAGCGAGGGCTTCTCCAGCTGGTCATCAATTTCCCTTTACGGGAATGAATCCACAAACAGTCCACTCAATAATGGGAAAAGCACCCACAGAGGGGGAGAAGATTCTGATCTGGATTACGAAAAAAATAAGTCAGCTAGAAGCAGTGTTTCCCCATATGGGACCCAAGACAAACATAGAATTCTCACCATGTGCTTAACACTTGGGGTTAAGTCTTTGCTGCAATCTACACTACCACACATGGTACCCCAACTGTTAGAAATGGGGTTCCTGGTTGGCTAGGGTAGGTACCTCAGCCAGGCAGGGACCACCACTCTAGTCAGGGTAAGGGAGCTATACACCCAAAACAACCCCTGCCCCCCCCCCCTCTTAGTAGCTTGGCACGAGCAGTCAGGCTTATCCCAGAAGCAATGTGGAAAGCGTTTGCACAACACACATAACACCAGTGACACAATAAATACACACAAAAAAAAACTCCACACAAGTTATATAAAAATATACTGTATTGCACAAAACATCATTAGGCCAAACACAACATATATCAATAATACCCTGCTACACAAGCTGTCGTCAGAACATCACACTGGTTACTAGTACTCTGTGAATGCAAGCAATAGTCAGGTAAACACATAGGTCACCAGTAAACTGCAACACAAGCAGTAGTCAGGCCATCACAGAGGTTACTGGAATTCTTCAAACCAGCAATATTCAGGTAAATACATAGGTTACTGGTAAACTGAAACACAAGCAGTAGTCAGGTCATCACAGAAGTTACTGGAATTCTGCAAACCAGCAGTAGTCAGATAAATAATTTATGACCAACATAAATGCACATAATATGAAAACAATTCCCCCTCTGACTGTATTATAAATACCTTCTGCAATACCTCTACTAGAAGTATACACTCCCCTTCCATCTGGGCAATCACAACCTAGTGTGGGAGTCAGGTTATGTGAATGATGAAGCAAACAAGGAGGGCAAACCGGGACACGCTAGTCCCAATTCCATAGCTCCTGTGCTATGCTTCGGGGTAATGTGGTAAGTTTCTCTCCCTGCAGGATCGGTCTCCATCGAGGTTGCCTCATCCGGTGAGGCAAAAGAAAAAAATGCCCAAACACGGTCCTTGCATCTCTCTTGGCATTCCTACAGGGAGGGGGACCACTCACACAGTTCTGCTGGCAGGGAGAACTCTTTTAGTCCCCCCCATGTAGGGTAAATCTGAGGACAGCCTCCCGCATCCGCAAGAGGCAACTGCTGGTCACTTCAGCTTCTGGGTGAACACCAGTAATGTGTCCGGAAACCTCCAGGGCCTCCTGGACTGCTGTCCCCACGAGGCCACAGATGCTCCAGCAGAGAGGGCTGGTCTCCTTTGGCAGCGGGCAGGCTGCCCACAGGAATCCACACAGCAGTCTCACAGCTCCTTCCAGGACCAACTCAACCAAGTCCCTTCTCCGGAAAAGGGGACAGGTGGCCACTGGCATGTCGGTGGGCCACTCTCATGCCCGCTTAAGAGGAAGGAGCAGGCCCATGCTCCTATGGCAGTCCGGGTCATAGCGGTGATAGTCTAGCCACAAATCATGGCCTACTGGTGCCCTGGGGGAACTACTCGAAGCGTGCTTGCCCGTACTCAGTCCACTGACTACTTAGCTTGTGCGCCGGGGCACTATTCGTAGTGTGCTCAAAAGCGCTGTATTCCAAGAAGGTGGTGCTTTTTCATGAAGTGCTCCACACACTCTCAAGGAGGGCAAAGGGCACTCAACTCGCCCAGCAGAAGAAAATAGCACTACAGTCACAGAAAGTCAGGGGGTAGGGGGACACCACCCAGTCCCTGGAGTCAGCTATGGTGACACAGGGCTGCAGGGCCCCAGCAATCAGGTCAGCACAAGGACTCAGAAGCAGTGGTAGTCCCTCTTAGTGAACTAGCCAGTCACAGGTCAGCACAACAGTAGAGCAATCCCAGGGCGGTTCCCAGCAAGTCATTCCAGCATCTAGTGCCCAGTCCATCAAGCCCAGCAGTGTCTTAAAATGTAGGGGACAGCCCCCTGTACTTACACTCATTTTTCTCAGCTTCCACAAAGGTGGGGAGGGGTTCCAACAAACACTAACTAGTTCCAGGAATGCCCCCTTCTCCCTCACCACTGTTTCCAGACATCAGTAGGGGGTAAACAAGACTTTGTGTGAGGTCAGGAAACAGTCTATACAAATGTAAGTGCATCCCACCTTTCCCTCTCCCAGCCCAGGAAGACCATTCAGTATGCAGATGCAATCCTGTTAAACTTCCACCATCCCTGTGTACTGACTGTCTGAGAAGTATGCACAAAGACCCGCTGTCACTGCACCAGATGTGGATTGGAGTCAAGCTGCAAAACACCAGAGTCATAAGCACAGAGAAATGCTCACTTTCTACAAGTGGCATTTCTATAATGGTAATAAAAAATCCACCTACACTAGTCAGCAGCATTTCTCACTCCCATTCCAACAATACTAAACATGCCCAGACTATTCCTCATAGATCAGAAGATACCACTTAGACATATGACAAGGCATTTCCAAAGCAATCCTATGAGAGGAACAGCGCTCACAGTAGTAAGAAACTAAATAGGCTGTTTGTCACTACTAGATTATGTAATACTTAAAGACATATGTCATACCTTTTACATTCACAGCACACTGCACATAGGACTATCTAGAGCCTACCTTAGGGGTGACTTAGGTGTAGTAAAAAGAGAGTTTAGGCCTTGGAAAGTAGTTTGACTTGCCAAGTCAAGGTAGCAGTGAACTGCACACACAGGCTCCGCAGTGGCAGGCCTGAGATAGGTTTGAAAGGCTAGACCTGTGGGTGGCGCAAACTGACCTGCAGGCTAGTAGTACTTAATTTACAGGCCCTGGTTATAAGGGATACCACTGTACAAGGGACTTACAGGTAACAATTTCTTTTTGATAAAGAACTTTATTAATTTTGCAAAGACAATAAAATTAAAATACACACAACATGATGCCAAATGGTACCAAGAGACAGTCACCTCCCACGCCCCAAACAAGCTACCATAGAAAACTTTACATCCAATGTACAGATGCACAGACATATTCTAAAAAAAGAGAAAAGAAGAGAGGAATAAGGAGGAAAGAAGAAGACCACCCACAAATTGCTACTAGGGGTGGGCTCCCCACGACGGACCGTCCAGCTCATGAGCGGATTAAGTACACTGCGTGGCCTCCCGTTTCCCCCACACTTTGTTGTGTTTGTTTGGGCACCCCCTGGCTTCATATACAAGTTTTTCGCGTTGAGCACACCAATCTACTCCTCGCCTCCATCTGGCCAGCGCCTGTGCCGCCCCTGCCTTCCAGTCCGTCATTATGTTTCTTTTGGCCACCAAACATGCCACACCCAGGAAGATTCGATCTGCTGTTCTCGATCCCACCCTCCCATGACCCTCAGCAAGAGTGGCAGCGGAGCCACCTCCACCTCTCCCTGCAGGACCCTAGAGACCTCTCCTGCAACTGCCCTCCAGTAGGCCGCTATGGTCGGGCAGGACCACACCATGTGATAAAAATCGGCATCTGGGCCTGAGCATCGAGGACAGTCAGCCCGGGGCCGGAGGCCCGCTTTGTGTAACCTAAGGGGCGTGAGGTATGCTGTGTGTAGGTAGAAGGTCTGTAACACTCGAAATCGGGTGGCCATGGTTAGGGTCCGAGGGGCCATTAGTGCTTCCCTCCAATCCACCTCCTCGATGGGGCCCACCCACTCCTCCCACCTCTGGCGAAGCCCATCTAACGGCTGAGCGGTGTTAGCGATCAGAGATGGTAAATCTGTGAGACTCCACCCTCGCCCAGGCTCCCCATCAGTACCTTCACCTCCATGGGACTATACTCAGGGATGGTCTCTCCTGCTCAGACGTACACCTGTGACGCATGACGGAGCTGCAGGTACCTGTGGAATTGAGTCTTGTTAAGTGAGAAGAGTCGCTGGAGCTCTTCAAAGGATCGCATGTGTGATCCCCCCCAGACGTTTCCAAGTGTGGAGATTCCTATACTGTCCCATCTCTGAAATCCTTCCAGCGCTGAAACCTCAGCCAACCATCCCCCATGCTATAATGGGGTCTGCTGGGTAGACGGCCCCACCAACCTGACACTCTCTGGGCTTCGCTCCAGCCCAACAGAACCACCTTAGTCACATCAGGGGTCACTCGGGGGATTGGACGACCATATAGTGCTTCAAGTACCCTGGGGTAACCTATCGTTTGGAGCTCCAGTCGGTATTCTGGATCCGTCCAACCCCCCCCCCATCCAGTAATTTATTACAAGTAGATGCATCGCAAGGTGATAATAGTAAATATTGGACATTCCCAGACCCCCCATTGTAGACCTCACAGGTAAATTAAATGTGCCAATCAGGTGTAAGTCAATCAGACCAAGTTTAGTAGGGACAGCACATAGACTTTAGCACTGATCAGCAGTGATACAGTTCTCTGGGTCCTACAGCCAACAAAAAGAGGTCAGAAAAAGGAGGAGGAAGGAAAAATGTTTGCGGATGAGTCAATACTTGCCAATTTACCAGAAGTGTTAAAAAAAATTCTAAATGAGCAAGGGACTGCCCCGGCCTTGGATTTGGTGATAAAACTGATGTAGAATTTTGACACAGTGCCCCCAAATATTTTAAAGAACATTGAAGGAGAAGGAGCAGCATTGGCTATTCGCCAACGGCTCAGAGAGGTTTTTCAACAGGAACAAAAGCGCAAGCTGTTAAAGACTATTTTTGACACCTATTCTAGTATAGGACAGGATATTCTGGGGGCCAGACAAACTAATCCACAACTACAAAGTACCACCCCTAAGGAAGGTACCCAACACGCACAAGAGGGTTCTAAAAACGCTGGGATAAACAAAAACAAAATAAAGACAGAAGAAGTCAGAGAGGAGACTCTCTGCAATCGGAGACCTAAGGAAGAAGATATAGGCCCTCATTCTGACCTTGGCGGGCGGCGGAGGCCGCCCGCCAAAGTCCCGCCGTCAGGTTACCGTTCCGCGGTCGAAAGACCGCGGCGGTAATTCTGACTTTCCCGCTGGGCTGGCGGGCGGTCTCCTTCAGACCGCCAGCCAGCCCAGCGGGAAAGAGGCTTCCACGATGAAGCCGGCTCGGAATCGAGCCGGCGGAGTGGAAGCTGTGCGACGGGTGCAGTTGCACCCGTCGCGTATTTCACTGTCTGCGCAGCAGACAGTGAAATACATGTAGGGGCCCTCTTACGGGGGCCCCTGCAATGCCCATGCCAGTGGCATGGGCACTGCAGGGGCCCCCAGGGGCCCCGCGACCCCCCCTACCGCCATCCGGATCTCGGCGGTCCGACCGCCGGGATCTGGATGGCGGTAGGGGGGGTCGGAATCCCCGCGGCGGTGCAGCAAGCTGCGCCGCCGCGGAGGATTCAATGGGGCCGCGGTACACTGGCGGGACCCCGCCAGTGGTGCCGGTCCGACCGCGGCTTTACCGCCGCGGTCGGAATCCCCATTGGAGCACCGCCGGCCTGTCGGCGGTGCTCCCGCGGTCCTCCGCCCTGGCGGTCAAAGACCGCCAGGGTCAGAATGACCACCATAATCTCCAAAATAGAGAAACTTTGAAAACTCCTGACACGTATCCCTTTCGTTCCTTTCAGGACACACCAGACAAACAGAGTGACAGAGTGACAGAGTGGAATGGTCTGAAACGCAAAGTGACTACACAAAGCTGAAGAAGGACTTACAACATTCCTCTCAAGCTTATTTTAAAAAAGAGGACAAATTCCCCTCAGCAGAAACCACAGTTTAAAAAGAAAAAGGTGGCTACAATTTCATGCAAAAATGCCAGCCATGCTGAGAACACTGTGGAAGTACAGGACTTGGGCAATGACTGCTAGACAGTGCAGCAGAAGTCCCGATATGTCACCAGAATCTTATAGATTAACTGGATGTGATTTCTCTTCATCGAGGAAGCGAACAGGCATGTTTCCCCCCAACAGAGTCTATGAACTAAACATCCAAATAGAGGGAAACATAGAGCACACCATTGAAGTAATATTTTGGGAAAACTTAAACTGTGATATTCTATTGGCAGAAAAAGATTGGCCACCTGAATATGTCCGCAAGCTCACGTCTGGAGAAGATCTCATTTTGCCTTCTTTCTCAGCCCAGGTTCCAGGCACGGTAAAGGAAGCCTATGCCACCGACTGGGCTCTGGCACAGGCTCTCGCACTGTACTGCAATTACATGGGGTGGGATAAAGAATCCCCCTACCATGTAATACCAATTAGAACTTCACCACAGCCTCAACTTCAATATCCTATTAAACACGTAGCTGAAGTTTTAGTGAGAGTGATTCTCACACAGCTTTAGTCCCAGGTAGTACTTGAACCTTGTGTCTCTGCAATGAATAACCAGTTATTCCCCGTTGCCAAACCAGATCATTCATATAGAATAGTCTTAGATTACAGACACTTAAATGGTCACACAAACACCTATGCAATACAAAACACACACAGCACAGCACTAATTAACAACATAGTGCAGAAAAAATACAAAACAACCTTGGATATTTCCTCTGTTTTTTTTCTACCAAAATCTAGTGCCTGAAACTTGGGACCTAAGCAGTTTTAGCACATTAGGCTTGCAGCTTTGCTTTTGCAAATTACCTCAAGGGTATAAGAACAGCCCTGGGTTGTTTTTAGCCTGCATAACATCAATACTACATGAGATTGATCCTGAGGCGTTGTCTTACGTGGATGATATTTATCTCACAGATGACAACCTTAACACACATCTGGCCAGGGTGGACCGGATGATGCTAGGATTTGCTGCTCAAGGCTACAAATTCAATTCCAAGAAAACTAAGATTGTTTTCTTAAGAGTTCTATTTGTGGGATATGAATTATCAGATGAAGGCAAGAACCAGGCACCACACTTTCTAGAAAAGTGCTCTCAACTTCAGCCTCTAAATACCATTAGGCATTGTTTTTTGTTTTTTTACTTTGGCAGAACATACATACCTGATTATGCAAACCTATAAAACCACTCTATGATTTAATTCATCCAGATTTTTCAAACAAACACTGGACAATGGAACACACATGCCTTCTCAGAGAACTGCAGCAGGGCATGCTAGAAGTAAAACATTTACACGTGTGACAACAAAACATACTTGGTCATCAGAATAATTGCTGGTGCCATCAGCTTCATCTATGTCACATTCAATGAAGGTGACACAGTACCCATAACATACAAATCACATTTGTATTCCAATAGGGAACAACATTTTGTACCAACAGACAAAAAAACTGACTGCTGTTCAGATAGCTGTCATCAAGTAGAGGCCACTTGCCCAAAGGAAATGCATTATTGTTGTTACACCAGTGCCAGCCCTTGAGGCGGTCACCAAAACCAGTGCTCTAAATCCAAAAGCATTACATCCAAGTTGGATTCAATCAGCTACCTCCCTGACTGCTACTGATTTTGATTACGTTTTTGACCCAAAACTTCAGACCCAGGAATTCCTCCAATCTGAACAGGAGTACCCTGCATCTACTAATATATTACCATTAGAACAATACCAAACTGTCATTTACACTGATGGTTCAGCACAACCAGCTGTAGGTACTAAACATCAATACTCAGCCGCTTGTGCTGACGTAAGAGGAGTAATGAGAGATGGTACATTCTACCCTCAAGATACCTACACGCAGGCTCTAGGGGACTGCACCAAACAGCTGACAGAGCTTAAAGCTCTTGTCCTGGCACTGGAAAATACGGATCCTGACCAACCAACTCTTATTGTGTGTGATTCGTATTACTGTGTCCAGTCCTAAAACAACTACTTAAATCATTAGCGCCTGAATGGCTTCAAGGATTCCAAAGGGAACACCATCAAACACAGAAACTTGTGGGGGAGGGTAGCTAACCTATGGGACAGACTATGTAAACCTCATGTGGTACATACATTAGGCCATCAAAATGTAGGAGGACACATTGTAGAAACACTTTGGCTGATGAAGCTACCAAATCTGCAGAAGTTATGGGTTTTGTTGCTGCAGTAATTCATTCACAGACGAAGATGAAGAATGAGACGCTTCTTGCAGTGAAAACTTCGGCTGACGGCAAGCCTTTACCAAAAGCATCATCTGCAAAATGTTCCTATCATCTCAGTGCCAAGAACATTGCATTGTAACCATTCCAGGGGTAGGAGATCATGTGATCCCCAATCAAGACCAGAGAACAGATCTCCTCAAAGCAGCGCACGAGGTTGTTGCTTCTGCTTTCACATGTGTGGCGGCTACAATATCACTATTACAAAAATGCTTTTGGTGGCCAGGTCTTTACAAGAAAACCAAGCAATATGTCTTTTGCTGTGACAATTGCCATCAAATTAAAGGGTTCACCATTAAACACCCACCGCAGACATCCCTCCTAATTTCCAACAAACCACTACAGTCTGTGTACCTGGACCATTGTGTTCCCTTACAACCTGATAGCGCATACAAATACATGTTAGTCATTTTTGGTTCTTGTTCCAGTTTAAAGATTTGCTAGTCTTTATCAGTACACATGCTGTTGCAGCATTCCACTAGGACCAGGGCCCTGCTTTTGCCTCTAGGGCATTCAGGGACACCATGGGAATGATGGGTGTTCAACTCCATTATTCCTTCCCCTATCATCCAGAGAGAAATAGCATTGTGGAGAGGAAGAACTGAGACTTAAAGCAGTCCTTGACAGCAATAGTTATAGGTTCCAGAGAGCACTAAGGCCCTCATTACAACCCTGGTGGTCGGTGTTAAAGCGGCGGTAATGCTGCAAACAGACCGGCGGAAAAAAAAATGGGATTACGACCGTGGCGGAAACCGCCAACATAGACAGCCAGTTTAACACTCCAACCGCCACGCAGTAGAAACAAATAGCGCGGCGGACACCGCCAGCAGACAGGCTGAAGACAAAGTACCGCCCACCGTATTACAAGAGGCCTATCCGCCACCTTTTCCTGGGCGGAACCAACGCTATCAAAAGCACGGCAGAAACAGTACACAGAAGGGAAACCACTCACTTCTCGACACCCAACGAGGAACCAGGACGCCATGGAGCCGAACTTCAGGTGTTACCCATGTTGGTTTACCTCCTCTTCTACCAGGAGTGGCGGCAACCGCATGAGTACTGCACCTACAACACAGGGGAGGGGGAGAGGAAAGAGAGGAACACAAACATGCAACACGCAACACCCCCACCCTCACCATCACACACAACAACATACACACAAATACATGCAGCAACATTACATATGCAGCCCCCCGCCCCCTGGAAGAACGCAAGGACAAAAGGAAATTATTGTAACAATTGTAATCATGAAAAATCCATTAGTCCAAAGTCAAAATTCAGTATATTCAAATATGTACACCAACTACACAAGTCCGGATAGTGTACTAATCATTGTCCGTGGACCACTGGGCCCAAAATGCATGGGCTAAGCCCACACATGATACCTGACTCGAAATGGAGAGAACACTGCTGGGGCATTAGATCGAAAATACACAGGCACCTCAGGGGGAGGGAGGGGCACCTCAGCCTGATGAACGCACAATGTCACTGCTGCACGAGGGGGCTCCAAGCCCATTGCTGTATCCTGGGGAGTGCAAAGCCACAGTCTCTAAAGTCTCTCCAGTGGGTGGTTTGCCCACTGCTTTATCCTGGGGAGTGCAAAGCCACAGTCTTCCAAGTCTCTCTAGTGGGTGGTTTGCTCACTGCTTTATCCTGGGGAGTGCAAATCCACAGTCTCTCAAGTCTCTCAAGTGGGTGGTTTGCCCACTGATTTATCCTGGGGAGTGCAATGCCACAGTCTCTCAAGTCTCTCCAGTGGGTGGTTTGCCCACTGCTTTATCCTGGGGAGTGCAAAGCCACAGTCTCTCAAGTGGATAACAGTCTCCACTGGTTCTGGAGGGGGCCTGGTGCCCAGAGTGCTTCATCCTGTCAAGGACTGAGGTAGTGGATGTGATACTCCACTGTTTCTGGATGGGGCCTGGTTCCCAGAGTGCTTCATCCTGCCAAGGACTGAGGTAGTGGATGTGATACTCCACTGGTACTGGAGGGGCCCGTATGCCCAGAGTGCTCCACGTATAGTGTGGCCAGTACAATTCCCTCACCTGGGTGTGCGTGCCATGAGATTGGCGAGGTTCAGGTAGCATGATATGCCATGGAGGCAGCGACATACCCCACACTGCTGCGGCTGCGCCTTCCACCTGCAGGTGCAAACAGTGATGGAAGTCATGCCTCATGGAAGCTGCCCAGGGTCCAGGAAGTCTCCTCCAGCCTCAGATGACTGACCACTGGGGATGGTAGCCATGTCATCAGTGCTGCCTGTGTCCGAGGAGGCCGCGGGGCTGGTGGTGGTGCTTGCGGCAGTGTCTGTGGCGGCGGTGCTTTCCATGGTGTTTGTGGCGATGGTGCTGGTGGCGGTGCATGGGTCAGCACCTGTTGAGGGACACAGCAGGATGTCTCCTGCAGCCTCGGACAGCTGCACACTGGGGAAGAGGCTGGGGACTGCCGCTGAGGCTGTAGACGTGCCGGGCGGTGCAGGTGGTGGTGCTTGCAGTGGTGTCTGTTGCGGTGGTGCTTGCGGCGGTGTCTGTGGCGGTGGTGCTTGAGGCAGTGTCTGTGGCGGCGGTGCTGGCGGTGGTGCATGGGTCAGCACCTGCTGAGGGACACAGCAGGACGTCTCCTGTAGCCTTGGATGGCTGCCCACTGAGGAAGAGGCTGGGGACTGTCGCTGAGGCTGTAGACATGCCGGGGCGGTGCAGGTGGCGGGGCAGCTAGCGGTTTTCGCCACCGTACAGGTTGGCGTGGTCGTGGACAGAAAGTGTGACACTGCTCCCTCAGTCCGTGCCGCCATGCCCTCTCCTGACCTGCTCTTCAGCTTTTGGCCCTTCCCCTCTTTGATGGTGCCGTAGTTGACTTGCCACTATCCCCTTTGGTTTTTGCTGAGCCCTTGGTGGCTGGTCGTTTCGGCTTCTCCCTCTGGGATTTGGGCACCTTTTTTACCTTGGCAGGTGGTGGAATGTCCTTGCCCTCACTCCCAGGCACACTGGAAGCCCTGATGGGTGGCGCACTCATTGACCCCGCAGTTGCTGGCACCACTGTGCCTGGGGATGTGGTGGCTGAGGTGCTGGGCTGGGACCTGGAACGCCTGGCCCTAGGGGAAGTACTGGGGGGAGGTGTAGGGAAGAGGTCAATCTCAGCCAGGAAGAGTTTTTTAGACACACTGGGACGGGAAGATGGACGGGGTTTGGGAGTGGAGGTAGTGGTTGTAGGAGGTGTACATCTGCTGAATTTGGGTGAAGGTGCATGGGCCGGAGGCTGTTGTGAGGTGGATGGCTGTTGGGTGGGTGTGTGCCTGCGTTTGTGTGCTTTGGGAGGAGGGCTTACTGACACACTGTGAGAGGACACTGGTGATGTGTGAATGGTAGTGGGGGTGGTGAGTGCACGTGAGTGGTGTGTGGTGATGGGCGTGCTGGTGATAGAGGCAGTGGCTGAGGATGTAGTGCATGCAGGTGTGAGTGGAGACGAGGCAGGGAGGGAGGAGGAGGACGTGGCAAAAGGGGACACAGTGGAGGCAGTGGATGTCGCTGTGTCTGCATGGGGATGGTGCTTGTGTGAGTGCCTGTGGGATGTGTGGTGCTTATGTTTTCTTGAGCCACTCGTGTGTTGATGAGTGTGCATGCTGGTCTGACGGTGTGCTTGGGATAGGCTGAGGTGCAGGAGATTGGGTCTGGATGTAGGAAGTTGGAGGGGGAGGCCCACCCTCCTGGGTGAGCGGGCACTGGACACACGCTGAGGGGCTGCTTGGAGGGCGGTGCTGGTAGGGGGGGTGGCGGCTCCCCTCGCCCTCCATCCCACTGGTGGCTTCAGACTCCGTTGTTTCACCCTCCAGGGCCAAGTGGGTTGCAGCTCCCTCCTGCTCCGGTGCCAATGCTCCTCCGCCTGATGATGCTATTGCACACAAGAACAGGGAGACTAAAAAAAGTGGGGGGGGAGACAGAAGGAAGACATGTTCAGTGCATGCAACACCACTACCGTTGGCAGACACAACACACAGGGAGCAGCCCTCTGCACTACGCCATGCACTGACAGTTCCTAGAAATTTCAGCTGACCATGGGGTACGGGTCTAAGACCAATTGCTGCACACCTGGAAGTCACAGGAGCCTGACTAGGTGTAGATGGCACTTACCAATGGTGGGTTTGGGGGGCCACGTGGCCAGCCTCACAAGGGACCTTGCCTACCAAGTTCTCCCTGGCCTAGGGGAACCCACTGCCCACCTCCCCCACCCAGACACCTCGTAATGCGCACTGAGTCTGCTGATTGAGAGTGTACTCACCCCCTTGTGGCTGCTGTGATGCCCTCAAGCACCCATCCAACTCCAGATACGCCCCCGCCAGGATCCGGAACATCAGTGGGGTCATGGTGCGACGGGCACCCCTCCCACGTAGGGAGGCAAATCCCCAGCTGGGCCTCCGCCGTCTTCTTGCTCCAGCAGTGCAGGTCCTCCCATCTTTTACGGCAGTGGGTGCTCCGTCTGTGATAGACCCCCAGGGCCCGGACGTCCTTTGCGATGGCACGCAAAATACCCTTCTCCTGGTGGGCGCTGACCTAGAGGAACGGTACAGGGGGAAAGGAAATTACTTTCCTGTCCGGACCGTCACACTCATTGCCCCCAAGTTCCCAACCATGCCCTGACGCACATACACTCCCCATCCGCACATGCAGGCCTCAGCCCCCCATGTATCTTCCATCCACACCACTCAAAACAGGCATTGCCCATGCAGCATGCTCACAGTGTACTCACCTGTTTGTCTGGAGGACCGTACAGTTGCGTATACTGGGGGAGGACCCCATCCACTAGTTTCTCCAACTCCTCCGAAGTGAAAGCAGGGGCCCTTTCCCCAGACACATGAGCCATTGTCGCTTCCAGGCACAGGTCACAGCAGTACTTGCAGTGTAGGTCCTCTCCTGTTGAAGGTCAGGTATCAAGTGAGTGAACAGACAGAAAATGGCGGTCACATCCGCGGCGGTGCGTACCATCACCCCTGGCGTACATCGCCATTGGCTCCTGGGACCCATAGGGCCCAATGTTAACCAATGCAGAATTGCGGCACGGTCTTCGACCTCCCACCGCGACGTTGAACAACGCCAGCGCAGTTACCTCATATCCCCTTGTCCCACCTTACAGGTCAGGCAGCTGCCATTTCAGGAGGCCACATGGTATGAATGTTAACTACATCACACCTGTCTAGGCTGGGAATATAGACAGATACTGGCACATTGCGAATTAATAAAGTTTCTGCAAATAACACATTGTTATACCTCAATGTTGGATGACTCTCTGCTCGCTGTTCTCCTCCATAGGGCACGTCCGAAGGGGCAGGTGATGAGATTGCGGCATCCTCCGGTGTACAGACCCCTGGTGGACCTGTCGACAATGGAAGAGAGACACATCCTAGTTACATACAGACTTGATCGTGCAACAATCCAGGAACTGTGTACCCAGTTGGAACCAGACCTGATTTCATACATCCGTCATCCCACAGAAATCCGTCCTCTAGTGCAGGTCCTGTCTGTACTCCATTTCCTGGCCATTGGGTCTTTTCAAACAACAGTGGCCATGGAATCAGGGAAGTCCCAGCCAATGTTCTCTAATGTGTTTTCCAGAGTGTTGTCTGCCCTGCTGAAGCACATGCGCAGCTACATCGTGTTCCCTCAGGTGGAAGATTTGCCCACAGTGAAAGGTGACTTCTATGCCCTGGGACATATCCCCAACATCATTGGTGCCATTGAGGGTACACATGTGGCATTTGTCCACCCCGCAGGAATGAACAGGTATACAGAAACCGGAAGAGCTACCATTCGATGAATGTGCAGATGGTGTGTTTGGCTGACCAGTACATCTCCCATGTCAATGCCAAGTATCCTGGCTCTGTGCATGACGCTTACATTTTGAGGAATAGCAGCATCCCTTATGTGATGGGGCAACACCAGCGGCACCGTGTGTGGCTAATAGGTGAGGCCAAGGTCCCAATACAGTTGACATAAGTGTCTGGGTATGGGGCTGTTCCTAAGGGTTAGTGTGTGTCTAACAGTTGTCCCTCGACATTTGCAGGTGACTCTGGTTACCCCAACCTGTCATGGCTACTGACCCCAGTGAGGAATCCCAGGACAAGGGCAGAGGAATGCTACAATGAGGCACACGGACGAACTAGGAGGGTGATCGAACGCACCTTTGGCCTCCTGAAGGCCAGATTCTGGTGTCTCCATCTGACACGAGGCTCCCTATACTACTCACCGAAGAAGGTGTGCCAGATAATCGTGGCCTGCTGTATGCTGCATAACCTGGCTTTGCGACACCAGGTGCCTTTTCTGCAGGAGGATGGGCCAGATGGTGGTCTTGTAGCAGCTGTCAAGCCTTTGGACAGTGAAGAAGAGGAGGCAGAAGAAGAGGATATCGACAACCGAAACAACATCATCATGCAATACTTCCAGAAGATGTAACTGCTTCCCACATCTCATACTATTGTTTGAGCTAGCATAAGTCTGTGATTTTCATTTAGTGTATGGACCCTGACTTGTCACTTTGACTTTCCATTTCACAGATCTGGGTCACACTTTGTGCCCTCTGCTATGTTTACTGCTGGCCTACAGCTGTGTAACATTGGTATGTGAACAAGTACATTGACATTGCTATATTCCATAGTTATTGCAATTACACATTTGTGAAAGCACAGACTGACTCCAGATTGTTTTGTGATTGAAGTGTGTTTATTCCTGTGCTAATAAGTGGAGGGGGTTGTAAATTGGGCTGGGGGGATGGTGGAGGAATGTCCATGGCAGAGTCCAGTCTATTTGTTTCACAGGTGCATTGTCCAAAGGGGCATAGGAAGTGGAGCAATGGCAGTTTAAGGATGGACAGGGTGACATAGTGGGACAGAAGGGTGACATTCAGGGGGGTCTCATTTCCTGGTGGGGGTCTTGGCAATGTTCTTTGTCTTGTTCCTGGATCTCAGAGACCGTTTGCGGAGTGGTTCTCCATCTGCAGGGGGTGGGGTGCTAGTGTCCTGTTGTTCCTGTGGCGGTGCCTCCTGTCCACTAGCGCCGGCAGAGGTGGAGGGCTTTTCATCATCCAGGCTAGTGTCAGGGGCCCCTTGTTGTGCCACTGTGTCCCTCCTGGTGCTGAGAAGGTCTGCCAGCACCCCTGCAATGGTGACCAGGATGGTGTTAATGGACTTCAAGTCCTCCCTGATCCCAAGGTAGTGTTCCTCCTGCAGCCGCTGGGTCTCCTGAAACTTGGCCAGTACCATTGCCATCGTCTCCTGGGAATGATGGTAAGCTCCCATGATGTTGGAAAGTGCCTCGTGGAGAGCGGGTTCCCTGGGCCTGTCCTCCCCCTGTCTCACAGCAGTCCTCCCAGCTTCCCTGTGATCCTGTGCCTCTGTCCCCTGAACCGTGTGCCCACTGCCACTGCCCTCAGGTCCCTGATCGTCCTGTGTTAGTGGGGGTGCCTGAGTTCCCTGTAGTGGTGGACACACCGCTGAATGACGTGTCCTGGGGACAGAGGGATGGGCCTGCTGGGTGGGTGCTGTGGTGATGTTTCCTGAGGGGGGAGGCTCTGTGGTGATTTGTGACAGTGGCAGGGGAATCGACTGTCCCGAGGTCCCAGATGGACCGGGCTGGTCATCTTGTTCCAGGCGTGCAGAGCTGCTGTCATCACTGTGGGCCTCTTCTGTGGGGGGACTGGATATGTCTGGCACCTCCTGTCTGGTGACGTTGGGTAGGGGTCCTTTTGGGGTGTAAATGAATAATTTTTGTATGTGTGTGTGCCATCATGTGCAATGGGTGAGTGACCCTCTACTCCAGTGCTTGCATTATTGGCTTGGTCCTTGTGTGATTGGTGATTTTGGGGCATGAGTGAGCCTCTGTACTGGCCATGCTTGGGTGATGGGTGTCCATGCATTGGTGTTACATGCAGGGCATGGTTTTGGGATGTGTGGGTCGTGTTGGTGGGGTATCTGTGGGTTGTTGGGGTGATGGGTGTGAGGGTAAGGGTGGGAGTATGTGATGGCATGCAGTTTGGGTGGGGGGATAAGGTAGTAAAGATTTGCCTTACCAGAGTCCAGTCCTCCTTCTACTCCTGCGAGGCCCTCAGGATGCAGTATTGCCAAGACTTGCTCCTCCCATGTTGTTAGTTGTGGGAGAGGAGGTGGGGGTCCACCGCCAGTCCTCTGTACAGCAATCAGGTGTCTGGAGACCACAGAACGCACCTTCCCCCGTAGGTCGTTCCACCTCTTCCTGATGTCCTCCCATGTTCTTGAGTGCTGTCCCACTGCGTTGACCCCGTCGACGATTCTGCGCCATAACTCCATCTTCCTTGCAATGGATGTCTGCTGCACCTGTGATCCGAATAGCTGTGGCTCTACCCGGACAGTTTCCTCCACCATGACCCTGAGCTCCTCCTCAGAGAACCTGGGGTGTCTTTGAGGTGCTATGATGTGGTGTGGGTGATGTGTGAGGTGGTGTCTGTTGTGATTTGTGTGGGGATGTTTTGGTGTGTGTTGTTTGAGGTGCGTGGATGTTGTGTAAGTGATGGTGTTGTGTGTCTGTGGATGCTGGTGTTGTTTTAGGTAGTGTCTCTCTCTTGCCTGCTTTCAATTTGTCTGGTAGTAAGGGTTTGTGGGTAATGTGGGTGTGTGTTTTATAGTGTTGTGGGTGTGGTGTGTGTATGTGTATCAGGTGTGTGTATTTCGAATTGTCCAATGTGGTTGTGTTTTGTATATGTGTGTGTATTTTGAGCGTGGCGGTGTGTACCGCCAATTGTTTACCGCGGTTGAAAGACAGCTGCGTTGATTCGTGGGTCATGATAGTGTGGGTGTATTCTTGTTGGCGTGACGGTGTCGGTTTTGTTATCACCAGTTTATCACTGACCTTTGGTGTGGCGGACTTGTGTGGGTGTCTGTATTGTGACGGATTCCGGGCTGAGGGTCGTAATACCTGTAGCAGAATTCCACGGCTGCAGCGGTATGTTGGTGGTCTTCTGCACGACGGTAAGCGGGATTTACCGCCAAGGTTGTAATGAGGGCCTAAATAATCTGCCTGAAGGTCCTTAGGAGGTCACACTCCGTCTAAGGTCCTTTTTGAGATACCTATGTATGTCCCTGATCTTGATGATACTGGCGCAGTGACGGCAGACACATCATTTGACATAAATGAACGTGTCGCTGCTTTACAGCAGCTACAGCAGTTTCGTGATGAGAATTCATCTGCCTGTGCTGCCACCTTGGGAATAAGGGATTCGCCAACAACATCTACAGGCTGGATTCCTAAAGTGGAGGATCCAGTATGTGAACAGATTGCTGTGAAAAAGGAATTCAGCCTCCTATAGAGCACTGGTTCCAGTCCTGGGAATACACAGTACCAGAACTGTCATCATAGCGCTGCTGCCTGGTTCCAGAGAGAACAGATTTGTTTCTGTTGACAATGTCAAATTGCACCATGTGGCCAATCCTGCACAATAGACCCAGAGGTCCTTCGGGTATTACCCACTCCCTCTCACTACCTGACAGGATATACCTCTACAAGCAGTACACATAATTTCTGCCAGCACCAATACTACAACTGCATCCTTGAGCTTGGGGAGGTCAGAGAATGAGCTTCTGCTGATTCCTGTCAACACTTCATTGGTGAATATTGTTTGAGATGTTGAATGGTAATATTCCAATTCAAATCAGACAGCTTACATTATCTACTATGAACCAACACAAATGGTTTCACCCACCAGCCCAGCACCAGCTCCTGTGTTTGCACAGACTGCTTCTGGTTATTTCATCGACATTGACAACGTTTCCTCTCACTCATCTGCTTCTACCACATAGACTATATCCTAGGCACTTAAGATGTACATTTGGCTTAAGAAAAATTACTAAATTTATACATTGTATTATCTGTGGATATTGTTGACATTGCTTGCCTTTCTGCTCCGGATTGGTTTCTTTATTTTCTGTTTCCCTCTGATAAATGGTCATTATCTTTCTGAATGCTCTGCTGTTGAGCCGGTGGATGAGGTTTTGACACTTTACCTATCTTCCCATATGGTCCAAACAGACTTGTCCCTTTTGAACATTTCAGCAGTTCCGATTCCAGATGGGATTGTGTGGGACATATATGGTGCTACTAAGGTCATTAAATTCCATGTGTATTTAAATTTTTTGGGAGTGATGATATTACACCTGGTATTGTTTCCAATGATTGGGATGTTAAAACAGTTGATTCTATGCTTTCTGAGCTTGAATATAACACTGTATTTGAAAGTGATGATGTGTATATGAACACAGCGAATTATGGGCAAATATTTTGTTATCACTGTTACGGACATTCCTTTCTACACCGAATCAGTGTTCCAAGATTAGTTTACAATTGCGCACAGTGGGAAAATTGTTCTATACCACCTGTGGGAAGTCCCAAAACATATGTAGACAAGTTTGCATATTTTAATGGACATGACACCAGCAATGCTGTGTCATAATATTTCTAACTGCTGCCCTCCAGAATGGGGAAATTATTGTTAGCCGACACCAAATAAATTTACTCAGATTCATTTGTTTCTCGTCTTGCAGTGGAAGTCTATGAGTATTGAAAAAGCACTATTGAATTAAAAAGTGTATTGGGAACAAAAATTGGCAAATACAGGATAGGGAAGCCTTGTTTAGAGCATGCCTTATTCCCAGCAAACATCATGTTTAGGGTTAACAGGAATAAAAGAATTGGACGCACCCGGTATCCCCTCACCTGCTAAATTTCCCAATTGGCAAACATTTTCAAATCTCACGAAGAATAATTAACTGCTTGGGTTTAGAATAGTACCCTTTATTTTTCACTTTCGAGTCCTGGCTGGTGGTTATTGTGGTCAGTGGATACAAATGAGTGCCAGGCACGTTTTGTTCATTCTTCCGGGGGGTTCAGAGTATGCCGGCCAGATCCTCGCTTTGTTTCGGCTCAACATTCAGGTACTGTTACTACATACAGTGTGGGTAAACTGTACCAACAATGACTGCGTTCCGCCACCTTTAAATCTGTAAAAGAACACCTTAGTCTCCAGTCTGAGGAAGTTCATCTACAATATTTATTTCTTGTTATGACCCAGGAAGCCACGCTCAAAGCTTTTCCTGTATGCTATATATAACGAGATCTGGAAACTTTCCCAGATAGAACCTGCTGCACATTTAAGACATATTGATAAGGAAAACATGGAAAAGGATTTAGCTGTTGTTGATAATGGCATGAACATGCTGTGCAACAGAATTTATACCTTAAATAATATTGTGTAATCTGATTTGTCCTTCGTACAACATGGACAAAGCCCGCTGCATTCTGTCATGCAGTTAAGTTGGTCTCTGCAGGTTCTCAAAAGTGGCCACGTGCCCTTGAAGCACATTAATGTTACTCATTTGTTTTTCGCTTTCAATTTGTCCGGACAACAACAGATAATGGCTAAAAAAGAAGCAAGTTAAATCATGCTTAACATTGAGAAATTAGAAAAGTTGCCTTTCTCTGTAGCAGAAATCCCCTTGCCTGTATGGGTAATACATGGAGTAATAAATCTGCCCATTTTCACCTTTTGTTTCACAAAAATGCTTAAAGCATTTTGCAGTAGGCAGGTTTGAGCAGCTAGGAGACAGCTACATACATGAGGCCTGGGGGCTGCCTTTTGATTGTAAGTATACGAATGGCGAAACAGAGGTCTTTCTGAATGTGAGACTACTGTTAGTCATTCTATGATTTGTAAACAGGTGTCCTTGCACGGCCTTTGTAATACAGAGGTTGCAAATTTGGCATGCTATCTAAAGGGTACTCCCGTTTCTTTGATTTGTCTAGTATTTCAGGTACTTTTTAATGGAGGTTATGTGATTCTGAACAATAAAAACTGTTGCGGAATGAATCAGGGAATTTCATCTGTGATTTCAGTTACTCAAATGGTAAATTGTTGTGCCCATTTTTTATTCACCCCCCACACAAGAGATAAAAGTGGCAGACTTGTGGCCCTACATTGCTACTTCTAATGTAAACTTTGACAAACTGAGCAGACTACAGACGCTATTATTCCAAAAATATGTGGCCGTGACATCAGCCAGGGAGACACACGATATCCACGTAGCACGGTCATCTGCTGAGATACAATCCCTATTAAATACCAACTTCCCAAAGCATTTTGGAGAATTGGTAAGCAGAATATTCAATGCATCGAATGCTGCGGGGATTGCACACTTTTTTAAGGCTCTCAGTTCTGGATTTGTTAGCACCTTCCAGATCGTGTTTGAAGTAATACCTGTAGCCATAAACTCACTCTTTTCGAGTGTCTTTGGCATGCAGTGGCTGTTCTCTCACAGCCAAAAGGAGTGATGGAGCTACCACCAGCTGTGTCGTGATCGCATGATGCAGTATTTCAGAGCTTCCTTGCTTGGGGAGCTACAGGTAGATTGGTCTTTCACATTCAGACCAGTCTTGACGTGTGTCCAGCCAGTTTTCCATTGTATCTAGTGCATCTTCGAATGTGCACCTATGGTATGTCTTGCCATGCAGCCTGAACCTTCTGTGGGCAAGAATCTGTTAATGTTCTCAATGAGGGTTCATTCACAAACATGCCCCTTGAGACTGAATTGATTCATAAGGCATCCTATTAGACACCGCTTGAGATTTGCTGGCTCCAACGACATCTGGCACAACGGACAGTGCTACCTATGCCGTTCAATCTGTGCTGGAACCTTCTACACACTTCTGCTCTGTGGATTCTTCTGCCAATACTGTGATCAACTTGCCACCAGTTGAAATGGAGTCCTTTCTGGTCTTGATCTCCCTTGATGACATGGTAGATTTTTTGCAAGAACATCGTTATTGTTAGAATTTGACTATTGGCTTTTTCTCAAAAAGTAAATTGTGACACCAAACTGGCTTTTAATTTGGCCTGCTTGTTGAGCTTGTCGACTTCAACATTGTCTCTTATGTATGTTTTTAGCTATGCTTTTAGAGTTTCTTACACTTTTATTAGAGCAATTTTTACATTAGGGCTTGGACCTCGCACCCCTGTTCCAGCAATAGGGGAGTGTGTCATGGATCCATTTTAGTTAGTCACTTGGGCATAGTGATAGCTTAGCTTAGGCTTGCCGCCTGTGCCTTTTACCTAGTAACTATGCTCTATATTTCTGTACTCAATTTTTATTCATGTTATTATTGCTCCTTTGGTGGCACTGTTTTAGTTTCATTAACAGATGCTATTCTGCAAAAGCGTCATTATCGGTGCTATGGATGAGATACTTTGTATCCTGTTCTTTTCCTTGGAATCACAAGAACAGAATGTGAGACACAAAATAATAATTTGTGTTGCCGGCCCCAAGACTGCGTAAGAAGTCCAGCGCTTAGGTACATACTCACATCAGACTTCTGTGCATGAGCATAAACATGTCTCCTATAAAAGCATTTTGTAGGACAAAGGTCATTAGAGGGGATTCCAGCCAGAATTTCCATCCATGCTTCATGCCAGTTTTTGGTTGACCTCAGCCTTTGTGTCTCCATGGATCCTGATCTGGAGACTGGCGGCCTGACCTTATACCAAGGTAACAGGGGTGGGGTGTGCTTCATATGGACACTGCACGGACAGATGTGGCTTACATCACCATGCTCTTGCTTAGGAGCTGGAGATTGGGCTTTTAGGTAGGAACTGTATGCTCATATTATGACAATATGTTGGGGTTGTTCATATTTACACCTCTAATTTTCACAATCCTGATTTTGTTATTCCTCATTATTTTAGTCATTGCAGCTCATGCATCTTATCATAGATTGCAGTCTTTTCAATAAATGTGTTGAAAACTGTCCTGCATTTCTTTTTTTGCCTATATGGGTGTGAAAGACTCGTATATGGAGAGAAAAGGGTAAAATTTGCTTCAACATGATTTTCCCTGAGGGGTTTTCTGAGTTCCCTGCGGGCTGCCACAAATCACCTTTAACGGTTGGGTTTTTGTGAGGATCTGCTAGTGAGCCAGGCGGGTTGGGCCGGCAGCTGCCAAATGGTGTGGGAATGACTCAGTCACCTACAACGCAGAGGTGATGTCACCCCAGATCCAGCAGTCTTTTTGGAGTACGAGAGTCCTCATGACAACAACGGCGCAGAGTCGACAGTGGCGCTGGTTCCGGAGTCGCTCTGGAGTTGATGTGCTTGGTTTCTGTTTGGTTACACCACAACTCAATCCCAAGGGCCCAGGAACTGGATTTGGCACCACTTGGCAAGTCAGGACTAACAGCAAGAGAACCCAGGTGCTAGCAGATGAAATCTTTGATGTCACTGAGACTTCTTAACTGTACAAAAATGGACCTCATCACCAGCTCCTTAGAACACTTTCTGACCTGTGTAACAACAAAAGAGGGTGGAATCTACTGTCTGAAACCTGAGAGGAGACGTGCAATGCATGACCTGCTTTCACTTACACCCAAGACAAACATGTGGACTATAATGGTTAGCCAGCCTGAAAATCCAGATCAGCGGACTGTCACTGCAAACCTATTTGGCTTTGGTGCGACATTCCTGGACAGAGCCTGCTGCTTTGCCCTGCTGGAGGAATCCATACTCCAAAAAAGACTAAGGGCCTGCTTTAGAAATTGGCAGATGGGTTACTCCGTCAAAACGGTGACGATATCCTGTCCACTGAAATCTAAATCTCATTAAATCCTATGGGATTTAGATTTTGTTGGACAGGATATCCATCACCATTGTGACGGAGTAACCCATCCGCCAAGTTTGAAATTGGTCCCTAAGCCCAAAGGTACAAATCTTGACAAGGTGAAGGCACCAAAGGTCTCCCACTGATGAAAGGACTTATCTTAACACCTACAATAAAGGGTTTTCTGTGGGGATAAATCAGCATGATGATGCGCTGGGAAAAAGGTGTATGATGGACTTTTGGAACTTGGGTATGCACGACACATGATGCACTTTCTGCATGGAGCACTTTGAGCTGTGGAGAACGCATGATGAATAAAGGACTGGTTCACTGGAACAACGGAGCATGAGGCACCTTTTTTGCATGGATCTCTTAGATCCTTGGGGACGCATGTTGGTTGAATATGGAAACTGATTAGGTGGAGTGAGGATAATGGCCCACGATGGCTCACTGTGAAGGAAGGACAGTGGCTGAGGTAGAAGGACACCAGTTTTACTTGCTAGAACATAGGATGTATGATGCACTTTGTAAAATTGTGATGCATTTTAATAAGGATAATAATTAGGTGCTGTATGGACGAAGGGTCTAGATGGAATACCGTGATGGAACAACCGGCGGTTGTTATAGAAAATGATGCAACCACCCATTAAACATCTTTTTTTAAATTCTACATTGTTTTACTATATTTTGGATGCGGTTTTGGTAAAATAGGCATCAGGGGATGGGGAATGAGTCGCAATGAGTTGGTACGATTTGACTATATAATGACATTTTAAGGTTCTGGGGAAGTTGAATACATGGATGCTCCTACACTCATACACAGATGCGTTTTCTTTAACATTTTATCCCCTTTTTAATTCTCTTTTTATAATTTGCATGTACACTGAGATGTAATGACTTTAAATATTCAAACATCAATTAAAGAAACAAATCAGCAACTTACCTGTGTGAGTAAACTGGGCTGATTGCAGAAGTCACCTAACTTTTTGCCCCCATTTTTCACTTTTTGCTGGTGTTTTCATGACTCTGATGGTGCCCTGGGTACTGCTAACCAGCCTCAGGGCCTGTGCTCTGATTTAAAAAAGAATGCAAATTAAGCTAATTATAAGCGGCAGTAACAACCTACCTATAAGTCCATAGTATATGGTAGGGCATGTAGGTTTAGGGACCCAAGCTTAGGTAGTGCCCCCATAGGTGCACTGATGAGGTGCCTAGTGTCATTTTAAAGCCAGGCCTGCCTTGCTGGCTGCTTTTAAACTAAATTTGACTCTGGAATTAAAAGTACTCCCAAAGTCTTAAACTACCTCATTTTTACATATAAGTCGCCCCTAAGGTGTGCCCTAAGTGCCCCTAGGGTTGGGTGATATGTAACTATAAGCAGGGACCTTATAAAAATTGTCTTATAAGCCCTGGTGAGGTAAAATAGGCAAATTGTATTTTTTCCTCACAGTGGTAAATGGGCTCCATACGTTAAAATGGGGAGACTTTGGGCCATATTTATACTTTTTGGTGCAAAACTGCACCAACGCAGTTTTGCGTCAAAGATTTTTACTGCTGGCTAATGCCATTTCTTTGCGCCGCTTGGGCGTCAAATTTATACTTTGATGCACGGCGGTGCAAACCACAGGTGTGAGTCATTATCTTTTACTCAAACCAATGCATGACGTCGTAAAGAAAAACAACGTTAATGTGGCGGAAATGACTGTGAGACGGTTTACGACGTCGCAAACCGGAAACACACTGTTTTTTTACGCAATTGCGTAAAAAAGCAGCGCAAACACAGCAAAATGTGCTAAAGTGAGCCAAAATGGATCCCAGATGACTGCACAGACCCCAGGAAGATGACAACAGACCAGGAACCAGCCAGGAGGACACACACAAGACCCAGGAGAGGGAGAAGAAGAAAAGGAACTGTTTGTCACCTCTAAATTGCCAATTAGTAGGAGAGAGGCAATATGGCAGCAAATTGTTGACAAAATAAACAGTGTGGCAGAAGTACGGAGAACAGTTATCGAGTGCAAGAAACATTGGCATGAAAGGCAAGCGCAGGACCAAGGAAAAGATGGTCAGGAACAGGAAGGCAGCACTGCAGACTGGAGGTGGGAGTCCAGTACCGCAGGAGGACCTGGACCACATGGAGGAGATGGTGGCAGCCGTCATCCCTGAGGAGATCGCCACAGGGATTCAAGGACAGGACAGCGCAGACTACCAGGAGACAACACAGATGCAGGGTAAGTCGCATGGGGAACTAAAATGCTTAATTGTTAACTGCAACCGGGGGGGGGGGACATACCTACTACACAATGCATGTAAGTCATGATATTCAGCGAGTGGCATGGGTAAAGGGGCACGGTACAGGGGCATGGCCCATTCAGAGGAAACCTGGGGCACGGTACTACACTACACCAACAACCTGTGCATGGGGGTATGCTGCCATGCAAAGGATGTTGGAAAGGTAAAGCCAGGCCAGGAGGGTAGGTTACAACGTAAAACTGGCCTGCTGTCACACGTCAGACAGTATTCTCGCTACATGAACTAGGGCCCAATTAACAATCTCAGGCCATATCTATAAGTGGAATTTAACATTGACAACAGATGCCACTACCACCTCTGCTGTGTGTGCAGGTCAAGTAGCTAATGGCAGTAACGTCCCCATGGATCAAACACACCCAAATAGTGGGTTCAGGATGATAAAGTTATCAATACCCTGAAATCAATGCAAATGTTCCAATCCTGTCAAATGTGATTGTCCATAGTTGCTACAAACATCAGCCATTGTCATAAACATTATGAGGTACACAGCACTAATGTCATACCCATGCTGCATATGTCAGGGTACACCCTATGCCTGGGTCGCAATAGCTCCAATGACACCATGCAACATCCCAAATGTCATACTGCTCAGACTACAGCAATGAGGGGGGGGACATATGTAACTGGCCACAGAAATACACCTGCACAGTCAAAGGAGGAAATGGAACACTGCTTGGACCATCAGTGCAATCCAATGTAGCACACATTTCCCAACATCAGCAGTAGACACTACCAATGTTGACACCCGTATCGTGCCATGCCAATGCAATACATAGTATATGCTAGGTCTCAGCAACATATAGGTGGATGTGAAATATCAGAGACTGGGTCAGTTCCCGAATGTTAAGTGTGGTGCAAGAGCCATCAGAACACCCACAGCCAGTGAAAGGCCTCCCCATGAGAATGGAAGTAGACAGAGGGTTGAGTAGGACAAGAAGGTGGAACTTAACAAATAGGCCAGAACCAACACCTAGAGGATGTGATGCTGACAAGTCCCCAAACTGACCACAATACATGTGACATGCAGGTGGGGCATAGGCCTGGGAGAATGCTAATATGAAAGACAGGAACAATGACCAGGAACTAATAGGAAGGCAGGCATGTCACAATACAAATTCCACAACACATACACACTAATTGTACCATATCTCATTGCAGAGGACGATGGCTGTCCTGCGGATATGCCTGTCCAGGACTACCCTGATGACATGGATGACGAGCTGACAAACATCAGCCAGCAGACCCTCCAAGATGTCCTTGGGACCCTCCAGACCCCTCCTTCAGTCACAAGGAGGAGCACAGAACTAGCAGCCATAACAGAGGACCCACCCACCACCCCAATTGTACGACCTGCCAGCTCCAACAGAGCTGAGGACTCTGACGACACTGGCACCAGCTTTGAGAGAGAACTGTAGTTGGAGTACAGCGGGAGCTGGCCAAGGAGGTGCAGGTGGGGATGGAAAATATGGCAGCCAGCCTAGAGGGGGTGCGTTTTTGCATGATGTCAACTGCAGAACGGGCAGCAGCCATGCAAGGGCGAACACAATCTTGCAGGAACTTGAAAAAAGGTTGAAGGAAATCAGCACAGCTGTAAGAGAGTTGACACAACACCTACAACAACAATCCTGTCAATGCGTGTACAAATGCAATATTGAACCCCTCAGGGCCGACCTGGCTGCCTACCACAGTGATGTGGCTGCTATACTTAAGAACCAGCAGCTCCTCCTTGCTGCAGTACTGCCCTTCATAGCCCCACAGTTGGCAGCTACCGGGATGTCTGACTCCACGTCTTCAAACACTGAGGTGTGTGTTGCCCCTTCACAACCACCACCACCGAGGGCAGAGGAGACAACACACACATCAGAAGATGAAGACGTGGAACAGATCACCTTCACCCATAAGAGTACCAGGTAGCACTAGTCCCTGCCACATGGTCACCTATTGCCAAGGTCTTGTGCTTTGTAACATGCCAGTCTTGCAACAACTTTACTCAAGCACTGTTCTGCAGCCCCCTGTTTATCTTGTCACCCTGCCCTGTGATTGTCTCTCACTAACTCACTGGCAAATCCTGTCCCTCTGCACTGTCTGACACTTCACCCCAGCATGTCCAATTACATGTCCTTTTGCACTTGTGTAGGATCACAATGGAAGGTGTCACACTAATGGACTCACAATCATGGACAATGTACATCTAGCACTACCGCACTTTCAAATAAATAGCACTTACACAACAACTTTGTCTCTGTGTAATGTGACACATCAACCGTGAGGGAGATCAGTGATGTTTACCTCAGGTCAATGATTATAGATTGCCAATATACCTGACCTGAAAGAATGTTGGCTGACAACTATGCACAATGGTCTGGATTGTACCATCATCTGCCCTTTCTGAGGCTTAATTCTGAGGAAAATAGAAACTATATACCATAATGCTGTGTTGACAGAATAACGCTTCCTCAAGGGATGTCTAAGCCAAAAAGTATTGCCTTCAACTTTTTCTTCAAGCCAAAATGTACGTATGTGACATTTGACCCAAATTTTAGCTAACACACACCATACTGCATGAATGAATGTGTATGAGTTTACGTACAAATATGTAACTGCGCTGAACATTGTAACAAATGATAGGTGTGAGTTATGTATACCATACTACATGAGAGCATACTACCACTCACCTTATAAGGACACTTTGGGATCCATAGTAACCTTGAGTGGTGGGTGCAATGGATGGCCGAATCTTAGCAAAGTAGCTTTGGTGTAGCTGCCAAAGTAACTTGGTTGCAGGATGGGACATAAAAGCTAATACTAAAGAGACACTGTTCACTCATGCCAAGGCCCGGATCCCCAAGCATATGACACACACTGTAAAGGGTTACCTAAATATTTATTAAACAGTAAAAACAGAAGCTAAAAGCAGGGGAAACACCTTACCTAACCTAACCCATCCTAACTACACATTACCCACAACTGGCCCTAACTAACCTAAGCTTAACTTACTTATCACATTTAACAAAATGATCTAAAAAACAACCCTCCTTATATGACGGGACACACGGAGGACAACATATACTAACCTAAACACATACTATCTTATACTACACAAATATATCTATTTTTGTATTTTTATATTTCAATATGTTTTATTTTTGTTTTTTAAAACCCCAAAACCCCAACATCATCCCCCACCCCCCACCCACTACTACTAACTAAACTAACTAGCCTATTCTAACCTAACACTAAGCCCCCTAAACCCACTAATGAAAAGAACCAGGAAAGAGGAGGGAGGGGAGTGAATCATGGCTGAGGGTATATTGTTTACAAGTTTGCCCTCCACAGGGTCTTTTTTTATGGCACGCACCTTCCTATTCACTTGTGCCACCTCCTGCTGCAGCCTGGTCATTTTCCTCAACATACGGTCCAAGTTCTGTTGCATCCGCTGAAAATCTGCTGGGTCAATGACTGCAGCAGGGGTGGTCTGGGTGCCAGTTGAAGAAGTATGTCCCCTTGTCGGTGCCATGCCTGTAGGAGGAGGTGCTGGTGGTGCTGACAGTTCCCGGAGCAGTGTAGGTTGATGGCCCTGCAAATGTGCCTACTAAGGTTGTTGCCTCCTGGGTGGTAGTGGTGGTGCTGGTGGTGGACATGGAAGGGCCCCCTTGGGCAAATGCCCTCCACACTCCGGAGGCTCTTTCATTGTGATAACGCCTTGCCATGTTGCGGAACCCAGACTCCACATCCAGAATGTGGCGGTAACGCATTGCCCTGCGCTGAAACTCCTGAATCTGGATGGGATTCATATTGGCAGCTGTTAAAACAAATATAAAACCAAACATTAGGTACTTCATTGTGTGATATGGCTCCAGAAGTAAATCAGACAATACATCTAATGTACCAGAAACAGCCCATATCATCATTTAGATCACCGATTGTCCCTGAGGAAGTACATGCCAATGCAGCCTACACATGCCCTATCAAACAGCACAGCAATACTCTAAAAGATGGGTAACAACTTGAATGACCTATGCATCTTTGTTCAGCCATTTGTCACGTAAAGAAAATGCTGCAAGTCCTCCACCACTGACAGGCCAACTAATGACTATCTTCTGGATGACCATCAAGGGCCACAAGATCTGCGAGTTGTAAATGGAATTGCCAGGATAGAATGCAGTTGCTAATCATGAGATTGGGTATCCTAGGTTTGGACAAGTGACTTACAGACTTACATGTCTGTGTATTAAACTTGGATCATCAGTCCTAGGTAGGTACACTTTTCACAACCCTCCTCCTGTGCCTGAGGGGGGTGGGCAAGCAACAAATACTTTCAAACATCAAGGACACCCAGGAAGCTTTGGACAGCTGTACATCGGTTTGGGCAGTCCACCACAGGTAAGGAGGATGTCCAACTAGTATACACACAAACCTTGGACAATCCCATCCACACTTATGCTTGGAAATGCAGACAATTGTCAACATAATTTCCTACCAGTAACACATGACTTACAACAAGCAGATAGATCTGGCCATGAGCTGCGTGCACACCTAGGATATTGTACTCAAGTGCCTCATACACGTAGCACAACATGTGGAACTACATGCTGCTAGGAAGTCAAACATACAGTCAAACATGTTCATTAGTGAATAGGGAAGCTGAAGCCTGTGGGTAAGACTTTGGCATCCCTATTCTGTGGGAATCAGGGTCTGACTTGCTAACTAAATCACAAATATGGTCCTCTGCTACAATTTCTGAATTTAAGATTTATCCACAAAAGTCATCCCTATTCACATGGCCATGCCTACAGGACTGCCCTACAATCCCAAATTATGACTATACGCTAATGATTGCCCAACTCAAAGATGGTAAAAAAATGATACTCCACTCATGGAACATATCCGATCATTGACCAGCGCATCACACCTTGTTATGTGTCCAAAACACATGAGTCAATCACACAACAGCAACAAACACAACACAGAACAGAAATATCAACACTTACTGGAGATGTCTGGGTCCGCAAATCGAGCCACCTCTCCGATAGTGTAGGGGGCAGGTCCACCTGTAAAGCATGGAAGGGAGAAATGTGCTCAATATCTGTGCAGTGTACAACACTTCCAAATACAAATACTATGTGTAAGATTAAATCAGAAAGTCAAGCCTCTCAGACATGATGATACTGCATCTGACATACCACTGCAAACCTGTACAGACCCGGGCACTCCAGTGAGTGATACACACATATCTACACACATGCAGTGGCCCTAACTATCATGTGGTGGCAAACATGCTCCATCATTTGTTTTCAGACTCATTCATGGAGTGTATTCCTTTCATCATGTGTATCCATGAGAGACATGCAAAGCCACTTTCCTGGAGGTCTGCAATACCAGTCACCCAGCTATTGTGACTAAGACCAATGTAAAACACACAGGTACAATGTACAGAGTGCCAAGGACAGTTGTTACCCCTCAATTTGTATCATTTGCTTCATTTTATGTGCCACAGCTATGGTAAGTTGCACCAAACATTGAGATATGAACCCGTGTGCGTTACTTTTGGCATCCATCCCTAATTTAATTGTGGCACTAGAAAGTCCAAATATCAGTCTAAGATGTTACCTGAGGTCAGCTATAACTTGTTACGTATGTGTCAGAATCCAGTTCAGACATGTATACGAAAAAATTGAGGGACACATTATTTTTGAAAATATCTGGATTTAAAACATGTCTTGCCTGGTACACTCACAGACCATGCATAAAACATATGTTAGAGCCACATTTGCATCATCTATTGACGTGAAGGCAGCACTAATTTACAGGCTCCTGTTGTGTTTTGTGAGTTAGTGCAGCTGTTGCTTCAACAAATGACGGTAATGTGTAGGAAATATTGAATAACTCACGACAACTGCCTGCAGCATATGAACAAATCTGCTACTGTCACTACAGAGCATTTAAATGTGCACATTACTCTGAATTGTACTCACCAACAGGGCCACCAATCACAATCCCCAGGTGGTCCAGCAGGCCTTGCTCCCTGGCAACCAGGTCAGCCCAACGGTGTTTCAGCTGGTGGTCGTTGCGCAGTGTGTTGTAGATTCGCTTGAGAGGGTACAGGACCTTTGCTCACCGGAGCCTCCTTGCCTCTGTGTGATACCCCTGTATCACACACCCACCTGCTTCTATCATTAAGGGTAGGAAGTGGCACACCAGCCACATAAATCCCTCCAGCTCCTCCTCTCCCATCCTGCCAAGACAAGGCCTACCCAACATGCTTGCACAGAAAAAGGGAATAAAGGAGTACAGAGGAGAATGTAGGGAAAGTAGGAGAGGGAAATGAAAAGAAATTAACAGAAAACAGCCCAACTATCCCCAAACTAACACTACCCACAACAGACTCCCCACAGTACAAAGACAAATGTATACACCAGAAATGACAAAAAATACACTTACACGGGATACCACAGACTCTTAGGAAACACAAAAAGACAATTTAGAGACCACACAGGAAACAAAATCACAAAATGCACAGAGAGACAAGTCAAAACACAGCCACACAGTCAGGAAATATCACAGACTGCAAAGTGAAAGTGAAAGTACACCCACTGTACCAATTCTGTAAACAGGATATCCTATTACATCACTTCCTCCCTCAAATGCGGGGCATTTTTATTCTTATGCGTCAAAATATTATTATTTTCAAATATGTTTCATACTTAAACAATTTTATGGGGTACAGTGTGGGAATTACCGCTCAGGGCCAATGGATGTATCATGGCAATGAGCGTCATTTTTCGACACATATGCGTAATTTTTTACATGTGTGTGTCTTTTTTGACACATATGCGTCAAAATTTCTGTCTTTGACTGGGTTTGGGTAATTTCTCATATGTAATAGTACATGACAGGTGTGACAATACAGAGATAGGCTGATTGCACCTACATTGTGCATTCCGGTGTATGGGCACATGTGACAGATCATACTTCTGCGGACCATGATCCTCTAGTTGTTGTACTGGATTTGCACTCTTCACTGACGCAATAGATGGCTAAACGTGTGGAATACAATTAGGTATTACCCAGTTTGGGCATGTTTTGCGTCAATAGAGGATAGCAAGGCTATGCAACTCAATACAGTAACTCAATGCCTATGTGTCAATGTGTGTGAATTGGCTCTTACTAATGTAGTTGTCCCACTGTGTGAACATCACAAGACGCGTTTTCTCAAATCTGCTTGTATGCATGTGGAGTCAATGTTTCCAACCATCAGATGCTATTCAGTGTGGAAATGAGAAAGGAAATGTGTTTGTCATACATGTAGCAAAAAATGCTGCGTGAACTTCCTAGGTTTTTTGGGACATAAGCCTCACCAATGACAAACCATGCCCAGGATAGGTAGAAGACGGTTGATCATGGCAATGTTCCAAGACTGAGCCATCACATGTCCTGGAATGTTGGATACTACTTCCTAGGCACTTGTTTGTATACTACCCATGAGTCAGGCATTGGATAATGCTATGTGGTTACGGTGTTTGTGACACCGAGTCCCAAATACAAACCACAAATGTCATGTCACGCCACAATTGGAGTCATATAAATGAGCCATGTTTCTCCTGTGGCAGTGGAGGACCAGCAGACCAAGCAGCACGTGTGCACATATTTCCAGTGGTAAATTGCACAAAGGTGTCCGGTTCAAGTGTGTGGGGCCATGTGTAGCCTGAGTCATTATTGGGGTCCATGTTGTGACAGTTATGTGCAGGTCTAGTCATGAGTCTGTGGAGCCATTTCCTGCGTTTACAAAGTATCCTTCACTGCTGAATTGAAGGAAAGCCGAAGAGGAATTGAGAACACACATTGGAATAGTCCAGCCATGGCACTGCAGACGTGTTATGAGACTGAGGCAACCTTGGTGTGCTGACAAAGTTAATGGATCAGGAATTTTAAACCGGCAGGTTTACTCACAACATTTGTACACAGGGTGGCCTCTAAAATTCCCTCTGCAGCCGGGAACATCAGTGCCTCTGTGCTGATTAATCTCACAGCTATTCACCACGCAAGCCCCATCAATATGTTGGGGGCAATGTGAATCATCACGTGGACTGTCATGGTCCTAACATGTGTTGACATTTCATGGACATTATCTGACGTTGTTTGTTGTGCTGTAGGCACCATACCCAATCCATGCATACAGCCATGGTACACTCTCACTATCTGTCACTCATGCATACATAAAACCCAGACAAGGGATGGGCCATGATTAGGCTATTTGAAGAAAAGTTCCACTCCATGATACGATGAGTAAACTGATTTTGCTATACAATGTATTTTAGTATTCATTGTAGACCTACCTGACACAATACCCCAGCAGGAAAGTGAGGGCTTGGAAAGCAACTATGAGACAAATGTAACCACAGGGAACCTTTATGGTAACGTAAAGACAGGAACCAGTGAGGCTAACTGGATGCAGGGTCAATCAGGAACAAAAATGTAACAAGGCAAATACACAGTGAGCAGACTGAGACTGGTCAAAGCTGGAACAACACTGTGGAAAATTAAAACTGTGCTTGTCCTGTGTGTTGGAACGTAACACAATAACCCAAGGCCTGTGTTACACAAGTGTTTATACGGCAATGCATAGCAGGGATATACATATGATGGCAGCTTCTATGCTGTTCCAGGGAGCTGCAAGGGCAGTGCACGTTCAAATGGCTGGTCTGCATGGAGGTGCTCACAGGTGTGTACAGCTTCAGTCTCTCACATGTCCTGTAGGTGAAAGTTCAAAGGGCCAACAGTACCTTTTACATGGGAAGCAATGTACAGGTGATTACAGGTCCTACAGACTACAAGGCAGTGCATTATTCAACCAGAAGTCCATGCAGACAGAAGAACAATGACTATGGCATACCATACTAAAGAGGGAAGCACACTGGATTCAGAATGTGAGTCTGGGTGTGTATAGATGAGGGATTACCTGGGTATACATATTCCATTTCCAGGGCACGCTGAAGAAGGGTGGGGTTAGACAGGGAACATAGCCGTGGCAGGACTTAAGACCTGGGGTGGCATGTGCAAGGGATGTCTTGTGAGCAATGCTAGTCATACCTGGGGCACCCGTGCTAGCCATTTGCTGCTTATATAGAATTCTTGTCTCACATACTCCTTGCAAAGATAGCTGATGTAACACGTACTGATGTCAAGGGTCTGGTCATACTTTCTTGTCACCAATGCTATAGCACATCCACTGCCTCATGTCTGAGGCATTTTATTACCTTATTGACTGATGGTGTCTTAGTTGTGTGCCATATGCCGAAATGAACCATGTTGCCAACATGTATGTGTCAAATAGCTGTGCTCCTCTGATATTGCCCTTCAAATGTTAAATGGACAGGATATATGTCATTTACAGTGTGTGCGAAGTTGGGTGTACATTCATACCCATCAAATGTGATGTGGATTTTTCTGTATCCTAATCTATATTTCTGCAATGCTCCATGAGGCTACACTCTGATTCTGATTGTTAGGGATAATGTTGTGCAAGAATGATTACCCAGACCATGATATAGTGAATAGTATAGGTGTTTATTGACATATGGTAAGACAGTGGTGACGGATGAGTCGAGTTAAAATAATTTTTGGACAATATGTTGCCTCCGACGCAATCCTGCAGCTATGTTTGGATGGTCTCTCTCATGTTGATGGACAGCATCCTCCTCTTCCTCCTCTTCAGGCATTTGTGGGTTGGGTTCATATAGGGGAATGTTCCTTCTTGCACATATGTTGTGCAGGATGGCACAGGTCAAAATGATTTTGCACACCATTTCAGGTGAGTATAGGAGGCTGCCTTGCACCTGAATCTTGACTTCAGGATGCCAAAGGTCCTCTCGACTATGGTTCATGTCCTCCGATGTGCCTCATCATAGGCATGCTCTGATGCTGTGCTTGGGTTTGCAAATGGGTTCATGATCCATGGCTGGATTCTATACCCCTGATCGGCTGAAAGAGAAAATGAGTGAGAACATGTTGATGTTGCTTGCACCATGATTATCACTTTGCATGGCAGTTGCTCTCTTGTGTTGTCTATGACTCATCTGTGTTTGTGTTATTGTGTGGAATCCTCGGCTTCTAGGATGTACCATCAGCATTGGGTTGTTTCCTTATCTGAACGGGTGCTTGGCTGATTGACCGGATGTCAGCAGTATTTTTGTAGAGTTGCAGTACATTGTGTACTCCCTTGCATTATGTCATGTGAAAGAGGTCTCCATGTGTCTTAACTGAGGGTGACATGATACTTCCATACACAGAATCAATTCCACAGTGGTGGTAACACAGTTGCATCTTCATACCCTGGACATCCCATCCAATTTCACATATGCAATAGAATTAGTTAAACATCAGTGAGACCCTTAGATTTGGCTAAGTGACAATGTACAACACATCTCCGTACGTTGTCAGCACTGACGTGTTGACAATTGACTATGCACAAATTTCACATGTGTGACAAATTCTCTGTAGACCTAGTTCTCTGCCCTTGCCAAGTCGACACCGGTTCTAACATGTACCTATACTACTGAACATGTTCTAGTTCAGCTGACTAACTTGGTTGTGAGGTTGTCATTTGGAGTGTCAGAAGGTCCGTATGCCTGTACATCTGTTGTGTGTATGTGAAATTATCTCAATCCGTATGTGTAGGAATGTGCACTTTCAATATTGTCACATCAATATGTGTTCTTCGCACAGTCCACTTGCTTATTGGTAGTGGGCAATGTGAGAGCAGAAGTGATGTGAGATATTGGTACATCCTCAATGATTCCATGTCACCTTCATTGTAGTCATCCTCATGCTATTTGTGTCCTGGTGTTTGACCTGCAGCAAAACACATTACACACCCCTTACACAGTACGTATTGGTTGGAAGGGTGTTTGATTGAGTGTTATTGATGTGATATTGAAAGATTAATCTTCCAATTTGTACTGCCAGTTGAGGCCATGTCATTGTCATTGTGTTGTTTTAAATTGTTCCCTTGTGTCTGTGGAGTGGCATCTGCTGTTATTTGGTTCTGTCATTTGTCCATAGGTGTGTATCCAAATGGGTCAGGATATCACACAGTCCTAGCAGTGTCACAACCTCATTGTCTTCCTGGTCAGGTGTCAATGTAGTGGTGTATGTGTTGTGTGTCCTACAGGGTTGCTGTATTGTGTGTATATAAGTAGGTTTCTGTACTTGCCAACAAGTAGGCCATTTCCATATCGGCCATCCTGGAAGTGTTTATTGATGGTGCAGTGGCGGAAGATGAATGAATCATGTACACTCCCAAGATACTTTGCCACAATGTTGGTGATCAATCCCCGGTGATCGACAATGGCCTGCACATTGATGGAATGTGTGTGCTTCCTGTTGCGGTATAGATGTTCGGTTGCAGCAGGTGGCACAAGGCGTACATGTGTGCAGTCAATGGCACCAAGCACGTGTGGGAAGCCGTTGATTTGATAGAAGCCCTGCTTGGTCTCCTGCTGCTTCTGCCGTGTGGTGGGGAAGCTGATGTGGCGGGGTGTGAGGGAGATGATGGCATCCAGTACCTTAGGTAGGAGGGCAGAGAATGAGGGCTGTGAGATCCCGGCAACCAGGGCACCAGTGGTTTGAAAGGAGACACTTGCCAACATGTGGAGCACAGCTAGCAGCTTGGTTTCTGGTGGAATGGTGTGGGGTGTCTGCAAGCTTGGTGCCAACTATGGCTCAATGTTGTGCAGCAGCTGCTGAATGGCTTGCCAGTTGAGCCTGTACCTCTGGATGATGTCTTTTTAGCGGAGTCTCAGAAGGGTTGTCCTGGTGCCGAATATCCTCTCCTGCCTTCTGCGTTGCCTTTGGGGTCCCTGCTGGTGTTGTAGAAGCTGCTCTTGTTGGTCCTGTGCTCTGCGTGTGCGTGCATGCTGGATGAAAAGCACCTCCATATCTTCCTTTTGGAGCTTTGCTGTTGCTTCTGTGTGTTTTCCTTAAGTACTGGTGTGTTTGCCCCATTTTAATGCCTGCCCTGACCCAGGTGTTATTTTGTGACGCAAATCGAGCTGTGCGTCATTTTCTGACTCCGCCTCCCGGCCGTGCAGGATTTTTGCGCGGTTGAATAAATATGGCGCACAGGTGTTTAAGTCATTTTTTGGACGGGAACGCCTACCTTGCATGTCATTAACGCTAGGCGGTTTCCTGAATCCAGAAAATGACGCATACAGTGGAATTTTGGCATTCGCTGGCTCGGGTGTCAAAGTTTCAATATGGGGCAAGGTGTGCGCCGAATGTGCATCAAAATATTTGACGCACATTCGGCGCAAACAGAGTATAAATATGCCCCTTTATTTTAAATTAATAGAGTCTCAATAGGAGCCCGATATTTTGAGTTGGGTATCAAACTGACTGTTATAATAAATTTCACAACTTACCATTGTTGGATTTAATATAACTAGTACATGGAAAGAGTTTTAGAACTCTACCTGAAAGTTGCCAAATTCAGCTCTGTAGTGCCCTTCTCTGATTGGCCAGCCCCTGGCAGCCGAGCCAGACTTCACACAAAGGAAGTGCCTGGGGGAGAAGGTTTGTCTCAGCAGATGATGAAACAGGATGGGGGAGAGCAGCCAAACTAGTCTTCAAAGGAGGGAAGGACATTTGGAGCAGCTCAGGACCTTCCCCATTCCCTGCAACCCCAGACAACCAGGTGCCCTCTTGATTAGATTAGTAGAGGGGAGGAGAGGGGTGAGTTAAGGATTTTAGCCACACCAGTGGGTGGGCTCAGCTAGTACTAACCTTCAAAATTCAGTTTCTGCCATTTTGGGTTTTTTAAGAATGCTGTTCCCTGTGATTGATTTTTGACACACTTCCCAGGAAGTGGTCCTCCAAGGGAGTAGTGGGCAGCCTGTGATTGGGCAGTTGCCCCACTTGCATTTCACCCCAGGAGCAAGGATGCATTTGGCAGAGATGTACCCACACCTAAGTTTCCTGCTGAAAGAAGATACTGGAGAAGAAGAGCTTCACTGCTGGACCCCTGGCCTGCACCTGGGCACTGCACTCACAAGGACTGCACCAGCTGCACACTTTGGGCTTTAACAAGAAAAGGGATTTACCTTGCTTCTGCAACCCCAGGAGTGGACTCCCTATAAGCTACAGGTACAAAGGAGCTGCCCAGAGTCCCCTGCATCAAGTCCTGCAAGACGATCCCAGCGGATCAGCGTTCAGTGGCTATTTGAGGATTCTGACAAGGTGCATTCTAGGAATTGTAGTACCAACTCCCAAGGAGCAACGCAGAGCTTCTGGAACCTTGGATCAAGTTGTGGACATTTCAAGGACCCAAAAAGGACCTCTAGGAGAAGATCCAGACATTTGGAGACATTTGGAGCAGTTGTTGTAAAAAACTCCATAAGCTGAAGAGGTGCCTTGTGGGAGTTGTAGTCCCACACCCCAAGACGCAAACCAGAGCCTTTGAATCCTTGGCTGGTGCTGTGGACCACTTTCCTGTATCAGGAAACACTTCTGAAAGTAAGTGTAACAGTGTTACATCATGGGAAACTGAACTCTAGACTTTGTCCCTGTTCAGTGTGACTTTTTTTAAACCTTTGAGCGCTGTTTGCTTCTAAGCACTAGAATTACTTTTATTCTTTAAAAAATAATATCTCTGGTTCCCTACATTGGATTTCTGTCATTTAAGTGTCATTTTAAAGATACAAATATAATCTATTGTTATAAATTGGTGTTGGATTTTTATTGTGTTTTTGTGTTTTGTTTATTAACTTTTTTGTGATTTTTTTAATGCTTTACACATCTGTCTCCTAAGTTAAACTTTGTCGCTCGTTGCCAAGCTGGTTGATCTGGGTTTAATTATTGAGATCTAACTGGACCTAAGTGGGGGTTAGTGGCCTATTGCTAGGTGTAGGTACTTACCTGCCCTTACCAGTAATACACTTTCCAACAACTTGTAATTGCAATACTATTATTTTTTGTACCCAACTCGTAAATTAGCTAGAAACAATAGTTAACCAAAATACCGCAAATACACCTTCCCTCTCCGGCCACATAACTCACTAAAGCCCTCATTATGACCCTGGCGGTAAATCCCACCTACCGCCATGCTGACGGCCGCCAACTTACCACCACGGCAGCGGATATCCGTTCACCATATTATCACACACACACACCAATCTGACAGAATACAGCTACATACACAAATCCACCAGCCCAAAGGTCAGTGATAAACTGGCGGTATCAAAACCCACACCGTTACGCCAACAGAACAACGTCCATCACATTATGACCCACGAATCACCACAGAGGACATTCAATGGTGGTAAACCATTGGCGGTACATACCGCTGTGCTCACAATCGACACCCACAGACAAAACAACACAACATTGGACAATTCAAAGAACACACACCTGACACCCATACACACACCACACCCCCACACCACTATAAAATACACACCCACAGTACCCACAACCCTTTACGAATAACAATAAGTGCCACCATACTGACACCAAGACCACTGCCACAACTACATACACACACCACTTACACCCATACATCCCTCACGCACCCCACTTCACACACCCCAACACATTACCCAACACACACTCACCAACACACATCACAAAACACCCATGGCACCACAAAGGCACCCCTGTTTCACTGAGGAGGAGTGAAGGGTCATGGTGGAGAAAATTGTGAGGGCAGAGCCACAGTTATTTGGAGCACAGGTGCAGCAGATATCAATAGCCAGGAAGTTGGAGCTATTGCGGAGAATCATGGACAGGATCAACGCTGTGGGACAGCACCCCAGAACAAGGGACGACATCAGGAAGAGGTGGAATGACCTACGGGGGAAGGTACGTTCCATAGCAGCAAGCTCAGGGTCATGGTGGAGGAAACTGTCCGGGTAGAGCGACAGCTATTCGGATCACAGGTGCAGCAGACATCCATTGCAAGGAAGATGGAGCTATGGCGCAGAATTGTCGACAGGGTCAACGCAGTGGGACAGCACTCAAGAAAATGGGATGACATCAGGAAGAGGTGGAACGACCTACGGGGAAGGTGCGTTCTGTGGTCTCCAGACACCAGCTCGCTATACAGAGGATTGGCGGTGGACCCCCACCTCCTCCCCCACAACTCAAGCATGGGAGGAGCAAGCCTTGGCAATTCTGCATCCTGAGGGCCTGGCCGGAGTCGGAGGAGGACTGGACTCTGGTAAGTCAACTCTCTACTATTATAACCCCTCTACCTGCATGCCATCACAAACCCTCACCCACACTCCCATCATTCCACTACATCCCACACACCCCACCATCACATCTCACTAATCCCAATGCAAAGCCCTGCATGCCATACCAATACATGGACACCTCTCACAGCCCTGCATGGACAATCATCACTAAAGCATGCACAGCATAGAGAACTAACAATCCCACCATACACCAACATACACAAGTAAAGGATGGCAGGGCAACAACAACCAGGGATGTACAAATCTAACAGACATGAAGCATAATAGATCACTTACATCCCCACAGGTACCCTAGCCAATGTCACCGCAGAGGAGGTGCCACCACTATCCAGTCCCCCAACAGAAGAGGCCCACAGTGATGACAGTAACTCTGGACTTCAGGATCTGGACGATCTACCTGGCCTATCAGCGACCACTGGACAGCCGGTTACCCAGGTCCAGTCACAGACCATCACAGAGCCTCACCCATCAGGAAACACCAACACAGCCACCACCCAGCGTACCCAAACCTCTGTCCTCAGGACACGTCAATCAGAAGTGTGCTCACCTCTACAGAGACCCCAGGCTACACCTCTCACCCAAGACAATCAGGGACCTGGGGTCAGTGACAGTGGGCACAGTGTTCAGGGAACAGAGGCACAGGCCAAAAGGGACACTGGGAGGACTTCTGTGAGCCAGTGGGAGGACTGGAGCAGGGAACCCACTTCCAAGGAGGCACTCTCCAAGATCCTGGCAGCCAACAACATTCCCAAGACATGATGGGCCAGATCCTAGACAAAGTGCAGGAGAACAAGTGGCTGCAGGAGGGACAGTACCCGGGGATCAGGGAGGACTTGCAGGCCATCAACAACAGCCTGAGCTCCGTAGCAGGGGTGCTGGCAGACATGGCTATCATTATGAGGGAGGCAGTGTCACACCAGCGGGCCCCTGCCACTAGCCAGTCATCTGAACAGCCTTCCACTTCCGCTGCCGCTAGTGGCCAGGAGGCCCCACCACAGGACTCACAGGCCACCAGCACCCCTCCCCCTGCAGAAGGTGAACCACCCCGCAAACCTTCCCTGCGATCCAGACAGAAGCCAGAGACACTGGCCAAGACCCGTGCCAGGAAATTAGTCTCTCCTGATTGTCCCCCTTGTGTCCCACTCAGTCACCCTGTCCACCTTGAACTGCCATTGCTCCCCTTCCTATGCCCCCTTGGACAATGCACCTGTGCTGAGAACAGACTGGAACAACACCCTGGACTTTCCTCCATCAATCAACCCATCCCATGGCACATTTCCCTCTAGATATTAGTACTTCAATAAACACCCTTTGATAACAACCAATTTCGAGCATATCATGTATTTCAAATATGTGTTGATTGAAACAGGTACAAACATTGCAAATGAACTGTACATAGAATGAGCATAGAATTAATGATCTGTAGCTGGCTGTTGTGATCGCACCAGGAGTATTTGTCAAATCACCAATATCTTCAAAATGAATAGCCAAAGGGAACACTAAGTGGGCATAGAAGTGGGAAATACCAGCATGCCAATGCCACACAGATTACAACCAAAGTCATTGAAATGTAAAGTTACACTGTCTCACCTGTGTGTCATTGGAAGTACTGATGGATTACAAAGGTTCTGTTGTCCTCATCCTCACTCTCTGCCTCCTCAACCTCACTGTCCACAGGGTCCACTGCTGCCACAGGGGCAACCCCAATCTCCTCCTCCTACAGAAAAGGGGCATGGCGTCTGTGGGCCAGGTTGTGCACTATGCAGCATGCCACTACTATCTGGCAGACCTTCTTGGGTGAGTAGCACAGGGATACACATGTTAGATGGAGGCACCTGAACCTGGCCTTCAGGAGGCCAAAGGTTCTTTCAATTATCCTTCTGGTTTGCCCATGTGCCTCATTATAACGTTCTTCTGCCCTTGTCCTGGCATTCCTCACAGGGGTCAGCAGCCATGATAGGTTTGGGTAACCAGAGTCACCAGCAAATATTGAGGGACAACATTTAACCACAAACTATCCTGTATGGCCAACACCATAGCCATACACCAACATATACTGTGTGGGACCCAGGGCTCACCTATTAGCCACACCCTGTGCCTCTGTAGTTGGGCCATCACATTTGGGATGCTGCTATTCCTTACGACAAAGGCATCATGCACCGACCCAGGATACTTAGGATTGACGTGGGAGATATACTGGTCCGCCAAGCACACTATCTGCACATTCATAGATTGGAAACTCTTATGATTCCTGAACACCTGTTCATTATGGCGGAGGGACAAATGCAATATGTGTTCCGTCAATCGCACCAATTATACTGGGGATATGTCCCATTGCATAAAACTCGGCCTTCACAGTGGCCAAATCGTCCACCTGGGGGAAAGCAATGTAGCTGCACATGTGTTTTATCAGGCCAGACAGCACTCTTGTCAGCACTATTGAGAACATTAGCTGTGACATTTCTGCTGCCAAGCCCACTGTCACTTGGAAAGAACCAGTTGCCAGGAAATGGAGAACTGATAGCACTTGCACAAGAGGAGGGATCCCAGTGGGATGACAGATAGCAGATATCAGGTCAGGCTCCAATTGTGCACACAGCTCTGTGATTGTGGCCCTGTCCAGTCTATGGGTGAGTATAATGTGCCTGTCCTCCAGTTTAGCCAAGTCCATCAGGGGTCTGTACACGGGTATAGGTCTTCATCTCCTATTCATCTGCAGCGGTAGGAATCTAAGGAACACAAGAGTGAGAAGGCTGTCACAAACTGAACAATGGATCCACAACAGTAGTCTGCAATCTGTAAACATGTAATGGGTCAGTGTGATTTGACTAGTATGTGCCTATTTCTCCTGTGACTCCATAGGCCTGCCCCCCATGAAATGGCATCCGCCTGTCCTGTGTGGAGGGACAGGTGGAAGTGAGGTAATGCAGTTGACATTGTGCATCGTGGCGGTAGGCGGTGGGGAACTGCTGTGCAACTCCTCATTGGTTATAATTGGGCCCTATGGGGTACAGTCGCCATTGGTGATCTATGCCGGCGGTGACAGTATGCACCGCCGCGGACGTGACCACCATTTTCTATCTGATTCCTCACTTGTTTCCTGACCTTCCCTAGGAGAGGACCTACACTGCATGTGCTGCTGAGGCCTGTGTCTGGAACCTAGCATGGCCGGTGTGACTGGGAAAAGGGCCCTAGCCTTCACTTCAGAGGAGTTGGAGAGACTGGTGGATGGGGTCCTACCCCAGTATGGACTGCTGTATGGGCCTCCAGACCAACAGGTGAGTACACTGTGGGCACGATGCATGTGGCACGAATGTATGGAGGTGTGTGTGAAGGCATCGTGTGAGGGGGTGGGATGTCCTCTTGGCTGGGTACACATTGAGTGCTGGGCTATGTGTGTGCCAATAGTGCTGGAAGAGGATATGGTGGGCCATTTGTATCACTGGCTGGTCTGTTTGTCTAATGGTGTTCTCCTGTCTGTATTGCCTCTGCAGGTCAGTGCCCATCTAAAGAAGGGTATATGATATGCCATTGCCAAGGAGGTGGGGACCCTGGTGGTCTATGGCAGGCAGAGCACCCACTGTGGGAAACAGTGGGAGGACCTGAGACGCCGGTCACAGAGACCGTGGAGGCCCAGCTGGGGATGGGCTCCCAACGAGGAAGAGGTGCCCTTCGAACCCTGACCCCACTGATGGCCCACATACTGGTGGTGGCCTATCTTGAGCTGGATTGGCACTTGAGGGCATCACAGCAGCCACAAAGGGGTGAGTACAGTGGGCATCATTGAAGCTCACGGCTGAAGGGGTGGTTTCTGGGTGGTGGTTGTGTGTCAGTGGGTGCCCCTAGGCCAGGCCAGACATAGCAGCATAGGTCCTCTGGTTGCTAAAGGTCTGAAGGAGAAATACTGCCTACCTAGCTTGTTAGCATCCACTACTGGGCAGGGCTGCATGGGTCCCAGGGGTGCCGCAGTTGGCGGTGTGTGCTCCTCTTCATGCCTTGGTGGCTAGCAATATCAGTGGTAGTGCAATGCATAGTGTGTAGGCCTGTCCCCTGTGTGTGAGGGTGCTGTGTACGCCAACGGTGGTGTTGGTGCAGTCATTGACCCAGTGTATCCTTTGTCTCTCTCCCCCCATTTCTTGTTTTGTCTTCCTATCCTTATGTGCATTAGCATCATGTGGCGGAGGAGCAGAGGCACCGTCGACGGAGGGAACTGCATCCCACAGGACCCTGGAGGCAGAGTCTACCGATGCTGAGGGCACCTCTGGGATGGAGGGCGAGGGGAGCACCACGTTGGAGACTGGAGGGGACAATACCTCCTCCGACGGGAGCTCCCTGGTAGTGGTGGACACCTCTGTGACCACCCCAGCTACAATTACAGCCCCCACCCCCGTACCAGCACCATCCTCCCAGCAGCCCCTCAGTGAGTGCCTGTGCCGGCTCACCCAGGAGGGTGGGCATCTCCTTCGCCACAGGCACCTCAGGCCCTGCTCCAGTGAGCACTGCTGCCCTGAGTGAGGAGGCTATTGACCTCCTGAGATCCATCTCTGTAGGGCAATCAATCATTGTGAATGCCATCCAGGGGCTGGCAGCCCAGATGCAACAATCCAATGCATTCTTGGAGGGCATTCACACTGGATTGGCAGCCCAACAGATATCGATCCAGGCTCTGGCCTCCTCTCTGATGGCAGCCATTGGCCCTGTTTCTACTACCCCCCTCCAACTTCCACTTCCCAGTCCCATTCTCCTCAAACCCAACCCATCCTAGGCACACATACAGACGATCATGCACACAAGACAACACCAGCACCACACTTCATTCCACAGGTACTCACACAAACACCATCCAGTTGCAGACACAACATCCACTGTCTCCGCTTTCACCCCTCCTCCTCATCCTCCACCTCCCAATCAGTTACGTCCACAATCACACCTGCATGCACTACATCATCATCCACTACCAGCATCATCACCACACCAAGCGTAACACACACCTCGCTGGCAGACACCTCCACAACATCCATGCACACGTCCCCTGTGTCCTCTTCCACCGTGCCTGTCCCCCCTCCTAAAGTACACAAACGCAAGCACTCAGACACTCAACAGCCATCCACCTCACAACAGCATACATCCCATGCACCTGCACCCAAATCCAGCAGACAAACACCTCCAACAACCACTACCTCATCCTCCACTCCCATTTCTCCTCCCTCTTCCCACCCTAATGTCCCTAAAAAGCTTTTCCTTTCTACCACTGACCTCTTCCCTCCCCCTCCCTGCATGTATGGCCAGGGTACCAAGAACCCAGCCAAGCACCTCAGCCAAGCAGTTCACAGAGTCAGTTCCATCAGCACCTACTCATGGTGGAAAGGATTCCAGGTCACAGATACTGAAGGGGAAGGAGCCTGCACCATCCATCACAAAGGGGAAGGAGCCTGCACCAGCCACCACAAAGGGGACGGTGCCTGCAGCAGCCTTCACAAAGGGGAAGGAGCCTGCAGCAGCCAGAAGAAAGAGAAAGGAGCCTGCACCAGCCAGAAGAAAGGGGAAGGAGCCTGAATCAGCCAGCAAAAAGAAAAAGGAACGTGCACCAGCAGCTGTCACCGAGCCCCCACCATCAGCTGTGGTTGTGCAGCCAACAGTAAGTGCAAGGGCTGAGCAGGAGCCTCCCACTACCACCATCACCACAGTGCAGCCAACAGTGAGTGCAGGGGCTGAGCAGGAGCCTCCCACTGCCACCATCACCACAGTGCAGCCAACAGTGAGTGCAGGGTCTGCGCAGGAGCCTCCCACTATCACCATCACCATAGTGCAGCCAACAGTGAGTGCAGGGTCTGAGCATTAGCCTCCCACTACCACCACCACCACAGTGCAGCAGTCACCGCCGGCGGACGCCATGTAGTCCACCCTCCAGGGGCTACTGTGTGGGCTGCCCCCCTACAGAACCAGTGGGCAAGTCACCCACTTGAGAGACTGTGGTCTTGCACTTCCCAGGACCAAGCATAGGGCATGTTGCCCCCTCCAGAACCAGTGGGGATGACACCCACTTGACAGACTGTGGCCTTGCACTTCCCAGGACCAAGCACAGGGCATGTTCCCCCTCCAGAACCAATGGGCAAGTCACCCTCTTGACAGACTGTGGCCTTGCACTTCCCAGGACCAAGAACACGGCATGTTGCCCCCTCCAGAACCAGTGGTCTTGTTTCTGCATCCAGCAGAGGTGCCCCCTCATCCCCCTGAGGTGCCTGCCTATTTGCCAACTGATGCCCCTGCAGTGTTCTGCAGGGAACGAGTGGGCCCTTGGACTTTTCCCTAGGGCCATGTGGCTGAGTACTGGGAAGTGTCCCTTTTTTGTACATTTGTACATATCTGTTGCATTGGCAAATCGATTTTTTACTTATAATGTTGATCTTATTGCAATCATTTTGTTCTATTCCTGTTGTACTTGCATTATTGAGGCGATTTACAGGGATAAATTGTTTTTGTAATGCATCTGGTTGTGAGTATGGCGTGTGAGTGTGGGGTGTGTGTTGTGCGCGTGTGTGTCACTGTCGTTTTCCTCTCTCATCCCTTGTGTGCTAGGCGGCAGTACTCACCATTGTCGTCTTCACCGGCGTTGGTGTTCGTAGTGGAGCATAACGTAGAAGAACATAAGGAAGACTTGTGGTTCGGGTTCCATGGCGGCGTAGTTCTTCCCTGTGTCTCCAATGGTGAGTGACTTTTGTGCTCTGTTTCCGCCAGCCTTTTGGTGGCGTTGGTAAAGCCCCGGAAAAGGTGGCGGATTGGCATGTCATAATATGGTGGGCAGAACTTTGTCTTCTGTCTGGCTGTAGGCGGCTACTGCCATGGTGGCTGTTGTTTCTGCCCTGGCGATCGGTGTGGTACATTGGCTGTCTTTTGGAGATATCACCGCCATGGTCATAATTTGGTGGTACTTACCGCCAGCCTGTTGGCGGTATTACCTCCACTTTATCACCGGCCGCCAGGGTCATAATGAGGGCCTTAATGTTGGAGACATTAGTAAGTATACATAACATACACATTTTTATTACTTCGTCCCCTAAAATCATGAGTGACCTATCTCAAAAGTCCACAGCATCCTCTTCTCCTTGCTGTTGCATTATATTATACTGTGTCTAATTTTTTCTTATTATTTGGTCCACCCTACAAATGGAGCGGCCACAATGCATAGAGGTAAATCTGTATCCCAAATAAATGGTTCTGTATACTCCAGCACAATGTCCTTTCTTGATTTGTCAGTAGGTGGCCACACTCCTGTACTTGAATGTCAATGTGTTTCTACCTCCATGTACTGGCCTCGATAGGATTACAGCAACACAAAAAGATCATGGATGGAATGCTGAACATTGTCAAACATTCAACCCCAGCCACAGATCTGGGTTAAATCTATTGTTCTTTTGATCACCAGTCACCCAAGTTTGGACCCAGCCATATGCAAATCAGTCTTGACCCTGCTAGCTGGGAACAATCCAGCCCAAACTGCCAGGCCATGTCTTCTATGGACAGGACTGGAAACAAGCATCCTTGGACCGGTTTCTGGGTAGCAACCCTCATGAGTCAGGCTAGGTTGAATACAGTGGCACAGTAAGCACAGGACTCATGTTGGGCATATATTTCCCACTTTTTAATTATTTTGTTACTTCTACATGCTCCACACCTTTTCTCTAAGTTAAACTGCCTGGTCTGTGCTGTAGGTATCTGGGGTTAAGCTCAGCTTAAAAGTATTGAAACTTTCACCTGGCCCTATCATTTTAATAAAGTTATGATTAGTAAACTACCAATCACTGCAATTAATAATTCACTTTTTAACAAGAGCAAAATGTGATCCTGGAATGCTGGTGTACACGAGTATGCTTTAAGGGTTGAAAATGAATTCTATTGAGGCTTACTAAATAGGCATTCTTTTAATTCTCCTTTGGTGTGAAGAATGCTGGCAGGTCATATGAAATTCTCTAACGTGTTTTGATGATACACACACTTTAGGTCTACAGTGGGGATGACTCTAACTCGTTGTAACTTTGCAATTATTTTATTGGCCACCTCAAAAGGAGAAAGCTGTAGTGAAGACTCTATGGGTTCAATTATGTTGTCTTGACACCTTCGCTTTAATAAATGTAATACCATATGCCTTTGCAGATAAAGGACTATCCCAAACCTTGCATTCGACTAGACTTGCACTTAGTTTCAGTTTGATTATGTGATCGAACCCATGCATAATTCCTAACGATTTGTTTAAAACCTGTGTGTGCTTTCTTACTAAAGCAATGGAATTTTCTACATTGGCTGCAGAAACGACGATCAGCACACAGGTCAAACTTCATTTGTATTGCTCTTAAGTGTTATCCCATGATGTTGTCATCATCCACAGATATGCATACCTTACCTAGAGTGCTTCCTCCTTGAACTGAATCTACACTTCTGTTTCGTATTATTAATAAGCACATATAATTATCATGGTTGTAACCTTAAAGCATAAGTACCAACATTGTTAATATTTTATACATCCTCCATCAGGTACATTTAATTGAACTTCTGAATTTTACTCTTTTTACCAAAAATTACCATATGCCCAGACTTCTTACAGGCTTTACTGTCACAGGTTCTGAGGAGGCAAGCCCGTCGAGAATGCCCGGCTGTGGTATCTGCCTATACACCCAACAGAGAAAAGGGAGCACAGAAAAGGGGAGGATTAAAACCAGGATTGGATTTCCTCTCTGGATGGATTTGTCTGAATACTGCAATCTGAGCCTTCTCTTAGGTATCTTCATATGGTTTGAGGACTGATAAGCCTACTACATTACGAGAGGGATATCACAGTTAGCAGTGGTATAGAGACAATCATAGATAAGCCGAATGTAACAGCAAGATATAAATTGAGAGGTTTGCCTATGCACTGGTGGCTTGTGCTGTAACAAGCTCCTGGCGGATCAAGGTACCAGGCTGGAACCCTACAGCGCCATGGAATGGAGATGTTACTGGCTGAGGAGAAAGCACAAGCAGGGACACACAACACGAGGGAGCCTGTAATTGTATAACACAAAACGTGCATGGACAGGAAGGGGGGTGAACCACAGCAACTACACAACACATTGCAAGGTGTCTGCTTTGTGTTGGTAGCGAACTCAATAATAGCACTATCTTACTTTCTGGGATTCAGGAAATGAGGATCTACAAGGAAACTCTGTCATGTCATCTGGTTCCAAAAGTCCAACTCCCTGCTCACTAGAGTTTATATCCTTTTCTGACGTTGCCGAAGACTTGGTGATTTGTGGAGGTTCTGACACTTACACTGTGTGCGATGTGTATTAATATTGTTTTAACCTCTTTATAGCAGGCATCGGCCACTGGCCACACTGTCTCCCTGGTGTGGGTCACGACCAGAGGCCGACACCAGGGAGAGGGTTATCAGAGGATTTTGTTTAAACGAAAAAACCCTGGGGAGACACGGAATATCTTCCCTGTTTCTCCCCACCACCCCACCCACCCCTTTGTGAAGTCAGCACACAGCGCGGCACGCTGACGTCACTATCTGTTTTCCTGCTCCGGTGGGGAAAACGGGGGCCCAAACGGGTCCCCGACGTTCGGGAAGGCCTCGTTTGAAAGGGAGATTCTCCCCTTTCAATCAAGGCCTTCCTGAACAAGTTTCCTGGCCCTCGATCGCAACCCCACTAGACACCAGGGATTTTGCTTGGAGGGGGTCGGCCCGCTGGGCAAACGGGCCACCCCACCCCCCTGGGGGCATTACAAAAAAATGTAGATATACCCCTGGGGGCCTGATCTCGTCCTCCAGGGGTTTAAAATGTAAAAAAAAAAAAAAATGAAAAAAAAATGAAATTGACAGGGAGTGACTAAGGAGGACGACACCCTGTGGGGGCAATCATTTTTTTAATAGTTGTATGATTTCCCTGGGGGCGACTATGGCCCCCAAGTAAACCATACAGCTATTAAAATATATATAGATCTATATATAGACATATCTATGTAGATATATCTATCTATATAGATAGATATATCTATATCTATATATATATATATATATATATATATATATATATATATATAGCAATCACTTTTGTCAACGCGTGTGTGGTTTCCCTGGGGGCTGCATTATGTAAATGTGATCTATATATATATATATATATATATATATATATATATCTATAGATAGATAGATATATATATCTATATATATAGATATATATATCTATCTATCTATATATATATATATATATATATATATATATATATATATAGATAGATATATATAGATAGATATATAGATATATATATATATATATATATACATTTTCCACCACTTCTGTTGCAGTTGCAGCTTGCATCTTCCAAGCAATGCACATACTTTAACTGATGCATTTCAACTGTAGCTTTTAGGCAGCAATAAAAAAAGCAAGTAAGTCTTGTGATTATGTTTCTGCTACAAAAGGATCTGACTTTTGTCTATGGCAGTTTTGATGCCATAAAGTAGCGCAGAAGGTTTATATGCCTACTGCAAAGATCAAATCTGTATTTTATGTAAATATCTGAGTGGATTAGTAAAGTCAGCCATTCCCTGCGCTATAATACAAATGAAAGGTATGTGTGGGGGCTATGGAGAGATGAAGGGCACTTTTGTTCTGTGGTGCTGAGGGAATCCGAGGAGGAGGTCATGGGAGTGGGAGCACCAATAATGATTGTTGGGCTGGGCGCTACATGCGCTAAAGACTGTGACGATTGGTATGTGATAGGGTGAAGTAATAGTATGGTTTTTTTTTAGTGCCTTGAAAGAACGTGAGGATTGAGGGAAGAAGCGAAGGTAAGGTGACCTCTGCTGTTGCACGTATCACACACACACACACACCGGCAATTTTGTGACTTTGTACGTAGGTTAGTGTTTTAGAGCGACAGTTTAGCCAGTAGCAGAGATGGCATCTTGTTTGATGACTGCTGCTCAAGCCCTCACTCGAATTATGGAGGACAGCTCTGACTTAGGATCAGAGACTGAGACACCATCTGAGGGATAGGACAATGGCGCAGACTCTGGGAGTGATTTTTCAGTCAGAGGAGTCCCATCCGATAACTCCTCTTCCATTGATTTTGAAGGAGGTGATGAGGACAGTCCTGCTGTCCTTTTGCAAGCACAGTCTGTGTAGCGGGACAATAGCGGGTTATCCCAACCCAGAGAACAGGTGTATGCGGCGGCAAACACAGAGAGAGTGCTCTCTTGGGAGCTCCCCAATTTAGTTCAGCCCCAAATTTCACCACCCAAATCGTATTGTGGAGACATCAAAATTCCCTATCACAAACAACCCTGGTTTTGTAAGGCAGGTACCTGCATTTTTGGTCCTGGGCTTGGCTGCCATGTAGCAAACCTACCAAACCCAGACATTTCTGGGAGCTAAACATCAGCGGGAGTCCACAGAGGTGTGACTTCTGTGGATTCCCCAAAGTTTTCTTATCCAGAATACCCTGCAAAGGTGAAATGATGAATAAAAACTCATTTGTTTCTTGCATTTCTGTCACACAAACTGCAGGAATATGCCGGGATCCACAAAATTCCTACCACCCAGTGTTTCCCCACCTGTCCTGATAAAAACGCTACCCCACTTGAGTGCCTGTACGTAGTGCCTGCGTCAGGAATGAATCACCCCAGGGTCAACAGTTGCCCTCATGTATGGACCAACTTTGACCGTTGTGTGATCTATTCCTGTCGCAGGCACTAGACCTACCCACACAACTGGGGTACCATTTCATTTGGGAGACTTGGGGGAATGCTGGGTGGAGGGAAATTTGTGTCTCCTCTCAGATTCCAGAACTTTTTATCACTGAAATGTGAAGAAAAAGTGTTTTTTTTTGCCAAATATTGAGGTTTGCAAAGGATTCTGGATAACAGAACCTGGCGAGAGCACCATAACTTACCCCTTCCTAGGGTTCCCTAGGTGGCTAGTTTTCAACAATGCACAGGTTTGTTAGGTTTTTCTAGGTACAGGCTGAGCTAGAGACCAAAATCCACAGCTAGGCACTCCCCAAAAAACACGTCAATTTTTAATGTAAAAATTTGATGTGTCCATGTTGTGTTTTGGGGCGTTTCCTCTCGCGGGCATTAGACCTACCAACACAAGTGAGGTACCATGTTTATTGGGAGACTTGGGGAAATGCTAAGTGGAAGGAAATTTGTTGTTCCTCTGAGATTCCAGAACTTTCCATCATTGAAATGTGAGGAAAAAGTGTTTTTTTGTCAAATGTTGAGGTTTGCAAAGGATTCTGGGTAACAAAACCTGGTGAGAGCCCCACAACACACCCCATTCTGAATTACCCTAGATGTCTTGTTTTCAAAAGTGTATGGGGTTGCCAGGTTTCCCTAGGTGCTGGCTGAGCTAGAGGCCAAAGACTACAGCTAGGCACTTTGCAAAAAACAGGTTAGCTTTCTGTGGGAAAATGTGATGTGTCCACGTTGTGTTTTGGGGCATTTTCTGTTGCAGGCACTAGGCCTACCCACACAAGTGAGGTACTATTTTTATCAGGAGACTTGGGGGAATGCTTGGTGGAAGGAAATTTGTGGCTCCTTTCAGATTCCAGAACTTTCTATCACCAACATGTGAGGAAAAAGTGTTTTTTTTGCCAAATATTTAGGTTTGCAAAGGATTCTGGGTAACAGAACCTGGTGAGAGCGCCATAAGTTACCCCATCCTGTGTTCCCCTAGGTGTCTAGTTTTAAAAAATGCACAGGTTTGTTAGGTTTTCCTAGGCTACCGGCTGAGCTAGAGACCACAATACACAGCTAGGCACTTTCCAAAAAATGTCAGTTTTCAATGTAAAACTTTGATGTGTCCATGTTGCGTTTTGGGGCATTTCCTGTCATGGGCCCTAGGCCTGCCCACACAAGTGAGGTACCATTTTTATTGGGAGACTTGGGGGAATGCTGGGTAGAAGGACATTAGTGGCTGCTCTCAGATTCCAGAACCTTCCATTACCGAAATGTGAGGAAAAAGTGTTTTTTTTTTTTGCTTAATTTTGAGGTTTGCAAAGGATTCTGGGTAACAGAACCTGGTGCGATCACCACAAGTCACCCCATTCTGAATTCCCCTAGGTGTCTAGTTTCCAAAAACATATAGGTTTGCTAGGTTCCCCTAGGTGCCTGCTGAGCTAGAGGCCAAAATCCACAGTAAGGCACTTTGCAAAAAACACATCTGTTTTCATTGGAAAAATGTGATGTGTCCAGGTTGTTTTTTGGGGTATTTACTGTCGCGGGCACTATGCTTACCCACACAAGTGAGGTACTATTTTTATTGGGAAACTGGGGGGAATGCTGGGTGGAAGGAAGTTTGTGGCTCCTCTCAGATTCCAGAACTTTCCAGCACTGAAATCTGAGGGAAAAATGTTTGCCAAATTTTGAGGTTTGCAAAGGATTCTGGGTAACAGAACCTGGTGAGAGCCCCACAAGTTACCCCATCCTGGATTCCCCTAGGTGTCTAGTTTTCAAACATCCACAGGTTTGGTAGGTTTCCCTAGGTGCCGGCTGAGCTACAGGCCAAAATCCACAGCTAGGCACTTTCCAAAAAACACGTCAGATTTCAATGTAAACATGTGATGTGTCCATGTTGCGTTTCCTCTTGCAGGCATTAGGCCTACCCATGCAAGTGAGGTACCATTTTTATCGGGAGACTTGGGGGAACACAGCATAGCAGAACAAGTGTTATTGCTCCTTGTCTTTCTCTACATTTTTTCCCTTCCAAATGTAAGACAGTGTGTAAAAAAGACGTCTATTTGAGTAACGCCCTGTAATTCACATGCTAGTATGGGCACCCCCGGAATTCAGAGATGTGCAAATAACCACTGCTTCTCAACAACCTATTGTGTGCCTATTTTGGAAATACAAAGGTTTCCTTGATATCTATTTTTCACTCTTTATATTTCACCAAATGAATTGCTGTACACCCAGTATATAATTAAAACCCATTGCAAGGTGCAGCTCATTTATTGGCTCTGGGTGCCTAGGGTTCTTGATAAACCTACAAGCCCTATATATCCTCGCAACCAGAAGAGTCCAGCAGACGTAAGAGTATATTATTTTTGAAAATATGACATCTCAGGAAAAAGTTACAGAGTAAAGCGTGGAGAATAATGGCTGTTTTTGTTCACCTTAATTTCAATATCTTTTTACTTCAGCTGTTATTTTCTGTAAAAAAACCTTGTATGATCTAAACAAATGGCCCGTTGTTCAATTCAGAATTTTGTCTACTTTTCAGAAATGTTTAGCTGTCCAGGATACAGCATTGGTTTCACATTCATTCCTGTCACTAACTGAAAGAAGGCTCAAAGCACAAAAAATAGTAAAAATGGGGTATGTTCCAGTAAAATGCCAAGATTGTGTTGAAAAATGTGGTTTTCTGATTCAAGTCTGCCTGTTCCTAAAAGCTGAGAAGGTGGTGATTTTAGCACCGCAAACCCTTTGTTGATGCCATTTTCAGGGAAAAAACACATGCTTTCTTCTGCAACCCTTTTTTCCCATTTTTCTAAAAAAAAAAAATTCTGTATTTTGGCTAATTTCTTGGTCCCCACCAGGGGAACCCAGAAACTCTGGGTACCTTTAGACTTCCTAGGATGTCGGAAAAAAAGGACGAATATTTGGTGTGGATAGCTTATGTGGACAGGGGGGTGAAGGCCCAGCAGCTAAGGGGTTAAGACAAAAGAGATAGAACCCCACTATATAGAGTGTGCGCTAGAACTCATATGTCTACTTTCTTGACTTGCTCCTAATTTGTTTAAAAGGATTTAACAGACCTATCACCCTCTGTAAGTGAATAACTATAATTCACTATTGCATACGTACATATGTTGATTTTTAACACGTTTATCATAGTGCTCCCTTTGAAACACTCTTCTTGTTTGAAGTGAATTTAGCTCATCAACTTGTATGCACATCACAGCAGCAACTGAAGATCCTTGGCAAATCAGTGTGTGCGTCTAATAAACCCTGTGCAGAATAACTAAAGGAACTATTTATTAAAAGCAAATTGTTACCTTAAAATGATGTTTTACGAACGCTATTGGCTTTATCTGATTATCAGCCAGCAGAATATGTGCAACAGTCTGGAAAGTCAATTAGACTGAACTCTTGATACTCCCATAATGGCTATCGTACAGCAGCAATGCATGAATACCACCTTTGTATATCCAAAAGCAAAAAGGCCTGCTCTCTTAACACACGGCTTAATGTGCTTGCAGTAGTTTCACTCGTGATTTGCAGCATAACTAGTCACTCAATGGGTGGAACCCAACCTGCTAAGTGTTCCTGCCGACACTGAGTCCACACAACGTGAGCCAGACTAGAGGCTCCAAGTGAATTCTGCCTCAACAATCTAATCTCTTACTTCTGTTGATATGGAATAAGGACAGAACCTGATATGACGCCTAAAGATAACTAGCAGCAGCAACTCATGGCAGTGGTTGAACTGCGTCCCTATAAAAATGGATTGCTCATGTGCACAATCCCAACATTTCTAAGCCAAGACGTACACGCAGGCTGAGTACAACAAGCGTGCCCCAGGCTAAATATTACAACATGTTTCAAATCCGACTCTGTTCAGAGCATTGGGTTGTGAGAGGTCACTCTGTGAGCTGTAGAGACAGCAAAGTCTTCCTACCTCCAACAGGCTCCCTTCAGTTTTTGGGACATTCTACTTTGGACTTATTAGATCACATCCACACTAGTTGCCTCTACCTACTTATGTGCCTTCATGCTCAACTAGAGGCCGCCAAGTTGTTTCTGATGAGTCCCAACAACAATGAAATCACAACATAGTGCGTGACCAAGCACAACCTATTCTGGCGGCTCCCATGTTGGAAGTAAAGATGTCTACCTAGTTTTCGCAATGGTGCCACCTTTCTTTACCTCGCAACTGCTATTAAATATCTTTCATTCAAAATGTATATTCTACTTCCAAGAGAGGTGCCTAAACGATTATAAAGTCACCTGCGACCCACAGAGATTGTCTCACTCTGAGCAACATGGGTGTGAACTTGCTGTGGCTCCATGGCACTGAACTTATCTGCCTCAGGAAGTGGTAGAAGCAGGCCCGGCTCCAGGATTTTGGATCTGGGAGGGCCACAAAGAAACATGGGTGCGCCATAGAAATGAGTGGGGATCTCCAGAGATTCCCACGTGTCTGAGAGCTGGGACTGGGCATGCTGGATGGTCTTGTGCAGATGTGTGCTGCACACTATACCTACTGTTGGTTTCTGTCTACTAGTTTTAATTGTGTATTTCTAGAGGTTTAAACCTATGCGCTCGATCTCTTCTGTTCTCTCCACCCTACACTGCTTTCTGTCCGTCTCCCCCTTTTCTTTCCTAACGTCATACTCCTTTCTCTCCATTTCACCCCGCTGTCCTGCTCACCTCTCCCTCTACTTCTTCCCACCTCACTCTCTTCACCTCATCCTTCTTTATCTTCACCTTATCCACCTGTTTCTCTGCTGTGTGGGTGGATGGGTGGGAGTAATTAGGCTTGGCAATTTTTTGTCTCTTTTCTTCATTGGTAGCTATCCACATTTTAAACGTGACACCACTAAGGAATGGAGTATGTACCACATACTCAAGAGCATACATAGGATCTAAGAAGACCTGAGGTTATGTATATTTTTACTAAATAACTGTGGGAACAATTTGAGGAACAATCAAAGGTGGCAACTTGAGCAACAAAACCATGCCAGACATTACATGTGTGCCTGTTTCTGTCCCTATCTGCCAATTGTGCCACTGGACTTGCAATTCGATGGCTAGTTTCTCAATCACTATTTTGTTGTAAGTCTTTTGAGCAAAATGTATCTTAAAGGGAACAAAGAAGAAACGTCCAGCTCATGTGAGTGCCTCAAAAATGTGACTGTCCCACCTAAGTAGTGACTAGCATGCTTCTTATTCCTTCTGATTCTTCTGCCTCCCACCAGTCTCTCTCATTCCTATCACCCCCTCTTTACCCATCACCCTCCCTGCCACAAATATCTCTTCTTTCTTGCTCTACAACTATCCTCCAGTCTCTCCACACTCCTTCTCTCCCCCTCCCACTTTTTGCCCATGTCCCTCCTATGTGACCAGCTTCCTTTCTCATCATCCCAACCTTAACAAGCATCATCCTCCACTTTCACCCTTCTGTATTCCTCTCCCTCTGCTCACCTCTTATTGGCCTGGCTGCTGCCATGGAACCGAATCTGGATGCCTAAAGCAGGTTGGCCCCACTGATGCTCTGAAGCTTTTGAGAGTTCTTGCTGAAACATTTTTTAAATCCCAACTCAGAATGGGAGCTTCTCATTTTTTTCTGAGGTGCTGGGATCTCTGGGGGTGGGATGGGGTGGGGTGGGGATGAAGCTAAAATTCAGTCCAACAATGTGGAAGTGCAGGTCGGATGCTTACATTAGCAGGTATCACTGAAGCACTGGAGGAAACTTTTCAAAAGCTTAAAAACTTTTGTGCCCACACAACCACAGGAATACACTTCTAAGGCCCTCGTGACCTCCGGGGAAGGCACTTAGCGACTCTCATGATGTCAGGCAGAGACCAACTGCAAAGTTCTGTCCAGGTTCAGTTGCCGCTGATGAACTGGGCACTTCAGGAAAAGGCCTCTTGTAGCTTGCTATGCCCCGGTAGCCACACAGGAACTCAAACATATGACCCTTGGAGTCCACTTCTTAGTCATTCATACAAGAAGCGCAGGTCTAGTCCTTCATAGTCCTTCAGGGCTCCTCTTAGTCTACAGACAGCAGATCCAGTCCTCTTCTGATCTTCTTAAGTCAAGACAGTGTTCTGAGGAAGGTGCCACATTTATGGTTGACATTAGCTAGTTGGTGGGGGTGACTCCTGGATGGGGTAAAAGTTGCCAGGCCCTGGCATATCTACTTTTCTAAGATGGTCCTGTTTGCCTTACTACAAGCAGGCCCAAAAGGTCTCAGGGCATGATGGCCAAAGTCTTCAGCCACATTAAACTTTGTCTCTGATAGCTGAGGGTGTGTAGGGGAGTGTGCTGGAAATGACTACTGTCCTTCCACATCTAAAACTAAAACCTAGTTGAAGCAGGTCCTGGACCCACAACAAAAAGCGAAGCAGAAGTCTAATAAGACAAAGAAGGGTCCTTCAGCAACCACAAAGAGGATGCATAAGGATTGTGATCTGATCGATCCCTTTTAAGGGTGCATCATGTTTACATGTTCATCAGGCAGATCTTTTAGGCAGGTTGTGACACTGTTGTACCAATGGAAGGAGTAACAGCCCTCACCTGACTGTCCAACTGAGCTCAAAGGAGTCATAACTGCCCATTCAGATTGACAAACCTATCAAAGTGTGTGATTGTGCTGCTCCTGGAAGTTATTTCACATCTCATTAATAAAGGCTAAGTATTGGCTGGGCAGCTGCTAGAGAGCTAATGCAAAATTAGTTGTTTTTACAGGTTGCACTGTAGGTATTACAATGTACAAGTCAGGTCACAACGGCATGCCTGAAGCCATGTTTTGCAGGCCCACTCTAAATTGCGCAATAGGTTGTACAGTCCTCATGTGACATTCCAGGCCATAGGTGAATTTTTTAGAATAAATAGTAAGGACTTATAGGCAAGTTCAATGTGCCAATTCGGAATATGCCACTTTTAAAAGGGGAGCACAGGCAATTCACTCCTGATCAGTAGGGTGAAGGTGTACGGAGATCAGAAACCAGAAAGGTAGTTTCCAGGAAAAAGGCAACAAAATCTGGGGTGACCATACAGAAAAGAAAGATTTAATATAGCGACTCACTCTTTTTTCTGAAATGGAAGTTTGAGTAGGAAGATTTGAACTTGTGAAACCAGAGATTGTAGGGATGTCTCCACAGCAAGTGTATAAACCAGTATATTATCTTATCAGTTACAACCCGAGGAGTAAGAGCAGCACTATAAAAGAGCTACTGCAATGGAGAAGACCAAATTATGCTTCAGGGTTGATTAAATTGCGCAGTGTAATGCGAGGTAATAATACTTTATTATTGTATCATTTTTTACACAGGTTAACACTGCCTGGAAACAACTGTCATCTCATTATTTACCACTTTAAAACACAACTATTGCCATAATCAGCTGAAAGGGGACCAGTAAACCTTTGCGAAGGGCCTTCCACTGTGCAGTAACACGTCACTGACTTTTAGTACCTTTTGATCCATTTAGTATGACTGTTAGTTAAAATCTAGAAATTATGCTGCAGATCTCAGGTTATGTGGCAAGTGTGTCAAATCCATAATTACGAATAAAATGATGCATCTGCAGAATCGTATAATTCCAGTGTCCCTGACTATAATCTATTTCTGTCTGTATGTGTGACAAAATCAGAGAATCTGTTGGGAGAGAATAAATGCACGACCAACAGTGCCCCAAAGTGCAGTGTCTCTTAAGTTCCTTCTAATTATATTAGCGAGCTCCACTTTTTGTGAGTACCTTGGGAGATTGAAAGGATGCAGGACAGCCACAGCACATGCTGCCACAGAATTGTTTTCAGTGCTTGTCTTTATATAATAGACGCTTGCACTACTGCTCCCCAATCTGTATCTGTGCTTTATTAGTAAAACGTGACCAGTCTTTTAATTTAAGAAGAGTCAAAGCTGCGATTATCGTTTTTTTTCCTTACTAATTTGCCACAGGGCCACTGAAATTATGTGATTCTGCGGCTACAGCATATTTCGCATAGTTATGGATTTGCCACATTTGTCACATAATCCATTATCTGCTGCATAATTTGCAAATGTAACCAAAACAAAATAATGTTTCTAGCTCAAATGGATCGAAAGCTACCAAAACACAGCAACATGTTGTGTGGAGGGCCCTTTTTAAATGGAGACTGGCCACCTTTCAGTTACCTATTGCTGTATATGTGTTGAAGTGGAACTAAAGAGGTATAACCTTCACCAGGACAGTTTTAACTCGTACGAATATGGAAGTAATGCTATCCCAAAATGCGCCACTTTGGGCCGAGTAATTTTGCCAATGGCCCTGGCCATAAATTAGGAATAACCTCACAGCAGAACGAAAAAATAACACACCTGCAGTAAGATATATAGCTTGATTGTGTGCCCATTTCACTTACCTTTCTCACAGTGGCAGAAGGCTTCACGCTGTTTCTGCCATAAAATGCTCGCTGTCCCAATACAGTGGGGTGTCTCAGGTACCCTCTTGTTTATACATGCTTAATAATAGCAGACATACCTCCTGACTTCACGCCTGTCCGCAGGCACCTACAGTACTCCAAGGCAATGGAGTTACAGGATTAAAGAGGCATGCTTAGGTTTTGATTTGGAGCCTGCAGGCCTGTGTGATTCCTTTTTATAAAGAAAAAGAAGAAATGATGATTTACTGCTTGTGAAGGGGCCTTCACTGGGCCACAAGGCTACCTTAGGAGGGTCTGGCCCACCCTCTAGAACCGGGATTGGGTAGACGATATAACTGGTCACCCACATACTACAATTCATGGTCTACGTTATCAGTCTCTGATGGGGGTGCATGTCTGTGTGCGAGCAAGTGGGAGCGCGTGTCTGTTGGTGTGCGAGTGAGCGAGTGGGGATGTCTAGATGTATTCGTGCAGTTGGGTGGGGTTGTCTATATGTATGCGTGCTGTTGGGTGGGGGTGTATGGATGTATGCGGTCGGGTGGGGGAGTGTCTGCAAGTGTGGGGGTCTGTGTCTGCAAGTGTAGGGATGTGTGGGGATGCATGTGCCGGCAACAGGAATAGGGATTCCTGTCGCCGGGTTACCGCTAGGGTTTTTGTGTGGGGTGACTGCCTCGAAAAGCCTGGCGGTTTGCTGCCTCCTAATATAGCCAGCGATCTTAGGCATGCCGCCGGCCCGGAGGAGCTCACCGCCACCCGCACTGGTCCGACTGCACTAGCGGTACTGACGGCGTTGTGGCAGTTTGGCTTCGGCCAAACCGCCAAACTTGTAATGCAGCAGTCTTTACCGCCGGGACCGCAGCGGTAAGACCGTGAGTGTGGCGGTCTTAAGACAGCCACACTTGTAATGAGGGCCTCAGTGTACTTGCAAGCCAGTAATGACAAATATGGTGCCACGTCAGACCAGCTTGCTGCTGGACAAGCAGCTTTGAACTGTAAATTTTTCTAAGTAGGAGGCTGGATATGTCAGAGCTCTCACGTTTCCCAGGCCTACCCCTCAGCAGCTCATCCAGTCGAGGTCTTTTTCCACTGCATTATGAGAATTGTATTCCTCTTCTTCACTGATTGGATTATTGATGCTTGGAACTGCCAACCGTGAGAGCTCTGCTTTTCCTGGCCTGCTACTAGTTTAAAACAATCAGGGACCTCAAACATATCCTGTATGTATTATAGGTGTTACATGTTTCAGCTGCTCGTGAATGGGACCTAGGGGCAGCAAAAAGGATCCAGCCATGCAGTAAATTCTCTGTTTGAAAACTAACCCCTTGGGAGTAGGAGTTTCTTTAATTTTGCACATGGTGCCTTGCTCACAGAGCTGCTAGTGGGTGCAAGTCTCGGTAGCTGTACAACTTTCTTTAAAAGGTTGACCTGCTCCCTGCTTCTATTTAACAATACAAGACTAGTATTTAACTTTTAGAGCCCTTTTGAGGTTAGAAAAACTGTCTAAAAACTATTGGATTTATCAGAGTTTCAAGTTCATGTTAGTGGCAAGTCTCTCCTACAGCAAACATACATTGGAACAGTGCGTTTAGAAATACTTTTGTTTATTGCCTATTGTCTTTAACATAAGTCTGAACCTTTTATAGCATGTGAAAGTGCCACTAAGGCAAGTATAATCTGCGATAAAAAGGAGCCTGGTGGACTTTCATTGTTACCAAACCAAAAAGAGCTCTTGAATAAAGGTAGTCACACAAAGTACGTAGTAGATTTCTCTTTATAGGTGTGCAGCAGAATATGCGCTGAAAGCTTTGAAGCACAACCCTATTCTATGTTTAAGTACCCCGGGATACTTTTATTATTTTCTGTTGCTTAGCCTTGCAGAATCCTTTTGAGTTACATAAGTAACCTTTCTAATCACATATACTTGTTTACTGACTTTGAAGTTAGACATTTCTAAGATACCCTGGCACATTTATTTATAGGCAATGCACACTTTAAAATGTTTTAATTCAGATTTATTAACGCATGCCTTAAAATAAAATTGTTTTTTTTTTCAAAAGATGATGCTTCATTCCTTGAGGTGCAAAGGAACGGTCGCAAAACACAAAATGGGAGATGACTTAAAAATTGACCTCACTTCTGGGAGATCTGGTCCTCATTTGAAGTAACCAACTGCTGACGCCAGTCATGGAATCTAACAGGCTACATCTTTCCATAAATACATTCCAGCCAATTACGGAATGGGAGGATGAAAAGTACCTAGATCTTTCAAAATATTCATAATTTCTGGTTTTAAAATGTTAGGGGTATAATGTGACCATGAATTTATGGCGAATGGAAGTTGAATACATGTTTGTGAGTGTATTTTTAACTTTGTAAGCCTGTATCTTGCTCCATCAGAAATTGGGTTATTTTCACAACTTCTGAACATCATGGCACCCTGGCTACATCACTTTGGGGAATGGGGGAGCAGCACAGCCAACAGACACCTTATTTCTGAGAAAAAGGATGCTTCATTGAAACAGATGCACATCATATAAAATAACCCTGGCCTAAAGCATTACAAAACTAAACCTCACAATACAGACAAGTTACCTATGTTAAACTACTCCCCACTCCTATAAAGGTCCTTCTGCCCCACAACCCAAACCTGCAAAGCTCTACCGCTTTCCTGGTTATACTTCTTCCCTTGAGGCCTTTAAACTCCCATACCTTTTCAATGCAACTATTAACCTGCAACTAATTTAACTTGTTAAAGTACCTTGAACTTCCTGCCTCGTCCCGGCGTGCGCTTGCCTACCCGTTCCCGTTCGGCCTGGATTGCCCCTGCAACAACAATAAACTTGGCTAACCCCTGACAACTTCTCAGACCACCACCACCCAGAAAAAGGAGCCTACCCCTTCTTTTTCTGCCCCCCTTGACTAGCCACCTCGCCTTCTAATGCATGTAAAGTGCTGCCGCTATGACCTCATGAATCTGCAGGAGGTAGAGTTCCAAATGCACGTCGTCGTCCCTGAAACATTCTGCAGCTTTGTAACTCAGGTCCCTGCGTTCAACTCTGCCCATACCATTCCTTCTACAGAAAGTCCTCCTCTCTTTGTTACTCTTCCTTCTCGTCATTTCTATGGCTGCTGTTTTTATTGCCCCCCCTTCTGCTCTCCTGGGAATTAATTCTGTCCACATAATGTGGCTCTCTGACCATTGTCTTTTAATTTCTAAAAGGTCGTCTTTTATTTTTGTATTAGCACTACTCCTTTCTTGATAACTAAATAGTTTTCCCCTAAATGAAGAAATACAATATCTGGACATTGTCCCCGAATCAGTAACCCATTGAAACACAGCAATAACTCTATCCACTGCATTCCCCCTTTTCCATGCCATTCAAAATGCAGTTGTCGCCCCGTGCACTTCCTCAAGCCATCTCACTGCTCATTTAACAAACGATTGTCCTGTGATGCACAGGGATAGGCCAGGTGCTTCCGGGCCTAGCACTAAACCAGACAAAACACAGACGACACATGTGGGTGTGCGCTCATTGACCATCATTGACCAACTCCACCCTCCCCTTGTACATAGCGCTGAAAACTGTCAGAGAACCACCTTCCCAGTCTCATGATATTGTCCCTACTCCACCACCTTTTTTTGGCTTACATCGCATTTCCATTGCGAAAAGAGTGCATCCCATAATTCAGAGCCCCCACCCCCGGCTGAGTCAAAGCCTTGCGAAAAGCTGCTAAAAGCTGGTAGGCAGTCACAGGCCTGCTGTCCTGATGGTGAAAAACGCTGTCCTCTCCTGTGACTACTCCCCTCTTCAGTACTATTGCCCAACTTATCAGGCAGAGCTCTGTTAAAGGGTACTCGTGCAGGAGTATAAACTTGCCCAGCCCCCTTTGATACGTCTTGGATTTGTGAAGCCAGATTCCCAACCCGTCTCTGCAAAGTTCCATCTCCCTCCATATTAGCCCTCTCATCTCCTTACCCCCATGTCATTAAAGTTGCAAATCCTCACCTGAACATACCAATGTTAAGCATTGGCTCACTACCCAAACTAGGTCCCAGGACAGAGGCTGTATCTTTGGTCCGGCTCGTCCCTTCTCTCTGGCCTACCCTTCAAATATCCTGATGCCCAATTCTCCAGCCATTGGAGCATACCCCCAAAACAGCTTGCTCATGAAGGTGCTAGCGCGCCTGGTCCTTAGTAAGTAAACGTACAAGAAACGCGTAAAGGCAGATGAACCTTTTGGACCGCATGGAGTATCCTACCTATGTAGTAATCGATGAACGTCAATTATCAATGTAATCAATCAACAACCACTAAGAGAATCTTTAATAAATCAACAAGTATAACCAACAATTCTCATGAATAACCATGACTCAATAAAGCATTAACAATTTTTATAACCCTATTAATATCAATTCTAATGCATTTGGTTAACTCAAACTTCATTTAGTCAGTTCAAAGTTAGTTTATTAACAGCCACCAATAACACAATCTAATCAAGATTTGAGAAAACATATGATCGAATGCTTTATATAAGCTAATAAAGATGAATATAGCAACATTAATAGCAGAGTTCAGCAAAAGAGTCCATCAATCATTTTTCACTGTCAAGTCACCCGAAAGACCCTCAACTAACCCAGATTGGCATTAGCATGTGGAACTTCATGCAAAACAATTTAGAAAACATGAATTTGGAAAAACATCTAACTAAGTGAAACTATAAACAGCGCAGTTGGTAGATAGAAGAAAAGGCACAATAATTAGTCAGTCACATTGTCATAGCTACCTATCCACGGAATGGATCAGCAACAAAGTCAGTCTTCACCTTCAGGTCATCAAATAGATCAGCAACGCATCAGGCTCTCAAGAGTATGAGCCCAATGACAGAATCTCGAACCGCATCTCCTGAAGTCATCAATTCTCCCCTTGCATCTGTTGCATCTGAAGTTTTAGCCCCTTGTCATGACTTTTTATTATAGTTTTCCAGTCCATCCCACTAATTCCTAATTGGTCAGTCAATCGGCAGATATGACTCTAACCTATAATTTTAATTTTTCAAACCTTTGAGTTCTAATATTTCTTCTTTCACAGTACACGGACTGGTCCACTGTACAATGTCTTCATCATCCGGCTCTTCAGGTATCGAAAATGTTGCATGTTCCTCTTCCCATTGTTCAAGTCCTGGGAAAGTACATTTAGTCTACTCTACACGTAATTGTATCAAATTGACTTCATCATCTCCTGTCCGCAGATAATTCTAGCTAAGCAACTTTAACATCGGGTGGCTCAAGGTCGGGCTATGCACCAGCTTCTCTGCAGTGCACTAGAAATTCAGCTCTTGTGTGAGGCCTGGAAAGGACTAGGCCGTAACCTCAGCTAAATTAATTCTACAAATTAATGCAAAACATAGGTTATACATCTTAATATGACATACTACTACATTATTCTTATACATTTTGATTATTTCACAAATTTTAGTTATTTTAGTACAATTTTCGTATAAGTGGCTGACATGCCCCATGGGCATATTTTCAAACGTTCACATTATTTTTCTAAGATTAATTTCTCTGCGAACCTTTTGTCAATTAAAACACATAAACATTTATTATTTCTAATTAGCATGCCTGCATCAACAGTCCCTCCTCTGATGACTAAATATGTCATCACACCTTTCTTTTTACCAACATTTCACAGTTCTGTTTCACTTGTATTTTGTCTCCTTCTTAAATCTTCCCTATAAATTCTTTCCCTGTTTCGTTCTTCCCTCCTCTGATTGTTTTTAGTAATTTACATGTCCCCCCTAATCCTAATATGCAAGCAATCACAATTAATATTCCTTGTATGATTTTTAATAATACCCCATTCCAAATTTGACTAAGCCAATTACCCACTGAAGCAAATCCTTTTCCAACTTTTTCCCAAATACCCGGTTCCTCCAATCCTTTCAAACCCTTACTAGAATTAGTTAAATTAGTGAGTAAGTCTCTTATCTTCTTATCATTGTTCGGTATATATGAACAACAGTGCCTAGCATTAATCATTTTACAGACTCCGCCGTCTTTCGCTAAAAGAATGTCTAAAGCAAGCCTATTTTGAAGCGTCATACCTCTATCCGCAGCTAATTCAGTATCTAACAGGAGTATTGCCCCTGTAAAATTTGTCAGCATGTTATCCACAATATTAGACATCTTTCGTATCTTGATTGAATATAAAATGACTCCTGCTGACGGAATCACTGCACCAAAAATACCTCCCACAATTGCAGAAGAGGGTTTCCCAAACCTCCAGGAAGACGGTAATAAGCATGAAGTCCAGAAATATAGTAGATTCCAGGAATAGCAGGGTCCTGACCATTCAGCAGAACAGTCCATTTACTCTGAAACAAAAACACGTCTACATTCACTCGTTCCCACAAACAAAGTGTCAGAGATGATTTTGACCGGATTTTAAATACAAAGCTTCCCTACATGAAATGCATCTAATGCATCTAATTCTAATTTCCCTTACATTTTAATAGCGGTGTAAGCATATTCATTTTTATAGGTCCTTTTCCCTAAACCCTTTTCTAACTTCTCCTTCAATGCCTTTCTCCTATCATCAGTATGCCCTATAGAGCTCTTTTCCAAAGGTGTGAGCAAGCATGTCTAGTTGTTTCTGTGCGCGTATGCGGTTCCAAAAGTTAGTGTTGGTTCAAAGAATCCTCTAACTAGTACTAGATCATGTTCTTTAGCCACCTTACTCAGGCATCTAATAATAGGAACAAATGAAAACACTACGTCGTGATTTGAATAAAATACTGTATGTGCTCTTGGTTATAGAATCTTGTTAGTAGCAAACTACAGCTTATTCCATAGGTTAAGGGAAGGCTATGGTACGTAACTCCTTCCTCTATGGATGAAGGAATTTGCATACACACAAGACAATTCCTTGCATCCATTGTCTCAACATACTCACTCAACAATCGATAGAAAACGTTAGAGGAAAGCTCTCCTTGAGCATTAGTATAATCATGCAAGTATTTCTCGTCTAATTTAAACCTCTCTAAAGCTGTTAGGGTAGTGGTTTCAGGAGCAGAAGTAATAGTAGCTCTTTCCATATCATAGAGAGACATACCCACAATCATTATTATAAACATTATTCCACACATAACTGTCACTCCAATACTCGTGTATCTATAGCGCCTAATATTTCTATTTTGATTATTTAGCTCAGCCATGATCTTTTAGAGAATCAGAAAGCAGAAGCAACTCTTAGATAAAGTGTAGTAAAAATCAAAAATGAAGGAACAAATCCTTTCTCACAGTTCAATTTCACATCCAGGAACCCCTTTCCTTTGTCAAAATCGAATAGCAGCTTGTCACATCTGGTTTTAAATTGTCATATCAGGTTATCAATGTCTCTTTTGGTTTTATTTTCAACACTCTCTTTCTTAAGTTTTTCAGAATAGCTCAACAATTCAGCTTCTCGATCACCTTCAGGTTACATCAAAATACTGACTTGGGACTTCTCGATCAAAACAAAAAGACATAAACTTGTGTTGCCATTCATTGGTAGCTGCATATGCCCATTCAGGACCTGCCTATCGTTGACTTGCCATTCTCTTTCTTTTTAATTTTCGGTCACCACTTAATTCTCCTTCACTTAATTCTTCCTTTCTTGTAGTGTCCACTTCTTCTTCTATTGTTTCGTTTATAACCAGTTACTTTTTCTTCCCAATCTGCGATTCAGGCCAATTATCTCCCTTTCTTGTTCCTTCCGTCAATATTCTTCTCAAGATTGGACTCTTCTCTTTCCTCCTTCTCTATGGTGTTTTCTCTTGATGGACCTGCAACAGGCTCAGGAGGAGTTGAATCACATTGACTTTGATCAGTCTCAACTCTTTCACCCTCTTGGTCTGGCACTTGCTCTGTTTTCAGCGCTGTCTGCTTTTGGGAGGACCTCTGCTAAGCTAGACTCCCCTGCTGTATCCGTCGAAATAGGTTCCTGCACACCCTACTGTAATTCCTCACTTTCGTCTCTCACAGGGGTGATAGAACCATCTTCCACAAGCTCCGGTTCAATTTCAGGCTTTGTTAGCTCCTTTTCTGGCTCGGTGCGGTGACCTGTTTCACTGTTGTTGGTGCTCTCAACAACACTTCTTCATGCTCTGGTGGACATACCACTCTCTTTGTATGGCTTGCATGTATCCAGTTCGGGAGTCCTGAACATTTCACAGCAGTCGTAGTTGTTAGCACCACATGGTAGGGACCCCTCCAACATGGTTCCAAACAGGTCTTGCGTACGTGCTTTTTGACAATGACCCAGTCTCCAGCTCTCAGATTGTGACCAGGATCGTGGATGGGTGGCAGGGTGGTGGCCTGCAACTACTGAGAGAAAGGGTGAACTACATCAGCCAGGCCCTTGCAGTAGTCCAACACCATATCATCTGTAATATTGACAAGTGCATTGGTTGGAACTGCTGGTAATCTCCTTGCTCTGCCCATGAGGATGTCAAGGGGCGACAGCCCTGTCTTCCTGTCAGGTGTGTTTCCCATTGACATCAACACCAAAGGGAATGCATCTGGCCATTTCAGATTCGTAGCTGCACACCTCTTGGCAATTCTTGATTTCAAGGTGCCATTAATTTGTTCCACTAGTCCTGATGCTTCAGGGCAATAGCTACAATGCAACTTTTGCTCAATGTTTAGTGCTGCACATAGGAGTTTAATCACCTCATTATTGAAGTGAGTTCCCCTATCTGAATCTAAAGAGATCGGAAACCCGAAATGTGGTATCAACTCCCTGAGCAACAGCTTTGCTACTGTGAGACTGTCATTTCTTCTTGTGGGGTATGCTTCAATCCAGTGACTAAAGATACACACGATAACCAACACGTACTTCAAACTTCCACACACAGACATTTCAATGAAATCCAGTTGCATTCTGCTGAATGGACCTCCTGCTCTTCCAATGTGGCTCAAATTCACCACTGTTCCCTTCCCCACGTTTAGTTGCTGACAAACTATACAACGATGACATACTGTCTCTGCTGCCTGCCTGAATTTAGGATTAAACCAGACAATTTTGAACAATCTAACCATGGCATCCCTTCCAATATGTGCCTGACCATGATAATAGCAGGCCATTTGCGACAATATTGAGCAGGACCATCTGACCCTCCACAGAATCCCAAATTTCATCAGGACGTTGGACACATTTTAACTTAACCCAGAGACAGTTTTCTTCCTTGTCAACATCATCCTGCAATGTTTTCAACTGTTCCAGAGTATCAATCACCTTCAATGCAAAACTTGTACAAGTATTGTCTTCTTCAGTCATTAATTCCCATTTGTCTTTAAACGATATACAGTTCAATGCGCAAAAGCTTGCGACTTGATTTGCATATACATTTCCCAGTGAGATGTAATCCCGTGCCTTTTGATGTGCATTACATATTACCACAGCAATTTCTTCAGGTAACTGTATTGCATACAGCAACTCTTTTATCTTGTTGCCATTTCTTACTGGTGTACCAGTAGAGGTTAAAAAACCTCTTTGCGACCACAATTTACCAAAATCATGAACAATTCCAAATCCATATTGACTATCAGTATAGATGGTGACTCTCAATCTTGCAGAGACATGGCATGCCCTAGTAAGAGCTACCAGTTTTGCTATTTGTGCAGAATATACACCTCGAAGCAGGGAAGCTTCTAATGTACCTGTGATTGTGCATACAGCATATCCTGCTCTCAATGTTCCTGTACCATCTCTGAGAAATGAACCATCAACAAAGGCAATTTGATCATTTTCTACTAATCGTATATCTCTGATATCATGTCTTGGTTTTGTACACAATTCAGTCACCTCAAGACAATCATGCTCGATGTCTTCCTCTTTTTCAATTGCAACAGTATCACTTGGAAGTAATGTTGCCGGGTTCAACACTGTACATCTTTTCAGTGTTACATTTTGAGCACCTAAAATGCTCCTCTCATACCTTGTCAGTCTTGCACCAGTCAAGTCACACAAGCTTTATTCGGTCTAATTAAACCATCAAAGCAATAACTTACAACAATAGAACCATGATCTCTACATAATAAATATATAATAACAAGGTTAAAAGTGATAATGGAGATAAAATGAGAGATCTGCGAATATACAAAAGGGTGTTGATATAAAACTTCACATATGTCTTCCATCGCTACCTTTAACTTCCTCATCGACAATTTAATAAAAGATTCATTGAGTTAAAACTATCGTATGAACAGTAATTAGATTAATAAGTTAAGGTCAGGGTTCAATTAATAACAAATCACTATGATTTTTTAAAAAATGTGTACGTATATGCCATGCCGACGCAAGGAACTTGCTGACCGCACAGGTTAGAAAGGGGGAGCAGTCTCTCAACATCAACCTTAGGGCATCTTTGCACGTTCTCAACCCCATATTCCTGCAAGCGGGTCAGAGTCATTTCCGCCAGACAAGGCCATAGGCAGAACAAGTAAACATAAAGTGCACTACAGTTTCTACAGAGCCGTTACAACTTGGGCATTGATCGGTTAGCGAAGTAGAGCACCATGAACTGGTAAAAGACTTCAGGGGGAGGCATCCATACCTGAACCGGACATACAAACTTTTACTTAGTTGATCGGTAATCAAATCTAAAAAGGGTTCAAAGTGGGGAAACCACTTGTAATCGAGAAATTGATACGTCAACCTACCATGTGAAGTGCATAACAGGTACTTTTTCCTAACATGGGACCAGTAAATTGATTTTAAATGATCCTTATGAACCCTCCTTAAATTCTTTGGCTGGCTCCAAAAGTCACTAAGTCCCAGGGTATGGAACCATTCCGAAATGTACTTAAACCAAGGGATAGAGAGTACGTTCGGTCTACCCAATAAATCTTGCAAGGACTCCTTCTATATAACTAATTCAGGGGTGGTCCAGATACGAAGCCAAAATGTTAGAGGCCTTAGGGCTATTACATCAGAAATGTGGGGGAACCCTAAGTCCAAGAACACTGGAACCAAGGGCGTACTACGAGGACACGCCAAGAGCGATCTTACGAAGTTATTTTCCCCCACAGATAATTTACTAGTTTTGAAGCAACCCCAAACCTCTGCGCCATAAACCACGGCGCTCTGAGCCTTTGCTAGATAAATTTTAGTAGCTGGGGAAACAACTTTCACAGTATTAGACTTTTGGAGATGCAAAATTGCCCTTGACCTGTGTGCTAAAAGAGCTAGACTTTTTCCTACCTGGGCGTGCCAGTTCATGTCATTGCTGATTCTCACCCCTAGATAATCGATAGAGCATACCTTGCTCAGAGGAACCTCATTATATAAGATGTTACATCGTTTGATGCAACCAAGACCAAAGGTCATAAGTTTTGTTTTACTAGAACTGAGTTCCAATCCATGGTCTGCACAAAACACACTGAACCTATCCAGGAGAACCTGAAGGCCCATAGGTGTTTTAGAAATCAAGAGGGAGTTGTCAGCAAATAAAAGAATTGGAACTTTTAAGTTGTTCAATGAAGGGGCATCATTTTGGCAATCAGTTACAACTTGCACCACCTCATTAATGAACAAGGAAAAAAGAGTGGGTGCCAGGACACAGCCCTGGCTTACCCCCTGCCTGATATTAATACGATCAGTAAGTTCCCCCTGACTACCCCATCTTACTCGAGCATACGTGTTCTTGTGCAATCTTTGGATTAGGTGCACCAAATTCCTCGGGACGCCAATTTTTTTTAGGACTTCCTACAATTTCGCTCTTGGAACGAGATCGAAAGCGGACTTTAGGTCAACAAAAGCAACATACAAGTTTTGTTTGGCCGGAGTAACGTATTTCCAGAGTAGCAGGAAGAATCTAAAACTTGGTCCATAGTGCTAATTCTTGAACGGAAACCAGCCTGGAGGGGGGATAGGACCTGGTTGGCTTGGACCCAGTCCAGAAGCCTGTCTAGGACTTGCTTAGAGAAAATCTTTTGTAGATTGTCAATGAGACTAATTGGGTGGTAATTTGTAGGCAGTCCCACATCTCCTTTTTTATAGATAGGGATCATTTCGGCCGAGCCACGAATCCGGAATAGGGCCACCTGCTGCGATGGCATTCGATAATGTATTAATATACCATGCCCAAAACGCCCCTATGGTCCTCAAGGTCCTGCTGTGTAGATGAAGCGTAAATCTCAGAGAAATGAGCCACCCATCTTTCAGGCTGAATATGGAGATTTAAAGTGGCATTACCCTGTCTATGCCTGTTGGTCAGCAACCTCCAAAAAGAGCCCTCGTCCCGATTTTTGACTGCCTCCAACAGCTTCTGCCAGATCTCAAATTCCCAATTTTTCTTCGCTAAGTCCAGGGCCTTGGTGTAACTAAATCTAGCGGCCCTAATCTCCTCCTGTGAGTGCTTGAGGAGGGCCAATTTGAGACTGAGCCTCGCAAGGTCACAATCTTTATTGAACCATTCTCTAGATCGGATGGTATCGAGAGTATACCTAAAAGTGGTTTCTTTATAGAAAAAATTCTGTAAAATGTTTGTCAATTCGACATGGATTTTCAAGATTGGAATACTATCGACCTCTTGCTCATCAAAGCCGGAGAACAGCTGTAGAAAGGAAGAATAAATTTGTTTGATCAGGAATGGATTAGATGTAACTTTTGGCCAACTGACGCGAGTTTGCCTAAGGTTCGGGAAAGGAATCGGAGCATCAGTGTTCTCTAGATGTTGGGTTCTCCCAAAAGCTTTATTGGATAAAGTAAGACAAAGGGGGTGGTGGTCGCTATCATAGCGGGGTTCCACCTTCATATCCAGAGTGTTTGGCCAGAGCCTGATGTCGACAAAAAATAATCAATACTGCTGGAAGAACAGCCACGCTTGAATGTGGGGGCACGATTTGGATCTGATCTAGTGCGACCATTACAGTCTCTGAGTCCAAAGCGTAAACAAAGGGAGGCCATCTGCATGGCAACACAAGAACCAATGCTAAAAGTGTCGTCCTTCGTTTGGGGAATACCCCAAGAGTCATCTTCTTCAGTTGTCAAATTGCCTATAAGGTTCTTGAATACGAAGGAACAGTTTATATCGCCCCCTATCACCAGATGATTAGATGGATGCAAAAGTTCTATATACTCAGCTAGCTGAGCAAGTACCCTAGATTCCATGCTGCGGGGGATGGACCTCGCGTACACATTGACCATAATCACTATAAAACCAGGCTGAAATGTAAGTCTAACACCCAATAAATCTAACGAGTTAAGGGATAATGCAGAATGGTCGCATTGCAATTTATTATTCACTAAAATCATAAGCCCACCCATAGGTCTGCCAAAGCCTCCAGAGGCAGGTTGAGCTGCGACAAAATATGCTGTGAACCCCTCAACATATATGATCTCTTCCGCCCAGGTTTCCTGAAGAAGACATAAATCTTGCTTATTGATAAGGTTGACCCATCCAGGATCTCCCATCTTTTTCTCCAATCCAGCCACATTCCAAGACATAGGGGGTCATTCTGACCCCCGCCGGCGGCGGATGCCGCCGGCCTGGCGGGAACCGCCAGAAGACCGTCATTCTGAGTTTCCCACTGGGCTGGCGGGCGACCGCCAGAAGGCCGCCCGCCCGCCCAGCGGGAAACCCCCTTCCACGAGGATGCCGGCTCCGAATGGAGCCGGCGGAGTGGAAGGGGTGCGACGGGTGCAGTTGCACCCGTTGCGATTTTCAGTGTCTGCCACGCAGACACTGAAAATCTATGTGGGGCCCTGTTAGGGGGCCCCACGACACCCGTTCCCACCAGCCAGGTTCTGGCGGTGAAAACCGCCAGAACCTGGCTGGCGGGAAGGGGGTCGGAATCCCCATGGCGGCGCTGCTTGCAGCGCCGCCGTGGAGGATTCCCTGGGGCAGCGGGAAACCGGCTGGACACCGCCGGTTTTCCGTTTCTGACGAATGCCCATGGAAGAACCGCCAGCCTGTTGGCGGTGCTTCCGCGGTCGGTGACCGCCAGGGTCAGAATGACCCCCATAATGTTAAGTTCGGGAAGCACAAATGTGGGCCTAGCTCTCAGGGGAACGGTGAAATTTAAAGCCCTTGGTCGTTTGCCTCTGTGGGCCGTAGCAGCTGCAATGGGAACACTGAGGGAGGGACAGCATTTAGTCAGTCTAGATCAGATAACCGGGGGGAACGGATCTCGGTCAAAACTGGTCGATTACTATTGAGTGGACCCTGGACCCCTCCCACAAGGGCATTAGATGGTCTATCGATCCTTCATGTCTCGCCCCCCGGAGAGTACATACAGAGGCCAATTCCGATGTCTCTACCAGATTTCAGAAAGCTGGTCCGTGAATTGAAAGCCATAAGAGTATCGACCATGGAGGTATCGAAAAGAAGAATTGAAATGTAATCAAAGTCTGAGTCTGGTTGGACATGTCTGCGTACCTCCCGAATATCAGAACGGATAACAGACAGACATTTCCTCTGTATGCGAATCCAATAAATAACTTTGTTAGTGAGAGATTCGTAAGACTCTCTCTGGCCAACAGACAACCTAGGGACCCTTGTCATGTAGATATATGCATCCTTTCTACTCTGGTCATATCTCCCCTTTGAATCAGTCGCCTGAATTAGTTTTGATTGACCTTGGCGTAAGACTCTAGGTGGACTTACAGGCACCTGTGCACCCTTCCTGTACTTGGCTTCCTTGGGCAAGGAATTTATACAGGGAAGACGCTGATCATTATTTTTTGAGGCAAGATTGAGCATACGGCCGGTATCAGTGGGTTTGTCGACGGGAAGGAATTGACAACCCCCCTTTTTATTCGTTGCCAAGCTCGTGGGCTTCGCCCCCAACTTTAGGCGTTTGGGGTATGAAGTTAAGTTATCCCCAGTGTCTAATGTTGCTAGCGCGTTGGACCCCCCAGTCAGCTCAGGGATGTGGACATTCGTACTTGCCAATTTACAATTACAAATTACCTTCTGATCAGATAGTCCAGAAATTTTACCCAAAATTACCATTACCAAGGATTTTAGATCGTCCAGCTTCTGGGAAACAATTTCCAGTTCAAGTTACCTTTTATATTGGATCGGCAAATCCAATTCCTCGGTATCAGGTTCCGCTGGAATTAAGGGTGGAGAGCGACCCAGGCTCTCACTAGAAGAAGATAGAGGTTGAAATCTGTTCGAACAGGGGATATCACTCGAAATTACAGTCTTGGAGTCTGAATGCAGAGAGTCCCTGGATTGGGTACATTCTACAACTTCAGCATTCGAAGTATGCCTCATTGGTGGCGAAAGAATTGCAGCCTTGGATATGGGTGGCGAATGGAGGTCCACTTTCACAGACAAATTGGGTGTCCGCAGTTTTTTATCAAATAGATCCGGAATCTTCCTATCGGTCGAAGTGGCAGGAATGGGGGGAGTGATGATAGAAGGGCTCCTCAGTATTGCCTCTACTTCCTCAAACAAGGAGTCAATAGTTTGAAATTGGTTCCTAATGGGCTTAGGAGGGTTGTCTGCTTTCCTGCTAGCTCGCTTCTTGTGTTTTTTGGCTCCAGAATGTGGCGCAGGAACATCATCTGCCTTCCGCTTCCCCATTATTGACTGCGTGGTATCCAAGGCCAAAACTAGGGCCCCCTACAAAAATTAAAGAGGGATGGCCCGGCCTCAGTCGGTCGCTGACGGGCGAAGGACGGGCCTGCCCTTGGCCCAGGCTTCGCCCGGCTATGCCCGGGCGCGGCCCACGCCCGGCCCACGCAGTGGCGTTGCGCGGTGCGCTTTGTAGCGCCCGCGAGTGTCCCCAGGTGTAGGGAGAGTGCAGGGGTGCCTGGGACTTGGAGTCCCACCAGGCACTGTCAGAGGCGGCCACCAGTCAAATACTGTGTTTTTGTCCTAGTCAGTAAAATCTCAACAGAATGTGGTACCAGTACCGTTAAAGGGTATCCCATCACTACTCCCTCACATTGAGAAAGATTTTGACCAACTGCGACAACTGCACACAGAAAACCTGGTAAAGCTGCTGCGACTGGGTCCAAGGTAGCTGAAAAATAGGCTACTGGGCGATAAGCACCTCCATGGACCTGTGTCAAAACAGACAAAGAACAAGCATCACGTTCATGACAAAACAATGTGAATGGCTTTGTGTAATCAGACATTCCCAATGCTGGAGCTCTGCACAAACTCTCTCTCAACTCAGTGAACGCTTTCCTCTGATCCTCATCTAATGTAATAGGGTCTGTAACTTCCTTATGTGTGAGCTGCTGAAATGGTTTAGCAATTGCAGCAAAATTTATCGAATCTATCTGTCTGCTGATATCATTCAACTGGTTTCTCCCTCAGTTTTGGGTAATCATTTGTGAATGGCAGTATGTCACTTCTGTGCCATGGGACATGAACAAACTGCCCCCCTGGAATTTCCCTCATCGGTATAATCTTTACCGGATCTTTTTCTTTCTGAACACTTTCAGACCCTTCTTGTGAATCTCATTTCCGTGTATCCTTCTTCTTTGCCCATCTGCCTTCCCACTTCTATAATGCTCCGCAAATCTGAGCACTCTGCAATAATTCTTTTAGATGCGCTTTCATCCCTGCTGACCTCATGTGCTCTAAATTCTTCACCTCAAAATCTAACCTGTCACTCCCTTTCAAATGTTTAATTTTCTTAATCTCTATGCCATGTTTGTCTGCCAGATTTGCCAATTTCTGGTGTATCTTGCTTACCTCCTTTGTAATCCTCGACTCTTCCTCTTTGTAGGATTTCAATCTGTTCACTCCCATCGTTCCCTCAACTAGCTCAGTTATTTCTGTAGCTAATCTCACACAATTGATCTGCTCTTCACCCTTGGACGCATTTCGAGGTGTATTCAAACTATCCAACCATTCACTCAATTGCTGTGCTGTCAATCCCTGTAACAAGATGTTACTTGCATTTGGCAATGGTACCTATTGTACCACTGCACTTGGAGTCTGTGGTGTCAAAAGCTTCAAGCTCTGACTTGCACTTGGACCATGTACCGCATCTACCGCATCTGGAAGCGCAACAAGTGGACTAAGATCCATTAAAAGTCTAGATCCATCAAAGGTCTGACCCACAGATGATACCACCTGCACATGATTGCTCACTCCCCTTCTCACAAGGCTCTGAGACATTTCACCCTGCTATCCTGCAATTGATTTCTTCTGTGCAAACAATGGTACAGCTGGACCGACAGTAATCAGTAGCAATATTGCATCTGGTGCTGTTCTGACACTTGCATTTTGTGGAAGAGCTACTCCCATAGTCTGATTCATCACTGGTGTCCCTGTCATTGGTGTAAACTTTGGCAAACTCTGTGACTGTGCCTGAGGCAACAACATTGGAGTCGGCTCAGTCTGAACTAGCATTGGCCTCAAAACTACTTGCTCTGACGGCACCACTAAGTTCCAAGTCGTCTCAAGAATTGGTACATCTGGATAAATTCTCTGTATCAATGGTGGGTGCATCTGGGCTTGGACCACCGAAGTAGTCACTGCATTAGGAGTACTCTGCACTACCCCTTGTACCTGACCATTATATGTCTGCTCTGGCCCCACTGTCCCTGATGCTTGTGCTGGAGCAGTTGGAGCAAAGCTAGTACTTGGACCCCCTACATGCGTTGCATATGGCGGAGGACGATCCCTCAACAATTGTGTAATAAGATCCTCAATGTCTGAATCTTCTTCTTCTACATAAGTCTTTTTCTTCTTCTTAGTTCTTGAACTCTTATCACTCTTAGCGGCATCTTCTTTTTTCTGACTCATCTTCCTCTGTGATTGCAGGAAACAACTAACACCCTGTAATGTCTCCGTTCTCCACTTTTCCTGTTCCTAATCCCACCTTGCTTCTGCCAAGGACTTTTCTACCTTCCTTATTCTCCTCTAAAATGTCATTTCTTGATGTTGTCTGGCTACAAGCTCCCAAACCGCTAAAGCCTCAAACTGTGCTGGCCTCGGTAATGGCTTTGTCTCATATAATTTCATTTGGAATTCATCCAAAACTCTCAAATTAAATGGTCCATGCTCTGGAAATGCTAACGCTCACAATTTCTCTGTCATGTTGCACCACTGCTTCAACAAAAGACATGGCACGATACCTTGCTCCTCCATCACAATATATGCCGGAGAATTTTTTGGTGGGGTAGGCTCCCCCCAGTGCTAAATTTGTAAAGAAAAACGTGCCGGTGCCCAACGTCCTCCTCTGGAACACGCGGCTGCTGCATTTAAATGTGCGAGCACGGAATACTGAGGCAGCATAATCCTGAAGCCACTCCCTGCCCTTCAGCTCACTCTGGCAGTTTTCTGCTTTCTCCCTTTGTGACGCTTTTTTGTTTTTCTCTTCCTCCGTCTTTCCGATATGTGTCTTTAGCTCGCAGTAAATGCTTGAACCAGAAGTATAAGCGCCGGCCCTCAAAAATAAGTGCCGGTGCTCAGCACCGGAAACAATTAGCACAAATTAGGCACAGGTTTCCCCACTGTCGCCTTAATGTAAGAATCACCCTTCATGGCACTTCTGAACGCTTTGAAAAACTTCATCTTCTCTGTTGTATTTATTTCGATTCAATAAGGAAATTACTTTTACTCCCAAGATTCCTTTCACCTGTTTACTCAACCAATCGCCTGTTGCGGACGGCTGCCAATCCGCTCGCGACTCTTCTTACTAACCAACCTATCCCATCGCAGCACACTCTGACGTCACACTCACAAACTGCAGCTAACAAAGTCTTGCGGCTTGTCTTCCCAAACTTGAACTCACACGAAACTAATGCAAAATTATTGCGAGCACTTTACCAAGAACCAATAATCGAAAACAAACCTGCTGGTTTACTACAGAAAGGTACACAATCGCTTCAGAGACCTTACGGATTTTCACTGATGGCACTATCACTCATGTAGCTATTCCTCTTTCTTAGTCTCTCACATTCGCAAGCAAAATTCGACCTGCGGATTTCACTCTCAACTGATCAATGGTTCTGTCCGGGTGCACTTAGGACTCGCCAAATCTTAGTCGAAGAATTTCTCTTACTCACTTAACTTACACACCGATTTGTTGACCACGCCCGATCAACCTACTAAACCAGACAGATTACAACATATAACCAAGTGTCTCCTACACTTGTCAATATATTCCGGAGTCTTAGACCACGCAGGGTCCGTAGATCACCAACGACCATGTGGACAATTTTTTAGAACGAAGCGCCACATACATATGAAGTTCAACGACTTCCCTACTCTCATACTGCGGAGTACGAACACCCCTACTAAACCTCAACTGGAGTACGCAAACTCCCTACTACATCACAATTCACCTGCAATTTGCTTAAGCCTTTGCAAGCGCAACCTACCACTTTCACACTATCACAAGCACGCCAAGAACATATCCATCTTTCTAGCGGGATTCAGGATCCGGGAAAGTCATTTCTGGGCTTAAGGGGACATCATCTTTGCTACAATTGCCATTTCAGAAAAACAAAAATTCTAACCTCATAAAATGAACAACTAACTCTAACTTAAACTACCACCATAACCACTAATCACCACATAAACAGTTCTCCAAGGAAACCAACCATCAGGCTGCTATCAAGAACTGCTAGCGCGCCTGGTCCTTAGTAAGTAAACTTATAAGGGAACGTGTAAAGGCCGATGGATCGGATGGAGTATCCTAGCTATGTAGTAATCGATGAGCGTTAATTATCAATGTAATCAATCAACAACCACTAAAAGAATCATTAATAAATTAACAATTATAACCAACAATTCTCATGAATAACCACGACTCAATAAAGCGTTAACAATTGTTATTTCCCTATTAATTACAATTCTAATGCATTTGGTTATTTCAAACTTTATTTAGTCAGTTCAAAGTTAGTTTATTAACAACCACCAATACCACAATCTAATCAAGATTTGAGAAAACAAATGATTGAATGCTTCTATATAAGCTAATAAAGATGACTATAGCAACATTAATAGCAGAGTTCAGCAAACCAGTCCGTCAATCATTTGTCACTGTCAAGTCACCCGAAGGACCCTTAACTAACCCAGATTGGCATTAGCATGTGGAACTTCATGCAAAACAATTTAGAAAACATGAGTTTGGAAAAACATCTAACTAAGTGAAACTATAAACAGCGCAGTTGGTACCTAGAAGAAAAGGCACAATAATTAGTCAGTCACATTGTCACAGCTACCTATCCACAGAATGGATCAGCAACAAAGTCAGTCTTCGTCTTCAAATAGATCAGCAATACATCAGGCTCTCAAGAGTATGAGCCCAATGAAAGAATCTCAAACCGTGTCTCCTGACGTCATCAATTCTCCCCTCGCATCTGTCGCATCTGAAATTTTAGCCCCTTGTCATGACTTTTTATTAGAGTTTTCCAGTCCATCCCCCTAATTCCTAATTGGTCAGTCAATCGGCAGGTATGACTCTAACCTATATTATTAATTTTTCAAATCTTTGAGTTCTAATATTTCTTCTTTCACAGTACACGGATTGGTCCACTGTACGATGTCTTCATCATCCGGCTCTTCAGGTATCGAAAATGTTGCATGTTCCTCTTCAGTCAGTGCTCCCATTGTTCAAGTCCTGGAAAAGTACATTTAGCCTACTCTACACATATTTGTATCAAATTGACTTCATCATCTCCTGTCCGTCGGTACATTGCAGAATATTCTAGCTAAGCAACTTTACCATCGGGTGGCTCAACGTCTGGTCATGCACCAGCTTCGCTGCAGTTGCGTTAGAAATCCAGCTCTTGTGTGAGGCCTGGAAAGGACTAGGCCTTAACTTCAGCTAAGTTAATTCTACAAATTAATGCAAAACATAGGTTATACATCTTGATATGACATATTACTACATTATTCTTATACATTTTCAATATTTCACAAATTTTAGTTATTTTAGTACAATTTTCGTATAAGTGGCTGACATGCCCTGTCGGCACATTTTCAAACGTGCACATTATTTTTCTACGATGAATTTGTCTGCAAACTTTTCGTCAATTAAAACACATAAACATTTATTAATAATTTCTGATTAGCATATCTGCGTCAACAAAGGCAACCTCTGCTAGTTTGCCTGTTATCGTCACCGTTGACTGTCCCTTCTCTATTAATAGCGTCAGACACTGCAACATATCCTTTACCCCCCCCAACATATCCTTTACCTCCCCTGCTTCCTTTCGCCAGCTGGCCCCACTATCCAGGAACTCTCCCCAAGCTTGACTTTAAGCCTGTCAGGTCGAGACCACCAGTGTTTCTATCACCAGCTGTAGCATCCTCTGTCGCTGCTGTCCACAATTTAGGAGGCATCCTGCTCCTGACCTTGTCTGCGTCCTTGGTCAACCCATGGAATTTCTCCCACTCTGAACGAGACAATGCATCCGCAATGACATTGTTCACACCTGGTACATGTCGCGCTCTGACCATGGGAGTAGATATATGACCATTTTTTCGAGTCTCTCATTGGGACTGTTTGCGAGTCACAATTAGAGACTCGCAAAATGAAATGTACAAATTTCTCACAGACACATTTAGTGATTCCAATGGGGTCGCAAAGACTTACCTCATCAATATTCATGAGGTAGGTTGCAATTTGCAACCCCATTATGAATGCCTGCACTCACAGGGATGGTGGCCTACTGGGTTAGCAGACCACCATGTCTATGACTGCTTTTTAAATAAAGGATTATTTTCTTTAAATGCAACCCATTTTCCTTAAAGGAAAACAGAAATGCAACCCATTTTCCTTAAAGGAAAACAGGATGCATTTCAAACAAAAAAACTGAAAAGTTTTCTTTTATTTTTTTCAGAGTAAACAGTGGTCCATGGGACCACTACCTGCTCTGAAAAAATATTTTTGCTTTTATTCACAAAGGGAAAGGGTCCGGTGGGGACCCCTTCCAGTTCGCGAATGGGTTACAACCAACTTGAATTTGGTGGTAACTGTGATTGTTTTGCGACTCCATTCACGGTTGCAAAACAATCTTACATCCCCCTGCGACTCGCTATCACCCTTGGCACGCCCCTTCCTAATAGCGACTTGTAAAGCTATTCTGCGAGTCGATAACAGGTTACTGACTAGCAGAATAGGACTGTTGCATGGGGAAAAACTTGACTCTCATACATCTGGCCCATAATGTCAAACTTCAGACACTGTAAACGACAGATCCACAGCAACTTCAACACTTGTGCGTCCCAAGCTGACTGCCTATTTACCACCTGCACTACTGCCATGTTGGCAATACAGAATATTACCTTCCTGTGCACCAACTGCTCTTCCCACATTGACACTGCCACTCCTAATGGGAAAAACTACAGAAATGCAATACTCCTCCCCCCTCTCTTCAAGTCCTCTGTCCATTTCACCATGCACCCCTGGCCCTGCCGGTATAGACCAAACCCAATTCATCTTGCATCACTTTAGTAAAGTTGCTCTTCCCACTCTAGCTCTAGCCTCACCCTCACGGGCACTCCATTAAATGGTTCCAAAACGAAAAGCCACAGTTTCAAATCAAATAATAACATCAGAAACTGCAACAATTCCTTCACCGATCCCCTGCTTCCTTTTGCCAGCTGGCCCTATTATCCAGACACTCCCCCCAAGCTTGACTATAAGGCTGTCATGTCGAGACCATCAGTGTTTCTTCCACCAGCTGTAGCATCCTCTGTTGCCTACTGTCCACAATTTGGGAGGCCTCTTGCTCCTGACTTTGTCTGCGTCCTTGGTCAACCTATACAATTTCTCCCACTGTGAACGAGACAACGGGTCCGCAATGACATTGTTCACACCTGGTACATGTCGCGCTCTGACCATGGGACCAGATATATGACCATTTTTTGAATCTCTAATTGGGACTGTACGCAAGTCACAAGTAGTGACTCGCAAAATGAAATTTACAAATGTGTCACAGACACATTTAGTGATCCCCATGGGGTCGCAAAGACTTACCTCATCAATATTCATGAGGTAGGTTGCAATTTGCGACCCCATTGGGTATGCCTGCACTCACAGGGATGGTGGCCTGCTGGGGACAGCAGACCACCATGTCTGTGACTTCTTTTTAAATAAAGAATTATTTTCTTTAAATGGAGACCAATTTCCTTAAAGGAAAACAGGATGCATTTCAAACAAAAAAACAGAAAAGATTTCTTTTCATTTTTTCAGAGTAGGCTGTGGTCCGTGGAACCACTACCTGCTCTGAAAAGATATTTTCGCTTTTATTCACAAAGGGTAAGGGTCTGGTGGGAACCCCTTCCACTTTGCGAATGGGTTACCACCAACTTGAATTTGGTGGTAACTGTGATTGTTTTGCAACTGCATTCACGGTCGCAAAACAATCTTACATCCCCCTGTGACTCACTATCGCCCTTGGCACGCCCCTTCCTAATAGCGACTTGCAAACCTATTCTGCGAGTCGATAACAGGTTACCGACTCGCAGAATAGGACTGCTTGGCTTGGCTTTCATACATCTGGCCCATAATGTCAAACTTCAGACACTGTAAAACAAAGATCCACAGCAACTTCAATACTTGTGCTTCCCGGGCTGACTGCCTGTTTACCACCTGCACTACTGCCATGTTGGCAATATGGAATATTACCTTCTTGTGCGCCAATTGCTCTCCCCACATCGACAACGCCACTCCTAATGAGAAAAACTCCAGAAATGCAATACTCCTCCCCTCTCTTCAAGTCCTCTGGCCATTTCACCACGCACCCCTGCTTTGCCAGTATAGACCAACCCCAATTCCCCTCGCATCACTTTAGTAAACTTGCTCTTCCCACTCTAGCTCTGGCCTCACCCTCAGGGGCACTCCATTAAATGGTTCCGAAAAGAAAAGCCACATTTTCAAATCTTCCTTCGCTCCCTCTGACAACCGTATGTGGTGGTGTGGTAGCGGTAAGCCAGACGGTGACATCCCCAATCTTCTCCAAAATGTCCTCCCTGCTCTCACCACCCTATTGGTGTCCCAATAGCACCTGTACCTCCTTCACTGTCACCTTGTTCTTTGCTAACATCGATTTTCAGTTTCCTGTCCAACGGTACACCGGCCTCCACTGTCCCAGGTCAAGTTCAATGCCCAAAAAAGAGACAGCAACGTGCTGGGCCCAGCTGTCTTCTCTGGTGCTAGGGGAAACCCCATGTCTTCATAATCCCTTGAAAGCTATCCACCATGTTCTGAAAGTCATGCATGCCTGCCCTTCCCACAGAAAAGAAATTGTCAAGGTAATAAGTCACATGTCCATAGCCTGTCGCCCAAGTAAATGCCCATTACAGGAACATGCAAAAACGCTCAAACAATGTACAGGAAATGGAACACAACATCAGATGCCCATTGTCCACGTACCACTGTTCCTCAAATTGAATACCTAGTCACTGAAAATTACCTGTATGCACCAGTAACAAGCGGAAGGTTGACTTAATGTCACTTTTTGCCATCAAGACGCATTTCTTCGATGATACCCATGACCACATCCACTGAAGAATATGTCACAGAAGACTCCTACTCTGATATGAAGTGATTGACGGAGCTCCTCTCCAGCCACGAGAGATGCTGTATTGCCCTTTCTACTATTTTGGCACCTCTCCAATAAGTGATACCATCAAGTCCTCCTTTGGCCAGTCATCAAAAGGCCCTGCCATCCTTTTCTCTCTGATCTCTTTCATCAATTTGCCTTGCACCACATGCCACGCGGGAGCCAATGACTTAAGATTGCTCGCCCAGCTGCGCATCCTTGGGCCTACGTACCCCAGAAGGAAACCCCCCTTGAACTCTTTCAACAGTATTCTAGCGTCTTCTTTGTTCTCATAGTGGGTCAACCAAACTTTTAGTATATTTAGCTTAATGGGAGTAAGAGCTCCTACCTCCAGTCCTCTGTCCACCCCATCCTCCACTGAAACCTGAGGAGTGTGCCCGTTGCTGGTAAGCTGGCTGTCCTGTGGACTGTGTCCATTGTCCAGTTGCAGTGTTCAATTGCCCCCCAATTCCCAAAAGAATTTATGAGGGCATATCTGCCTGCACATTTAAAGCATATGTGCCTAAATTTACAATACTCCTCGTGCATCATCCTTTATTAAAGTCCCAACACGCTCCCATTTGTCCTGATTGTCCTTTACTTGTTGATCCCATTCCTCCCCAGGTAGGGGGCCCCTGGAAGGGCCAATACACTATTGGAAGCCCACTTCTGTGAAAATAGTCTTGCCAAACATAGCAGGCCCATGGTATGGTGCCAAAGGTCTGAATCCACCTCCCCCTATTGTGTTTCAGTGTCTACTGACATGTGTGCCCTCAACTCGTTGTCGTACTGTGGCCATGCATAACCCCCATAATTTATTTGTGCCTTCTGAATCGTGTCTATGTACTTAAATAGAGCCGCACACCTCTCTGGGTGTTTCTCACAATATACACTTGGATAAATAAGGAAAGCCACCGTCCAGTTCTCAATAGCCCGGGGTACCTTTGGCCATTTTGCTAGCTCGTATTCCTCCTATTTTGCCCCTTCCTTTGCCCTCAACTCCACATGTAAGAGCTTCAGCATCTCCCCATACTCTCCATTTCACATCTTTTCTTTCATTGCCATCATAAGGTGTGCCCCTAATGGTTTTGACACCCTCATATATGGCATTTTTTTTTACTTTCAACTCTTTACTCTCCTTGGGTTCTTTATTGTTGCCTCCCTTGACCCCGTCTCTAACACCTTCTGGACTTATCTCCTTACTCGTCCTGTTCTACCGACTGTGACCCCCCAGCTGTGCTGTTCTTATCGCCCTCTGCTTCACTATCACCTGGCTTCTTGTCAGTCTGACATGCTTTCCCAGCATCCCTCTCCCTGTCCGTATCATCCTCCGTACCCACTCCGGTGTCTGTCACATAGATACTACTCTGCAATCGTATATTGCCCTTTTGCGACTCCATCGCATCCACTTCCATAGATACCATTATCACTGCCTTACTCGCTAAAGTCGAAGCCCGTGCCAGAGCCCGCTGTCTCTCCTGCTGGTCTCTCTTTGACATCACCTCCCAATCACCAGTGTGTAGCTTCCTTGCCTTTTCCTCCTGTAATGCACTAAACATAGAGAGATGAGAGTCCCCCCCGACCACCCTCACTCTGACCATGTTCTCTCCTCACCCTTCCCTTTGTCTTCATCAACCAGTTCACTTTCCTCTAAACTCGCCTCATCGTAATGCTGCACTGTATGCTCATTCCTTGAATTACTTTCACCTCCTGTGGCAGCCGTTGACACCTGCCACTGCAGCATTAGTTCAACATCACAATCTGTGCTCCCTGCCCTACTCTGGTGGGGGATTGTACCCTGCCCTCCCAACCTATCCACTGAAACCTTTCCATTTGTAGTGTTTATCACCAGGAGTAGTCCTGTATTCACTGGCCGGTTGCACAGCCGAAGCAGGACTGGGCCTTCTTGTGGCAGTGATCGTGTTGTCCCCAATGGCTTCCAGCTGGCCCTATGGAGCCAAGCCTTCCCTTCATCTCGAGGTTGCAGGCTGTACTGGGCTCCCACGAGTCCTTTCCATTGCCAAACTGTGGCACCTGGAAAATAAACTCATGGTCCGATTGGTTGGTTTCTAACTCATGCCGTGCTGGGTGACCTGCCCTACTTTCATACCCCCTTCAGCCTGCCAAGTTGAGTGGCCCTCTCCCACGCTCCCTCTGTCTTCCTCCCTGTCCCCTACACTCCATTTGAGTCCGCGACCCCGAGGCCCCGATCCCGAGATGAAGGTGTCTCCCATGGGGCCCTTAAAGTCACCCTCTGCAGCTGACCCCGTGCACCCCCCGGGTATGCGCTCTAACCACCCTTCCCTCTTCAACAAGCTCCCTACTCTGGCAGTCTCTGGCCCCTCACCCCTTCTCTTCCCTCATCTATTTCCTGAACGACTTCCCCCTTCTCCCCAAATCTCCCTCTCCCTTCCCATTTCTCATCACCGTCATCTGACTGCCCCTCACCTTCCCAGCATGCCCCCCTCTTATGAGGGCCTTAGGGCCTCTAAACCCCTGATGCCTGCCCACCCTTGACCTCCTCCCTTTCCTCGCCATTGCCTTCATATTGAAATTCCCACCCTTTGTTCCATTTGCTGAAATACCTGAACCTCAGGCATTTTATTGTCATTGTCCATGGAGTTGTGGCATTCAACGCTGCTGAAAGCCACACGGTGAATTGCCTGGGCCCCCAGTACCGCCCCTGAGGCCTCGTGTAATGAATCCCTTGCAGATTGCGAGGGCGGGGTCAAATCTTCTAGCTGCCATGTCCCCGCTGCACACATACCAGGGGGCCTCGCTCCACACATAGGAGCGACCCCTGAAACCTACGTCGTGCTTCCCAATTTAAGCCCGGCGTGGCAATGCCCATGCCATGATGGCCACCGCCACTCCCACAGAGGTCTGGCGTATTGGGCGGCCTCCCAGCCTGCCACCATCTGCTAGCATGTCAAGGTGCCTGGCCTCCTTAAGGAGTCGCAGGGCCTGCACAAAACGTTAATCTCTAGACATCCTCTGCTGGTAAGCTCCTTGTAATTTTAAATTTCTTTCACCACAGGCCTCATGTGGAGTTAACCCTTATCTCTAATGCCATCCACCATGTTAATTACAAACAAAATGGTGGCTGACCCCTGAAATGGCAGTATATAAACCCCCTGCCACGCAAATAGCCCGAACGTAGCCCAAGACAGCACAGTTGCTGGACTGAACCATTCCCCAAAATAGCCTGGGGAGCGGACCTTCCATTGGTCGGCTACCCCCAAGACCCATTCTTCCTATCATTCAGGTTTAAAAAATAGTACTCTAGTTCAATGTAAGAACCAACTGTGTGCACTCTGGTATTATTCATTCCCCATTACAAATGCATTGCTCACTTAAGGTCAATTGAAGAATGCCTGAGTGCTCATATTTTTAGGTCGAGCCTAGACAGCGGACATGCGCTGTCTGCACGACCTGTTGGATGGAGTATAGGACTTTGCACCCGCCTGACGCTGCCTGCCATTTACCATAGGCTGAAGGCAGTGTTACTCTTGTTTTGCTGCCTCCTAACTGGCTTGGCAGCCGATACATCACTTCCTGTACTTGGCTGAGGAATGTCGGCCAAGTACAGTTTAATTACACCTGGAATGTTTTTCTGTTGCTTGGACGGACTATTGTTCTTTGTTTCCTGCCTCTCGCGTTTGTCAGTAAGTTCATGCACGTGGGTCGTTTTCCGCATTTGCCCTTCACTTGGTCTTTTACATCATCAGTAATTACAAGCGGGTGTCTCGCGCGTGTGTTTTTTACATTTGTTTTCTGGCTTTATATAGCATGAAATCGGCCCAGGAATGAATCCTCAACAGGGGCTCTCCCCACACAGCGGGAGAGCTGATACTACAATATTCACTGCACTCAGGGAAACTCGCCCCATAATGCTTTGCAGGCATTCCTTTTACAGCACATTTTCCCCCATAACTCGGCCTGTGGTGGTCCCAGGGCAATGGGACCACCACCAAAACATTCAGAGCAATGTGCTCTTTCTGTCCAGGTCATCTTGTCGGTCACACTAGGTTAGAGGGGGCACAAAAATAATAACCTCTTCCACCATTCAATGCATGTTTAAATTCTCTCATAGTTGGAGCTTTTGTTCTTATAGCTGAGAATAGTTTGTGTTACTAGGGTCTTTTTTTTAAAAAATATTCTAACAGCAGTGTTTGCCTACTAATGTGTAATGCACTATACTCTCTAAGGGCTGAAGGATGATTATTGTCCCATGGCAATATTAACTAAGACAGCTCTACAGTGAAATTTAGCCAGGACCAGTGGTATCGCACCTTCTAATAATGCACAAATGCTAAATATTTCAGCCATTTCACTGAGGACCTGCTACTTCTCCAGCCTTTTCCGAGTTTGGGGGACACTCTGAGCTTCTAAAATCAGAAAAAGTTCTGCCAGTGTTCTGTGACAAGGTACTCCTAGTGCTTTTGGATCCACAGGGATATCTAGCCACCACCAGTGGTACTGCACATTTTACTATTGACTCTACAGGGACATCTAGTAATGACCTGTGGCACCGCAACCTTGTGCTGCTGTCTCACCAGTTAAATTTTCAAAAGGCCTTTTAGGCCTGAAAATGTGTAACACACTGCCCTAAAGGGGCTGATTATATAGTTACACCACAGTGCTCTTTGTCATTAGTTTTTCATGTGATTATGCCCTCTAGGAGCTGACTATATGGTTACATGACCATCTTTCTTCCAAATGCTATTTTTAATGTGTTGCTCTGTAGGGGCTGTTCGGACCATTGCAGTCTAATGCCAAGTGTATGAAGGAATGGACAAACACAGTTTATTTCTGATAAAGGTTTAATGTGCGGCGTAGCTAAATATTTCAGCCATTTCACTGAGAACCTGGTACTTCTCAAGCCGTTTCCGGGTTTGGGGGATATTCTGAGCTTCTAACGGCAGTATTCTGTGACACTGTACTCTGAGTGTTTTTTGCTCCATACGGACATCTAGCTACGGTCAGTGGTACTGCACCTTTTGCTGTTTACTCTACAGGGAAATCTAGCCATAACCAGTGGTACTGCACCTTCTACTGTTGACTCTACAGGGACATCTAGCCATGACCAGTTGCAGGACAAGTTGCATGGGGGGGGGATATCGGGAACTCAATTAATGGCAGAAGGGGGAGGCACATGGAACACACTGAATGCATGGTAAGGGGTTGCATCGGGACACATAGGCCCTGAATCAAGATGCACCATCCCCACCCAAGCCACACATATACTGACGCTTTGGTTGTGCTATGTACTCCAACATACACAAAACGTCAACATGGGCCACTCACTATGGCTATACTCCACCATGTAAATATGCACCACATTGATTGGTAGGTATGTGCAAATAGTGTGCTGTGCCATTACAACACCCATTGCATATAGTCAAAGCCCCTGTACCAACACAATATAGACATCAGAGACTAGGACAGAAGTCAATACCACCCCAGGGGTGGTGTCAGGGTGGTGTCTCTGGCCAAAACGCTTCCCTTCCTCATTGTCGCATTGCCTTTACTCATGTGTGCTGCATCTTGCAGCACACATTGAAATGCCATCTTAGCAAAAATAGCTTGTACCTGTGCAGGAAGGGACACCTCTCTGCACATGAACAAATCATCCCTTCAAGGCAGGCACCCCGTCATCATGCTGCAACAAGGCCTTTGTTGGTGCAGGGAGAACAAATCCGCACAGGCACAGGGGGGATTGCAGGGCTTTACAGTATTCAAGTAAATATGGCACATCACTGTGTATCTAAACTGCTGCAGTGTACTGCAACACATCTTGCAGCTGCCCTGAGCCATGCCAAATGAGAAAAATCTGCCCTAAAGCTTGCAACCTGTGAAATGCAACCCATACAGGGTGAACCCACAACAACTCACCACAAGCATATGCGCCATATGGGAATGGCTACATAATAAAATATTTGCAACGCATTGTGCATGTATGTAAACATCATGTGTGCAGCTGTACAAGTGGCTGAAATCTCACCATCTGACAAAATAGAGGGCTAGTTCAAACAGAAAATGATGGTGCGTGCTGCTGTGCCAAATTAGGCAGCATTTTGCACCGTAATTTACAAAACGCAGGGATGTGCCATATACATAATAATACAGCGCACCCTTGTGTACCCCCCCTGTGCAAGTGGAAATTAGATATTGTGCACCAATACAGCCACACTTGCATGATAATGCAAGGATGGCTGCGTTGAGTGGGAGAATGTTTTTTTGCAGGAAGGAACACCTTCCTGCACAACAACAAACTTAGGCCCATATTCACACTTGGTTTGCGCTGAATTAGTGTATTTTTTTTTAATGACAATTAAATGCAAACCTAACTCCATATTTATACTTTGGCACCACAATTATGGAGTTTACGTCGTTTTCTGAAGGGGAAAACATACCTTGTGTCAATGAGATGCAAGGTAGGCATTCCCGTCCAGAAAAGGACGATATGGCCTTTGCGCCATATTTATCCCCCCTTGCTAAATCCAGCAAGGGTGTACGGGGGCCTTAAATAATGCTGCTAAGCTTGCTTCCTGCCATTATTTAACGCCTGGGTCTGGGCAGGCGTAAGGGGACCTATAGGCAGATTTCCATGGTCAGAGGCCATGGAAATTGCCCACAGGTGCCCTTCCCTGTCCCCAGGGACACCGCCCCCACCCCTACCCACACCAGGAGGTCACCCAAGGATGGGGGACCCATACAAGGTAAGCCCGGGTGAGTATTTTTGTTTTGCCAACACCCATCGGGTGCCCTTACTTAGGGCCCCTGCACAGCGCTGGCCCCAATGGCCATGCCCAGGGGACATTAGTCCTGACATCCATCCGGTAGTGTTCGGCCCTCTTGTGAAATGCGCGCCTCTGGTCTTATGTCATACTGGCAGCTGAAATATGAGGAGAAACAAGCATCAGTTTCAGCATTGGGTGGAGGCTGTACAGACATATTAAGTACACTGCAACTGGAGATAACATATGCAGTTTCTCAGACATTCCTCAACAATGACTTACTCCTCACCTATGACTATTTCCTACCAGCCATCAACAGTATCATGTACATGTCATTGGGATGACGGCTATCCATTGTTAACAAACAGGGCCCAGAGCTGATTGGACAAAATTGTCAATGATCAACATTTGTGTCATCAAACGTCTGAGCATCACGTGCCCCAACAAGTCTGGATTTCCTGTGACCCTGTGCATAAGAGGGGCTGTGCATGCAATCCATCACCTCAACACACCTGGTGAAACATCAAGGCTTGCCCAGTTATTGGACGTAAGGTGGGGGCCATATGATAGGGGTCTGATAACTTCCCACCGGCTATTCTAAGGTTCGGTAAATCATCATTCATGTTTGCTGGTGTAACACCTGGCCTGAGCATACATTACAAGGGGGCATGCTCATTGCCCATGATGTGCCCACATGTACAACTGATGCAATGTTCCCAGAATGTTTGGCCAAAGCCTGACCTGCACATCAAAGTTGTCTACACATTACAGAACTGAAGCTCCTAGCCAGTGCTATGTTGTGATACATGTGTTAAATGGCACACACATGGTGGCTGTATAGGTGCCCTTGGGCCCATGGTGAGTTTGGCACTGCACTGGGTGCTGCAACAGTATCCTGATACATTGTACCTCATTTGAAAATGCATGTCAGATATCATCAAAGTACCAGGTATGAACACAGCATTCACATCATATGCATATGTGATATGGCCTACATCACTCACAGATATCATGGGGACAGGACTATGTTTTGAATACTGCTGAGATCTGGCGTGGGAAGAATCATAGACTTTTCACATAACCACCTGGAGCGGAGTTGTCTACTAATTGTGTACACTATTGACTGTTGTGCAGCACAATATGGCTCCTTGCACTACTACAGCCTCATTATATCTGTAGGGTACTGAGCCACCTGTGGTGCACATGTCTCCTACATAAGTCCCCTAGAAACTTCTGCAGAGATAACCTAGATCTGTTTAATCTTGTCAGTAAGTGTCAGCTGTGTGTGGCACACAGTGCTGACAATAGTGCTGTGACAAAGTGGTTGTCAACAGGCATGCTATGTACATTAACAGCTGCCCTGACACCTATCATGGTTGACATTCATTAATTATTGGCCAGCCATTCCAATTCCTATTACACACAATTCCACAGCAGCACATGTTACCCCTTGAGCTACAAGCAAACCACTTTCATTGCACAACATTCCATCAGACATGATGTCACCATCCATTCTCCAATTATATCATATCATTGGTCAGGCAAAACCATATTTCATAGCATTCCACACTTCAGACTGACTCACATCAAACCCTAGATTGGCACACATGACTCACAAGATTACACTTATTGACTGCATCGGGGTCTTCAAATTGGGCCACCTCACCTACGGTGTAGGGCGGCGGTCCACCTGCAAGACATGAATGGAAAACATTGCTTAGTGTAATTTGTACATATCAGTTAATGGACGACATTGTTCACTGTCAACTTATTAGGCTGAGTGAGCAAGTCATCCTAGTGGTAGATCAGCGCAAACATTTATGATCAGTCGACCACACATAGGGGGTCATTCCAACCCTGGCGGTCGGTGTTAAAGCGGCGCTAACCCGCCAACAGGCTGGCGGTTAAAAAAATGGAATTCTGACCCTGGCGGAAACCGCCAACAGAGACCGCCACTTTAACACTCCGACCGCCACGGCGGGACAAACAAACAGCGCGGCGGTCACCGCCAACAGACAGGCAGGAGTCAATGTACCGCCCACCCTATCACAACCCACCAATCCGCCACCTTTTCCGGGGTGGTAGCCCCGCCGATAAAAACATGGCCGAAACAGACATTTCAAATGGAAAACACTCACCTCCATACACCCCACGAGGAATCTGGACAGCATGGAACCCGAACTACACATCCTACCAGCTATTGTATTCCTGCTCCTCTACCAGGAGCATGAACACCGGCGCAGAAGACTACGGTGAGTACTGCACCTACGACACAGGGGAGGGTGGAGGAGAAAATATTACGGGCACACATACGCTACACACCCCCCACCACCCTCACCCACTACAACACACACATCAATGCATAGCAATACATCACTGTTACAACCCCCAAACCCCCCGGAAGAATGCAAAGACAAAATGAAATGATCATAAACAGTCGAATATATTGTATTATCGGCATATAAAAATATCACACATTTAAAACTAATATATACATAAATATTAAAAGTCCGATAATTTTAGCAGTCATTGTCCGTGGACCACTGGGCCCAAATCACATGGGCAAGGCCCACACAGGATACCTGACACCAACGGAGAGAACACTGCAGGGGCATCAGATAGAAAAACTACAGGCACCTCAGGGGGAATGGAAGGGGGGGCACCTCAGCCACATGAGTACACAACGCCAGATCCACGAGGGGCCTCCATGGCCACTGTCCCATCCTGGGGAGTGCAAAGCTACAGTCTCTCAAGTCCATACAGTGGGTGGCTTGCCCACTGTACCATCCTGGGGAGTGCAAAGCCACAGTCTCTCAAGTCTCTACAGTGGGTGATTTGCCCACTGTTACATCCTGGGGAGTGCAAAGCCACAGTCTCTCAAGTCTCTACAGTGGGTGATTTGCCCACTGTTACATCCTGGGGAGTGCAAAGCCACAGTCTCTCAAGTGGATGACAGTGTCCACTGGTTCTGGAGGGGGACTGGTGCCCAGAGTGCTTCGTGTAGCCCTGCCCGACACAGATGCGGCACTGCCCCTTCCACCAATGGGCCAGCGGTGCTTGAGATGAAGGGCCCAGTTCAGCAGTGCTTGAGACGGCGGTGCCCAGCGGAGCGGTGCTTGAGATGGCGGTGCGCAGCGGAGCGGTGCTTGAGATGAAGGGCCCAGCGGAGCGGTGCTTGAGATGAAGGGCCCAGCGGAGCGGTGCTTGATATGAAGGGCCCAGTGCAGCGGTGCTTGAGATGAAGGGCCCAGTTCAGCGGTGCTTGAGACGGCGGTGCCCAGCGGAGCGGTGCTTGAGATGAAGGGCCCAGCGGAGCGGTGCTTGAGATGAAGGGCCCAGCTGAGCGGTGCTTGAGATGAAGGGCCCAGCGGAGCGGTGCTTGAGATGAAGGGCCCAGCGGAGCGGTGCTTGAGATGAAGAGCCCAGCGGAGCGGTGCTTGAGATGAAGGGCCCAGCGGAGCAGTGCTTGAGATGAAGGGCCCAGCGGAGCGGTGCTTGAGATGAAGGGCCCAGTGGAGCGGTGCTTGAGATGAAGGGCCCAGTGCAGCGGTGCTTGAGATGAAGGGCCCAGTTCAGTGGTGCTTGAGACGGCGGTGCCCAGCGGAGTGGTGCTTGAGACGGCGGTGCCCAGCGGAGTGGTGCTTGAGACGGCGGTGCCCAGCGGAGCGGTGCTTGAGATGAAGGGCCCAGTGCAGCGGTGCTTGAGATGAAGGGCCCAGTACAGCGGTGCTTGAGATGAAGGGCCCAGTTCAGCGGTGCTTGAGACGGTGGTGCCCAGCAGAGCGGTGCTTGAGATGAAGGGCCCAGCGGAGCGGTGCTTGAGATGAAGGGCCCAGCGGAGCGGTGCTTGAGATGAAGAGCCCAGTGCAGCGGTGCTTGAGATGAAGGGCCCAGTGCAGCGGTGCTTGAGATGAAGGGCCCAGTTCAGCGGTCCTTGCCCTGTTCAGCGGTGCTTGCCTTGGCGGTCCTTGCCCTGTTCAGCGGTCCTTGCCCTGTTCAGCGGTGCTTGCCTTGGCGGACCTTGCCCTTTTCAGCGGTGCTTGCCCTGTTCAGCGGTCCTTGCCCTGTTCAGCGGTGCTTGCCTTGGCAGTCCTTGCCCTGTTCAGCGGTCCTTGCCCTGTTCAGCGGTGCTTGCCTTGGCGGTCCTTGCCCTGTTCAGCGGTGCTTGCCCTGTTCAGCGGTCCTTGCCCTGTTTAGCGGTGCTTGCCTTGGCGGTCCTTGCCCTGTTCAGCGGTGCTTGCCCTGTTCAGCGGTCCTTGCCCTGTTCAGCGGTCCTTGCCCTGTTCAGCGGTGCTTGCCTTGGCGGTCCTTGCCCTGTTCAGCGGTGCTTGCCCTGTTCAGCAGTCCTTGCCCTGTTCAGCGGTGCTTGCCTTGGCGGTCCTTGCCCTGTTCAGCGGTGCTTGCCCTGTTCAGCGGTGCTTGCCCTGTTCAGCGGTCCTTGCCCTGTTCAGCGGTGCTTGACTTGGCGCTCCTTCATTGCCCAGCTGGGCTGTGGCTGGCGCTCCTTCATTGCCCAGCTGGGCTGTGGCTGGCGGGGCCCTCCTGGGCAGCTGGGCTGTGGCTGGCAGGGCCCTCCTGGGCAGCTGGGCTGTGGCTGGCGGGGCCCTCCTGGGCAGCTGGGCTGTGGCTGGCGGGGCCCTCCAGCACACCTGGGATGGTTCTGGTGGGGCCCTCCTGGGCAGCTGGCCTGCTGCCGGACTTGTCGGGCGTGCTGCCCTTCCCACCCTTCCCTGGTCGTCTGTGGCCCTTTGCCACCTTTGGCGGTGTGCTTGTGGTTGTAGGAGTGTGAAGTCTGGTGTCTTTGGGTGCAGGTGCTTGGGCTGGAGGCTGTCGTGAGGTGGATGGCTGTTGGGTGGGTGGCTGCTTGCGTTTGTGTGGTTTGGAAGAGGGGGTGACAGACACACTGGGAGAGGACACAGGGGACGTGTAAACGGTAGTGGGGGTGGTGACTGCACGTGTGCGGAGTGTTCGAGTCGGTGTGCTGGTGATGAACGTAGTGGCTGAAGATGTTGTGCATGCAAGTGTGAGTGGAGACGTCACAGGGAGGGAGGAGGGAGACGAGGAGGAGTGGGACACAGTGGAGGCAGTGGCTGTTGGTGTGTCTGCATGTGGATGTTGCTTGTGTGAATGCTTGTGTGATGTGTGGTGCTTATGTCTGGATGAGCTTCCCTTGGGTGTTGAGGTGTGTGCAGGATGGTCTGTAGGTGTGTCTGGGATAGGCAGAGGTACTGGGGATTGGGTCTGGGTGGAGGAAGTTGGAGGGGGGAGGCTAGAGACAGGGACAATTGCTGCCATCAGTGCTGAGGCCAGAGCGTTGAACGATCGCTGATGGGCAGCCTGACCCGAATGAATGCCCTCCAGGTATGCATTACTCCGGTGCACCTCCCTTTCTACACCCTGGATGGCATTCAAAAGGGTAGACTGCCCAACAATGATGGTCCTCAGGAGGTCAATGACCTCCTCACTGAGGGCAGCAGGGGTGACAGGGGCAGGGCCTGAGGTGCCTGGGGCGAAGGAGATGCCCACCTTCCCGGGTGAGCGGGCACGGGGCAAATGCTGAGGGGCTGCTGGGAGGGCGGTGCTGGTGCGCTGGGTGGCGGCTGTACCTGTTGTTGCGGGGGGCACGGATGTTGCCGCCAGCACAAGGGAGCTCCCTTCAGAGGGCGAGTCGCTGCCACTGACATCAGCACGAGTCCCCGCGTTGGAGCTCCCCTCGCCCTCCGTCCCACTGGTGTACTCAGAGTCCATTGCATGGCCCTCCAGGGCCATGTGGGATGCAGCTTCCTCGTGCTCCGATGCCACTTATCCTCTGCCTGATGATGCTGATGCACACATGAACAGGAAGACCACAAAAAAGGGGGGGGAGAAAGAAAGACATGTTGAGTGCATGGATTACCGCTACCATTGGCGGACAAGACAGACACAGAAGCCCCCTGCACTACGCCGCGCACTTGGGGTCCACTACTCAATCAGTGGGACATGGCCTACAAGCCTATGGACGACAACTGCACACATATATGACACAGGGCCATGGATACCTGAACTTGGCACCCTACAGAGGTGGGGGGCGGGGCACAGGGCCATGCCTTACGGAGGGGCCTAGTCTACAGAAATCGCCCTGGCCTAGGGAGACCCACAGCCCTCCTCCCCCACCCAGACACCTCCACTGCACGCAAAGTCACCAGAATGAGAGTGTACTCACCCCCTTGTGTCCGCTGTGATGTCCTCACGTGCCCATCCAAATCGGGGTAGGCCACCGCCAGGATCCGGGACATCAGGGGGGTCAATTGACGACTGGCACCCCTCCTACGTTGGGAGGCCATCCCCAGCAGAGCCTCCGCCGTCTTCCTGCTCCCGCAGCGGATGTCCTCCCACCTCTTCCGGCAGTGGGTGCCCCGTCTGTTGTGGACCCCCAGGGTCCGGACGTCCTTGGCGATGGCACGCCAAATCGCGATTTTCTGGTGGGCGCTGACCTATGTGACATGTACAGGGAGAGAAAAATGTTCATCACCTTCTGCATGCTCGAAGTGAGTGGCCCCCCATCCCCACCCTTGCCATGTGGCACATGCTCTCATCTGTCGTCTGATGCATGCCTCATTCGCTCCCCTCCCCACCATCTTTCATCCACCCGACTCAACCCAGGCATTGCCCACAAAGCATGCTCACCAGTGTACTTACCTGTTGGTCTGGAGGAACGTAGAGTAGCGCATACTGGGGGAGGACCCCATCCACGAGTTTCTCCAATTCTTCTGAAGTGAAGGCAGGGGCCCTTTCCCCAGTCGCAGCAGCCATTGTCTCTTCCAGACCTAGGTCACAGCAGCACTTGCAGTGTAGGTCCTCTCCTGTGGAAGATCAGGTATCGAGATAAGGTAAGTAGATAGAAAATGGCGGTCACGCCCGCGGCAGTGCGTACCGCGGCGGTGCGTACCGCGACCGCCGGCGCACATCGTCATTGGCTCCTGAAACCCATAGGGTTTAATGTTAACCAATGCAGCTTTGCGCCGCGGTCTTCGACCACCTACCGCCACGGCTGTGCCACGCCAGCGCATTGACCTCACATCCCCTTGTCACACTTCACAGGTCAGGCAGCCGCCATTTCAAGGGCCCACATGGCTTAATTTCTACTGCGTCACACATACCTAGGCCTTTCCTCAACACTCATACAAACCATTCAATGCATAGTGAATCGTGTTGTGTGCAAGCTGTGGGAACGTACCTGTGGGTTGATTGACTCTTTGCTCGCTGTTATCCTTCCTAGGCACCGTCCGCTGGGCAATGCGAGGAGATGGAGGAATTTTCCCGTGTACAGACCGCTGGTGGACCTGTCGACAATGGAGGAACGACATGTCATTCTGACATACAGGCTTGACCGAGCCACTATACATGAACTGTGTGCCCAGCTGGAGGCAGACCTGATGTCACCCATCCGCCAACCCACAGGGATCCCCCCTCTAGTGCAGGTGCTGTCAGTACTCCATTTCTTAGCAAGTGGGTCATTTCAAACAACAGTGGCCATATCATCAGGGATGTCTCAACCTATGTTTTCCAAGGTGTTGTCCAGAGTGTTGTCTGCCCTGCTCAAACACATGCGGAGCTACATCGTTTTCCCTGAGGTGGGGGATTTGCCTACAGTGAAGGGTGATTTCTATGCCCTTGGACATATCCCCAACATCATAGGTGCCATCGATGGGACACATGTGGCTTTGGTACCCCCCAGCAGGAGTGAACAGGTGTACAGGAACAGGAAAAGTTATCATTCGATGAATGTACAGATGGTCTGTTTGGCAGACCAGTACATCTCCCATATTAATGCCAAGTTCCCTGGCTCAGTGCATGACGCCTACATCCTGCGGAATAGCAGCATCCCGTATGTGATGGGTCAACTCCAGAGGCACCGGGTGTGGCTATTAGGGGACTCTGGTTACCCCAACCTGTCCTGGCTACTGACCCCAGTGAGGAATCCCAGGACCAGGGCAGAGGAACGCTACAATGAGGCCCATGGGCGGACTAGGAGGGTGATCGAACGCACCTTCGGCCTCCTGAAGGCCAGGTTCAGGTGCCTCCATATGAGAGGTGGATCCCTAATGTACTCACCAAAGAAGGTGTGCCAGATCATCGTGGCCTGCTGTATGCTTCACAACCTGGCTTTGCACCGCCAGGTGCCTTTTCTGCAGGAGGATGGTCCAGATGGTGGTGTTGTAGCAGCTGTGGAGCCTGTGGAGAGTGAAGAAGAGGAAGCTGAAGAGGACGACATAGACAACAGGAACACAGTAATAGAGCAATACTTTCAGTGACACACAGGTAAGAGTACACACCGGCATATTACATTTACTGAAAGACTCCTACCTCTCTACTGTCTGACTTTTTCCCCCAGTGTATGGTAACTGTGTTGAGACTTTCCCTTCCGTTTTCAGAGCTGTGGGCCCCACTGCGTGACATCTGCTTAGTTTCCCCATGGACTACAGCTGTGTGACAGCGGTTTGTTGGCATCACAATGTGAATAACAATTTTGGCACTGTCATGTCTAATACATTTGTTAAAATCACAGACAGACTCCAGATTGTTTATGTGCAATAAGTGTGTCTATTCAAGTGCTCTAATTTGGATGGGTGGTTGCAAATCGGTGAGGGGTGATGGTGGAGGATTGTCCATGGCAGAGTCCAGACTATCAGGTTCACAGGTGCATTGTCCAAATGCCTGTGGGAAGTGGAGCAGGGGCAGTTTAAGGTTGGACAGGGTGACAATGTGGGACAGTGGGATGACAATCAGGGCAGTATCCTTTGCTGGCGGGGGTCTTGACATGTTACTCTGTCTTCTTCCTGGATCTCAGGGCCCGCTTGCGGGGTGGTTCTCCTTCTGCAGGGGGTGGGGTTCTGGTGGCCTGTTGGTCTTCTGTCGGGGCCTCCTGTCCACTAGCGCCGGCGGAGGTGGTAGCCAGTTCTTGGTCCATGCTAGTGTCAGGGGCCCTTTGAGGTGCCACAGTGGTCCGCAATGTGGAGATTAACTCATTCAGGGCCCCTACGATGGTACCCATGGCGGTACTGATGTTTCTCAGTTCCTCCCTGAACCCCATATAGTGTTGTTCCTGCAGAAGCTGGATTTCCTGAAACCTGCCCAGGACCGTCGCCATCGTCTCCTGGGAACGGTGGTATGCTCCCATGATGGAGGAGAGGGCCTCATGGAGAGTGGGTTCCCTTGGCCTGTCCCCCCCCTGTCGCACAGCTGCCCTCCCAGTTCCCCTGTTTCCTTGGGCCTCCGTCCCCTGGACCGTGAGCCCACTACCACTGCCCCCAGGTCCCTGTTGTTGTTGGGGTGGTGGGTTAGCCTGGGTTCCCTGTAGTGGTGGACACACCGCTGATTGACGTGTCCTGGGGACAGAGGTATGGGCCCGCTGGGTGGGTGCTGTGCTGGTGTTCCCAGAGGGGGGAAGATCTGCTTTGGCCTGTGCCTGTCTGAGGGGAACCGACTGTCCCGAGGTCCCCGATGGACCGGGCTGGTCATCTAGATCCAGGAAGACAGAGCTGCTGTCATCACTGTGGGCCTCTTCTGGGGGTGGAGGGGACATTTGTGGACCCTCCTGCGCGGTGACCTGGCGTTCGGGTCCTGCAGGGGTATAAAAGTATGGTTATTGCTTCTGTGTGTGCCAATGGCGTGCAATGGGTGGGTGCCTGTGTACCCCAGTGCTGCCATTCCTTTGTGGGGGCTGTTGTGACTGTATTTAGGGGGGTGGTGATGGGTATGTGCATTGGGCATGCCTTGGTGATGGGTGTCCATGCTTTGGGGCCGCATGCAGGGCTAAGTTTTAGGATGGGTGGGTTGTGATGGTGAGACATTTGCAAGGGGTAGTTGTAAAATCTGGGGGAGGAGGTGGGGGTCCGTCGCCAGTCCGCTGTACCGCGATGTTGTGCCTTGAGACCATGGAACGCACCTTCCCCCGTAGGTCGTTCCACCGCTTCCTGATGTCGTCCCTATTTCTTGGGTGCTGTCCCACAGCGTTGACCCTGTCGACTATTCTGCTCCATAGCTCCATCTTCCTGGCAATGGTGGTGTGCTGCACCTGTGTCCCGAACAGCTGGGGCTCTACTCGTACGATTTACTCCACCATGACCCTGAGTTCAGCATCTGAGAACCTGGGGTGTCTTTGAGGTGCCATGGGGTGGTGTGGATGATGTGTGGGGTGGAGTGTGTAGTAATAGGTGGGGTGCTATTTAGTGGTGTGTTGTGTGAGGTGCGTGGAAGTTCTGTGGGTATTGGTATTGTGTGCCTGTGGATGCTTGGTAGTTGACTGTGGTGTCTCTCTCTCGCCTTCTCTCAGAATTTCTGGTCGTAGGGGTTTGTGGGTGATGTGGGTGTGTGTTTTATATTGTATTGGGTGTGTGGGAGTGGTGTGTGTATGTGTATCAGGTGTGTGTATTTCGAATAGTCCAATGTGGTTGTGTTTTGTACGAGTATGTGTATTTCGACCGCGGCGGTGTGTATCGCCAATAGAATACCGCGGTTGAAAGACCGCCGCGTGGATTCGTGGGTCGTAATGGCATGGGCGTATTTCTGATGGCGTGACGGGGGAGGTTTGGTCATCGCCAGTTTATCGCTGACCTTTGGTGTGGCGGACTTTTGTGGATGTCGGTATTTTGGCGGTTTGCCTGTTGTGGGTCAGAATGGCCGTGGCAGTTTACCGCGACCGCGGCGGTGTTATGGCGGTCTTCTGTCTGGCGGTAAGCGCCTTTTACTGCCGAGGTTGGAATGACCGCCATAGTCTCAAATAATGTAGACCCACGCGCCTACAAACCATTACTGTCCCCGATACTCCTGTGGTGCTTCTCACTGCACCATTTATACATGGCATTGTCATGCAGGTGTCTGTTAGCTCTACACCTCCATGACCACATGGGACTGCTTGACACTGTATATTGCATGTGAGGGGCATGTGATGGTTGTTGCAGTGGCTATCCCATTGTGACACCCATAGCATTTGAGCCCCAAATGTTGTAGACATCTACCTGTTTGTCACAGCAAACTGACAAACTACTGCCCAGGGGTTGTGTGTGTATTCTAAATTGTTGAGGAATGCCTTGATACATCCTTGTGTGAACATTGTAATATGTGTGTGCCAACACAAGGCACACACACGATCAATAAAGCTATGGGAGTTTACTCATTTGAAAATAGTTGTACCTACCTGCACAATAACTGATTGAAATCATGGATGTATTGCCAGTAGCATGTGGCCAGTCATTGTTGTCTTGGTATACCAGTATTTGTCCAGGGAGGGATAAGAACATAGGCATAGACATATGCCTCAACATAGACACACTTGCTCTTGGTCCAAGGATGCATTTGCTGGTGCAGGTTACGGAGTAATGTGCCAGTGATGGAGCAGATGAAGGGCAGCCCCATACTGTCAGTGAGAAGCAGCAGGCCTGTGGAACTGACTCAGCACATATGTATTTGGTAATAGACATAGGGGGTCATTCTGACTCCCGCCGGGCGCGGTCACCGCGCGCCCGGCGGGAGCCGCCAAAATACCGTACCGCGGTCGGAAGACCGCGGCGGGTATTTTGAGTTTTCCCCTGGGCTGGCGGCCGGCCTTCAAAAGGCCGCCCGCCAGCCCAGGGGAAAACGACCTTCCCACCATGAAGCCGGCTCGTAATCGAGCCGGCGGAGTGGGAAGGTGCGACGGGTGCTACTGCACCCGTCGCGTATTTCACTGTCTGCTATGCAGACAGTGAAATACAAGCGGGGCCCTCTTACGGGGGCCCCTGCAGTGCCCATGCCATTGGCATGGGCACTGCAGGGGCCCCCAGGGGCCCCGCGACACCCCCTACCGCCATCCTGTTCCTGGCGGGCGAACCGCCAGGAACAGGATGGCGGTAGGGGGTGTCAGAATCCCCAAGGCGGCGCAGCATGCTGCGCCGCCTTGGAGGATTCTGACGGGCAGCGGAAAACCGGCGGGAGACCGCCGGTTTTCCTGCACTGACCGCGGCCAAAGCGCCGCGGTCAGAATGCCCTGCGGGGCACCGCCGGTCTGTCGGCGGTGCTCCCGCCGACCCTGGCCCCGGCGGTCTGAGACCGCCGGGGTCAGAATGACCCCCATAGTCTAGGGTGTATGTGATACACAATGTACAGGAAGAGGAAAGTGCTGGACCCAGTGCATGGTCAAGCTCCCTTACATGGCCTTGTCCAATGACACAAAGGGGCGGATAGAACAACAGTGGTGCACCACCAATTGCATCAATACAGTCCTTGTGGCCATCAGTGCACCCCTTACCCCCGCCATGTGTGTGCCTAATGAGAATTAAGGCACATCATGATGCAGGTCGGGTCCATCTGCATTTATTTATGTGTAGGTAAAGGATGTTCTCAGCAGGAATTGCAACACAACAGATCATCATGAGTTCTGCTGAGTAAACGGGGACCCATCACATACATTTAAATTGCAGACCTAAGGTGGATCTGGGGTTCTTCATACAGGTAGCATATGACATGTCCAGATCCACAACCATTATATGCAGCACTCAACCTGATCTGCAACTGTCATGTACATGCAAAAATGGACTTTGTGTGGAAATGGGAGACTTACCAACTGCTCCACCAATCTCAATGCCCGGATGATCCAGCAGATTTTGCTCCCTTGTAATGAGGTCTGCCCGCTGTGCTTCAGTTGGTGGTCATTCCTTCCTGTCACAAAGATTCTTGTTAGGTGGTGGAGCACCTTGCCCCATTGCAGCTTCCTTGCCTCTGTGGGGTAGCCTTGAATGATACAGCCACCCAGTTCCAGCATCATGGGGAGGTAGTGCTGTACCAGCCAAAAAAACACCCCAGCTCATCGGCCGACATCCTCGCAATCCTCCCTTTCCCAGATGAACTGGACTGCAAATGCAGTTCAACAAAAAAAAAAAGAAATTCCAAACAACTAACCCAACTACCCCAACAACTATACTACATTTACAATACAAAAAGCGGGTTTAAAAACAAATAAAACACAACAGTTACAGGACACAGCTCCAAACATCCTACAGCATCAGCTCCACACACCCTCACATAGTCACAAAAAGACTGAACTCACTGTATCATGTTTGCAGGTAGAATGTCCTGTTTCATCACTTCCTGGGTTTGTGCATCACGTTTCCAGTCATGCGTTGGCTTTTTTGACACATGATGGTCAAATGTTTCCCATTTTGCGTGAAATTGCCTGTGGACGTGCGATAGACGTTCAGGGGCTAGGCCTGTGCTATAATGCTTTATATGTGGTATGGCTACATGTGCGTAACTATCCAGTATTGTAATAAGAATGACATTGGTATGTTGAATCCATAGGTTTGTCTATGAGTGTGCTGCATGCGATTACTCATACCTTATGCATATGTGGCTGTGTAGCTACACTATGTCCACATACATGTTGGGACGTGTGAATTGTGTGTGTACATATGAGTTTGAATACAAATTTGTGGGAGGACTACATTGTTATGTCTGAAATACAAATGTACACATACTAACAGCAAAATATATATGATGGCCTGTGTCCAACACATGGTAAAGCATGTTACAGCCATGACAATTTGTACTCAGAGTATGCAGTGGACTAGGACTGCATTGACATCACGTTACCTCTGGCAATTTGCTTCTGCATGTGTGCCCACTCTGTGGTGTGTTGTTGGATTTTATTTTATGATGCTCTGCTACACATGTGACATATGGTTTCCCATGCATCTTAGTTGCAGAAGATGTTATGTATACATGTGTTACTGAAGGTTGGTATATGCAGTGTGTGTGTAAAGACATGTGTAGTGTCACATATGACCACAGTGGTGTGTTCATGGGATGTGAAACCTCACATTACTATCTTCCTACATGGACACATGTTGGCATTTGACAAATGCATGTGCAGTTACATCAGTGCCACCTATGTTTCTGTATGTCAGAACACATGTGAAGGTAATTTCTTTCAGTCACTGATCTTGTGATACCTATGCTCTTACTTTTGGTATAGATTGCCTTTTGTTCAGAGTCCATACACATTACTATGCCTGAACCATTATAGTGGTACATGTGTGTTGAGACATGTGGTATATGTGTGCATGCCTCCAACTAGGCACTCACATTTGTTCACATCATGTTTGTTATGCCTGTCACATACAATGGCATGCCACTGTGTAGCAGTATTGCAGGATGGCATAGGTGTCAGCCTACTCATCATCACAACTGTGTGAGTTTGTATGGCAACACAAACTCATGGTTACATGTGAAGGGGTGGGTTAATGGAGCTCAAGTTTACTCAGCCCCCTGCGCACATGCATCAGGCCCCTGACAATGACATACATTTATGTAGCCAGAGCGGTGGCTTTGTGGGTTTATTGAGCGGGGATCTAGACTTTTCATGATTGCTACTCAGCAGAACTATGCACACTACCCAGCAGACAGACACATGCACAATTGTGATCAAACAGACCAGGATATCACATTTTCCTCTACGGTACTTGATATCAGCCTTCTCCTATCATATACAGAGTTCTGGGTGCTTGCACGTGTAGGACATGTCTCATTAATTGATGTCCTTAGTTGTTTCCATGGGCATCTTGTTTAGGAGTTGTATATCTGTTGTGACTTCAATTTTGAGAAGGTGATAGGGTACAGATGGTGATGTCTGTCACTGCCTCCTGTCATGGTGGCATGCAATGGGCAAATACCAGGGTATGCTTGTGGCGACATGACTGGTTAATGTATTGACCTGGCCACCTTCTCTGTACATATGTTAAATGTTGACATGTAGACATTGATGTATTGTACAGTCAGTATTGGTCTATGTGTGTTCCTTCCCCATATTTTCCCGCATTATTGGTAAGGTTTGTATTGTCTCCTACATTGCTCCCATTCTTTAGGCTGCTTGCACTTTATACACATCTTCTACAGCAACATTGTCTGGTCATACTTGGACAGGATGCAACATGTGACTTGTGTAATTTGTGGATGTACACATCTCCTACTACTGGTTACTTGATAGCTACTGTCCCATTGATGGTATTTGTGAGATGTAATGAGTGCCACGCACACATGACATTACACCTGCCACTGCACTTGTGTTGTCTCCAAATGACCTCCTGAGTTGTATTTGCAAGTATCTGTGGATATCTCTAACCTGTCTATCCACATCCTCCGTTGAACATAGGTATGAATTTCTTCCAGCATGCCACAACCTAGGTAACTCTCACCATGACTAAATGAGGTTGAGGTGTGAAATCATTTCAGTGCTGTACTTTTCATTAGCCAAATGCAACATACATGGCTAGGTCTACTCCCACTCAGTTTGATTTGGGGTTTCCGTCATTATTGAACAATGCTGGACATAGTAGCACATTCCACATCCAATTGCGATGTTGGATCCCAAAACATGTATGGGATAATTTGTTACTGTTGCTACTATGCACTTGTTCTGTCATATGAGTGACAATGAGTGGTGTGTATTGCTATGTGCTATGTGATGTTGTTATACAGAGCATACTAGCTAAACATGCTGACATATGTGAAGCATTGTTGATACTGGCATTGCCATTGCTACCTTGAACAAACCCCTGTACATCAGTCTTCATATGTTTTTCTGGATTTGCTGTAGGCATGTGTCAAGACAGCAGATTTGTGTGACAAGTGTGCATCTTATGAACCTAGGGAGTGTAAAACACTCTGCCTACATTCCACCCAGACTATTATTTGGTCATGCATTGTCCCATTAAATTCTTAGATCCTGACAATGGGCCATGTGTTTGGATAGTGATTCTGCACCAATAGCTGCTTAATTTGTCTGGCAACCCATTGCACACTCCATAGCCAATGTGTGTGTGTGCCCTACGTGAGGTACAGTCCACAATGTGTCAGGGTTGTGCCCAATGGTAGTCCCAGGGCATAATCCCATGGAAACACCATGCAGGCTCAGCATCTGACATTGGTTACAATCCCTGGACAATTACTGAAGGACCATAGTTACCTATGATGTCCCACCCTTGTCACACATGTACCGTGTAGGCAAAGCAGCGATCACCCTGAGTTGTGACAGTGTTCAATTCTAACACTACTTAAAATCCATTTGTTGACAGCCCCTACCTCATGTGTGCCCCCTTGCATACAACTTGTTAGGCATGGTGTTGTTTTAGGGAATGGGCTAGGAATTAGCACATTGGCCACTTGACTGCAAAATACATGTAGTGGTGCATGGATCTAGGCCTTCAGGATTCACATGCCTGTGAATTGCGTGTCACTGATATCTGAGATGGAGGCAGTAGACCCTCTTACATCACAAACCATGTTGCTACCAAACTTGTAACTTTTGTGTTTCTTACCTGCTCCCTGAGGTTTGAGTCACATTCCAATGGTATATATAGTAGAGAATGAGTAGACCAAGGAGAATCAGGTGCAAAGTATTTTATTTGTGCTACTTATAATGTGATGTTGTTAGTCCAGTGACTATGTATAAAATGTCTCTACAATGTGCAGTCTCCTGCGAACTCCTGCAGCAGTATTCTGTTGTTCCCCCTCCAAATTATCTGCTCCATCATCATCCTCCTCCTCGTTGGGGACATCAACCTGGTCATCCCAGGGGACATTTGTTCTGACACAGATGTTGTGGAGGATTGCACATGCCAGTATTATTTTGCATAGGAGTGGTGGAGCATATAAGAGGCTTCCCTCCTGTGAGGGCCAGGCACCTGAACCTTGATTTCAGGAGCCCAAATGTCATCTCCGTCACATTGCGTGTTCTTCTGTGCCCTTCGTTGGAGGCAAGCTCTTCCACCATTTTGGGATTGGCAAATGGAGTCATACCCCATGGATGTATGCCGTAACCTTGATCAGCTGCAAAGGAAAGAGAGAAGATGTGTTTGTAAAGCTTGATAATGGTTTGGAACATACCATGGCAGTTGTTAGTTGTACTTGTAGTGGTGACTCAGACTTCCTTGTGGTATAGTAACTGTTCCTGCTCCTGTGAAATTGTTTCATTGGACTGTGTTCATGGACATGACAATCTTGGGTAGTGGCCCAAGGACCTGGGTTTTTTCATATAGATCCCAAAATGATGGTTATAATTTAGAAAAATGTGTTGTGTAGTCAATATAGTCAATACTTGAAGCAGTTTTCTGTTGTTAGATGGAACCTGCCACCTCCTTGCACCACAATGGTGTTAGATGTTGAGACACCATAGTTGCCCTACAAAGCCAGACTATGCCTTCCATGTTACCATGTGACACTATGCATGCAGTGCAACACTTAGTGACCCTTTGTGGCAGATGATGGTTGTGCCAGACATCAAGGGTATGAGGATGTGTGTCACACATTAGTAGTATGATGTAATTTGGTACAGTAGTAGCATTTCCTAGCTTCCAATAAATGATTTCTCACAGACACTTTCTACACATGCAGAGTGCAGGCTTTGGGAGGGGACACATGGGTCCCTTAGTACGGTGCATGTAAGGTCAGGTATGTCCTCTATACTCCTACCAAGTCCTACTATGGCATCCATGATTTTTAGAGTTTTTTCACAAACTTTGCACCATGGTGGACCGTTTCTGGTATATGGAACTGACATGGTGGTGTTAGGGGCACTAAGGGCACATGTGAGGTGGCACTGGAGTAGGTGCTGCCCCATTTCGCAATATTCTGCCCCATGGTCTTTAATGGCAGGCTATTTTGTATTTGTATGTGTGCAACACAATGCAGCAGACAGGTGTATGTGCACACCACAGGTATGTCAGGTATGTGCAGATGATATGTAGTTGGTTATGGCACCACTTGGGTGGCATTTGATTTAGGTTCTGCCAGAGGCTTGCACACCATGATTTAAGTGGGACTGTGCACATGTGTGCCTTTCTTTAAATGGCCATGGCCTATGCCATTGACATGGCTGGGGTATTCTTTGCTCTGTGTCATGTATGTGTGATCTGTATTTAGTTGTCAACCTGTGGACACCTGTAGTGGTTTGTGAGCAGCTTCTGTAAGCAAAGGGGACTTGGCTCCACCTGTCCACACGTAGTGTGACAGTCAGGGTGTGTCTGTGTTATGTACATGTGGATGTATGTGTTTGTGAAGTGCAATAAATGCAGTGTGGTGTGGCATGTTGCATACTTGTTGTTGGCTGTACATCTATGGACCCCTGCCCATGTGTATTTAGTGTGGTGTTTGTCTTGTTTGTCCTCCATGGTTGGTGTGTTGTGTGTGTTTGATTGGTATGGGGGCTTACCTATGAGTAGACCATTGCCATATTGGCCATCCTGGAACTGCTCATTGATTGTTCAATGCCGGAATACGTATGCATCATGGACGCTCCCTGGATATTTTGCTAGTATGTTGATGAAGAGCCTACGGTGGTCCACAATTGCCTGCACATTGATTGAATGTGTGTGCATGCGTTTCCTATATAGGTGTTCTGTTGCTGTACGTGGCACCAGTTGCACATGGGTGTAGTCCACTGTACCCAGCACATGCGGGAACCCTGCAATTTGGTAGAAACCTTGATTGGTCTCCTGCTGCAAATGCTGGATGTTTGGGAAGCAGATGTGGTGATGTGTGAGAAATGTGATAGCGTCCAGGACCTTGGGAAGGAGGGCCAAGAAGGATGGCTGGGACATACCAGCCACTTTTGCACCAGTTATCTGAAATGATCCAGACGCCAGCATGTGGAGGACAGTGAGGAGTTTGGTCATGGGTAGAATCTTAGTGGGAGTTTGCACCCTTGCTGTGATGTGTGCCGCATGGTGCAGCAGGTGTACAAAGGACTTCCGGTCCAGTCAGTACACCCTGATCACATCTTGTTCCCCGAGGCCAAGGATGGTTGCGCACTGTCTGAAGATCCTCTCCCGCCTTCTGGCTGCTGTGGTGGCTGTCTTCTCTGACATCTGCACCATGTTCTCCTGGAGGTTTCAAATGCTCCTTCTGTGTGTTTTCCTTGAGTGGTGGTGTGTGGGCCTCTTTTTAACACCTGGGCCCTGATTTATACTTTTTGGTGCAAAACTGCACTAACGCAGTTCTGCACCATCAATAGTAACTTTATTTCGGCTGAAAGCCATAAAAGTGAGCAATAAAACACCATATCATAATTATACAGTGTATCAATTATAAAAGGAAATAAACGAGAAGTGCCACATTATACATTAAGAAGCCCTGAATATGTTATAGAATCACATAGTTGTTAAAACAGTACAAAGCAAACATTGACCTTAAAATCTTAAAATCCTAGGGTATTGGATATAAAAATATAATGGGCCAACGCAGTTCTGCACCAAAAAGTTTAGCACCGGCTTGCACCATTTCTGTGCACCAGCCAGGCACCATATGTATGGAATGGTGCAAGCCGGTGCAAAGGTTAGGCTAGCGTCTATAAAAATGACGTTAGACGGGTGGAGCTGGCAGTATGTAAGAAGGGGATTTTGCACCAAAAAATGACTTTGGGCAGGTTAGAGTAAAAAAATGACTCTAACCAGATTAGCGTCATTTTATGGCGCTAAACCTACCATGCCACATGACTCCTGCCTTAGAAAAGGCAGGACTGATGCCCACCACCCCAATGGCTAGCACAGGGGACAAGGGTCCCCTGGGCATGGCCATTGCACCCTGTGTCATGTATGGGGTCCCATTTCAGGGCCCCCTATGGCACTTTAAAAAATTAAATTAAATACCTACCTGTACTTCCCTGGGATGGGGTCCCCCATCCTTCACAGTCCCTCTGGTGTGCGTGGGGGTGTCCCTGGGGAGGGCACCTGTGGGCTTATTCCATGGTGTTCCACCATGGAAATAGGCCCAAAGGTCCTATAAGGCCTGCCCTGACCCAGGTGTTGACAAATGGGACAAAGCAAGCTTTTCACCATTTTTTGACTCCTCCTCCCTTCAGTGCACCATTTTTGCACAGAAGTATAAATAGGGCATTAAGGCCATAGAGTCATTTTTTGCACGGGAACGCCTACCTTGCATCTCATTAAGGCAAGGTAGGTTTCCACGTCCCAAAAATGACTTTAACTCCATAAATTTGGTGCTAGACAGGTCTAGCGCCAAAGTATAATATATGGAGTTAGTTTTGCACCGAATTAGAGTAAAAAAAAATGACGCTAATTCGGTGCAGAGTATAAATATACCTCCTGGACTGATCAGGCATTACATTTTGACGATAATCGGACTTAGTGCCATTATTTAAGGTGCGCATCATTGGTTTGCGTTGTTTTTGCTTCAGTAAGTAAATATAGCGCTAGTGGGCTAGGGAACGCCTACCTTGCATATCATTATTGCAATGAGACGCAAGGTGGATTGGCGCTCCCTAAAAATGGCACTAACTCCTACATTTTTACGTTAGACGGGTATAGCGTCAAAATATAAATATGGAGTTTGGTTTATGTCACTTTAGCATTAAAAAAAAAGACACTAAGGCAGCGCAAACATTTCGTAAATATGGGCCTATGCCTCCAAGTTTCTGATTATATGGTTACACTGCAATGTTTTTTATTAAATAAATTATGTGATTATGCCCTCTAGGGGCTGAAAAAATTGTTACTTGACCAAGTTTCTTCTAAATGCTGGGGCATATTTAAGAACAGTGGTGCTGTACACAGTGCAGTGCCACTTTCCTTGCGCCCCTTAGCACCCCCTTACCGCCACCATGTGCGGGCTGTATTTAAATTGAGGGCACGGTAGGGGGCAATAGCATCATTGTTTTACGCTATTGATGTACTTTGCAGGAGAAGCTCTGAAATGTTGGCGCCACTCCTGCAGAGTACATAGGGGCCCGCTGTTTTCAATGGCATGCCCCCTTTTAACGCCTGCTCTGAGCAGACCTCAAAGGTGTTGAAAAAAATGACGCAAGGAAGTCTGTAAGATTTCCTTGTGTCATTTTTTTTTCACTCACCCCCTCTAACGGCGGAATGCCCTCTTTGCATACATTAAGCCTGGCATAGGCATAATGTAACGCAAAGGGTTACAAAGTGGCACAATGCATGCATTGCACCACTTTGTGAATATTGTGCGGTGTTTTTGGAGTTCTAATGCCTCATTAGCATAAAAAAAGTGACATTAGTGTGGCATTCGAATGCGCTAGGGGCTCTTAAATATACCTTGCTATTTTCACTGTGGTGCTCTGCGGGGCTGTTCAGACCATTACAGTCCAATGCCAAGTGAATGAATGAATGCACAAACACATTTTATTTCTGATAAAGGTTTAATGTGTTGCATGGCTAAATATTTACAAATTTCCAAATGCGAGGTTGTCATTATCTTGTGCAATGCCAACAGCTCTAACTCTCTCTAATGCAAAACCTATTGCATTGCAAATGCTTGCTCTCTTAAGCTGCTTCTGGCGGAAATGCATTTCGTCAGAGGGATCACAGTCATATTTTTGCCCGGTAACCCAAAGGTTGGCCAGCTGAGCTCAACAGAAAAGTGGTAAAGAGAGGTGATTATTCCCTTAGGAGCCACATGCAGGAGCCAGCTGTCCTCCAAGTTGGGCCCTGCTCAGTTGCGTTTTCTCCCTTGAATAGAAGAACGTCTTTTTGTGTTATTTCAGCAAGCCTTGAAAAGGGTATTGTACCCCTGTATGGCATGCCATTCGTATTTTAACTACATCTGGCCAGCAGCATTGCTCGATACTTTGTAGAATTTGAAGACTGATGCAGGAGATTTCAACATGGTTGAGGATACCAGGCAAAATAGATTTTTGCCGTTGGTCACTTCGATAAAAGTTATTTCAGTTTCTTTTTGTAATTTGGTGGTACCTTTGCCTACTGTATTTCCCTGCCTTACTAGGGCACCAACCCTGGAATTCAAGCTTGTTCTCCTAGGATTTGTTTTTACATACATTAAGTGGCAAATCTTGCAAAGGGCTGGTCTAGCCGCTCAGTGTGTGGGACGGATTTGCGGCAGTTTGTGGGCCTGTTTTATAGTCTGGTTGGCCGTTTGTTAGGGTCCAGCCTGCAATAGTATGCGCTAGCGCATGCGTCTCATTTGGGAGACACTATTATTAACAAGCATTTTGAGAACAAAACATGTGTGCACAGTGAGAAAAGAAAACTTGGCTAAATAAAAGAAAGTTTATAGAAAAAAACTGCAATTTTATTTGTCCTGCTGGACCCTTTTTTGTCAGTCACATGCCTTCTGTTTGCATGACACTACAGGTTTATTAAAAATAAAATAGTACCTCAATCACGTCTGGGGCAGCAGACGGGCACTGATTAAATATAATCACTCAGTGCTTGGTTCCTGCTTATACAGAAAGGAGCGGAAATGATGTTTTGCTTACAGTGACCAATTACGAGGTTGTAAAAAAGAGTGCCACACAAGCCAACAAATGGTAAACAGTGGCAGCCTCCAACCCCTTTTTAGGGTTGAGCGCACAGCGCTCCGTCCCTTGTGCAATCTCTCTGTGGGCTTTTACCCACGTCCATGCCAAGCCCATCCGTTTGGTTGGTTCGAGTGCTTGCCTTTTAAAGTTAGCTTGATTTCATTAGTGGAAGGCATGCGTACATCATGCCTCTTCCGGTGTTTAGCACGCCTCAAGAGCATCGACCAACTACTGATAACATATGAGGCTCCATGTTTTCCGTATGGTTTCTGGACTATTTTTTCTCTTTATTTCGTAGGCAGCGCGATCTCGCTGGGCAGAAGTTGAGCGCTTTGCATAACATGGACCCTGTTACATTCTATCCGAGTCCCACTGTTTTATAAGGCCCTAGCCTGCAGAGTAAAAACTAAACGAATTAAGATGTTTACCTTTAGATGAGGATGGTCCCCCTCAGGAAGGCGCTTTAAATGAGGATGGTGCCCCTCAGGAAGGTGCTGTGCTGTACTAGTTCAGGGGTCCTTTTTCTCGCTAAAGGGGAAGTGGTTTAAAACATGTTCTTCAGGGAAGCGTGTAATAAAAAGAACATGTTTGAGCGTTATTCCCACGCAAATGCAATGAACATATCAGACCGAAGAACCAGCACGAAGGGTTGTATGTCACCACCTAAAATACAACGGAGTCCATATACCACTACATAGAATGTACTACATTGAAATGAGCCCCTCTGAGATTACCACTGCAGGGATCACCACTCCTGAGTTTACCACTACTGTTATTACTACCTCTGAGATTACCAGTGCAAAGATTACCTCTTCTGAGATTGCCACGTTTGAAATTACCACTGCAGCAAATACCACTGCTGAGATTATCACTACTATGATTACTATCTCCGAGATTACCACTGCAGGGATTACCACTGCTGAATTACCACTATTGTGATTACTGCCTCTGAGAGTACCACTGCAGGGATAACCACTGCTGAGATTACATCTGCTGTGATTACTACCCATGATATTACCCTCGCAGGGATTACCAATGCTGAGATGATCTCTACTGTGATTACTACCTCTGAGATTGCCAAAGCAGGGATTACCACTGCAGAGATTACCACTGCTGAATTACCACTACTGTGATTACTACCTCTGAGAGTACCACTGCAGGTATTACCACTGCTGAGATTACCACTACTGTGATTACTAACTCTGAGATTACCACTGCTGACATTACCACTACTGTGATTACTACCTCTGAGATTACCCCTGCGGGGGTTACCACTGCTGAGGTTACCCCTACTGTGATTACTACCTCTGAGATTACCAGTGCAGGGATTACCTCTGCTGAGATTACCACAGTTGAAATTATCACTGCATGGATTACCACTGCTGAGATTACCACTACTGGGATAACTACCTCTGGGATTACCACTGCAGGGATTACCAGTGCTGAGATTACCATTGATGTGATTACTACCACTGAGATTACCACTACTGATATTACCACTACTGTAGTTACTACCTCTGAGATTACCACTGCAGGGACTACTACTGATGAGAATACCACTACTGTGATTACTACCACTGAGATTATCACTGCAGGGATTACCACTGTTGAGATTACCACTACATTGAGTAAAATAGATTCAAGAGTAAGTGTACTGACCCTATACTAAGATACACCTTAAAATGAAACCTTACTTAATAACTACCCACCACCCTATCTTTATGGCCACACAGTGCCCTCTCCTTAACCCAGTGGTTACATTGCATTGGGGGGTGCCAGTGGGCCCACCAGTACATATTTTGGAGGACCAGGACTCTTCCACTCTATCCCATGGTGGTCCTATTGGTCTTTACAATACATGGGCCTGTCCTGTCCATTAGTCCCACCCAGGCCCAGGCATAGACATTGCTGTAGCATTATCATGTGGCAGGGACACCAAGTGCTTCATTTTCCTTCATCCATTCTTATGTTAAGCCATTCTGTGCCCAGGCAAAGACACGCTTTCATTTTCATAAAATAATATTTTGTACCCTGTAACAAGTCCAGCATTTCAGGATTTTTATTGATTATTTCTCTGTTCTTTGTCCATGTACACAGGCATGCTATCAGTTTTAGGTGGACCAGCCCCTTTGACATTTTAGTAGATGCTGCTTTGTTTCACTCTTTGCCCTTTTTTTCCGTAGAACACTAAAAATGTGTCCTGCATGTTCCAGACCTGCTTCTGCTTCATGAAGGATGTTTGGGAAATGGCAGCTGCGCTTACTTCTTCACTTCCTGTCTCTCTGCAGTTCTAATTTGCCTGGTACCTCACTCACTCTAACTCACATTCTCTCACTTACTCATTATCACTCCCGCTCAGGGGTGTAGCTTCAGGGGGGTACTTGGCGTGTTACACCTCCACTAATAAATGTATATTCTGATGAATTTGTTGGATACAGGTGCTTTCAGTTGGGTATGATGAGTTGTCTGGTGGGTTTCACCTGGGATTTATGCACGCACATACTGAGAAAGCACACACACTCTCTTTCATTTATGTTCTGAAAGCCCAAAAAATGCTAATTATTTTACAAAATATTATGTTCCTCTCACTTATTAATCATACCAATCTGCACTGCTCTCTCTTTCCAGTGCCACTGAAATCACACTCATGCGATCTGCTTATCATATGATGTATTTTAACAATATATGCCAGCCAGGGGCGGCTCCTGTGGGGGCCAAGCTGTGGGGAAGGGGCACAACAACATAAAGGAGTTTTAAAAAAAAGAAACTCTCCTCTGCCGCAGCCTTGCCGCTCTTCTGGCTCCCGCTCCACTCGCTACAGGCACAGGCTCCCAGACTGCCCAGCGACCAATCTTGATTCTGCTCTCGCATGAGAGCAGCGTGAGGATTGGCCAGAGTGCCCTGGCTTGGCACTCCAAGGCAGAGTAGGAGCCTCTGCCTGCTCTCTCCAACCCTGCAGCAAAGTGGAGAGTTGAACAGAGCCCAGTGTGCATGTGTGTTTCTCGGCCCGAGACGACCATCGAAACATACAGGCGCACTGAGGGGAGTGCTGTGCACTCCCCCTCCGTCCCTGCCATTGCCTATGGCCCTGCCCCCTGAAAAATAAAAACAATAAAAAACACTGTTTACTATCATTTTAATTTTTCCTTTTGCAGCTCCTGCTGCTGGCAGGGGGGAGGAACGACGTTTCTCCGCCATAGTAGAGAGGACTTCTGTTTCCTTTTGTGTGTTTGCTTTCCGCTCATGGTGGCTGTCAGCTGGCTTATGTGAAACTGTTTTACTTTTCAGTTTACGTGGCAAGAAAAATCCGGATAGGAGTTTACAACGCTGATAGCTTTAACTCGAGTAAATGCTAGACCCATTGCATTGCAAATGCTTGTTTGTTAAGTTGCAGCCTATCAGACAGCTCTGCTAAAGCCATCTTGGGAACTTTCAGAGAGTTGACCTAGGAATGCAGTCCACATCTTGATTACCATTGGGTTTGGGGTTTGTAACTCGCTTTTTCTAGCTTTCTATTTACTGGCTTTATTTGTTTAAGGCTCTCTGGGTTCAGTTTGTCCTCCCACCATTGCCTAAACTGTGTGTACAGTATTATTTCAAGTGCTGCCTTTCTGTAAACAGGCCTGTAAATCTTGTTCTTATCTAGTCACATTTGTTGTACATTAAAAGACCGAAGTCAAATGTCAGGTGCTGTCTGCCGAGGGCGCTTCTTTACTTTTCTTTCTCTGACATCAAAGTGAGATGATTTATTTGATAATCTTGCTGGATACTTGGGGAAGAAAAGAGGGTTTTTCTAGAACAGACAACATTTAAATGAACTGTGTAAGTATTTCAGAATATATTTAGAAACAGAAATGAAGGACAATTTTTGTTATTTCTGAAGTGTGTTAGAAACAAATACTGTGATATGATCAAAACAAATCATTAGAATTCAATTTCCACACATTTTCATTTGTGCACTGTATAATTGTATAAGTAAAATTGTATGTGTGGAAATGTAATGGTCATTTCAATTGAAAATGTGTTGTCTGTAATGTCAGTACATTACCATATCATTCATACTCCGCTCTATGCCACTCTACTCTACTCGGCACCACCCACACCACTGCACTTTACTCTGCACCACTCCAGTTTACACCACTCCACGCCACTGCATGCTGCACAACTCCACTCTATGCCTCTCTACTCTATGCCACTTCATGCTATGCCTCTCTACTCTACCCTGCACTACTCTACTCTATGCCAATGCACTCTTCGCCACTCTACTCTATACCACTGCACTCTTTGCCACTGCACTCCACATCACTCCAGCCTAAGCCACACCAATCTCCTCTGCACAACTCCACTCTACACCTCTGTACTCCATACTACTCTGCAGCACTGCACTCTATGCCACTGCACTCAATGCCAGTGCAGTATACCCTAATGCACTTTACTCTGCAACACTCAACTTTCTGCCCCTGCACTCTACGCCAATCCATTGTATGCCACTGTAATCTACTCTGCAATACTGCACTCTATGCCACTGCACTTGACACCACTTTATTCTATGCCATTATACATTATGCCACTCTACGCAACTGCACTCTACCCTGCACCACTCCACTCTACGCCACTTCAGTCTACTCTGAAACAATCTACTCTACCCCACTGTGCTCTACTCCACTCTGCGCCACTCAAATTTACGCCACTGCACTCTACGCCACTCTTCTCTTAACCACTGCACTCTACAACTTGACTCTATGTCACTGCACACTACTCCGCACTCTACTCTGCATCACTGTACCCTACCCACTGCTCTCTATGCCACGCTACTCCACTCTACACCACTGAACGCTGACACTCTACTCTGCAACACTGCACTCTCTGCCACTGAACTTTACACAACTCTACTCTGCACTACTCTACTCTACACTACTCCACTCTACATCACTGCAATCTATACCACTGCACTCTCTGGCACTATACTCTACTCTGCACCACTCTATGCTATTCTACACTGCAACACTCTATGCCACTGCACTCTATGCAACTCAACTCTACTCTGCAGTCTACGCCACCGCACTCTATGCCACTCAAATCTACACTTCTCCACTGCCCTCTGCATCACTCAACTCTACACCACTCCACTCTGCACCACTGCAGTTTACACCACTCTAGTCTGTGCCAATCTACTCTGCACCACTCTATTCTGTGCCACTGTACTTTGCGCCACTCCACTCTGCAGGACTGCACTCTACTATGCACCACTCTAATCTATGCCACTACATTCTACCGTCTGCACGGTATGCCACTGAATTCAATGCAACTGCACTCAATGCCACATTCTAAGCCAGTGCACTCAAAACCAGTCCGCTCTAATCTATGCCAATCAAGTGTATGCCACTCTACTCAACCACACTATACTACTCCAATACACAAAACCCTCTGCCACTCCACCCTAGAACACTCTACTCCACTATTTGCCATTCCACTCTATGACACTCCACGAGACTCTCCTTTGCGCCACTAACTTTTAGCCATGCTGAACAGCAGCCACGCTGGTGTACAACATGGCTAAAGCACATTGGCAAACGCAATAGCTCTTGCATAGATGAGCCCTACTGGCTTTGCTGATGCTAGTTTACTGTGAATTTCCTTGATATTACCAGAAGCATTGCCTGCAGCAAGCACTAAGGTGTTCAGTCTCCCATACTTTGCAAAACACTTATACAGCGTGTCTTTACACGTTGGAAACTGTCTTGATTTGTGAACTGGGTCACTATTTAAGCTCTCTATTTGCTGATGAGGGCCACTTTTGTTTTGGTGCCCGAGTCTATTTCTGTCCCAGTCCAACTCTGCGGCACTGTCCCGTAGTATGGTTGGTGTAAGCATTGAGTGTATTATGTGAAGCGGGACCCTTTCACATGCATCTTGCAAAGAAAGGATTTGCTATGTCATTGCCTCTCCCTGCTGGGGAGTCCAGCTGCCCCGCCTCTAGCTGCGTCACCGGAAACATCCACCGAAAAGCTCCTCATCTGACAGGAAATTCAAAAGAGAACGTTTAGTTATCTCTGTTAAGGTTTCCGGCGTGCCCCCCATCCCCACCAACTGTGGCATAGGCAATACCTATCGAACCTGGTGGATTCCCCTTCTTTATTGTGACTAACGTATGGGTCTTCTGACAGTTTCCCGTTGGGCTGCTGTTATAGCTTGATAGGCTACCATGATTCAGCCTCGAAAGTGCATAGCTGAAAAAGTTAAAAATAGTTTCTTGTAATATAAAATTATTTTGAGGGAGCATCCCTGACCTACTGCCTCCTGGAGGGGTCCGGCTCATTCTCTACTGTCCCTCATGTGGTCGAAAGGAGGTTTGATAGAAGTGTTTTTTTGCCAGGGCTGGTTTTGGTTCCATGTTTGGCCCTGTTCCCTCGTAACCACTGAGGGAAAACCACTGAGTGTTTAAAAAGTCACAAAAACAGTACAGTTACCTCAGGCTTCATTTTCCAACAAACCTGAACCACCAAGTACAGCCAGAGGGTAGCACTGACATGAACAGGGCAAGGCAACATTGCAAGACTAATGGGTTAAAATAAACACCTGTGGGAAATCTCCAGTGACAAGAGGTACAAAAGGATTTTCTGAGTGTAAACCCTGTGATTCTCCAAACCACAGGGTTTGTGACCCCAAAGTGGCTTTTTCCACGTACTAAACCCCTTTTGAGATTTGGAAATCCCGTATGATTTGCAAAACAGGTTTATCAGCTCATTACAAATTGAAATTAGGAGATGTCATGGAAGGGGTGGCCTCTCCTAATTGCAGTGAGATGTATCAGTGGTTTGTGACTGCAATTGTGTGTGCAAACCATTTAAATGACCGACAATCAAAGGAGGTGGTAAGTTTGTAACACATTCAGAAATGGGAAGCTTTGATCAGCTTCCCCTTTGAGTTGTATTGGGCGACCTTGGGTTAGTAGGGAGTGGTACAGTGGATCACTGCCTACTCCCCCAGTGTGTTCCCAGATTGGAAACTGTTTGATTTTTAAAAGCAGCACCAAATCCTTTATGGTACACCGGCTCCTATAAAAAATGTTTTCCATTTGGGAATGTAAATGCTAGAAATTATGGTCTGCTGTTCCCTGCAGGCCACCATCTCTACATGTGTAGTCAATCACACCGGGAGAGCAAATTTCAACCTTCCTCATTAATTTTCATTAGGCCGGTCGTTCTGTGACCCTAGGAACTGAGGATTTTACCTATTAGTAAATAAACAAAATTACAGACAGATTGCAAAAAGTTGATGTGAAGTTTGCAACCACTATTTGCGACCAGTCTGTTTCTACTTCAGGCCTTAGGTTCCTGCAATATATTCACGCTTCATACCCCTACATAAGGCATTGAAAAGAATTAGGAAAGTGTGATGTACATGAAATCAGCTCTGGATTTGAGACCAGACTCCCTAGAAACCCTATGGGGCAGATTTAGGAAAAGTGGTGCTGAATCCAATGCGGCACCACTTTTCTTATGCCCCTTTGTGCCCCCCTACTGCCCTCATGCCCCCATGTTTGCGCTGTATTTGAGATAATGAGCACCTTGGCAGTAGTTAGGGAACTAGCATAAACATTTTTGACACTACTTTGGTGCTTTGCAGGAATAGCGTAAAAAATGTTGATGCGAATCCTGCAAAGCACATTGCGGCCCATTATAAATAATGGTGTGCAACACTGTAATGCCTGCTATGTGCAGGCTTTTAAAATGGTGCAAAGAAATCTTTTAGATTTCTTTGTGCCACTTTTTTGGCCCCACCTAACAGGAAAACACCCCCATGCATACATTATGCCTGTCGCAGGCATAATGTGGTACAACAGGTTACAAAGTGGCGCAATGCATGCATCGCGCCACTTTATGAATCTGATGCAGCGAACTTGGCCTTGTTGGGCCACAGTAGCATTAAAAAATGACGCTAATGTGGCACTAGGAGGCGTTAGGACTTCTTAAATCTGGGCCTATGTGTCTTCAGGCAAGGGTACCCCAAAACCCTGGTGTCTCAAGTAAGTAACCCCACAGCCCCTCACCTCCCCCCGGCCTAGTTGACTGCTTGGTAACTACTTGGTTGGTGGCAGGACTACAGTAATTGCTACTCTACCCAGAGGTGTCCAACTGGAAATCTAGAAGACACTACACCTTAGCTCATCATACCAGTACATACACCACACCACAGAACCTTCTGGGGTGGGCAACCCCACACATGATGCTATTAGCTTTATCATGTATAATGTCTCTATTTTTCTTTTTGTTTACTTTACCTTTCTCTCTTTACGCTACATCTTGCCCTACCTCTCTACCTCATCTCTGACTCTACCTCTGCTTTTCCTCAACTTCACCTCTCTCACTATACCATTGTATTTACCTCTGTGCCCTTTTCCCGTCTCCCATCCCTTCTCATTTCTGTAACTCAGCAGAGTTGGAGGTGAATCTCTATTCAGAGAAGTGTACACATTTGAAGAGGAGAGGAGTTACCAGGAAGAGGAAGAGTACTATGGTAACTTATCAGATTTCACTCAATGGATCGGTGAAAATCTTCAGAGCAGTGCTTTGATTTCATTGTCACAGCAAGAATGTGAGCTGTGAAGAAGAAATTATTTGAGAGCACAAATAGCTAGTAATTAAAGTAACATGTCTGATATTATTAGGCACCAGTCCACTAAGAATCCACCAAGTCGCCCATTCGGTGCCCTTGCCACACTGGGAGGAACAGGCTAGTTAGACACTGAGGGACATATTTAAGAGCCCCTAGCACCACCGGAGCATCATTTTTTGTGACGCTCCGGTGGTGCAATAGCGTGAGCCATATTTACAAGGTGGCATTTAAATTAAGTACAAAAAATCAACAATAAAAAAACAGTTACCGGCGCTCCTGCGCCACTTCACTGCCTCCTCGCTGCAGGCAGGCAAAGGCTCCCAGCCTGCCCTGTGGCTGAAGCGCCCAGCTAGTGCGCTCCCAGGCAGACTGGGACTCTGTGTTTCTGGGCTGGAGAGAAACCACAGGGTGTGTGTGTTTGGCCGGCCCTAGACGGCCAGCCAAAGACACATGTGCTCTGAGGGGGAGTGCTGTGCTGTGCGTTTTCCCAAAAAATTATCTTAAACACAGGTTATGCTCCTCTGCACCTATGGGGGGCCGCCCCTGAATCTAGCACCACCCCAGGGGTGGCGTTAGCATGCATAACGAGGAGAAATTCTTTAATTTCTCCTTGTTTTTTGCTCTTTCTATGTTTGCTGCATTCTGCAGCATGCACAGAAGGAGCAAATAGACATTTAAGATTGTTTTTGTGCAGGAGGGTGTTCCTTCCTGCACAAAAACAATCTCCCCCTCAACGCAGCCATCCTTGCACTATGGTGCAAGGGTTGCTGTTTTGGTGCATGGCAGCAAATTTAGCACCGACACAGGGCTAAACACAGGGGTGTGCCATATTCTAGTAAATACGCCACCCCTGCATTTTGAAAATGACGGTGCATGATGCTGCCAAATTAGTCGCAGATCCGCGCACCATCATTTTCTGTTAAATCTGGTCCCTGAATTTCACATAAAGTATTGCGGAAAGTTACAAAAACCTCTCTGGCTGGTGGATGCTGATAGTTTGAGCTTGTCACTGTTTTTGTGCATCCCAGTTCCTGAAAGTTTAATGTATAATTCAATTTTGTTTGGAATCAGAAAGGTTTGAATTAGCTGAAGTGGGTGATAAATTGTCCCCCAAAAAATGTCTTGATGAAGGCTTCAACATTCCTTAAGATGGCACTGAAACACACAACAATGGAGAGCACAATAAAGTGTGTACTATCTCACACAGTGTGGCAGCAAGCTGACTATGGATAAGAGGTGCTAAGAATTCTGTGATGGAGATCTTCCTTGGGTCGGTAGAGCCACTTATGAATAGTGCAGACTGGTTTTTAATGTGAGTACAATTACACATTAGGGACATCTGTGAGGTTAGTATGCACTCATTGATTCACAGTGATGGTGAGCTCGTTGAGGTACACACACACCTCCCTCTCATCCATGAGGTGAGTACTCCTGCCATGCTATGGCCTCCTTGGGTGAGTAGCTACACATTATGTAATTCTAGTTGCAGGGACAGATGTACTTCAACACAATTTGTCCCTTTCCTAACCCCACAGGTGCACTCGATCCTATGTCATGAAGTATAGGGCACAGACTGTGCTGTAATTTCGGGCCAAGTAACACATTGAATTTCATTGCGGTTTTCTAACTGTATCTTCCCCTCCACACATATCTGTTAGTTGATTCATTTTAATGCCTTTGGCCATGCAAGAGTTTACCACTCCACTTTGACCCTGTAGTCTCTTGATAATTTAGTGGTTTTGGGAAGATGCATCTTCCAGTGGGTTGCACATCTGTTGCACCTGGATATACCCTGGCAAATCCAAATGATTGGGGTTTGGGAAGTGGAGTCTACTGTCTAGGGGTCCGAAGACTACTGCTACCTATGGATTCCTGAATACCCTCTACTTTCCCATTGACTGCCTTCCTTATGAACATTCTGCTATCAATGTCTCTATAGACAGCATTGCCAATTCTCTCAGCCTTGCTGCATGCGATCTTCTTCCCAGAGAGCTCATCCACTCGAGGGTATCTCAATTCCTACATTCCCCTCTTCCCCCTTTCTCTCTTCATCACTTACTTTTGTATGTTTCTCACTCCCTTCCCACTTATCCCTCGCCTCCCAAACCCTCCTTTCCTCACTGACTACTCATCTCCTTCACTCCACCTTCTCCTACCTCACCACCTCCAATCCTCCACCGAATCCTGCAAACCAGGGGATTGCCCCTCGCCCCTTCCCTATCTTGTCTGCTGCCAATCTATCCTATAACCCTCTCAACTTCTTGTGGCTTACCCTCCTCATCCTACCTGTAGGGGGCTGGCCTGGTTTGTAGTGGGGTACCTAAGGTACTTACACCTTATACCAAGTCCAGTTATCCCTTTTCAGTGAAATGTAGTCAGTGTCTAGAAGCCAGGCTGTCTAGAGGTAGCTGTAGCAGAGCAGCCAAGGCTGAACTAGGAGACATGCAAAGCTCTTGCAATGCCACTGTAGTCACGCAGTACTCACACACATGAAAGACAATACTCAGTGTTACTTTAGAGACTATACTCCCTTTGGAGTTAAGTAAATTACACGCTATATACACTAGTAACCAAAAAAAACAGATAGGTAAACAGTCAGAAAATAGTGCAAATAGTGAAAAATCACCATAGGTTGCAATGGGCATAGAGGGAACACAAACCATATACTAAAATAGTGGAATGCGTAATTCGGTGTCCCACCTAGGCAAGTGTGAAGTGTAGAGGGGCGCTGGGAGTGTAATAAAACACCAACGGTAAGTAAAATACCCAAACTCAGAGCCCAGGAAAGCAGGAGTAAAAAACAGCAAGTTTCCTAAAACACACTAGAAGTCGTGGTAGAAGACAGTGCAAGAACCAGAGGAGATTGCAAGACACCAAAGATGGATTCCTGGACCTGAAGGCCTGTGAAAGAAGGGTACCAAGTCCAAGAAGCACTGAAGAGTCCAGGAAGAACAGGAGCCCCCGCTAACCTGGATGAAGGTGCAAAAGGAGAAGCACAGGTGAGAAGACAAAGTCAGTATTGCACAAAAGAAGATAGATGTGGGTTCCTGGTGGGTGCAGAAGATGTCCCACGCTGGATGAATGAATACAGTCTGGTTTGCGTTGCTGGATTCCGCCACAAAGCCTTTGTAAATGCAAAACTTGCATCTTGCAAAAAAAGGCGCTACCGGGGTCCAGGAATGACGAGCCGACTCTACCCAGGAGGGGGAGACAGATGGGTCTCTCAGCACTTCAGAGAGTTCTCAAAGACCAGGCAGCACCCACAGGAGTCCCAGAACACATGGGCAAAGGAGTTGCACATCACAGTCACTGCAGCACTATACAAAGGGATCCCACGCCACCGGAGAACAAGTCAGGGAGTTGAACTTTGCAGAATAGAGTGCTGGGGTCCTGGGCTAAACTGTGCACAAAGGATATCTTGGAAAAGCACACAGAAGCCCTAGGAGCTGCAAAAAACGTAGCACACAGGGGTACTGTCTGGCACGGAGAGGCAAGCTCTTACCTCTACCAAATATGGACAGTTGGATCTTTGGACAGTCAAGGTTGCTTTGCATCACCACCTGTGTTCCAGGATCCACACTCGTCGTCAGGAGAGGGGACCCAGAGTACCGATTGTCGCTGCAAATAGGTGTCTGCTGAAGCAGGGAAGTGACTCCGTCACTCCATGGGAGAGTCCTTCGGTCCTTCTGGTGCAGGATGAAGACAGGCAGTCCTCAGAGTGTGCACGACCTGGAAACTGTTGCAGTTGCTGACAGTAACTGAAGTTACAGAGTTGCAGTAGCCTTCTTGGATACTTTGTTGCAAGTTGTAGAGTTCCTGGAGCAGTTCTGCGGTTGGTCTTACGGTAGAAGGTGAAGCAAAGGATGATGAGGAGTCCTGCTGGAGTCTTGCAATCCGAATCTGAGGAAACACCCACAGGAGAGGCCCTAAATGGCCCTCTGAGGGGGATTGGTCACCTAACCAGGTATGGACCTATCAGGAGAGGTCTCTCACATCACCTGCTGGCACTGGCCACTCAGATGCTCCCAGAGTTCCCTGACCATCCTGAAAACGAGACTGCAGAACCCAGAGACACTCTGGTGGAGCTCTGGGCACCACCCCTGGGGTGGTGATGGACAGGGGGGGGGTCACTCCCCTTTCCTTTGTCCAGTTTCTTGCCAGAGCAGGGACTGGGGGTCCCTGAATCGGTGTAGACTGGATTATGCAAGGAGGGTACCATCTGTGCCCTTCAAAGCATTTCCAGAGGCTCTGAAAGGATATCTCTCCCATGCCTGTAACACCTATTTCCAAAGGGAGAGGGTGTAACACCCCTCTCATAAAGGATATGCATTGTTCTGCCTTCCTGGGATTGTGCTGCTCAAACCCCGGGAGGGCAGAAGCCTGTCTGTGAAGTGGCAGCAGCTGGGGCTGCAGTGAAAATCTCAGAAGGCTAGTATGGCAGTACTAGGGGATCATGGTGGAGCCCCCAGGGTGCATGGAATTGGCCCCCAATACTAGAATCAGTATGGGGGTTCGATTCCCAGTTGTTAGACACCTCACATGGCCATATTCAGAGTTACCATTGTGAAGCTTCATATATGTAATGACCTATATGTAGTGCACACTTATAATGCTGTTCCCGCACTCACAAAGTCCAGGAAAGTAGGCCTGGACAACGTGGGGGCACCTCTGCTAGTGCAGGGTTGCCCTCACACACAGGTACTATGCACCTAACCTTCAGGGTCTGAAGGTTAGACATACAGGTGACTTATAAGTGACCTGGTGCTAACACTATTTCACTCAGGCTGCAATGGCACTCCTGAAGAAGTGTTTGTATGAGCTCCTTATCGGTGGCAAAAGAAATGCTGCAGTCCATAAGGATCTCCTAGAACCCCAATGCCCTGGGTACCTAGGTACGATATTCTAGGTACTTATAAGGGGGGTCCAGCATGCCAATTTGGAGTGGAATACTGGGTTACCAGTATGTAAGTACAAATTGGGAATCAGAGAGAGCATAAGCACTGGAGTTCTGGTTAGGAGGACTCCAATGACACAGTTAAGCATACTGACAAAAACAGGGAAACAGACTGGCAAGTATGCCACAACCTATGAACACTGGGGTCCTGACTAGCAGGATCCCAGTGACACAGTAAAAACACACTGACAAACAGGTCAACAATGGGGGTAACCATGCTAGAAAGAGGCTACTTTCTCACACTATCTCTCCCAGAAACAACCAACCAGCCAGCGTCCCACCCATCGCTGCTGTTACATTGTGGCAGTCCATACCTCCTGCCTCTGGAGAACCTTCTCCTCTTCGCCCTTTCTTTCAGCTTTGACTTCCCCTCATTGTCCACTACCCCTCCCTCTCCTTTTCCTTGCTTCTCAGACCCATTCCTTCCACCCTCTTTGGATCTCTCTGCCCTTAAGCCACCTACTGACTTTCTTCCTCCTTCTCCATCTCCCTTTCCTCCCACCTCTAACCAAATCACTTCTCTTCCTTCTGGATCCGGTAGTGGGCCTAGCCTATCACTCCACACTTCTCCCCTCAGCCCTTTCTTCCAGTAAACAATCAATCCTCATTCTCTAACCACCATCAGTCCTATCATCTAATCAATGGCAGGTCCCTGGAATCTTCACTATTACAAAGCATGTGACATAAACACAGCTTATCAGCCAGTTAGTAGTTTGTGATCAATTAAAATCATTACAAAAATAGTGGCCCAACAATACAAGACTGGAAGAGTCCATTAAAAGGAGGCGCTTTTTAAAAAAAAAGCCTCACAACCATTCAGGTGGATCTATGTAGACCTCAACCTCTTCACTGCTTCTTCTACACCTCCCTCACCCGGATAACAAGATACTTGTCAGACCCTGGAACCACCTCGACATTACCTCTCTCCAGTCCCAGCTCTCTGATCCATGACAATTCAATCACCATTCTACCTCTGTTCCAAGGTGACCTCTGACCAATAGGCTTCCTTCAACACCCCAACCCTAGAACACTAACGGGAGACTGGTTGCATTCCCTCAGACATGGACACTTTCGAAGCAGAAACAAGAATCCCCAGAACAATGAGGAACATCTAGAAACGCATCATCATGCTACGATGTACGTAAAGGAGCACCTCTTAAGGGATGTGCAAGTGCCCACCAGACAGCCTCTTGAGGTGAGTACACACATATGTGCATTACATACTGCCTCTTGAGGTGAGTACACACACGTAGTCTGCCTCCTGGTTCGAGAAGACACACATATACCTCATGAACAGACAGCCGCTTCAGGGGATTACACACATATGTAAATAGAAATGCTTCCTCTTGAGGGGACTAAGCACACATGTACACACCAATCACGAGAAGACCCACGTATACCCAGCAGACAGCTTCTCGCGGTGAGAACACACACCTGTACCCACCAGACAGCCACACGTGTGCATACAATGCTGCCTCTTTAGGTGAGTACGCAAACGTACACAAAAGTCAGCTTCCTGACGCGAGTACGCACACGTGTCCACCAGAAAGCCTCTTGAGGTGAGTACACACATATTTGCATTAAATACTGCCTCTTTAGGTGAGTACACACACGTAGTCTGCCTCCTGGCGCGAGAAGACACACGTATACCTCATAAACAGACAGCCTCTTCAGGTGAATACACACGTATGTGAATATAAATGCTGCCTCTTGAGGGGAGTAAGCACACATGTACACACTAGTCGCCCTCCCGGCACGAGAAGACACAGGTATACCCAGCAGACAGCCTTTCGTGGTGAGAGCACACACATGAACCCACCAGACAGCCACGCGGTGTTTACAATGCTGCCTCTTTAGGTGAGTACACACGAGTACACAATAGTCAGTCTCCTGGCGCAAGGGGCACACGCTACCCAGCAGACATCCTCTTGAGGTCAGTACACACATAAGTGAATTAAATACTGCTTCTTGAGATAAGAACACACACGTATACAATAGTCAGTCTCCTGGCGCGAACAGGCACACATACCCAACAGAGAGGCTGTTGAGGGGAGTACAACCCCGTTTAGCCAGCAGACACCCTTTTAAGGTGAGTACAGACATGTGCACATTAAATAGTGCCTCTGGGGGGAGTAAACCCATGAACACAACAGTCGTATCCAACAGACAGCCTCTTGGGGTGAGGACACACATGTACCCACCAGACAGCCACACATATGTGCATAAAATACTGCCTCTATAAGTGAGTACGCACACGTACACTATAGTCAATCTCCTGGCGCGAGGAGGTTCGCGCACACCCAGCAGACACCATATTGAGGTGAGTGATGGTGAGTTCACACATATGTGCATTAAATCAGTGCTTCAAATGGTAAAATAGAAGTGCCAGAGCACCTGCTTGTTAACGGGAAGTGCGGGCAATCTCCAATGAAAATTATTACGTTTTTCTTGAGAAGTGCAGGTACTTTCCCTCCCAAAATAAAAAAAAACAGGTACTCAGTACCGGACAGTACCGGCCCATTAAAAGCACTGCATCAAATACTGCCTCTTGAGGTGAGTACGCACACATACACAACAGTCAGCCTCCTGTCGAGAACAGGCACGCGCATACCCAGCAGGCAGCCTCTTGAGGGGAGAGCACACACACCTGCCCAGCAGGCAGCCTCTTGAGGGGAGAGCACACACACCTGCCCAGCAGGCAGCCTCTTGAGGGGAGAGCACACACACCTGCCCAGCAGGCAGCGTCTTGAGACGAGAGCACACACACCTGCCCAGCAGGTAGCGTCTTGAGGTGAGAGCACACACACCTGCCCAGCAGGCAGCCTCTTGTGGTGAGAGCACACACACCTGCCCAGCAGGCAGCCTCTTGAGGGGAGAGTACACACACCTACCCAGCAGGCAGCCTCTTGAGGTGAGAGCACACACACCTGCCCAGCAGGCAGCCTCTTGAGGGGAGAGCACACACACCTGCCCAGCAGGCAGCCTCTTGAGGTGAGAGCACACACACCTGCCCAGCAGGCAGCCTCTTGTGGTGAGAGCACACACACCTGCCCAACAGGCAGCCTCTTGAGGGGAGAGCACACACACCTACCCAGCAGGCAGCCTCTTGAGGTGAGAGCACACACACCTGCCCAGCATGCAGCCTCTTGAGGGGAGAGCACACACACCTGCCCAGCAGGCAGCCTCTTGCTGTGAGGACCTACACTACATCAAACAGCCTTTTGAAGCCAGTAGTGTACTTACAGCGGAGCTGAGTGATGCTGAAGCCTTTCAGCAGCGGGGGCCTCTTCCAGAGCCCAGGGTGATCCATAATCCACTGTTAATAACTTTCCTCAAATTTAGGTAACCGGCCAAGCCTGGGAGAGACTCAGGAAGGGAGGGGACCGCCGGGGAGATTTTCCATGAGCCGCTGCAGTGTTTATCCGTAGGTGCCAAAGAAAACCTAACACGTCATGCCTCGGGCCCTGCTCGGTAAACGCTGTAGAGTTCCCGAAAGTCCGAAGTCTGTGCCTGTCACGCGACTGACTCTGTCCCAACCCCACAGGTATTTCAGAGGCGTTTGCCCAATGGAAGAATAACCGACCTTCAGCCGATTGTATTTCAAGAGTGAGAGTGCCAAACCTACTCCAACCGGCCCCGCGGGTATCTCAGAGATGTGTGCTAGGCATGTGGCTGACTGTGCCCCGGCTGTGGTGGATTTTCCAATGTGTGTGCCTGATTTGGGATTGACTCTCTTTAGACCCTGCCAGCATTTTAGACATATATGAACGTGACTGACTTTCCTTAGTCCTGCCCTGACATGTGACTTACTGTTCAGACCCTCTCAATATTTCAGACGTATGTGCCTTTGACTGACTTTTCCTCAGCACTGCCACTACTTCAGAGGTATGTGCCAGGCATGTGAATGACTCTGTTCAGACCCTCAGAGTATTTCAGAAGTATGTGCATGTTACTGAAGAATTCCCCAACTCTGACAGTATTCCAGGTGCGTATATATAAAGAGGGACAAACCCTGCTCCACACCTGTCGGTATTTTGAAGGAATATGTGCCTGGCATGCTACTGACTCTGCACCAACCCTGTCAGTATTTGAGACGTATGTGCCTGAGACTGACCTTTTCCCGGGCCTGTCAGTATTTCAGAGGCATGTGCCTGAGATGTGAATGACTCTGTTCATACCCTGTCAGTATTACATATGTATGTGCCTGTGACTGACATTCTCCCAGATCTGTCAGTATTTTAGAGGTATGCACCTGACGTGAATTACTCTGTTGAGACCCTGTCAGTATTTAAGACGTATGTGCCTGTGACTGACGTTTTCCCAGCCCTGTCAGTGTTTTAGAGGTATGTGTCTGACATGTGAATGACTCTGTTGAGACCCTGTCAGTATTTAAGATTTATGTGCCTGTGACTGATGTTTGCCCAGACCTGTCAATATTTCAGATGAGTGCATCTGACGAGAGAGAGACTCTGCCACAGCCCTGCCGATATTTTAAAGGTATATGTGCCTGACATACCACTGACTCTGCACCAGCCCTGTCAGTGAATGAGATGTGTGCGTCTGACTCCGTCCCAGACCAAAAGTGTGTGCTTGACAAACACTGACTGCCTCAGCCCTGACAGCATTTCAGATGTGTGTTCCTGACATGGGGCCGACATTGTCCTAGCCTTGTTAGTATTTCAGAGGTATTCTCCTGACATGTGATTGACTCTGTCCTCGGCCTTCTAGTCTTTCTGAAGTGTTCGCCAGGCTTTCAAAAAATCCTTCTATTCAGTTTACGAATTCAAATGTCCTCAGTGGGCAGCCTAGGTTTACAATTCCACATCGCCTCCCTTTCAGCAGCCCAGGCCTGGGTCCAGGCCATTGGGTGGCCGCCTCCTTCCAGAAAGAGCAGATAGCCACCTTTATTCCAACCTCTTAAGAGCCTGAGATCACCTCAATCATGCAAAGTCATAGGAAGGGAACTTTATACACCGCCTGACTAATAAAAGCCTTTCATTCCTCCAAAACACAAGAAGTCCAGTAGAAAAGAAAACCCAGGAGATAAACAGATCAAACCTAAGCCAAGTAAACTTTTTATTATTTCTAGCCCGTGTGCCAGGAAAAAAGTCTGCAATGTTTTATTAAGAGCTATCATATCTCTGGCGGAGGGCTTCGAGGCGTCTGTGTTGTTTCCAACGCTTCCTGGCACAGCGGCGCAGAAATAAAGACGCCTCAGACACGGGTTACTTTACTTTTACTTCAAAGTCTCACATTTTATTTTTCATCTAAGTGAAAAGGGCGCGCAGGGGATTTTTAACAGATGGCTTGTCTAGCCATAACAAGCCGAGGGGCGGGGTGGTGGGGCCGTGGTGCTCGCCAAAGCAAACAGCGTCTACAGGTCTTACACCAGGTGTAGAGAAAGCCTTCGTGTTATGCCTCGAGCTGGGCGGAAGCACCCCACATATACTGCGGAGCAGCGGTGCGCACAGGTGGTCACTGCACGCGATTCCTTACTTGCCCACCCTGCGCCCAAAATAGCGCATGTAGGCGGCGGGGAATCCATAGCGCATGGCGAAGCGCTCACAAGGATCGAAGTCGTCGCAGATTTCCCGCTGGCGCTCCTGGGGGCTTTTTCTCCGTTCCCGGATCCTGCGGAAATTGGGAGAAAGCCAAAAATGCGTGAGAAAGAGAGAGGTGCCCCGAAGCCCAGAAAACTAAAGAACCATAAAGCGCTAGCCTGCCTCATTCTGGTGCTAGGGTATGTGTTGTAAGGACAGACCACCTTCCACTTGGGTATTAGGTAAACTCAATGTTCGTGATAGGAAATAGAGCTTAGAGTACCTCTCGTTCATTCTCGCGTTCCGCCTTTGTTGGGCCATCATGAACGTGTTGGCTTTTCGAGGGCTGATGAATGGACCTAAGCAAATAAAGGATGAGACAAACAAAGCAGAGCTATTAGTATTTAAAACCCAAACAGGCCTGAAGTGTTATGTGAAAGCACAGTCTAAAACGTTTCCCACTGATCTAGAAGAAACCTCCATCTGTTCCTCAACTTCTGCAACAGAGACTCCTCTAAACGGAAGTGATGTAAGAATAGTATATTATATTCCTTCCAATTGTAAGTTAGAAATGTGTGTATATATATATATATATATATATATATATATATATATATATATATATATACTGAAAAAACAAAGGTTACAGGGATGTTATAGTTAGGCTCACATTTCAAATGTACAAAACCATGGAAATTCACCTGTTATAATTAGAGTAATCTCAAGTAACTATAACTCATGCCCTAAGGCAACTATAATTCACGCCCCAGCCATGCACAGTTTTTCGTGAAAAATGTGACTGCAAATCTGACATTAATATTATCAGTGATGTTATCAAAGATGTCATGCGTGCCGTAATTTGTGGGGTAATTAGCAGTGCATGGCGATGGTGCAAGTTATTGTCACCTTAGGGCACAAGTTATAGTTACTTGAGATAACTATAACAGGTTATTTTCTATGGTTTTGTACATTTAAAATGTGAGCCTAACTATAACTTCCCTGTAACCTTTGTTTTTTTCAGTGAATTTCTATGGTTTTTAAAATTCTATTTCTTAACTCTAACGTCCCTGTAACCTTTGTTTTTTGTTCAATGAATTTCTATGGTAAACTTAATGTATAGTAATTTTCAATTTTTTTCACTAATATACGTTAAACTAACAATCGCTGCTCATGGCCTTCGGCCATGCGAGATGGCGGCTGGCCAGAGGCCTGGCCTATGGCCAGAACCTGAGGCCGACTCTCTATAAGCACCCAACCTTCAGCTGTGCACAGCCTTTGCCCGTGTGCATCAGTGGTTGCCTCAAGGCCTGACCTGCAGCCAGAACCTGCGGCCAACCCCCCTACCCACCCAACCCCACGCTGCGCATGGCCCTTTGGCTGTGAGAGGTGGGAGTTGGCTGCAGCCTGTCTCTCTGGGTGTGGGAATAGGTGTAAGAGGGTTATCTGGGGGTGAGAGTGGCTGTGAGAGTCTGGGTGTGAGAGTGCGTGCATCAGTGTCTTAGTGGGTGTGTCAGTGTCTGCGCAGGTCTGTGAGTGGGTGCATGAGGGTTTCAGTGGGGCTGTTGTGGGGTGCATGAGGGTCTGAGTGGGTCTATGAGTGGGTACGTAGGTGTCTGAGTGGGTCTGTGAGTGGGTGTATAAGGGTCTGAGTGGGTATGTGAGTAGGAGAAAGATTGAAACAGAGAGAGAAAGAGAGTGAGATGGAGAGAGATAGTTTTTAGGCTTTAATAAATGATATACTCAGAATTAGATATTTCTGGGCACATTGCAAAGAAAAATGTATTTGCCAATTAAAAAGAGTGAGATCACCTTTCAGTATGAACCTTAAACTTTTGAAGTTTAAAAGAAATTAAAGAAGGAAAACAACCATGGGCACACCTGGAGTAGAACCCTCAACTTTCAGTGCAAGGGTCTGTGACTGTAACATTTTGGCCATAGGTGACTCCTTACCATGATGCTTCCAGACATACCTATGACAGTCAAACTCATGCATATGATTGGAAATAAATGTGAATGTTCCATCACTAGGAAGGTTTAACAGTACAAACACCAGTAAATAAACAAACACACTGCCAAGCAATACTAGGATTTGAACCATCAGCCTACTGAGTGATAGCACAAGACATTGACCATTAGGTCAGAAATGACTCTGTTCTGCTTTGCTTCCAAACGTAACTATGACATTTGTCCCAACATCTTGCTAATTTTACTCTTTAAAGTCATTGCATGGAGATACCATTGCAATGACAATCTCTCTTTCTATCTCTTCCCTCCCATTATGGGACGGAAGAGACGGAGAGAGTGACAGGACCGCGGAGAAAGTCTGAAGGCCCCCATTGTCCTAGCCAGCTCTGTGCGTTCTGCAGGAGCTGGCATTGCTGTCCCAAGCAGGGAGCTGCTTTCAATAGCGTAGTGGTGGTGGTCCCCGGGGGTGCGGAGAGCTGAAACAGATCCACTTTCTTTTTTTTTCATGGTTGACCTGGGGAGGTGGTGGTCCCTGGATCTGCGGGAGGGGTGAGGGAGGGGTGCTGCTCGGCCGTCCCATATGATTTGTTTTACTGCCCTGGGGAGGTGGTGGTCCCCAAGGCTGTGGGGGGGCCGCACAGCCCCTGAATTAGATTAAACTAGAACCTCAGGGCCCCAGGGAGGTGGTGGTCCCCGGGGCTGTGGGGCCCACATGCCCCCCCCATTAAATGAAATATAAGCCCTGGGTAAGTGGCAGTCCCCAGGGCACTGAAAAGCCTGGGGGGTCCATGCACCTCCTCCTTATTTTTTACTTTGTCCCCGAGACCTGGCCCACCATGGGGCTTTAAAAAAAGAAGTGCAGGGACCCACTTGTTTTTTTTTTTTAAATGTTGCCACACATTACTGAATTTTGGGAATTTGCGGCAATTTAAAAAAAAAAAAAAAAAGCTTTTTTTTTACCTAGCAGGGTCCCACTGGGACTCCAGTACCAGAGCTCAGTGGTTAGGGTGTCCCTACCCAGAGCCCTTTTCTTTTTTTCCCACATTTTATTGAGGGACTTGGCTGAAGGCAAGTCCTAAGATGGCTGCCAACACTTCCTGGTTGAGGTGTTGGCAGCCAATCAGAGCTGTGCATTTCCCTGCACAAGCTCGTCATGATCCACAAAGGCTTTGTGGCCAGAGATATACAAATTTGGATTTCCTTAAATTTCTCAAAAACTACTGAACGGATTTACACCAAATAAGCAAAAGCGTAATTTGCGTGCCAAATTTGGTGTAATTCTGTCCAGTGGTTCGGGCTGTAGTCATGTCTAAAGGTCCTATGGGAATTAACATGGGAAACACAATTTTTTGGCCTGCCCCTTTTTCTAGGCCCCCACTTGAGGGATCACCCCAAAACTTTCTGCGAGCAACAAGAATCATCAGGGAACTTATTTCAGAAAATTTCATGAAGATTTGTCAAACAGTGCCCAAGATATAGGCAAGTCAAAAAATGCTTTTTCTGTGGAAACATAGAAAAACGTGGAAATTAACATAAAAAATAACTACCTAGTGGCGATAGCCACTAGGTAATAATATATATATATATATATATATATATATATATATATATATATATACATATATGTATATATATATATATATATATATATATATATATATATGTGCATATATTGTAAAACAATCGGTCAAGTGATCTAACGTAGTGCACTCTTCTGCCTGTGAATAAAGCCTTTTGAATTATCAGGAGATCGGTGTGCAGCAGTACTGTAATATATATATATATATATATATATATATATATATATATATATCTTTCTCTGAAAAAAACAAAGGTTAAAGTGATGTTATATTTAGGAGATGTAATTAACATTAAAATCACCTTAGAAATTCACTGAAAAAACAAAGGTTAAATGTAAAGGGACGTTTATTGTTAGGTGAAAATGTCAGTTAAAACGTATAAATGTAAACAAACAAAACCAAGTTGCCAAGAATCTAAAGAGCAAGGTTCAGAGGTGCCCCTAAATACTAGATTTAGAGGTGTTACAGGGGGTCAGAGGGCAGTAGCCTATGGCTACTGTCCCTGAGGTTGGCTTCACCCTTCCTGTGCCCACTCCCTTTGGGGAGGGGTGTACATTCCTGTCCCTATTGGTCCCCCTCCTCCAAAACAAGGTGGAAGATTCCGCAAGGAGGGGAGTCATTCAGCTCTGGACACCTTAGGGGTGGTCCTAGCTGCAGTGGTCACTCCTCCTTGTTTTTCCTCATTTTCCCACTGCACCTGCCGCCAAAAGTGGGGCTTGGTTGGGTATGCGAACATCTCCACTAGCTGGAGTGCCCTGGTGCAGTGTAACACAAGGTAGGAGACTTTGAGGCTCATAGCCAAGTGTTGCAATTCCTGCAGGGGGAGATGTCCCCTGGGCATGGTCATTGGAGGCACTGCCGTTCAGGGGGCCCCAAGTCAGGGCCCCCGAGCGGTGTATGAAAAAAAAAAGAAAAATACTCCCCCCGGAATTACATTGTATGGGTCCCCCATCCTTGGGTGACCTCCTGGTGTGGGTAGGGGTGAGTGGCGGTGGCCCTGGGGACAGGGAAGAGCACCTGTGGGCAATTTCCATGGTCTCTGACCATGGAAATCTGCCTACAGGTCCCCTTACACCTGCATATACCAAGGCGTTAGCACAGCGTTTTCTGGACGGGAACGCCTACCTTGCATCTCATTGACACAAGGTAGGTTTTCCCCTCCAAAAAACGACGTAAAATCCATGACTTTGGTGCTAGACGTGTCTAGCGCTAAAGTATATATATGGAGTGAGGTTTGCGCTGAATTAGCATTAAAAAAAAAAATGACGCTAATTCAGCACAAACCAGGTATAAACATGGGCCTAAGTGATAATGAAAAGCTATTGGCCTCTGCAGAGGGTAAAAACAACTATAAATGGCCTGCCCTGCAACTATGGCCCAGAGCTGTAGACGAGTGCATGTAATGCTGAGAAATGCAATTAAAAGCTATTAACAGAAGGAGGCAAAATGTTTTTAACACATATCCCTTAACATCACCCAAGGTTGCAATATGGCTAACCGTCTGTCGCCCTGGTGTTTGTCTCTTCATGTCCATGCCTCCTTGCCTTACGGTCTGTGCCTCCTGGCGACTGTGTCTCCCTTACCCAATGTTTGTTATTCTTTGCCTCCCAGTTTTCTTGCCTCTGTTCATGCCTCCAGCTCCTGGAGACCTGAATCCCTGACCTGGTGTCCATGTGCCAACTCAAGGCAAAGGCTTGCTTTAATATTGACACCAACCATATTGACACAGAAGAATATCAAGGGGAGAATATTGATTGACAAACTATCTAAAGGTAAGCGCATATAGAGAAGTACAGATTTACTACAGGGAGTGCAGAATTATTAGGCAAGTTGTATTTTTGAGGATTAATTTTATTATTGAACAACAACCATGTTCTCAATGAACCCAAAAAACTCATTAATATCAAAGCTGAATATTTTTGGAAGTAGTTTTTAGTTTGTTTTTAGTTTTAGCTATGTTAGGGGGATATCTGTGTGTGCGGGTGACTATTACTGTGCATAATTATTAGGCAACTTAACAAAAAAAAATATATACCCATTTCAATTATTTATTATTACCAGTGAAACCAATATAACATCTCAACATTCACAAATATACATTTCTGACATTCAAAAACAAAACAAAAACAAATCAGTGACCAATATAGCCACCTTTCTTTGCAAGGACACTCAAAAGCCTGCCATCCATGGATTCTGTCAGTGTTTTGATCTGTTCACCATCAACATTGCGTGCAGCAGCAACCACAGCCTCCCAGACACTGTTCAGAGAGGTGTACTGTTTTCCCTCCTTGTAAATCTCACATTTGATGATGGACCACAGGTTCTCAATGGGGTTCAGATCAGGTGAACAAGGAGGCCATGTCATTAGATTTCCTTCTTTTATACCCTTTCTTGCCAGCCACGCTGTGGAGTACTTGGACGCGTGTGATGGAGCATTGTCCTGCATGAAAATCATGTTTTTCTTGAAGGATGCAGACTTCTTCCTGTACCACTGCTTGAAGAAGGTGTCTTCCAGGAACTGGCAGTAGGACTGGGAGTTGAGCTTGACTCCATCCTCAACCCGAAAAGGCCCCACAAGCTCATCTTTGATGATACCAGCCCAAACCAGTACTCCACCTCCACCTTGCTGGCGTCTGAGTCGGACTGGAGCTCTCTGCCCTTTACCAATCCAGCCACGGGCCCATCCATCTGGCCCATCAAGACTCACTCTCATTTTATCAGTCCATAAAACCTTATAAAAATCAGTCTTGAGATATTTCTTGGCCCAGTCTTGACGTTTCAGCTTGTGTGTCTTGTTCAGTGGTGGTCGTCTTTCAGCCTTTCTTACCTTGGCCATGTCTCTGAGTATTGCACACCTTGTGCTTTTGGGCACTCCAGTGATGTTGCAGCTCTGAAATATGGCCAAACTGGTGGCAAGTGGCATCGTGGCAGCTGCACGCTTGACTTTTCTCAGTTCATGGGCAGTTATTTTGCGCCTTGGTTTTTCCACACGCTTCTTGCGACCCTGTTGACTATTTTGAATGAAACGCTTGATTGTTCGATGATCACGCTTCAGAAGCTTTGCAATTTTAAGAGTGCTGCATCCCTCTGCAAGATATCTCACTATTTTTGACTTTTCTGAGCCTGTCAAGTCCTTCTTTTGACCCATTTTGCCAAAGGAAAGGAAGTTGCCTAATAATTATGCACACCTGATATAGGGTGTTGATGTCCTTAGACCACACCCCTTCTCATTACAGAGATGCACATCACCTAATATGCTTAATTGGTAGTAGGCTTTCGAGCCTATACAGCTTGGAGTAAGACAACATGCATAAAGAGGATGATGTGGTCAAAATACTCATTTGCCTAATAATTCTGCACTCCCTGTATTCCTAACCACATCTATATACCTTGAAGAAATATGTACCACGTATGACCAGAGTTGGGGAGTTAGATAAAGAAAATCTTAACTTACCTGTCAATATTTTTTTTCAATATGTTTTCCTCTGGATTTTGTCCCACCAATATTGTGGGTTCAATATTCAGAGTGGACACCTACAAGGACACAGAATTAGGTGTTCGAGACCACATTTTTTCCACAGGGCACTGGTGATTATAGGCGTATAGTACATTTAGACAAACTAACGCTAACCTGCGAGCTGCATCTGAAGGCTGAATTTTGTGATAACACTGCCCACTTGTGAGGGAGGTGGAAACCGTCACTTTATGGCTAAAAACGAATTCGTCCAGTTCAATCAGTAAAATCTACCAAAGTTAGTTCACAAGCCGATCCAAAACAAGTAATCAGTGGCAAAGCCAATAGGTCGTGGTTTGTTAAAATGGTGGAATTATTATTTCTTTGTTCAAAGAAAAGGTTCTATTGACTTTGAATTGCTGTATCCCAAAGACACAGTTTAAACACACAAGGAGGACAACAAAGAAAAAAACATTGGCAAAGGAAAGTATTGGCTCCGGAGCCTTTGTAGCTGCTGCGATGACACAGTGGCCCAGGGGTTATTGGGCCCACTGCACCCTAATTATGGTTGTCTTTTACTGCTGAACGAGGGGTGACAGGGGCTTAATTTGCTTGCTTGTATTAATGCCCATAGCACCCTTGCCACTGTGTCCCTAAGCCAGTCCTAAAGCAAGCTTTTGCAAAGTCAATAGGTCTTGCTCTGGTTGGCAACTTTAGGATTTGATAAAGTAAGTGAGTTTTCTTTTGTAAAAATGTACAATATGGTTACTTTTTTTCTGAAAGCACACAGTTTCAAGAACAGAATGCCATCACTCAGTGAGAGGCACGCCACTGGCTGAAGTGAGCAGACCCTGTTCCCCATGCTGTATGATATGATGGATGGAGCAAAAATGTGAATGACACACTGACAAACCAATGATTGAAGAGAGCTGGCTGAAGGCCTCTGTCAGTATATTACATGAATAATTTTATTGGAACATAAAGATCTTGGTTAACGCTAGACCTAAAAGAGATAAACATAGTAGCGCAGTTAGGATGCAAACAGTGGTGCTTTAAAACGATAACTAAAGGGTACGACTTGGGACCTGGAAGTTATACTAAGCTTGAACTAAGAAAGTCTAAATGTGATGTACATTGACCTCATTCTATTTGCCGTTATTCTATCCAGAACAGGCTGCTAAACATGAACTCCACTGGTATTTGTTGTTTTTTACACTAAAATAGACAGGCCTGGTGTTCCAGATTAAGAGACGCGCATGGATACAGCACACGTTTCCGAAGGGTTGCAATATCTCACCCAGAGACTCTATAGCCCTTCCAAGGGGATGGGCTGTCTATTGTGATACTGGTAGAGCTCTCATCCTTCCCTGGCCCAGTCTTGCAGACTTCATCTAGTAGAGGCTTTTGCTTTGTGTTCTGGTCCTTGTAGACCTAGCTTTATAGTAGCCCAGACAGAATCACAAGTTCTAAGATTGAAATAAAAAGCATAGACTGAAATCACACATGGACTTGGAAACCATAAAAGTGCAACCCTGGAGCACAGAGTACGAGGAAGGCCATGCCAGAGGGCCTAGTGCCTGGCTTATACCCAGACACAGGATTTACAGACAATAATGACCGCGTCTCAACCCCACACATATCATGGGTAATGGTTCTCCCAATTACATTTGACATTTCTGCCTAACACAAATCCAAGAACACCTCACACCAACTTTGATCCAAAAGTCAACTGGACGCCAGCCTCGCTCAGAAGAGGACAAATAACATCCAACGCCTGCTCTTGAAACAAGACATTCTCCTGATGAATGTATGGGGGTGCCATACATTATGTGATGTAAAAAAGGGGGTATTCCCCCAACCATACTCTTGAAGGGCAGTATTCTACTGCCCCATCCCAAAGAGAAGGCCTTTCTAATACTGCTCCGGAATAGAAATATCATCTCACCCTGCTCTAGAAGGGGAATATTCTGTCACCTCTGCCCTATAAGGGATAGATACTCTCTCCCAGCTCTGGAGAGGGTATGTAAAACCATACTTCTTCAGAGAGATGTTCACCCACACCAACACCAGAAATCCTCCCACCGCTAAGCTCTGTTCTTCCATCCCTGCTCCAGAATGATGATATTCCACCACAATCACCTTGATAGAGTACTATCGCCCACCCCTGCTCTAAAGGGTAAGCATTCTTCCACCCCTACTCTAGAAGGGAGGCATCCTCTCGCTGTTTCCTAAGTAGGGATATCTCAAAGCAAGCTGTAGAACTAAGACATTCTCTTCCTCATACTCCTGAGGGGAAACATTATCACACCTCTGTCCAACCCGGATCTAGAAGGGGGTGTTTACTTACAAGAAGTCAACAGCATTATGAATGTGAGTGCTTTATCCGATATCAAGTAACTAGGACCGTAACAGGTATTTTTCAGAGAACCCTATCTCACCTAGAAAAAGTCATTTTTTAAGCCATTTGTTGCAATCTGTTGCTCTCTTCTGGCGCAACAAAGCAGCTGTATACTGTGACTTTGAGGCAGCACTGACCCTGCGATTCATGTGCAAGAGCCAAGCATCCATTTGGGAACCTAAGCACTTATTTGATTTTTAGATGTGCTGGTTAAGACGAGGCATACATTGAATAATGTAGAGTAATATACGTATTTACAAGAATAGTTTACAGAAGAATAAAATAAATATGTATATGAAGAAACACCAGCGGTGTAGCTTGAGTGGGGCATTTGGGTGTGACACCCACACATAAATGCACTCTTGGCTTGGTTGTTGGGCCTCGCTACCGAGTCAGGTCTGGTATTGCATTCTACTGAGGTTTTAACTTGTTCATTTTTTGGACTGAGAGCCTAAATATATATGTAGTGACAGGATTCTCAAAATAGTACTAAATCTACACCCACAGAAATGTTCCTTGAATTGTTGCAAACTTACTAATTTCTGGAGTTCACAAACATTGGCAGTAGTTGTCTTGGAAATCTGCACCAGTCTCAGGTTTCCAGGAATACTGCTGGCAATCAAACTCCCAGAAGTGATGAGAAGAATGCTTGTAAATTGTCTAAATACTGGCAATCGCATATGGTAGCATTCCAGACCACTGTTTTGTGCCCATTGTGCCACTCTAGACAGGAGCCCACCTAATGCAAATCATTACTGCCCCTTTTCCTCATGAGGAGAGTCCGCCTTGAACCCTAGTCATCTCACCAATCCACCCACCACTTTTTAGTTGGGAAATTTGAAATTCAGAAACCCCAGTCTCACTGACTAAGCCTCTCCCCACACTGTGGTATTCCCCCAGTGCCGTAGTACAGCTGGATAGCGAGCCAAACAGTCTGGGACTTGAGCATGGGTTCTGAAACTTGTGTGGATTCACTTACTGTATCTCTCGAAGGACTCGTGACTCTCCTGCGAATCTGAGGAAGAAGGAGAAGCAACAGGGAGATTAGGATAGAATCGATTCCATTTGGGGTAAAGGAGAGATTGAGGAGGAAATACCCAGAAAGACAGAATGAAAAAAGCAAAAAAGGACGATAAAATAAGCAGAGGAAATGTAAAGGACAGGAAAGTGGAAATATAAAAATCAATAAATAGGAAAAGAAACGTCAAAAACAGAAACATGACAACGGCAAATTAAGCAGAAAAGGAGTGTAGAGAACATATGAACAGAGCACGGAAGTGATGCCAGATGAAAAGGGAAATAGAATAAAGGAGAACAATGGGGAGACAAAAAAATACCATTCAGGAAAGGCCAAACGGCAAAGAAACCCCCAATGCAGAAAAATGAAATGGCAAAAAGAGAAAGTGGGAACAGAAGAAAGATTGAGGCAAACATGGAAGAAAAAAGAAAAAAAAATACAATTAAGGAGGAAAGCTGAAAAGACAAAAATAGCAAAAAGTTAACGCTGAAGAAATAAAAAAAAAGTTAACATGGGAACAAATTAGAGAGAGTGGGAAGAGAAAGGAAAATGTCAGAGACAGACATTTTGGTTTTACATTTATATTTCGAAGCATATTGGGTTTCTGCTGTTTAGCAGAGAAAGCACTTTGTAAATAAACCAGTCCCCTCAGACTTGCCAATATTCCAGAAATCAAGTGAAGCAGCTCTGGAGGAAATACCAAGGGTATTTCCTCATCTGGCTCTAGCAGCAGCCACTGAGGCAAACCTGCTGTGAATTCGTTATCATCAAAACGCCCACATACCCTGTATTCCATGTGTGCTGAGGGAAGGAAGGGTGGGGAGCGTGATCAGAGGTGTGTGGGTTCCCATTACTGGTGAGGCAGGTGTGCTGGTGCGCTGGTACAGCTACCCGTGGTGCCAGTACTGGGAAAGCACGGGGGAGGGGAGTTGGGAAGGGCGGAAACAGATGAGTGAGCCGCTTAGACTGAGCTATGTGTGTGCATATTAAGGGGTAATGTGGGCTAGGTAGGTAGGATAAGAGTTAAAATCACTGGCAGAGCCAGGTGGGGGCTCCAGTACTGGAATATCTGGATGGCTGCGGGTCGGGTGTGATGTGCATTGACAGTGCTGCATGTGGGCTCCATTTCTGGAATAACTAAGGAGCTGTCAGTCAGAGAGAGGTGGATTGGCAGAGCTGGATGTAGAATCCGGTACTGGAATAACGGAGGGCTGCGGGTCAGGGGTGGGGCGCACTGCGAGAGTTATTGATGGGCATCTGTGCTGCATTGCAGGCTGAAGGTGCATTGTCGGAGCTTGATTTGGGCTCTAGTCTTTGAAACACCTAGCTACTCCAGGTTTGGAAGATGAGCATCAGCAGAGCTAGTGTGGGCTGCGGGTCTGGGGCGGTGGGATACAAACCCTGTGTGTTGGAAGAGCAGAAATGGGTCTCAGTCTTGAAGCAGCAATCAAAGCAGAAGGCTCTGATTGAGGTGCATTGGCGGAGCTGTGTGTGGGTCATGGGACTTCAGCAGCAATTACAAAGGGTGTGCAGGTCGGGATTCAAATGCATGGACAGCCCTCTATGAGAGTCCATTGTTCAATGTGAAGTATGTGTTGCAGGCAGGACCGGCTTCGACGCAGGCGGCGCCCGGCGCGACAATCTTCTTTGACGCCCCATCAAATGACCTCCTCCTCCTCACTAGTTCCAGGCAAAGGCGCCCCTCTTTTCCCCATAGCCCCTCTCTCACATACATATCATTTGATTTAAAGCGCTTTTAAAGGCTTGCTAACCCAGTCAGTCATCAACATAAAACACAGATTTCTTCTTTGCAGCAGGCATTTCAACCCTCCGCGCTACTTTATGGTGAGTCAAAACTGCCACTAGACAGAGAGCCATCTCTCTCTAGCGGGAACATTCATCACAAGAGTTATCATGAAATTTGTATTTGTTGAGCTCGGGGTACTTTGGCAGAGCTGTGTACGAGTCCCAGTAGACGTATAAGGGAGTTCGCTGTTCTCCGTTGCAGAGATACACTGGGAGAGGTGTGTGAGGGATCGTGGCCGAGGTGAACCGGCAGGTCTGAGTGTTTCCAGAGATGGAATAGCAGAGGGAGTTGCAGTTTCGCACTGGGATGCGCTGAGAGAGCTGTCGAAGGATTCTGGATCTGGAACCGCAGGTGTGGCTGCAGGGCGGGATTGAGGTGCAGTGGCCAAACCGTGTATGGGCCCCGGTACTGGAATAGGAGGTCCGGGTTGGAGTACATTTGTAGAATGGCGAGTGGGCCTCAGTACTGGAATATAAAGGGACGAGACGGGGAGAGCAAACCAGTGCACCGAGTGAGTGGCATCTGGTCCGGTACTGGAAGGGCATGTGTGACACAGGAGGGCTGAGGTGCACCGGCAGCGCTGGGTATTTACAGGATCAACCCTTGTTTCAAGCGGACAAGCCCTGAACGGGTTTGATTTGAAAACACTTGCTCTCTGCTCCCACCCAAAATCCTATATTGCCCCTTTTCTTACCAGAGCCAAGGGCCACCATGGCGCAGAGGGCGAGCAGGCCGAGGATGAGGAGGGTCCGCATGGTGCAGTCTGAGCAAGGGAGGGCAGCTCCGTCTTCTGGTGCGGAAATGTCGCCTTTTACCTGGAGTCCGGTCTTATCTCGAGGTCTGCTGTTCGGGGGTCCCTGGTCCTCTGAGGAGCAGAACAGAATAAGCAGTCTTTAAGTAGAATCAAGAATCTGGGAAGAAGGGAGGGGTTTAGCCTGGAGGTGGAAGGGTTCGAGGGCGGGCTGAGACGGGGTGTGGGGGCCGAGGGAGTTATTTTTGGCCAGGAGTCGTAGAGGGAAACATGTTTTCAAAACACTTTCTTGGACGGTAATAAAACCGACAGACGAGGGGGGAGGGGAGGAGTGGGGTTGAGGGGTTCTGGGAGATATATTGGCAGGTGTTAAGAAGGATGGAGGGGGTAGAGCGGGAAGGAGGGCAGACTCAGGCTTGGAGAGAGTGGGGAGAGGCAAATGATCGTTGGACAGAAGGGAGAGGAAAGATTCCCTTTGGGGGTGTCGGAGAAACAAAATCTGGAACACACGCTGCTTAACCATAGGGACTCCATCATGGACCTGCCCCCTTGGTGTGAGAATCTGCCTGTCGGGCCACACAAGGGGTATGATTGTAACGGGCACCATACCCAGCCCCCTTGTTGTGGCTCACCCTCCTTATTTAGAAAAAACCTTGGTCCTGGATTGGGCAATGACATTGGCCTTAGCGTCAGGATGAAGGGGCAAGGTTGGGCGTATTTCTACCTTGGCCATTGCTTTGGATAGTGGCCTTGGCCCCTGGTTTGGTGATGGCCTTTACCTTGGCCCCGCCTTAGGTCTCACACTTACTACCAGAACAAGTTCACGCTGACGCTGCTCGCATTAGGTTTAGGGGTGACAACAGTCATCTTGACCCTGTATTTGGGAAATTGTGCTCCTCTGAGCCCCAGATTTGGTTAAGGCCATTTGCCTTGAGACTGAGTTGTGGGTCAATGGCCTTGGACATAGTTTAGGGCAGGTTACAAGGCATTAACCTTGGCAACAGGTAGGACGATGGTGTTAGCCTTGGTAGAAAGTTGGGATGTTGTTGTTAACTGCAGGTTGGGGGTGATGATGTTCATCTAGATCAGTGATACTCATAGTACGGCCCAGGGCCGCAAGCGGCCCTCCTAACCTTTACATGCGTCCCAGCGGCACTGGCTGCTCTTAACTAGACTCAGCACTAACATAATTTTTTTTTTTTAATAAACAGGCAAGCATTTATTTAAGGTGAGTTGAAGGTAAAGAAAAGAGATAACAGATGGGTTCTGTACAACGTAACATCAGAAACACCTTCATTTTTAAAGACATATTTGAAGCAAAAATTTAAAAGCACGATCAAGTCTGCTCAAAATTCAAAAAGTGTATTTCATTAACACACAGAAACGTCACCTTAGTACACCAGATTATATCAGTGCATTGAAGAAATATATTTTTTCAAAGTGATAATTTTCTAACCAGAATTTCGAAAAATTCACTCCACCATCCCCCACCCTGACAACAATGCCTTTGGTGAGCTAAGAGGCATGTCAGCTAAGTGCACTCTTTGGGTGGCCTAGGTTGCAATTATACAAAAACATTATAGTTTATTAAATCAAACACAAAAAGGTTTTGTGCAGCACACATCCTGAAGTCATACCAGGTCCTCATATGTGATAATTAACAAAAAGCAGGGAAAGTGAAATAAAACAGTGGATCTAGATACTAGGTTGTGAAATGGTGTTGCTATTGGTCCGGGGTTGGGACAATATCACTGGCTTCAAAAAATGGTGGGGATAGTGGTTTTGGCCCAGGCCCCAGGTATGGCCACTGGCATTACTCTTGGATGCAGCTTTAGATAATGAAGTAGGACTTGGCCATGGTGTGGACAATGATGCTGGCATTAGTCATAGGCCAAGATGATACTGTTGGCTACTGCTACAGATGGGCTTTGATAACCTTGGCCTTCACTGTAGTTTGGCAGCATTTCTGGGGTTCTTGGTTGTGGCATAGGACAGTGGCACCCTTGGTTGGGCTAATGGTGTTAGGCTTTTGTGGGAGTATTGGGCTTTGACATAAATTGAGACAGTGGCATTACCTTCAGTAGAAGAATGGGATGACAGTGGTGGCCAAGACTACAGCAAGTCCCACCAACCACAGCCTTCTCTGCATACTGGGTGTTGGCCTTGGCCCAAGCTTCAATGATGATGCCCTAGGAGTGGACAAGGATTTTGGCCTTGGCCCAAAGTCAGAATTTCAGTGACAGCACATACCTTGAACAAGGGTTGGACCGTGTCTTTGGCCTTGGTCCTAGGTGGATAATGAAGCTGGGCATGGCTACACGTCCATAGCCACCCCCATCAACAAAGGTGGGGAGTAATTCTGTTTAATCGTAGCCATCTTTTGGTATGAAGGCATTGGCTTGCTCTTTTTCATGTATTTGGTCAGTAGCATTGGCCCCACTGTGGAAAATGTTCCTGACATGAACACTGGGTTCAAAGATGTCACCTTGACCATGGGTTCAGAGATAATGTTTGCCTTGGCCCCAGGATGGAAGATGGCACTGGTCCTGGTATAAGGCATGGATGGTGGTGTTGATCATCATTGGCCAATTGATCAAAGTTTGTGGGTGAAGGCGCTAGTCTCGGCTATGAATTTGAAGTGAATCTGTTAGTCATTGATGTAGCGGGGAATGATTACTTTAGGAGTTGCCCAAGGTGGTGTGACACCCACTATTCTCCATGTTATAACACTCTCTGCATCCTGCCACATGCCTAGGTCCATCAGGTGATGCCCTGAACCCATGCATCGCACAGTCCTGCCCAGAACTCTCCTAGTCCTCCCTGGCATTCAACCAATAAAGTAAGTCACCACCGCAGTCCTCCCTCTTGCCCAGCACTCACCCAGTCACGCCCTATACTTATGGCATCCTTCCCATCAAATACCCGTCTTGCCCATCTGCGTCCATGCCTTCCCCAGCACTCTACCAGCAGTCATCCAGTTCTGAATAGAACTCTCTCAGTCCTGTCGTGATCCATTCCTTTTGCCCTGCATTCCCCTCGCTCTGCCCAGTGGGCCCTCGTTTCAGCCCGGCATTCCCCTAGTGTAGTTCAACAAACCCTCAGTTCTGCAAGATGCTCTACGAGTCTTACTTGGAGTTCTCCTGGTCTTGACCTTAAGGGGTTCTCACTCACTTAGGCCTAACACTCTCCCTGTCCTATTTGTCATACCCTAAGACATTCCTTCCCCAGCATCCCTTTTGCCTTCACACAGGACTCCCCAGTCATACCGTCACCTTGAATCAGCCAGCCCTCCCCTGTCTTGCCCAGCCATGTCCTCACCCTTCACTCATTTCCGACAGCTAGTCTCACACACCCACAATCTAATCAACCCATCTTCCCCTAGCCCAGCACAACAGACCTGCCCACGATCCTCTGCAACCATCGGTCCTGCCCATAGCATGCATTTCTAATGGTCCTATCCTCACACTCAGCCTTGCCCTCAACCTGCACCACAGTCTTACTGTCATCATGCACCCCTCCCACTCCTGTACTCGTTCTGCCAGTTCTGTCTTCACCTTGCACTCATCCCAGTTGTTCTCATATCCCTGGCCCCATCGTGCACCCATCCAAGTCATGCCCTCACTTGCACCCCGGATCTGCCCTCGTCAGGCACACTGAGTCGTGCACTCGGCAACACAATTCTACACTCAACAGACCTCACCAGGGCATGAGTCATGGGTACACGCGGGTAGATGACGTCTACCCATTAGTTTCACAGGATGGACGCTGTTTGCCCTGCCAAGAGTTTGGGCCCCACAGAAATATGCTAAGCTTGTCCCAGTGTGTCAGTGCCATTTTCAAACCCTGAGACACATTCAGCAGCTACAGCATGTTGTCTGCTTTTGTTCCGAGCAGCAACATGCGGGCTGCAGGCAGCAGAGTGCTTATCAGATTCCATCCGAACCTGCGACAAAGACCAAAATTAAGGGGGCATCAGACCTCCTGTTGTTGAAATATCCTGACTTGGAGCTATCAGGAGCCTCATACCTGAATGCAATAGAGGGGGCAACAAAGGTACACACCTTATCACTTCACAGGTACTTAGGAGAGGTATACTTTTGACTTTGTTCAGTCCCTGTATGTAAGAGATATGCATGCACTTTAAAAATGTCAGATACGTTTGTCTCTACCAGTATTTACACAAATAGCATTTTAAGTACCACTGTTTTGTTTATTTCCTTTATAGTGCTACTCACCCCAATGAAGTGTGTCAGAGCGCTTTACATCACACGCACATATTATACATTGACATATGTGTGTAAATCAATGTACAGGATGATACATAAGACAGTGAGGGTTACAAGGTGTAGGAGTCACATACCCTTCATACCTCACAGTGCTATAGTAGAAGGATTACAATTTATGAACTTCAAGTAACAAAAGGATCTCTGTGTTAAAAGCAGTAACCGACTTAACCAGTCACATAAAATAAAAATCTGTATTCTGCATGTTACATGATGTGCTTTGCAGGAGACAAAATAACTCTCTATGCTAAAAACACAACTCTCTCCAGCAAATATATTAACCTCTAGAGTTATTTTACCATTACTATAATTCCCTGAGATTTAGTTGGCACACAAAGATCTAGGCAAAAGGGACCTTAATTCCACAAAATATTTTAAAATGTAGACTTTGCAACCAACTATGCAGAACAGATTTACTGTCACGTTTCCCCTTGCTGTCAATTTCTTTGTCGCTGATTTGAAAAAACATAAATGTAAATATTGAGGCCCAGATTTTGCATGCGGGTGTGCCACTTTTTTGGCACAACCCTATGCAAAATCTAATTTGTTAAAAATTGAAATGCGCACAAATGTACTCATGACAGATCTTCTGAACATATGTGAGGTCTTAAAATCTGATGTAATTTCTTGTGATGTCAGTTCCTGTGAGGTCATGGGTTGTGATGCCACTTCCTTTGATGCCACAGAACTTGTGCCCCGAACCACACCCTTCCAGCACTTCCCAGAGCTCTCCCAGTCCTGCCCTCACTCCGCACCCCCTGTAGCGACTTCACCCCTGCCACACCCCCAACCTCCTGCCCCACTCCTGCCACAGCGCCCCTCAGCCGGCTCTCACCTCGTCCTCACCTCAGACAGCTGGCCTCAGGCTCCTCCTGCAGCACTCATGGAAAGTCCTGCAGGTGTCTGGCTGCTCCTGGCTGGCTCTGGTCGGGTCCTGGCCTGGGAGGTCCTATTTATTCCCGGAGCATCAATGCTGGCTCTGTCCGCCCCCCACACATCCCTAACCGGGGGAGGAAGCCGCAGGTCCCGAGGACTGAGGTCAGGCTGGAGCTGTGGGATCCAAGCCCATCTGGGGGCAGAGAGGTGGCCTCGGAAACTGCCCAAACCGCAGCACCGGGCGTCGAGAGGGGGCGGGGGGGGGGGGGGGGAGTGGATAGTGAGGGGGGAAGCCAAGGCAACATTTTCCACATTTTGGTAGCTGCAGACAGGATGAACTGTAATATTATGATGGTGTTTATGCCGCTGCTATAGGGGATTGTGTAATCTGAAGTCCACAGGTTCACATAGCAGTGAGAGAGTGTAGTGGGCTGATGTGCCTACAAAAGCGGTGTGAATGCAACCTGCAAGTCACAGGCCCTTCCTCCGCAGGATGGGCCGGGGTATTAGTGCACCTGCTGCGGCGATCTGGGAATATTTTAAGGGCCAAACGGTCTCTTCTAATTGAGAAGCCTCTAGAGTTAAATTAAAGCACGTTTGCCATGAGGGGTGTATGTAGCTGACAAGTTAAGCCTTCAATCTCAGATATATGGTTTATTTATTGTACGTTTTATAGCTGTGTAAGCACGCCCCAGGAGACACCACTTTTCGGATACAATATATAATGTTTGGGAGTTACACAGAATCATTAATACCGACTAGTCAGGAGCAGCCATATCAGAAACAGAATCAGGATTTGAAGAGCATTCCAAGAGCTAGAACCAAACCAGGCCAGGCTAGGCCAGGGGGGTAGTGCGCCTGCTGCAGGGTTGCGTGTAACCCGCAGGCCGCAGGCCGCAGGCCTGACTCCCGGTCAGACAGCTCGGCGAGGGAATGTTTTTACTGTCTGAAGTGGCCTACTCCTGGTCAATGGAGAAAAGTCTGCAAAGGAAGTCATATGCAAACTCTTAGATGTAGAGTCTTTGACGACAGTAACCCATGCCACTGTATAAAAAAAGCAGCTGAGTTAGTAAAGAAGCCTCATGGCTTCAGGATGCTTTGGGTGTTTGCCTGTGCAGTTCACGCTGTGATTGAAGTTTATTTTACATTGTAGGCTACGCCAAAGTGATTTTGTGCTTATTTGGAGACCAGCGTGAGGACGGCCAAGCATTCCTTTTCACCAAGCATGTGGGCCTTTGTTTATTTGAAAGCAGTGTGCTCCTGTTGACTTGTTCGAGAGTCGCACAAGGCTTTGAGGTCTGTGCAGCGTTCGCAGTTCTTGTCCATTTTATGCCTTGGGAGAAAGAACAAGCACCGCTTAATATGTCTACATTTAATATGTTCACCTTGGTTTGTGCAGGTGGTTTTGGCCTAGTTTTGGCACTATAAGTTCTGAGCTTCATTTTTGACCTGCAGTCCACAGGGATGACAGTTGATCCCGGGGCTGTCTCTTGAGCACGCTCTACTTTGGCGTGCAGGCTGAGAATAGGTCATTGCACTTCTACTTGTGCTGTCCACAGCATGTAGTAAGAAACAGCACTGCGGCTGCCTTTTTAATGTTTGTGAGCTGAACTATTTACATCTCATCAGTAACTCATATTTTGTTCTGGGTTAATGTATGCAAAGGAGGCAGCACAGTTTCAGCAAAACAGGTAAATAGTCCAGCGGCGGCAGCTGCAAGTCTCAAGGGGAGGAGCCAGGATAAAAAAAATAATAAAAAAACAAACTTTCCTGTTCCCTTCGCCGCCGCCTCGCTCCCCTGCTCTTCTTCTGGTATACCAACATTCACTGGGACACCAGCACAGGCTCCCCAGCAATCCTGGTGCTGTTCTCATGCTAAACCTAGCATGAGAGCAGTGCCAGGATTGGTCTGAGTGGCTTGTTCTGCCGCTCAGACAGAGCACTGAAGCCAGTGCAGTTTCTCCAACCTGGCTGTGTAGCACAGCGGGTTGGAGAAACCTAAGTGTGCATGTGTTTTTGGCCGGCCTGAGACGGTCGGCCAAACACACATGCACACTTAGAAGTGCACACACTTCACTCCATCAGATCAGATCAGTTGCAAGACAAGTTAATTTGATTTCAGTCTGTCTCCCTAATTTTTTAATCAAATGTAAATCATGCCTATGCTTGAATGTGGAAAAAACGTCAACATAAAGTTTGTAGAGAATGTTATTGTACAACTGTCTTCTTCAGGATGATCAATATATGGAGTTACAAAGGTTTACTTGTTTCTGTGTTACATGCATTACTTCTGGTATCAGAATATCATTGTCAGAATAATGTCTGACATAAATATTGAGTCCTCAATATTGTTTACCAAAATATCACCCCATCAGAGTTACTAATACAAGCTATACACTAGTTGGATCTTATATTTTCATAGGTGGTATTTATAAAATGATATAATGAAAAGACAATATTTAATAGGCCCTGGGGTAATTTTAATTATGCTGGCATAATCAGAGTAACTTCACTAATTAATTTCAAGCATAATTACGATAATATTAACGCATTATGCCTGTTCATGTAACTAAGAGTAATTTGGAGGAAAACAATCCTACTGCAAGCTCACATTTAGTGACTGTGAATGGCAACCCTAGCTTACTATATCTGTTCTACCTCATGTAGCATTATTTCTTAGGGCAAAATGCATCATCATATCCATTTTGGACGCTAGGGCGCATTTTGTGCTAAGACAATAGTGCTAGATGCTGGGAGTGAGATGGGGGGAAATTCTACCTCAACAGCACATTTAGCTGTATTTGTTAGTGGAAAATGCTTTATTGCGCCCATTTTGGATGTGAGGGGGACATTTTGCGATCAGAAAATAGCACTAAATGCCAAGGGAAAGGTGGGTGAGAACTCTATCCAAAGAACATATTTAGTCGGCGCATGAGCCTGCTTGTGCTTGCTATTTGTGTTCGATTGCATTTAGCACTATTTCTTAGCACAATATGCATTCTTGCACCCATTTTGGATGTGAGGGGCATTTTTGCATTAAAGAATGGCACTGAAGGCAGAATTATGCTTCTTGCTTAACTAGTTGGGTGCCTGGGACAAGCTGATCTTGCCATAGGCCATGGTTACCATTTGCCGAGGACAAGACCAGCTCATCCTGCACCCGGCCAACGGGTGAGCGCTAGCTCTCCCCTGTGGGCCTTCCTCCCACCCCACCCATGGATGGAAGGGAACCGCTTCCCCTTCAACCCCGCCCCTGCCTGCCTTCCCCCAGTAACGTCTGATGACATCAGCACGCAGTCGCGCACTGACCTCATCAGAGGTCACCTCCCATCGCACTGGAATGCAAAGCATTTCTCTCCCGACCAGGAGGTGGGGGCAGGCAGAGGCATGAAAGGAAAGGAAAGGCCTTTCCTTTCTTGTCTCTGTCAGCATTTCTGTAGCCCGATCGTAAAGCGATCGGGATGCGGAAATGGGCACTAGACACAAGGGATTTTGTGTTTAGGTTTGTATGTGTGTGTTTTTCCATGAGGGGAGCAAGAGTCGGTCCCCATAGGGGCAATTAATTATTAAGCCTTTCCTGCCCCCCCGGGGAAGATTGGCCTATTTTAATTTGGCTGATCTGCACCGGGGGGGGGGGGGCAGAACCCACTAGAACCACTGATTATTTATTTTTTGTTTTTTTACATGTGGGGAGCGACCCCTTAGGCAAGGGTCGCTCTCCTGGGGGCAAATTATTGTTTGGCCATTTCTGCCCCCCTTGTGTTCAGATCGGCCTATTTTATTTAGGCCAATCTGCCCCCAGGGTGGGCAGAAACCACTAGACCCCAGGGATTAGTCCGTTTAACGTAGGGGATCAACACCTTGGGAAAGGGTCACTCCCCTGGGGGGGTGGAAATGTATTTTAGACCACTTCTGCCCCCATTGAGGGCGGATAATCCTATTTTATTTAGGCTGATCTGCTCCCAATGGGGCCAGAAACCACTAGGCACCAGGGATTTTTTTTTGTTTTGTTTCATGTGGCGAGCAACCCCTTAGGCAAGGGTCGCTCCCCTGGGGGGGGCAAATTTATTTTTGGCCATTTCTGCCACCCTTGGTGGCAGATCAGCCTATTTTAATTAGGCAAATCTGCCCCCAAGGGGGGCCGAAACCACTAGGCACCAGGGATTTAAAAAAAAAAATTTTTTACAGACGGGGAGCGACCCCTTAGGCCTATTTTTCTTAGTCCATTCTGCCCTCAGAGGGGACAGAAACCACTTAGGCACCATGGATTGGTGTGTGTGTGTGTGTTATGTTTGGGAGGGACAGCTGTAGGAGGTTGTCCTGGTTTGTAGTGGGTACTTTGGGTACTTACACCTTATACCAGGTCCAGTTATTCCTTATTAGTGAAATGTAGTAGTGTTCTAGCAGCTTAGGCGGATAGAGGTACCTATAGCAGAGCAGCTTAGGCTGAACTAGGAGACATGCAAAGCTCATGCAATACGACTCATAGTTACACAGTATTTATACACAAGTAAAGACAATACTCAGTGTTACCAAAAATAAAGGTATTTATTTGGGTGACACAGTACCAATAATATCTTAGAGACAATACTCCTGGAGGTAAGTATTATACACAATATATACACCAGACACCAACATTAGACAACTAATTAGTCATAGAACAGTGCAAACAATGGGAAAAGCTATAGAATGCAATGGGAGACAATAGGTCTAGGGGCAACACAAACCATATACTAAGAAAGTGGAATGCGAATCACAAATTCCCCTCTAGACAAGTGTAGTGTGTGCATAATCACTGGGAAAGTAAGAATACAGTAAAGGTAAGTAAATTACCCCACCCAGAGCCCAGAAAAGCAGGAGTAAAGTCCTGCAAGTTTCCTTAGGACACACTACACCTTGTGATTGGGATATTGCAGTAACCAACCAAGTCTGCAAACAACCACTGCTGGATTCCTGGACCTGAAGACCTGCAAAAGAAGGGGACCAAGTCCAGAAGTCGAAAGAAGTTCCAGGAAGGACAGGAGCCCCTGCCAACCCAGAAGAGGGTGCAAAAGAAGAGTCCAAGGTTAGTCAAAGACTGCAGAAATGCACACTGGGAAGATGCCAGTGGGTTCCTGCATGATGCAAAAGATGTCCCACAGCGTGAAGATGGATGCAGATGTGATGTTGTGTTGGAAGTTGCCAACAAGCCTTGGTTATGACAAAAGTGCGTTTTGTGTCAAAATGGCGCTGGCTGGACCCAGGAGGGAGGAGGAAGAGGGGACTCTCAGCACTTCAGAGAGCCCTCAGGATGCCAGACAGCACCCATGGGAGTCCCAGGACACGGGAACAAAGGAGGTGCAAAACGCGGTTGGTGCAGCACAACAAAGAAAGATCCCATGCCACTGGCCAGGCTGTGCACAAAGGAATTTTGCAAATAGTGCACACAGGCCTCAAGAGGTGAAGAAGACACAGTTCACGGGGGTACCATCGCTCTCAGGGAAAGCAAGGTCTCACCTCCTCCAAAATTGTGTCAGCAGGACCTCAGGACCGTCTATGTCGATGAGGTCCAACCTCTGTGTCCTTAGGAGCACGCTTGTTGCTGTGAGAGGAGTCCTAGGGTACCGGTCGTCACCTTGGAAGGTGGCTGCGTGAGCAGGGGATTGACTCCGTCACCCCACAATAGATTTCTTCGGTCCTTCTGGTACAGGGTGAAGACAGGGAGTCCTCAGAGCATGCACACCGTGGAAACTGTTGCAGTTGCTGGTTGGAGCGGAAGTTGCAGAGGCAAAGTATCCCTTGTAGATACTTTGTTGCTGTTACAGCGGTTCCTGGAGCAGGCTGCGGTTGATACGAGGTCAGAGGATGAAGTAGTAGTTGCAGAGGATTCCTGAAGGAAACTCGCAAGCAGATTCTGAAGAGAGCCCACATGAGAGACCCTAAATATCCCTGAGAGGGGGATTGGCTACCTCATCCGGTACGGACCTATCAAGAGGGGTCTCTGACGTCACCTGCTGGCCCAGGCCACTCAGAGCCCTCCAGAGTGCCCCCACACCTAGCAAAGCAAGAAGGCTGAAGTCTGGGACACACTGGAGGAGCTCTGAGCACCACCCCTATGGTGGTGATGGACAGGGGAGTGGTCACTCCCCTTCCCTTTGTCCAGTTTCGCGCCAGAGCAAGGGACAAGGGGTCCCTAAACCGGTGTAAACTGGCTTATGCAAGGAGGGCACCATATGTGCCCTTCAGAGCATTTCCAGAGGCTGGCTGGGAGAGGCTACCCCTCCCCAGCCTGTAACACCTATTTCCAAAAAGTGTAACACACTGATCTCAGAGGAAATGCTTTGTTCTGCCTTCTTGGGACTGAGCTGCCAGACCCCAGGAGTGCAGAACCCTGTCTGTGAGGTGGCAGCAGCTGTAGTTGCAGTGCAAGCCTCAGAGAGCTGGTTTGGTAGTACTGGGGGTCCATGGTGGGGCACCCAGGATGCATGGAATTGGCTCCCCAATACCAGATTTGGAATTGGTGGAGTAATTCCATGATGTAATGGCGTCCCCTCACTCACAAAGTCCCAGGAAATGGCCCTGAACTATGTGGGGGCACCTTTGCTAGTGTAAGGTGCCCTCACACTTAGTAACTTTGCACCTAACTTTCAGCAAGTGAAGGTTAGACATATAGGTGACTTATATGTTACTTAAGTGAAGTGAAAATGACTGTGAAATAGTATGTGCACTATTTCACACAGGCTGCAATGGCAGGCCTGTGGAAAGGTTTGTCTGAGCTCCTTATGGGTGACAAAAGAAATGCTGCAGCCCATAAGGATCTCCTGGGACCCCTATGTCCTGGGCAGCTAGGTACCATATACTAGGGACTAATAAGGGGGGTCCAGTGTGCCAATTGAAATTGGTAAATGAAGTCACTAGCTTACAGTGACAAATTTAAAAGCAGGGAGAGCATAAGCACTGAGGTTCTGGTTAGCAGAGCCTCAGTGACACAGTCAAGCACTACTGACAACACACACATTAGGCCACAAACTATGAGTAATGGGGACCTGGCTAGCAGGATCCCAGTGAGACAGGCAAAACACACTGACATATAGGCTTTTATCTATGAGCACTGGGGTCCTGGCTAGCAGGATCCCAGTGACACACTAAAAACACACTGATACACACTCACAAACCGGCCAAAAGTGGGGGTAACCATGCTAGAAAGAGGCTACTTTCTCACAGCAGCCCCTAGGGTCACTCCCACGGGGGCACATTACTGTTGGCAATTTCTGCCCCCCTTGGGGCTGATCACCCTATTTTTGTAAGACCCATCTGCCCCCAAGGGGGGCAGAAAGCCCACCAGAGACCTGGAAAGATATTTGTTTTTAAAAAGAGGGTGGGGGTATGGTCATACCCCGACCCAAATAAATGGGGACAAAGTTGTTCTAACCACCGGTGGGCAGATGGGGCAATTGCCCCCGATCCACTCCGCGGAGGGCAGAAACCCTACAAGATGCCAGGGAATAAAAAAAAAAAAAAAGTTGGGTGGTGGTTACCAACCAGTATGGGCATGGTTATGACCCCACCCCATCTGAAGGGGGTGGATCATTTTATCCCACAGCAAGAGGACATTTGATTATTTTGGGTTTTGGTTTTACATTTGGGCAGAGAGAGCTTGTCTAACTCTCAAAATCATCCCACTTGGAATGGTGAGGGCTGCAATTTTTGACTTTGGGACACTGCCATGTAGAAAAATCTACGAGACCTAGACACATCTGAAACTAAACATCTGGGTGAGTCCAGAGTGGGGTGCTTCACATGCACACCGCACCATTTTCTTACCCACAATGCCCTGCAAACCTCCAACTTTGCTTAAAATCACACATTTCCCCACATTTTTGTGATGGAATCTTCCAGAATCTGCAGAAATCCACAAAATTCCACCCAGCATTGTCGCATCTATACCGATAAAAATTCTACCCAACTTGTCAGCCTAAAAACGTTTATTTCCAAACTGTTCTTTTGGCCCCCGGTTTGGTTCCCCCTCATTTTCAACATGTTTTTGGCTCTTCCCTGTCACAGGCACTTGGCCTACCCACACAAGTGAGACTGGGGGAAACATTGGGTGGGAGGAAATTTGTCCCCATGAGGTGATCCTACAGAAATGTGGGAAAAATGAGATTTTTTTAAAACTAAATTTTAGGTTTGCTGAGGATTCTGGGTAAAAAAACACTGGGGGATCCACGCAAGTCACACTTCCCTGGACTCCCTCAGGCTTCTAGTTTTCAGAAATGTTTGGGTTTGGTAGGTTTCTCTGGATGGCTGCTGAGCCCAGGACCAAAAACCCAGGTGCCCTCCCCCCACCCCCGCAAAAACAGGTCGTTTTTTATTTGATAATTTTGATGTGTCCGCATAGTGTTTGGGGCCTTTCCTGTCACGGGCACTAGGCCTACCCACACAAGTGAGGTACCATTTTTATCTGGAAACTTGGGGGAATGCTGGATGGAAGGAACTGTGTGGCTCCTCTCAGTTTCCAGAGCTTTCTATCACCGAAATGTGAAGAAAAAGTGTTTTTTGCCAAATGTTGAGGGTTGCAAAGGATTCTGGGTAACAGAACCTGGAGAGAGCGCCACAAGTCACCCCATCTTGGGTTACCCTAGATGTCTAGTTTTAAAAAACGCACAAGGTTGGTAGGTTTCCTCAGGTGCCGTCCGAGTAACAGACCAAAATCCACAGCTAGGCACTTTACAAAAAACACGTCCGTTGTCAATGTAAAAATGTAATGTGTCGATTTTGTGTTTTGGGTCATTTCCTGTTGCAGGCATTAGGCCTACCTAAACAAGTGAGGTACTATTTTTATCGGGAGACTTGAGGGAATGCTGGATGGAAGGAAATGTGTGGCTCCTCTCAGATTCCAGAACTTTCTATCACCGAAATTTGAGGAAAAAGTGTTTTTTTGCCAAATGTTGTGGTTTGCAAAGGATTCTGGGTAACAGAACCTGGTGAGAGCCCCACAAATCACCCAATCCTGAATTCCCCTTGGTGCCTAGTTTTCAGAAATGCACAGGTTTGGTAGGTTTTCCTAGGTGCCGGCTGAACTACAGACCAAAATCCACAGCTAGGCACTTTGCAAAAAACACGTCAGATTTCAATGTAAAAATGTAATGTGTCCATTTTGCATTTTCCTGCTGCGGGCACTATGCCTACCCATACAAGTGAGGTACCATTTTTAACGGGGGACTTAGCAGAACAAATGTTATTGCCCCTTGTCTTTCTCCACATTTTTTCCTTCCAAATGTAAGACAGTGTGTAAAAAGACGTATATTTGAGAAATGCCCTGTAATTCACATGCTAGTATGGGGACCCTGGAATTCACAGATGTGCAAATAACCACTGCTTCTCAACACCTTATCTTGTGCCCATTTTGGAAATACAAAGGTTTCCTTGATACCTATTTTTCATTCTTTATATTTCACCAAATGAATTGCTGTATACCGGTATACTATGGAAACCCATTGCAAGGTACAGCTCCTTTATTGTCTCTGGGTACCTAGGGTTCTTAATGAACCTACAACCCCTACATATCCCTGCAACCAGAAGAGTCCAGCAGATGTAATGGTATATTCCTTATGAAAATCTGACATTGCAGAAAAAAGTTACAGAGTACAAAGTGGAGAGAAATGGCTGAGTTTTCCACCTCAATTTCAATATTCTTTTATTTCAGATGTTATTTTCTGTAGAAAAACCTTGTAGGGTTTACACACATGACCCCTTGCTAAATTCAGAATTGTGTCCACTTTTCAGAAATGTTTAGCTGTCTGGGATCCAGCATTAGTTTCACACCCATTTCTGTCACTAAGTGGAAAAGGCTGAAAGCACAAAAAATAGTAAAAATGGGGTATGTCCCAGTAAAATGCCAAAATTGTGTTGAAAAATGTGGTTTTCTGATTCAAGTCTGCCTGTTCCTGAAAGCGGGGAAGGTGGTGATTTTAGCCCCGCAAACCCTCTGTTGATGCCATTTTCAGGGGGAAAAACGCAAGCTTGCTTCTGCAGCCCTTTTTTCAAATTTTTTTTTTAATGACATTTTCTCTGTATTTTGGTAATTTCTTGGTCTCCTCCAGGGGAACCCACAAACACTGGGTACCTCTCGAACCCCTAGACTGTTGGAAAAAAATGACACAAATTTGGCGTGGGTAGCTTATGTGGACAAAAAGCTATGAGGGACTAAGTGCGAACTGCCCCAAATAGCCAAAAAAGGCCTGGCACCTGAGGGGGAAAAGGCCTGGCAGCGAAGGTGTTAAATATGCATAATCTTACAAATGTTTTAGTTAAATCCTTGTAATTGTGCTACACGGAATTGCACGAGTTGCACCCACTCCTCACATTTAGGACACAATGTGCATGTCAGGCAATATTTCTGTAGATGATATTCTGGCATACAACCATGACTTCCTTTATACCTTGGCATCTCTTACTACCCCATTTAATCGGTTTTGAACCCCTAGTTGCTGTGCTTGCTCAGTGTATTTGTAGGTAGCATAAGAAAGGCTGGGCAACCACCTGGCCCAGCACTGAGAGGACAAATGCAGCGAAGGATAAGAGCTGTGTGTTGTTTGCATGGTTTGAGCATCAGATGTGCACTGGGCGGGTTACAGACAGACTTTGAGTATGAAGCGAGGATGCACTTGCCTGTGGAAACGTATGAAGTGCTATGCGGATAAGAGGAGTGGAGATGCGACACAGATGCCGCGTAGCCTGTCTGCGACGTTGAAAACAAGCCCATTGATGGTGAAATGGGCTTGCAGAGAGGGGACATGAATTTGTGGTAGCGACCAGTGAAATCTCAGTGATGTCTAAACTTTGCAGAAACAGTTACTCTCTTAGAACTCAATTATTCTATTTTCTTTTCACTCCAACTCACCCTGCAGGGGGAACTCGTGGCCTGTGGAGATCCTGGGAGAGCACGTTGAGGTGTAGATGGCAACAACACTGATTATGATGATGCACTGCCTGCCTGGGCCTAGTAATGCGGAAAGGGACGCAGAACTTTCTACCTAGCCGTGGGCAAAGCTTCACCTGCAGGACTGATGCTCATCTTGCTGGGGACCTTATTACATAAGTTAAGATATCATGTTTAGCCTTGTGCCATCTCAGTGTCTTTATTAACTGGTTTCTGCCAACCATCAAGATACTTTCCTTCTGTCTTGGTCATTCATTGTAACCAAAGAACTTAGCGATCTCAAGTGCCTAGAAGCAATTGGGTTGTGCGCTGTGTACTCAATGGCGTGGTAAAGGTGCCATGGGCCTTTATGCAAACCATAAAAATAGGCCTCCCATCTACAGTTTGCTATTAAAAAGCATCTACGTTTGGGGTTCAGTTCATCATTTCCATCCCTGAGGCCACTACCCCGGGTGCACTAGTGATGGCTATAGCTCAGCCTTCGCACAGGACAACTCCTTGAAATATTAAGGCTGTCTCAATCCTTGGTTGGGTTGCAGCAGGTGATTTTTGAAGATTGTCTTGTGTACTGTGCTGGTGGCACTAAAGCAAGTCGTATTTAGAGGCAAGGATCTGTGCCCAGCATCCCTGGGTTATGCAGCTGCGCAGTAGTGTCAGTGGCTGCTTGGGCCTTTTGGGTGCACCATCAGCTTCGCCTCCTGTCTTTGAAAGGGCTTTAAGTGGGGATAAAAAAAAACTAGGGGGTCGATGAAGGGGCTTTGTAAATAAGGGCGTGGCTTAAAGCACATAAGCTAAAAATCCCTGCTTAGCATAGTGCGCCGCTCCACTGGCATTTTGCTGCTTATTTCTCTTATGGCATCCAGATATATAATGTAACTGACTTTACTCCTAAAACAAGCTAGAACGATTGGCTTTATCAATGGTTGTTAGTACATAAGATACAAAAGTAACAATGGCTTTGTTGTATATAATATTAAAAAAGCTTCAGATCTGAAATTATGAGAATGTGAAATAACTATGAGTCTCTTTGAAGTTACATCAAAGTCAGTGCAGGGTGGTACGGCTGCTAAGTTACGTGTTTTTTTTCACCCTGAGGGTGAGGGCTAAAAAGGAGAGCCCGATAGGGACCCATCTCAGCACCTGCCTTTTTAGAACTGCCGGTGCTGAGCACTGGCAGGACCCGGCCCACTTAAAGCCCTGGCCTCGCACTTACATGGGGCCCTGCACCAGAACACCACAGCCAGGCCATCGCACACAGGACCTCTTGCTCATCGTATTGAGAGCAAGGTACCCATGAGGGTGGGTAGGGGTCCTCCCCGGGCCTCCATGCTTTGGTGTGGTGATGTGAGACCTAAAGGAGAGGCCAGCCCAGCTATGGTCTCAGCTGGAGGGGCACACCCACTATGGTCCCAGTTAGAGGGGCACACCCACTATGTTCCAGTTGGAGGGGCACACTCACTATGGTCCCAGATGGAGGAAAAACATTCTGCAGGTTTCTCCTACAATCAGGTTTCCTACCCTGCTGCCCATACCGAGGGACCCCAGGATGCCCATTGTTTCCCCGTTTAGTGCCCCAGCAGTTTTAAGCCTCTCAGCCTACAAGCAAACCTCACACCTTCTGCCATTTAGGAGGTGTAAAAGAGGTGCTTGTAGGTGGATGGAAGGAAGGGACTGCAGCTCAGAAGGGGTCTGCATAAAGCAGCTTCAGTGACAGCGTCATCGACAGAGATGCAAACAGTCCTCAATGTACGGGCTTTATGAAAATTAGAGGGTCCTCTCGCATTCCCGTTCGGCACTGGGCCCCCGAAAATTCTAGAACCGCCCCTGTGTAAGGCCAATGGTTTAACAAATTATGGGGTCACTCTGCCATGAATCCCCCCGGCTTAGTCACCAATACCGTACAGATAGTCATTGGTCTTGGGCTCAATATGTGCCCACTGAAGAGTTGGGAGCCCCCCTAAATGGTTTGGGCTATACTGCGTTGCAGAAGCCTTCATCATACCCCGGTACTGGGCCTTGCACATCTTGCGCTTTGAGCTGCAAAAGTGTGCCTTGGAGCGCGTCTGTTGCACGTTGGCCTGTTGCACGTCGGTCTGGGCCGTGCATGAGTGTTCACCTCCACTGCTCATCTTGCGATTTGCCCCTTACTCCCTGTTCTGTGCATCAGTTCCTGTGCATCGGGTACCATGGGCTGTGTATTGTGTGCGTCACCTAGGCTAGTTCAGGTGCACGGTGCAGAAGAGGGACCTGGTCTTCATCCTTTGATGTGCACATGGCCTGTTCTAGAGAGTCTGGAGTTTGGTGGGGAGTCATGAACCACCAAGACTGCTCGTAGTAGGGGGGGGTCTGTTAAGAACGCTATGAGGGTCTGTAGTAGCCTATGTGAGAGAGTGCTGGGGTCAGACTCTGTGAGCGGGTGCTAAGATTGTGGGAAGGAGCTGTAGCAACTTTGGGGCCTGCTCCGTGAAGGTCCTTATAGGTGCATAAACGGTCTCTTGGAGCTGTGTCAGACTTATTTCGAATGGGAAGTAGCTGTGTGATGATCTATCGGAGTGTGTAGTTTTGCTGGCTGTTGTGTGAGTGCCAGTTGTGAGTGTGGACTGTGGTTCTGGTGAGAGCTGTACGAGGCTCAATATAGAGCTAAGTGAGGGTCTGTAGACAGTGACAGGGTCACTTGGAGCTTTGTGAGAGTCTCTTGAGTTCTGTGTGAGAGGATTTTGGGGCAATACGAGGTTCTCATGGGTCCAGTGTGAGGTACTGCTGAAGGCTGAGTAAGGGCTTGTTGCGCTGTAGGGTTCTTTGTGGGTTTATTTGGAGCCTTATCTGAAGGCATGTAGGGCCTTGTACGAGGGTCTGTTGAGTCCGCAGTCCTCTTTTGGGAGCTGTGTGAGTGTGTGTTATGCCGCAGGCTGTTTTGTTGGCTGTTGTGTGTCCGTGTGTCTATTGGAAGTGAAATGTGGTTTTGGTGAGAGCGGGATGAAGGTGAGTTAGGATCTATGTCAGAGTGAGCTGGGGTTGAGTTAGGGTTTGATTGGGTCTGTTGAATCTTTGTGAGTATATGTTGAGGCCTGTGAAAGAGTTTTTGTGGGCAGTGTAAGGTTCAGCTGGGTCCCGTCTGAGGGACCCTGGAGTCTCGGTGATGGCTGGCTAGAGTTATCTGAGGGTGAGCTAAGCCCTGCCCTCTGTGTGCTGATATCTGTCAGAGGCCCTATAGGGCCATCTGCGAGGATCTGTTGAGGCTGTGTAAAGATCTGTTGGGGTTATGTGTGGGGGATCTATAGGGGTTTGAGTGGGGTGTGTGGGATCTGTTAACCTTGTAAGTGTGTGTTGAGGACTATGTGGGGTCTGATGGAGACTTTGTGAGGGTCTGTGTGTGATCCACGTGTCTGCCACCAATTACCCACTTATTCTGGTCCCCGGATCTGTGGACCGTCGGGTACCCCCAGGTCCGAGAATCCAAATCTTCAAATCCCTGCCACCACCCCTGATCCGGGCCCAAGGCTGGGGGCGTTATGGGTCCCGTCACCGGCCACAGTGGATGTGAGTCAAATCGTTAACTGGGACCAGGCGCGATTACATAAATCCTCCCTCCCGTCACCCGCGCCCCAGCTTCATGAACACGACATCCCACACGTGTCCTAGACGCAGACAAACATCCTTTGAGTCACAGCCCTCCTCCGGCCCGGACATTCAACACCGAGCTCTGAAAAGCCCATCCCTGAAAGCGAATAACACCTCCGGGCGGCACCAGACTGACAAGAGCACTCGCGAGGGGGAACATGATTAAATACAGAATTCACTGTGAGGCCCTGAGCTGCTGTTCCTGCTCTTCTCAGAAAATTCTCAGAAGTAACACAGGGAATAGGGTGGAGAAACACTAAGGGCCAGATTTACAAGGCCCATGCGCCTCCTTGCGCCACACTAGCATCATTTAAAAAAAAACTAATGTGGCGTTAAGGAGGCCATTTCCATGCGTTTAATTTACAAAGTGTTGCACTGCTAGTATTGCTCCACTTTGTAACCCCTTGCAGCACATTATACCTGCGCCACGTATAATGTATACAGAGGGGGAATTCCCACGCAGGAAGACTGCAAAAAATGGTGCAGTGAAAACTACAAGATTTCACTCCCAACATTTTTTCAGTCATTTTTAACGCCTGCTTGGGGCAAACTTTAAAGCAACAGGTCCATAGTAACCTATGGGTCTCTCTAGTGCTTTGCTGCACTAGCGCCATCATTTATGGTGCTAAGCCATCAAAGCGCCACAATAGCATCATAGATTATGAAGCTATTGTGGAAACGAGCGCCATAGTGCGTCATATTTGTAAATACGTTGTGTTAGGTGGGGCAGGGGCGGTGCAAGAAAAGTGGCGCATCGGGACAAAGCACCACTTTCTTGTAGACCTGGGACCATGTTCGAACAAGTGAAATCAAAGCCACCAGTTCCCAATTTACCAAACCACCCCACAACCGTCACAGCCAATATCAACAAACTTTAATAGAACAACGTCTAAAGAATCCTCAAAATTGTGATAGCACAAAAGTCTGACAATCCCAAAATCTAACCTCAAAAACCTAATATCCCATCTCCCCAAACCAAAATCACAATTCAGACTTCCCCAAAACCCTACAACGCCTATCCAAAAATGCCATTCCCAAACCATGATATACTCATCCGAATAAAAAAATACTAGCCATAACCCTAAAACACAAATACTTCAAACGCAAAACCCCAACACCATAAAATTGTAAACCTAAATCCCAAAGCCATAAAAATGCTAAAATCTAACCCCAATAAAACTCAAAATCTATCTCCAAAACAGAAATACCCCAGTATTACATCTAACCTCCATTCCAAAATCCTATTACTTAAAACTCAAAAAATTGGGCCAGATTTACTAAAAAGTGGCGCAGCACCGCGCTGCACTGCCTCACTTTAGAAACGCAGGGATATTTACTAAAATATGGTGCACCCCTGCACCTGTGCTAAATGTATCTGCCAGTGCCAACGCAGGCATACTTGCACCATAGTACAAGGGTATCTGCGATGAAGGGAATGTTTGTTTATGTGCAGAAACGTGTCCCTTCCTGCACATAAACAATGGCGATTTGGCAATTTCTATGTGTGCTGCATAATGCAGCACACATAGAAGTACCAACTCGTCATTTTTGAATGGTTGTTTGTGTCCAGGAAGGGACACCTTCCTGATTATAACAATCGTTCATGGCCTTTTGCTCTATGTGTGCAGCAGAATGCAGCACACATGGAAAATGAAAAAACGAGGAGGAATAACAGTATTCCTCCTCGTTGTGGTATTAGTTTTTGGTGTTGCCACAGATTGATGCCTTCTTGTAAATCTGGGGCAGTGTCAAAGGCAATGGGTGTTGTGGTGTAATGCCCACAGCAACACCCACTGCACGCCCCTCTTCTGCAGAAAACTGCGCCAGAGGGGCCCATATTTACAAGGTGGCGTTAAGCCACAAAAAGCGGTTTAGCGCCACCTTGAAAATGTGGCGCACGGCAAAGCGCCGCCAGAGCGTCACAAAAAGTGATGCTCCGGTGGCACTAGTGCCTTGTAAATCTGGTCCATTGTGTTTTAATAAACCAATTACAAGCAAGCACTGGCAAAGCATATAGGTCTCATGTCTTCGACCGAATGGCTTTGCCAAGTGCTTTTGTTTTGCCACTGTTGTGCAGCACTAACAAAAAAAAGTACAAATAAAAAAAATAGTGCAATAACGTGTACACACACTTGCACAATTATGTGTTATGATGCTATGGCAGCCTGGTGGGATGATATATGAATCACCGTGCGGGTATGCGCACACAGTAAACGCAGCTTGCATTTTGTTTATTTTTTATTCACCTTTCTAAGGTGGCAGATGCCACTTGGAGTGGTACAAAAAAAACATGAAGTGCGCAAAAGTGATTTTCAAAAACGAGGCAATCCAGCAGCACAAGGCAGGTCCTTGAAAAAATATATAAGAAATGTTTTTTAATAAACAATGATAGGGGCATGCACAACAGTGTATATGGTGGGGCGAGCAGAGGGTGAAACTGCGTGCAGAGCAAAATCATAAGTGAGTGGGGTAGCAATGGAAAAGCATGAAGTGGGGACAGATACAAATAAATTAAAAGTAAAAAAAATAGCGTCAGAATGGAAATGGATCAGGCTGGGGTGGGCACAAGCGGGAGTAACTCGGAGGGTACCGGGGTGGTATTTGAGGGGGAAAGCAACAAATGAAGGGCACACCAAGAAAACACTTGCACCATCATGGGGTGCTGAAAGAAAAAAAGTAGTTTCCTAATAGCAGTGGAAGGGTACAAGTCATCCAGTGAAAAGGATGCCTAGGAAGCCATGCTCCAGGAGGGAGAGGACCATTAAATAAGAAACAAGGACACGAGAGTAACATCAAAGACAGCCAATGGTGGGCAATAGATTGGATTTAATCGCACTGTATGTGTATAATCCACTAAAAGCTGTCTGTATGGAAGACCTTGAAACCTAACTCTAAAATGCCACCTTCTCACCAAAACCGGCCCAAACTGTAAAAAAAAAAACAGTCTCCGAATTCCAATTCCCAAACCCATGAACCCACGTGTTACTTAGACCAGCACTCACATCTGTACCTATTCGTACATCGACCTCCTGTTACGCTGACCTGCCCTCACTTGGACAGGACAGGTGGACGTAAAGTCCGAGCCACTTGGGCACTAGAGGTGAATCGCGGTAACGGTTGATCCGTGTGATGATGACGATGTAATGATGTCGAAGTAATGGGGTAGAGCATCAAGGTACATAGAGACAGAAGATTTGGTGAATTCAGACCTATCCATTCTGGCGATTCCTGCAGATAGGAACTCGAGGCCCCCACAGCCTTCCTCTCTGTCTCTTCAGGACCGTAGCAAAAGCGTCTCAGGCCCCAATAGAGAATATGCTGCTGTTTGAGCTGTGAAATACAGCAATAATCATGTCAGTGGCCCGCTCAGGCCTCTGGTTCTGGTGCCACTGCACCTGCTGCACCAACGGAAGCTACGCCTCAGTTCTTTCTGCGTCGAGGACCCCCCCCCCCCCCGCCCAAAAGAGGTCCATCCGCCCAGTCCATTTCCTGCAGACGAAGTTCTCTCCACCTCACAGACCCTTTTTTGTCTCCAGCCTTATTCCAGCCCTGCTCCCCTAGTGCCACTCCATCCATACTGCCCCGTGCCCGTTTTGCATTCATTTCCTGTTTTTATGACCTGAAATCACCGGCTTTTGCACTCACTTCCCCTCAGCATAAAATCCGACTGCTGTTTCCACCTTGAGACCGAGAAACCTCAAATATTCCGCCCTCAAAGCCACCCACTTCAGGACACCGCAGGCGTGGGTTCTGGGGGCTGGCTAATAAATAACTTCAAATTATCTAAAAATACTGTCAGCCGCAGCCGGGGGAGGGACTCAGACTTCAAAAATATGAGCAGAGGGGAAGAAAACAAGCGATCATGTTTACCGCCAAGCACACGGGCGGGAAGAATCCACTCCAGGGCCAGAGGTGTCCACTCCCAGGTCTTCGTCCTCTCAGCATGGATTTACCCCAGAGTCCAATCCGTACGCAGAGGATTCCAGTCCCAGTGTTTTTTGCTGGAGTCCAGTCCACCTTCAGAGGAGTCCAGTCAAAGGTCTCTCTCACCCTAGCTACTTAGGAGTCCAGTCTTGGGCACAGGAATCCAGTCCAAGGTATTTCGTCCACTGGAAGGGATCTACCCCAGAGTCCAGGCAAGGGGCAGTGGAGTCCAGTCTCAGGTCTATCTTCACCAGGCAGAAGTGCTAGAATTGGAACAATATTACTCCCTGAACACATCAATTAGGGGTCAAGGTATGGCAAAGCAGAGGTGATGGAGTCACGAGGGGCTGAGCTTGACAAGCAGAGCCTGATAGTAAGTATGTAATTTAAAAAAAAAAATCTGATTCAAAGAAACTGACAAGGACAAATGTGACAGTAAATCTGTTCTAGCTTACTTAATTGGTTACAAAGTAGCTCCATTGTAAAATATATTAAAAAGTTAACACACCTGTTGCAGAGATCCTTGTGTGACCAGCAATTGTGAGGGGATTATAATAGCAGTAAGATAACTCTGGTGGTTAATGCAGTTCTGGGACAGTTCTGTGTTTGGTCCATTTACAGTTTTGACTCAAAAAGTACCACCAATGGTTAATGTGCCTGCTGCAGAGCACCTCGTGTAACATGCAGACCACAGGTTTGTATTTTATGTATACAGGGAGTGCAGAATTATTAGGCAAGTTGTATTTTTGAGGATTAATTTTATTATTGAACAACAACCATGTTCTCAATGAACCCAAAAAACTCATTAATATCAAAGCTGAATATTTTTGGAAGTCGTTTTTAGTTTGTTTTTAGTTTTAGCTATGTTAGGGGGATATCTGTGTGTGCAGGTGACTATTACTGTGCATAATTATTAGGCAACTTAACAAAAAACAAATATATACCCATTTCAATTATTTATTATTACCAGTGAAACCAATATAAAATCTCAACATTCACAAATATACATGTCTGACATTCAAAAACAAAACAAAAACAAATCAGTGACCAATATAGCCACCTTTCTTTGCAAGGACACTCAAAAGCCTGCCATCCATGGATTCTGTCAGTGTTTTGATCTGTTCACCATCAACATTGCGTGCAGCAGCAACCACAGCCTCCCTGACACTGTTCAGAGAGGTGTACTGTTTTCCCTCCTTGTAAATCTCACATTTGATGATGGACCACAGGTTCTCAATGGGGTTCAGATCAGGTGAACAAGGAGGCCATGTCATTAGATTTCCTTCTTTTATACCCTTTCTTGCCAGCCACGCTGTGGAGTACTTGGACGCGTGTGATGGAGCATTGTCCTGCATGAAAATCATGTTTTTCTTGAAGGATGCAGACTTCTTCCTGTACCACTGCTTGAAGAAGGTGTCTACCAGGAACTGGCAGTAGGACTGGGAGTTGAGCTTGACTCCATCCTCAACCCGAAAAGGCCCCACAAGCTCATCTTTGATGATACCAGCCCAAACCAGTACTCCACCTCCACCTTGCTGGCGTCTGAGTCGGACTGGAGCTCTCTGCCCTTTACCAATCCAGCCACGGGCCCATCCATCTGGCCCATCAAGACTCACTCTCATTTCATCAGTCCATAAAACCTTAGAAAATCAGTCTTGAGATATTTCTTGGCCCAGTCTTGACGTTTCAGCTTGTGTCTCTTGTTCAGTGGTGGTCGTCTTTCAGCCTTTCTTACCTTGGCCATGTCTCTGAGTATTGCACACCTCGTGCTTTTGGGCACTCCAGTGATGTTGCAGCTCTGAAATATGGCCAAACTGGTGGCAAGTGGCATCGTGGCAGCTGCACGCTTGACTTTTCTCAGTTCATGGGCAGTTATTTTGCGCCTTGGTTTTTCCACACGCTTCTTGCGACCCTGTTGACTATTTTGAATGAAACGCTTGATTGTTCGATGATCACGCTTCAGAAGCTTTGCAATTTTAAGAGTGCTGCATCCCTCTGCAAGATATCTCACTATTTTTGACTTTTCTGAGCCTGTCAAGTCCTTCTTTTGACCCATTTTGCCAAAGGAAAGGAAGTTGCCTAATAATTATGCACACCTGATATAGGGTGGTGATGTCATTAGACCACACCCCTTCTCATTACAGAGATGCACATCACCTAATATGCTTAATTGGTAGTAGGCTTTCGAGCCTATACAGCTTGGAGTAAGACAACATGCATAAAGAGGATGATGTGGTCAAAATACTCATTTGCCTAATAATTCTGCACTCCCTGTATACTGTAGGTACATGGGTTATTGCTTTTGACACAGAAATAATTTTGTTACTTCCAGTTCATAAGTACAGTCCTCATACTAGAGCATAATCATCTCTTTACCAGCATCAAGGAGCTGTCTGCAAACTTTGTCATGAGTTTAGATCCGTAGAGTTTTTTTTCTCAATCTGTTGGTATTCTGTGATTGCAGAGAAGGGTTTCTTTCAGAAGTAATACAGTCTTGTTAGTACAGACATCCTTAGTCACTGCTTTACTTCTGTATCTTGACTTTGTGCTTCTACTGACTCATCACACTTATAATGCCTACAAGTAGGGACAGTATGTGATTTATACCCCTTATAACCCTCATTGTCTAAAGTAACATTTCCTGTACATTGATTTACACACCTGAATGATTTATTGTATTTGTGTGTGATTTAAAGTGATCTGACACCCTGCCCAGGGATGGGACATGCTATAAAATAATTCAATAGAAAAAATAGTAGGTGTCATTTAAATCATTATTTGTGAAATTACTCATATGCAGAGCACAATTTGGTATTCTTACAGTGCAGGTACATCTCTTCATGGGGGAGGGGATGAGGGGTGTAGAACAATGTGAAAAGCCTGCCTCCAAGTCATAGTTTCTCTAAAGTACTTGTGAAGTGATAAGCTATGTGTCTTTGATTCCGTCCACTGCATTAGTGTCAGGGTGTTAGACTCGTGATGGCTCCCAGACAGGGTGATACTTCAATAAAAGAATGGCTGATGGCCCTTCAAATCAAGCCGTTGTTTTGGCCGAGCTGGAAGTGAATATAAGAAAGTCCCTTGCCACTGGCATGTTGCTGCTCCAAATGAATGGAAGCAAACAATGTACAGATGCTGCTGAATTGTGTCATGGTGTCGGAAATTTACACCAGGACAAATTCTGCATATTTCCCCAGGTCAGCCAAATACCATATCAGGCCCAGAAATAGTTGCTGGAATCGGGATCTGGTGGGATCACCCTACTTTCCCGCATTGCCAGGCAGGGACCTTCCCCATACTCTAGTCCAAGGGTAGGGGAATCCAGTCTTGTGCTTTTCCTCTTCTTCAAGATGCTGTACCACAGACCATGGGACATGGAAGTCCAATGCAGCTGACCCCTCCAGGTCTTTTGTCTGTCATGAAATGCTCCAGAGTCGAATTCAAGATCAGAGAACTTGAGTTCCAGGTCTTTCTGCACTCTATGGGGACTTTGTAAGTGTCCAGTTCCAGGTCCTTACTCTTCCACGGACTGCAGGCCAGGTGCATAAACCCCGTTCTGGGTTTTTCCTCCTACCAGGCACATTACCAAAGTCCAATTCCAAGACACGAAAGACCAGTGATAGCTCTTTCAGAACTTCCTAGGGAATGCATTAGAGCCACATCGAAGAGCAGGACATTCAGTTTCAGATCTTTATTGTTCCAATGACTGCGCCAGAATTGATTTCACGGACAAAGCCATTGAGCCTTTTCTCCTCCTTCCAGGCAGTGTATCAAAGTCTACAGCGCTGACACAGACATCCAGTCCAAGGCCTTTCCCCCCTCACTGGGGCCTTGATTCAAAAAGAGCATCTGCACTCATGGAGAGGCTCCACAGTCATGGCAGGATCTCTGCACTTGTGGTGCGATCTCTGCACTGCAATTTCTCATTGTTGAGATCCTGTCACGAGTGCGGAGATCCTGCCATGACTGTGGAGTCTTGGCCACAAATGCGAAGGCTCACTGTGAATCAGGCCCTACGTCTCTAGTAGAGTCCATTCCAGACCACCGAACTCCAGTTCTATGCCTTTCAGCCCCTTACTGGCTTTGCATCAGAGTCCATTATAGCGCCACAGAACTCCAGTCCCAGGCCTTCCGACCCTCATTAGGTCTGTATCCGCGTCTATTCATGAGACACATAACTTTAGTTATAGGAATTCTGCCCCTCATTGGAGCTGCATCAAAATCAATTCCAGGGCCACATATGTCCAATTCCAGGTTTTTCTTATGCTTCTATTGGAAATCCATTATTTCGTGAGCTACGGAATCCATTCTAGGTTTCCTTCCTCCCCGGATACGTATGTGTGTCCCTATTAGTAATTCCCAGTCCTGGCTGCACTGGCAGTCGTTTTGATGATAATAAAACTAGTCCTGCTTCTCCTATCCTCTAGGGATTGCAGGGTACATTGAAGAGGCTTCCATCTAAAGTGCATTTTCCCCCACCCCAACACACAATCCAGTCCAGGCTGCTCAGGTAGAATGCTGCTATCTGAGTCAGAGCCCAGCCTGCTGACGTTGTTATCCAGCCCAGGTCCATATGCTCGCAAGTGCAGCTTTGCTCTCAGTCCATTCCATGTCTTAGAATCCGTCCTTGGTTTCTCTCTTTGGCGGGTGCACGTTCCCCACCTGTTTCCGACAGGAAACTCAACAGTCACCACGTGCATCACGAGGCACTATGAGCGGAAGACGCTGCCATCCACATGGTCGGGAGGGGCTGGGCTGTTGTCTTTTTTTTAACTGTATTCCTTCCATCCCCGTCAGAGCTCCCGAGAGCCCAAGTGGGGGGCAAAGGACGGAGCTGAGCACATAAGCAAAAATACTAACACCAGCAAACAATCTAAATTCAAGCGAGATGAGGGGAAAGAGGGAGGGGGAAGCCGACCAGAGACACCGACCAGTCACCGGGTAAAAACGGCAGCAGGGGAGACTAGCTTCCAGAAGAGAGATAGGGGGCGTGGGAGAACAGACCAATTACCGGAATAGGAACAGTGGTGTGTGTGTGTTGGGGGGAGGGGGGAAAGGAGTGGGAGTGTTTACAAGAGCTTAGTTTGTTTTAAAACGTAACTGGCCTAGAGATTTTCGTAGCATCCCCACTGTGGCACTGCTGATTCCCAGGGTGGTCTACTACTAACACTTAGACTGCCATCCTTGAGTCCACTTCATGCCTCTTAATTACACCAAGGTAACACTTCCCATATCTCCCACTTTTGCAGGGTCTTTAGGCCCTGAATTATGTCTTATGCGATGCACATAAAAAAGAGCTTTGATGGCACTACTAAGAGAGCACATTTGGCTCCGATGACATGTCGAAATTCCTCATTACTGGATTTTGATTGGGTAAAAGTTGTGTGCTTCCACTGAGGAGTGTTTGTTTGCACAGATTATGCCCAGCCTGGTAGGCCTCCGTTGATAATGGTGATAAACCAATGATCAATGCTGTAAGCCTGATTGGTTAATTGGGAAAGTTATGTTACATGCCAAAGGTCTGATATGTTTATTAAGAAGTTATGGCAGAGGCAGTCGCCTGTTTCATCTATTGTGAAAAGTATATGTTAAGGTCAATAGACTTTTATGGGTGGATTGCCATTACATTTTATGAAAGTTTTTAGACAAGTATTTTCTTTTATTTTTACAAACATTTTATTTATTTTTCTACAAACCATAAGGTATACTCCATGTGTGTGATATTTGCAATGCAGCACAGCGCAGCAGTGCCAAAAGCCTATATTAAACAAATTATGCAGGTCATCTAGAATAACATCATGAGGTACAGTGAGATACAACAAAGAAATCAGAAAAGGCCTAGCTTAGTCAGGCTGTTGTCTATTCCACATCCCTGGTGGCCTATATGTTGCATGCAGTGTACTGAGGGCCTTTTGATTTATAGCCCTCCAGGCCGTAAAACCTATTTTTTCCAACACTGGCCGGCCACTATTGAGCCTATCACCACGGCCGCCTAGTGTACTGTATTGGGGAATTTCAATATTCCTCTTGAGGACACTCAGGACCTTAACACTGGTGAGTTTCTTAATCTCATGGCAAATCTCGACTGGCACCTTAAGGTTATGTCAACCACCTATCATGCCGGACATTTATTAGATGGAATATTTGTTTGCCCCAACAGCTGTGCTTTTCTAGAGAATAGGGCACTCGAGTAGACAGATCATCCCCTTCTTACTTTTAGGGTGACAGACACATTGTCTCTGACCCACTCGTCCTTTCCCCAAAAGCGAACTAGACAATGGAGTAGAATAAATGAGCAGAATCTCATTCTGTCAGCCATTGTAGATTTGATTATGGGGTCAAAACGGCCATTGACCATCTTGCCCCCCCCCAAGGATATCCCGCCCCCTGGCCAGGAAGAAAACTCCTTTTCCCTGGTATACTAAGGATCTTAAGGACTTACAAAGAATATATTGATGCCAGGAACGCAGGTGGAAATTAAACCAGAAAAAAGAGAAGCTTAGATCTGTGCTCAGTGATTACAAACTTGCAATTAATAAAGCCAAATCTGACTTCTACTCTCGTAAAATCAAGGAAGCAAATAATGCCCCCAGAGAACTTGAGAGGTGTGCTCCCTCACTGTTCCAACTGCCCCTCCAGAATTGGAAAATTCACAAGGATTTTTAACAAGGTCGCTGACCTTTAAAAAAATAAAGTGGGAGTTAGAGAGAAAGCCTTGAGTATTCTGAAGTCCTTTCTATGTGAGAGATCCACCATAGTAAGTTGTGGTGATTTCAGAGCTGCCTCGTTCCAACATCCTTGTAGGTTTCTCAGGGTGCCGCTCTTAGACCCACTCTGTTTAATTTTTATGTGGCCCCACTAGCTAGACTTATCCGTTCTTTTGGCTTTCTGGCCGCCTCCTATGCAGATGACAATCAGCTCATCATTCCTGTTAACAAGAACTGGGAGGATGTGGCAGATAGATTCCACCACTGTATGAGCAAGATTAATAAATGGATGGGCCACAATTGGCTCAAAATGAATGGTGACAAAACGGAGATCCTATTCTTTGGCTCCAGCAGTGATTTGTGGAGGTCACATTGGTGGCCGCAGTCTTGCGGTGACCTGCCTGTCCCCATAGCATCTACTAGAAATCTTGGGATTGCGTCTGACTACTCTTTATCCTTCGAGTCCCAAGTAAATTTGACCACTAAAGCTTGTTATTGGAGTCTAAAAAAAACCTGAAGATAATTTCCCCCTATCTCCGGAAGGAAGTTAGGATTTCGGTGTCTCTGGCCTTGGTGATCTCTAAACTAGATTACTGCAATGCTCTGATGTTGAATATCGATAAAGGTTCTCTCGACAAATTGCAACTGATTCAGAACACTTCTGCCTGCTTGATATTAGATCTTCCCCGCTCAGTTTCGGCTAGTGGCAGCCTGAGACAATTGCATTGGCTACCTGTCGAGAAGTGCATTATGTTTAAGGCTCTTTGTCTGGCTCATAAGGCACTTCACTCAGTAGGGTCCTAATACCTCTGCTCTTCTTTACAATAGTACGTGCCAGGCCATTAGCTCAGGTTATCAGGTCTCCATTTGATTTCTGTTCCCTGCAGCCGTAAGGCAAGGTGGGGTGACAAAGCTTTCACAGTAGCAGCAGCCAAATGCTGGAATACTCTTCCTCTGTCCATTAGGAAGGACAATAACTTCCTGTCCCTTAGGAAGCAGCTTAAAACTTGGCTTTTTCCAAATTAATTCTCTTTAGGTTCCTGGCAGCTACCCTGCAACATCTTTCTGTGCTTTTCCCACTCTCACTTTTTTTGCCGCTCAGCACTTCAATGCTACGGCTGGAATGTGCTCTATAAATACCAATACAAATGCAAATACAAATACTACGATGGCCTGAACAAGTGTGATGTGGTACACTTATGAGAAATAGGTCATGTAAAATGACTTGGCCCTTGTTACAAGGAGTAGTCTAACTGGGGTCCCCATGTTCTGTCATGCTTGGAAGGGCGTCCCTTGCCCCAGACACTTTCCCTACCACAATGGCATGATGATTCATTCCAGTTTCCCATTCACTCAGGTATGGTGGGGTAGCAGAGCTGCATCTGTAAGCTATGTACCCCTTGGCAAGAATACAGGCCATTCCCACCAACATTCGGCCACAGCACCAGTAACTCTCCTCTTCCTGCAAGTTCAGTAGGTCCATACTAGGGGAAAGCCCCAGTGGTCTTCCCGCTGCAGCAGTTTATGTCCCCTCCCCCACGGACCAAAAATGTTGTATCCCAGGGCATGACCAACTCATGTGAAAGAAGGAGCCCTTCCGCACCAAGCAGCAAGGATGTATGGGATTTGGCCCAACGCCTGTTTGTCATAATCTGTCAGGGGTAAATTATCTTCTGGGAATGTATTTAATGTGTATCAGACAGAGGCACACCAATACCGCCATCATTCACTGTGCCATCCTAGCTTCCGTCAATTCGTCATCTCCCATCAGTACCAAATCCTCCTCCCATTTATGTCAGACTGCAGCAAATGAGTCTGGGCTGTTTGGGACTGAGGAATGATATACACATGATATTCACCCATGGACTTCATTTAGTGGCCACCAGGGGTCACGGCTGCGACGCCCAGCTTGCTCCTTGCGACCCCTTGCACTGCCTTTGCGAACCCTGGCCTCAGGGGGTCAAAAGTCAGTGCCAGGGACACAGGGGCAGCTCATCCTTATGGACGTCAGTTGGGGATCCACTTCCTTGTTTTCAATCACTTTTGTATTACACTAACAGTGAATAATATTACATTATTCACTGTTAGTGTCATAAAAAATGGAGCACAGGTAGATTATGACCCTCCTTGGTAGCTGAGGTAAGTGAAACACTTTTAAATGTATGTTGCATGCATGCTTCCAGGTGTGCATGTGCCTATGAAAAAAAAAGAGTGTGCAAGCGTGAATGTGTGTTTATGTGTAAGCATGTGTGTGAGTGAACGTAAAAATAAAATACTGTGTGATGTCACTTCTGCTACCCTGGCATTTTGGTGACTTCATTCCCATGTATTCACCCCTTCCCCAGAGCTCTAGCATTGTTAGAAATGGGGTCTCTAGTTGGCAGAGGTATACACCCTTGTCCAAGTAGGTCCCACAGTCCTAGTCAAGGTAAGTCACACACAATCCAAATTATCCTGTGCCCACCCTCTGGTAGCTTGTCACTGAGCAGTCAGGCTTATCATAGAAAGCAAAGTGTAAAGTATTTGTGCAATAAATCATACAGTAATACAGTGAAAACACCACAAAAATACACCACACAGGTTTAGAAAAATAGATAATATTTATCTGACTAAAATAGAGTAAAAACTATCAAGATTCAATAATCACAAGTTAAAATCTCACTTTTGCAAGTTTAAAAAGAGTCTTAAATCTTGGAAATCAACAGTTGTCTCTTGAGTACATAAAGTACTGGTTTGCATTAAAAATACCATGCACGGAGACCGCAGAGGAGGAGTTTTGTGGCCAAATATGGTGTGCACCGGATTTTCTGATGCAGCACAGACGATGCGTTGTTTCTTTCCACTCTGCAAGGGGTTGGTGTTGTTTTTCAGTGTGCAGTCTTGGTTCCTCACTGCGATGTGTGGATTTTTTTGACACCCAGGGACGATTCGGGGAAATCTTGGGCGTGCTGGAAGAAGTCACAGGTGGTGCGTCGATTCGGTAGGGCAATGTGTCTAATTTTCTGTCACACAGCAGGCGCTGCATCGATCTTCCACTCGGGGAATCGACTACATCATTTAGGTTCGGGTGTGTGTCGACCTGGTAGGGCGGTGCTTCAAATTTTCTGTTGCAAGACAGGCGCTGCGTCGGATTTCCACTTGGGAAGTCTGGCTGCGTCATTCCAGTTTGGCTGTGCGGCGATTTCTCGGTTGCCAAGCAGGCTGTGCATCGTTTCCGGCAGGCTGCACGTTGATTTTCAGCACACGAGGAGTTTCCTGAAGAGATGAAGTCTTTTTGGCCCTGAGACTTCAGAAAACAGGAGGCAAGCTCAATCCAAGCCATTGGAGAGCACTTCTCAGCAAAGTCAGAGGTCATTAGGGCAGCAGCAGGGCACCAGTCCTTCTCAACAAAGCAGTCCAGATGAGTCCTTTGGGCAGCCAGGTAGTTCCTCTTGACAGGTTGCAGATTCAGGTCCAGAAATATCTGGGTTGGTGGTGTCAGGGACCCAGTTTAAATGCCCAAAAATGCCTTTGAAGTGGGGGAGACTTTAAAGAGTGGTTTTGAAGTGCACAAGTTCCCCTTTTCAGTATAGGCCTGTCTGCCAGGGTCCAAGTAGGGGGTTTGGCAGTCCATTTTGTGAGTGCAGACCACTAGCCTTTGAAATGTAAGTGTCAGGCCCTCCACCCTTCCAGCCCAGGAAGACCCATTCAGTATGCAGATGAGTGCAGGTGTGACTGAGTGTCCTGTGTTTGTGGTTGTCTGGATGAAATGCAAATTAAGCTTTCAATCAGCCCAGCCCAGACGTTGATTGGAGACAAGCTGTAAGGAACATATGTTTTAAAAGTGCAGAAAAATGCTCACTTTCTAAAAGTGGCATTTCTAAAATAGTAATATAAAATCCAACATCACCAATAAGCAGTAATTTCTATTACCATTCTGGCCATACTAAATATGACCTGGTTACCCCTTTCTGATCAGAATCTACCACTCAAACAGCATATGAGGGCAGTCCTAATTCTAGCCTATGAAAGAAGCAAGCCTCACAGTAGTAGAAAATGAATTTGGGAGTTTTCCACTACTAGGACATATAAAACACACGTGTACATGTTCTGCCTTCTACCTACATAGCACCTTGCCCTATGAGTTACCTAGGGCCTACCTTAAGGGTGACATATATATGCAGAAAAGGGGAGTTTAAAGCTTGGGAAGTACTTTTAAATGCCTAGTGGAAGTGGCAGTGAAACTGCACACACAGGCCCTGCCATGGCAGGCCTGAGACATGGTTAAGGGGCTACTTAGGTGGGTGGCACAATTAGTGCTTCAGGGCCACCAGTAACATTTAATTTACAGGCCCTGGGCACCTATAGTGCACTTTACTAGGGACTTACAAGTAAATCAAATATGCCAATTGGGAATGAACCAATGTTACCATGTTTAAGGGAGAGAGTGTATGCACTTTAGCACTGGTTAGCAGTGGTAGAGTGCGCAGAGTCCTAAAATCAGTAAAAACAGTGTCGGAAACATGAAGGGAGGCAGGCAAAAAGTTGGGAGATGCCCAACTAAGGATTTCAGGTCTAACAAGCATCAACTTGACCTCCAGAGGGTTACATTCTGGTAGGGGGTGAGTGAGTTGTAGCTGCCCAAAGAATTGCGAGTTATGTAGTAACTCACAATTGTAAGCTCTTCATAAGACTTTGAATGTGTACCCGCCCACACATCTCCCAGGTAGTATATGCCTATGCAATCCCAACTTATGAATTACTGGGCCATGCTATTTCTTGTCAGCCACAAGCCCTGCCATAATGGTATTGCTTGACTGAGTTTCTCAAACAATTATGTGTGTTTAAGCACACTCTACCAGGCCCGTAGCTTTGCTTTGGTGGCATCTGGAAGCGCTTTAGGTATTATTGTGTTGTAAATCACATACTTAGGGCCCTTCTCCCTGAAAGAAAACAGTTCTAGCCAATATGAAGGGTCAGGCCTTACACCGATCAGCCAGTCGTTAATAACGGTCATATTTGTGGACCAGTATTAGAGTTGAATGTCAGTCTCTCCCTTCCCATCATCATAGGCACCAGTAATGCATTTTGCCAGTGACATTGTTGGGTGTTTCCCAGCCTAAATACATGGCCTGTACGATGCTTTGAGTCTTTAGAAGGCCTCCGCTGGAACCTCTGACGGGTAATTTTGGAGGACATACAATATGCTAGGGAGTGTCATCGTTTTATAAAGTGCAATCCTGAGCAAAACCTATTTTTCAGGTCAGGGTCTATTTTGTCCACCAGAGAGACCATATTAGTTCCCCAGTATTCGCATGTAGATATGGTAATGTATATTCGCAAATATCAGAAAGTGTCTTTGTACAGGTGTAATTGTGAGAGACTGCCACTGCTGTTTACCTCCTACCACAGTGGGGGTGAGAGAGACTTAGCCAAGTTCACTCTGAGACCCAAAGCAGAGACAAGAATGTTGAGTAATTGCTTTAGTCTATCGCCCCTAGGGCTGGCCGATCACTTAACAAGGGGAGAGCATTGTTGGTGTACAACAAGATATGATTTTCTAGACCGTCTCTCCATCTAGAACCCTGTCCCAATGCGTCTCTCCGGATCCGTTTAGCCAATGATTCTAATGTCAGTACATACAAGATTGGGGTCCGCGGGCACCCCTGCCTAGTACCCTTCTCAGGGTCTGAACAGAAAATTGTTTGCTCGTATTCTGGCCCATGGGGCTGCGTATAAAAGTTTAACACATGATATGTAATGGGGCCCAAAGTTAATTTCCTGCACGACCTGGAATAGGAAATCTCAGTCTAGTGAATCAAACCTTTTTCAAAGTTGAGTAAAAGTAGCGCTAAAGGGGCTTCAGCAGTCCAGTGCTAGTTGTAGGCTTCTAATGCAGTACCTCCACGAGCCATGAAACTATTTTGGTACTTGTGGACCAAGGTATGGATGATGGGCACGAGCTGATTCGTGAGGACCTTTGCTAATAACTTATCTTCACTGTTGAGCAAACATATAGGCATACAAGAGGAACAAGAATCGGATGATCTCCCAGGTTTGGGAAGAAACACTACTGTTGCTTTGCTGAGATTGCTAGGTATTCATCCAATTTGGAGGACTGCCTCAAAGACCGGTAGAAAGTGGGGGCTACTACCAAGAAATATTTCTTATAAAGTTCAACTGGGAGCCCACTGGGGCCCATAGTTTTCCCAGAACTGAGGCCTCCAATTACAGCCCTGATCTACTTGGAGTTACGTACCTCCAGGGATTCATGATCTCCTGGTTGGAGTTTACACATGGCGTGATCTGAGAGCAAGGGGTGTGTTTGCTTGATTTGGGGAGGGTGAGACAAGCATATGTTTCACCATAGTCATTCGTGAATGTTTCAGAGATAACCTTAGCTCTCGACACAGCATGACCCTCTGGATCCTTCAAGAGAGCTATGACTGCAGAAGAGTGTTCCTTAGTGACCAGCCAATAAAGCAGTTTGGCTGTCCTATCCTCTAATTCATGTATTCATTCTTGCGAGGCCATCCACAGCCCTCTGACCATGTCCAAGAATAAATTATGCAGTTGTGTGTGTTTCATCTCTGCTTCCGGTAAGCAATAGGTGTTTCATTGTCTATGAATTTTGTGGTTTAGAAAAAAGGTATTGGACTCCAGCTCTACGATGGCGACCTCCCTATGCTTCTTTTGTTCTTTAACATAGCTCATGGCCCTGACCTTTGTCGCTAGCTTGAAGGCTTACCATAGAGTGGGCACAGATTTGACCGACTTGGTGCTGAGTGCGAAAAAGTCATCTGCATCCTGTCCTCGGGCCAAAGTAAAGTAATCCTCCGTCAACCAGCACACGTTCAGCCTCCACATGCCCTTTAGTCTTTCGTTGGTGTCACAGAGGTAGTTTGTGAGTGGTGAGTGATCTGATATACCCCTAAGTAGGATATTTATGTCCACAACTTCATGGCCATCCACTGTTGGGAGAAGGAGGCAGTTTTTGACTGAAAATAAGACATGGGCACCCGAGAAGAACGTAAAGGCTCTATCAACCCGCATCGGGCATGCCACAGTCTGCTAACCGAAGGATGGCCACCCAGCCTGGAAGTCTGAGTTTTTGTTGTGTTGACAGTCTGTGTGAATGCCAAGTGCCCTGGGCTGGGTCCATGACCATGTTCAAACCATTTCCATAATATATGTACTCATATTGTGGAAAATGGATGGTGTTCTCAAATAGTATTAGGGGAATATATGTTGAGAGAAAAAAACAGTCCTGACTGTCCACAGACTCAGTTATAGGGATGTACCTGCCTAGTTTGTCAGCCTCAACACCCTGGATTATTAGGGGAAACGAATGATGAAAGAAGATAGCTGCTTCCTGGAGCTGTATGTAAGGCCAGCATGGTAGACCCTATTGTACGCTTGTTTCCCAAAATAAGAGCAAGTGCATTTCCTGCAATACTAGGACATATGGGGAATGGCGTTTGACATAATGCATATACACCCTCCTTTAATCTGATCGGTAAGGCCACTGACATTCCATGATAATATTTTTTTACACTTTGTGTGTCAACCTATCCACAGGGGCTGCTATGGAGTATGTAATAATGTGTTGCTTTGTCTGCTGCTGGCAGCGGTTTTTGTAGTATTCTACCTTAGAAAACGCCTTGCCCCACAAAACGCTCCCAACATTATACTTGAGTCCCAGAATTATACATATTCAATAACAAATAAACATCTATTAATAACACAAGATAGCATGTAGTGGGATCCTGGGATGGAGCCTTTTCTTGTACCTCAAGAGTTGATAACACCAAAATGGCAACCCACTCATTAAGGCACAGCTGAGAGGGAGAGCAATGATTCAAAGTCGTCAAGGAGTGCTAGGGTCTCTCCCGCCCCTTCCATCTCCAGATGAAGGGTGGTACACATTCACACTCCTCGGTTCAGGATCATCGGAGTGATTTCTATGCCTATATATCGGACTCTTGCATTCAACCAATTTCCAAGTTGATACATCGGTAACACCCCCTCTTGATAAGCCACTTTCTGATAGATTGGTTTTCCTCTGGCAAGCCGTTCTCCCACCCGGTCCTTTGCACTTTCATATGTATTGAAAATAACAATTTCATTTTTGTAAATAACGTTTTAGCCTTGCCGGGAATGGCAACATATATTTAATGTCAATTGGCTTCAGTTTTTGATTCACCTCAAGGGAGGAACAGCACTGTTTTGAAACCTTCAAGATATAGGCCCTCATTACAACCGTGGAGGTCGGTGATAAAGTGGTGGTAATACCGCCAACAGGCTGGCGGTAACTACCGCCAAATTATGACCATGGCAGTGACATCTCAGATAGACAGCCACTTTACCACACCGACCACAGGGCGGAAACAGCAGCCACCACGGCGGTAGCCGCCTACAACCAGGCGGAAGACAATGTTCCGCCCACTGTATTAAGACACCGGAAACTGCCACCTTTTTTGGGGCGGTACCAACGACATCAAAACCCTGGCAGAAACACTGCACAGAAGGGAAAGGACTCACCTTTGGAGACACAGGGAAAAACCACGCCGCCATGGAGTCCGAGCTGCATGTCTTCCCAATACTCTTCTACGTCCTGATCCACCACGAACACCAACGGCGGCAAAGACGACGGTGAGTACAGCCACCTAGTAAAGGGAGGGGGAAGGAAAAAGAGAGTGGCACACTCACGCACCACACACACACACACACACCCACTCCCAACACCAACACCGTACACACAATCAGATGCAGTAATAAAAACATATTTACCTGGTACCCCTGATGAATAATGCAAGGAAAAAACAATTTTGCAAAAGTGAATGTAATGAGATCAACACAGTAGAAATAAGAAAATGTAATGTAACTGTTGTATACATATGTACAGTTCAAGGGACACTGCCCAGTCCTCATTGTGCGTGGGCCACAGTCCAAAGTCCAAGGCCCCACTTGTCACCTGCAGCAACATGGAGAGAACACTGCAGGGGCATCAGTTGGAAAATAGGCAGGCACCTCAGGGGGGCGGGGAACGAGGGGGCACCTCAGCCGTCAGATGAAACAAGACCACTGGTTCTGGAGGGGGCAACATGCCCATAGCTTGGTCCTGAGGAGTGCATGGCCACAGTCTATCAAGTGGGTGACTTGGCCACATGCTCTGGAGGGGGCAACATGCCCCGGTCCTGGGGAGTGCAAGGCCACAGTCTATCAAGTGGGTGACTTGCCGACATGCTCTGGAGGGGGCAACATGCCCTGTGCTTGGTCCTGGGGAGTGCAAGGCCACAGTCTATCAATTGGGTGACTTGCCCACATGCTCTGGAGGGGGCAACATGTCCGTTGCTTGGTCCTGGGGAATGCAAGGCCACAGTCTCTCAAGTGGGTGTTGTAGGAGGCCGGCCTGGCTTATAGTGGGTACCTAGTGGTACTTACACCTTGTGGCAGGTCCAGTTATCCCTTATTAGTAGATTAGAGGTGTTCTAGCAGCTTAGGCTCATAGAGGTAGCTATAGCAGAGCAGCTTAGGCTGAACTAGGAGACATGCAAAGCTCCTACTATACCACTTATATCACTTAGCACTATATCATAAGAAAACACAATACTCAGAGTTACTAAAAATAAAGGTACTTTATTTTAGTGACAATATGCCAAAAATATCTCAGAGGATATACTCCCTTAGGAGGTAAGTAATATACACAAAATATACACACACAAACCAAAATCAGGTAAGTAACAGTTAGAAAAGTAGTGCAAACACTGTAGAACACAATAGAATGCAATAGGGAGAAATAGGCCTAGGGGCAACACTAACCATATACTCCAAAAGTGGAATGCAAACAACAAATGGACCCCAGGCCTAGTGTAGTGTGTAGAGGGTCGCTGGGAGTGTAAGAAAACACTAAGGGTGTCCAAGATACCCCACCCCAAGATCCTGAAAAGTAGGAGTAAAGTTACCCTACTACCCCAGAGAGACAGTAAAGTCGAGATAGGGGATTCTGCAAGGACAACAACTGACTGCAAAGCACTGAAGATGGATTCCTGGACCTGAGGACCTGTAAAGGAAGGGGACCAAGTCCAAGAGTCACACAAGTGTCCAGGGGGGGCAGGAGCCCACTAAACCCCGGATGTAGGTGCAAAAGGGCTGTCTCCGGGTGGAAGAAGCCAAAGATTCTGCAACAACGGAAGTTGCCAGGAACTTCTTCTTCGGTCAGAAGATGTCCCACGGTGTGCTGGAGGATGCAGAGTTGTTTCCATGCAGAAAGACTGCAAACAAGCCTTGCTGACTGCAAGAGTCACGTTTGAAGATTTTGGGTGCTGCCAGGGCCCAGGAAGGACCAGGAGGTCGCCCCTTGGAGGAGAAGACAGAGGGGGCGCTCAGCAACATGGAGAGCCCACGCAGAAGCAGGCAGCACCCGCAGAAGCACCTGAACAGGCACTTAGAAGATCTGAGGACAACGGTCGACTCAGAGCAACAAAGGAGGGTCCCACGACGTCGGAGTCCAACTCAGCGAGTTGGGCAATGCAGGACGGAGTACTGGGGACCTGGGCTAGGCTGTGCACGAAGGAAGTCTTGCAAAGGTACACAGAAGCCCGAGCAGCTGCAGTTCATGCAGTACACAGGATTACTGTCTGGTGTGGGGAGGCAAGGACTTACCTCCACCAAATTTGGACAGAAGGGCCACTGGACTGTCGGAGACACTTGGATACAGCTCCTGTGTCCCAGGGACCACGCTCGTCAGGATGAGGGGGGACCCAGAGGACCAGTGATGCAGAAGTTTGGTGCCTGCGTAGGCAGGGGGAAGATTCCGTCGACCCATGGGAGATTTCTTCTTGGCTTCCAGTGCAGGGTGAAGGCAGACAGCCCTCAGAGCATGCACCACCAGGAAACAGTTGAGAAAGCTGGCAGGATGATTCCGCTACAATGTTGCTGGTAGTCTTCTTGCTACTTTGTTGCGGTTATGCAGGTGTCCTGGAGCAGTCAGCGGTCGATCCTTGGCAGAAGTCAAAGAGGGAAGTGCAGAGGAACTCTGGTGAGCTCTTGCATTCGTTATCTGGTGAGATACCCACAGGAGAGACCCTAAATAGCCCACAGAGGAGGATTGGCTACAGAGAAAGGTAAGCACCTATCAGGAGGGGTCTCTGACGTCACCTGCTGGTACTAACCACTCAGATCGGTCCATTGTGCCCTCACACCTCTGCATCCACACTGGACACACTGGAGGAGCTCTGGGCACCTCCCTGGGAGGTGCTGGCCAGGGGAGTGGTCACTCCCCTTTCCTTTGTCCAGTTTCACGCCAGAGCAGGGCTGGGGGAATCCCTGAACCGGTGTAGACTGGCTTATGCAAGGAGGGCACCATCTGTGCCCTTCAAAGCATTTCCAGAGGCCAGGAGAGGCTACTCCTCCCAGGCCCTTCACACCTATTTCCAAAGGGAGAGGGTGTAACACCCTCTCTCAGAGGAAATCCTTTGTTCTGCCTTCCTGGGATTGGGCTGCCCAGGCCCCAGGGGGGCAGAAACCTGTCTGAGGGTTGGCAGCAGCGATAGCTGCATCAAAAACCCCGGAAACTTAGTTTGGCAGGACCCGGGTTCTATGCTGGAGACCCGGGGATGCATGGAATTGTCACCCCCAATATCAGAATGGTATTGGGGTGACAATTCCATGATCCTAGACATGTTACATGGCCATGTTTGGAGTTACCATTGTGACGCTACATATAGGTATTGACCTATATGTAGTGCACGCATGTAATGGTGTCCCCGCACTCACAAAGTCTGGGGAATTTGCCCTGAACAATGTGGGGGCACCTTGGCTAGTGCCAGGGTGCCCACACACTAAGTAACCTTGCACCTAACCTTCACTAAGTGAGGGTTAGACATATAGGTGACTTATAAGTTACTTAAGTGCAGTGTAAAATGGCTGTGAAATAACGTGGACGTTATTTCACTCAGGCTGCAGTGGCAGTCCTGTGTAAGAATTGTCTGAGCTTCCTATGGGTGGCAAAAGAAATGCTGCAGCCCATACGGATCTCCTGGAACCCCAATACCCTGGGTACCTAGGTACCATATACTAGGGAATTATAAGGGTGTTCGAGTGTGCCAATCAGAATTGGTAAAATTGGTCACTAGCCTGCAGTGACAATTTTAAAAGCAGAGAGAGCATAAACACTGAGGTTCTGGTTAGCAGAGCCTCAGTGATACAGTTAGGCACCACACAGGGAACACATATAGGCCACAAACTTATGAACACTGGGGTCCTGGCTAGCAGGATCCCAGTGACACGTATCAAACACACTGACAACATAGGGTTTTCACTATGAGCACTGGGCCTTGGCTAGCAGGATCCCAGTGACACATATCAAACACACTGAAAACATAGGGTTTTCACTATGAGCACTGGGCCCTGGCTAGCAGGATCCCAGTGAGACAGTAAAAACACCCTGACCTATACTCACAAACAGGCCAAAAGTGGGGTTAACAAGGCTAGAAAGAGGCTACCTTCCTACAAGTGTCTTGCCCACTGGTCCTGGAGGGGGTATTGTGCCCTGTGCACTTGATCCTGTGGAGGCTGGGGTTGGTGAGTGTCTTACCCACTGGTTCTGGGGAGGGCATTGTGCCTTGTGTTACTGATCCTGGTGCGGCTGGTGTTGGTGAGTGTCTTATGCGCTGGTTCTAGAGGGGGCATCGTGCCCTGTGCTCTTGATCCTGGGGAGTACAAGGTCACAGTCTCTCAGGTGGGTGTCATACCCACTGGATTTGCAGGGGGCAGGCCGCACAGCAGCCCATGGACGCTGGCCTACATACCGTCTGCCAGCGGTGACGGCTGCTCAGTGGTGGTAGTGGTGGTGCTGCTGCTGGTTGGGGGAGGCTCCAGCCCATCCCCTGCAGCCTCGGACGGATGCCTACTGGTGGTGGTGATGCTGCTGCTGCTGGTGGGGGGAGGCTCCAGCCCATCCCCTGCAGCCTCGGACGGCTGTTTAGTGGCGGTAGTGGTGGTGCTGCTGCTGGTGGTGGGGGAAAGCTCCTGCCCATCCCCTGCAGCCTCGGATGGCTGCCCACTGGTGATGGTGGTGCTACTGCTGGTGGGGGGAAGCTCCTGCCCATCCCATGCAGCCTTGGACGGCTGCTCAGTGGTGGTGCTGCTGGTGGTGGTGGGGGGTAGCTCCTGCCTATCCCCTGCAGCCTCGGACGGCTGCCTAACCATGGTTGGTGGTCGGGGCTCCGTCTGAGTCCCTGCCCCTGGCTCCTTGCCCTTCCTGGCAGCAGCTGGGGCTGGCAGCAGCTGGGGCTGGCTCCTTGCCCTTCCAGGCAGCAGCTGGGGCTGGCTCCTTTCCTTCCCTGGCAGCAGCTGGGGCTGGCACCCTTTCCTTGAGGCTGCCTTGTGCATGCTCCTTCACCCTATGCACAGGTGCCCTGGATCTTTTCCCAACACAAGCGGGTGTGGAGAGTACTGGGCCCGTGGACTGGGTGGCTGAGGTGCTTGCCTGGGTTTTGCCACCCTGGCCAGATGTGAAGGACGAGGGGGTAGGGAAGAGGTCAATAGTGGAGAGGAAAAACCTCTTAGGAACATTGGGGTGGGAAGAGGGAGAAGGTTTGGGAGTGGAGGAAGAGGGAGTAGTTGTAGGAGGTGTCTGCTGATTTTGGGTGCAGGTGCATGGGCTGGATGCTGTTGTGAGGTGGATGGCTGTAGGGTGTCTGAGTGCTTGCGTTTGTGTTCTTTATGAGGGGGGGCAGACACAGTGGAAGAGGACACGGGATGTGTGCATGGCTGTTGTGGAGGTGTCTGCCAGTGAGGTGTGTGTTCTGCTAGGTGTGGTGATGGTGATGCTGGTAGTGGATGAGCATGTAGTGCATGCAGGTGTGAGTGTAGATGGAACTGGGATGGAGGTGGAGGAGAAGGAGGAGGGGGACACAGTGGAAATTATGGATGTTGGTATTTCTGCATCTGGATGGTGTTTGTGTGAGTGCATGTGGGATTATGTGTGGTGCTTGTGTTTGCCTGTGACACTCTTGTGTGTTGTCTTGTGTGCATGCTCGTCTGCCTGTGAGCTTGGGATAGGTTGGGGTTGAGGGGAATGGGAAGAGTAATTTGGAGGGGGAGGGTGGAAACAGGGACAATGGCTGCCATCAGAGAGGGGGCCAGAGCCTGGATTGATCTCTGTTTGGCCCCCAAGCCAGTGTGAATGCCCTCCAGGAATGCATTAGTCTGTTGCATCTGGGCTGCCAGCCCCTGGATGGCTTTCACAATGGTTGACTGCCCTATAGAGATGGATCTCAGGAGGTCAATAGCCTCCTCACTCAGGGCAGCAGGTCTCACTGGGGCAGGGCCTGGGGTGCCTGGGGCGAAGGAGATGCCCACCTTCCTGAGTGAGCGGGCACGGGCAACTTGATGAGGGGCTGCTGGGAGGGCGGTGCTGGTACAGGGGTGGCGGCTGTACCTGTAGCTGGTTTGGTCACAGAGGTGTCCACCACCACCAGGGAGCTTCCATCGAAGGAGGTATCTGTGTCCGAACTGTCCCCTCCAGTCTCTGTTGTGATGCTCCCCTCACCCTCCATCCCACTGGTGCCCTCACCATGGGTGGACTCTGGCTCCTGTGGGATGCAGCTCCCTCCGTCGCCGGTGCCTCTTCTCCTCCGCTAGATGAGCTAATGCACATAAGGATAGGGTGACAAAACAAAAAAGGGGGGAAGAGACAAAGGTTTCACTGGGTCAATGCCTGCACCAACACCACCGTTGGCGTGCACACCACTCCCACACACAGGGAACAGCCCTACGCACTATGCATTGCACTACCAGTTATATTGCTAGCCACCAAGGCATGGGGAGGGGCACACACAGCCAAATGCAGCACACCTGGGACCCACGAAACCCTGACCAGTAGTGGATGGCTACAAGCTAGTTAGCACGTTGATCACTTCAGAACCCTGGGTACCATGGGACCTACTCTGCAATGTCAGGCCTTGACTAGGAGCACCCACTGACACACATCCCGTACCCGGATACCACCCTATCATGCGTAAGTTGTAATGATGGGCACTGTACTCATCCTCTTGTGGCTGCTGTGATGCCCTCAAGCGCCCATCCGGCTCAGGATAGGCCACCGCCAGTATGCGGGCCTTCAGGGGGGTCAGGGTTCAACGGTCACCACTTCCTCATTGGGAGGCCATCCCCAGCTGGGCCTCTGCTGTCTTCCGTGCCCAGCGCCTCAGGTCCTCCCACTGACAGTGGGTGCTCCACCTGCCGTAGACCCCCAGGGTCCGCACGTCCTTGGCGATGGCACGCCATATTCCCTTCTTTTGATGGGCGCTGACCTGCAGAGGAAATACACATAGGAGAATAGTATCAGGCAGACTGTCCTGCCTGTTACACTTTGGCCCACCATACCACTTCACATCAAAATTTACACACACATGGCCCAGCAGACAACCTGTATGCCGCCCAGGGGACTTCCACCAACCCCCCCCACATGAGGCCTTCACACACACCACTCCATGCATTCATGCCACATGCATAGTGCCCACAGTGTACTCACCTGTTGGTCTGGAGGCCCATGCAGCAGTCCGTACTGGGATAGGACCCCATCCACCAGTCGCTCCAACTCTGCCAAGGTGAAGGCAGGGGCCCTTTTCCCAGTCACACGGGCCATGGTAGGTTCCAGACACAGGTCACAGCAGCACATGCAGTGTAGGTCCTCTCCTGTTGAAGACCAGGTAGCAAGTGAGTGATCAGATGGAAAATGGCAGTCACGTCCACGGCGGTGCATACTGTCACCGCCGGCGTACATCACCATTGGTCACTGTACCCCACAGGGCCCAATGTTACCCAATGAGGAGTTGCACTGCAGTTCCTGACCGCCTCCCTCAACGGCGCACAATGTCAGCGGAATTACCTCACTTCCACCTGTCCCTCCGCACAGGATAGGCAGACGCCATTTCGTGGGGGGGGGGCAGGCCCTGGATAATAACTGCGTCACAGTTAAAATATGGACATACAAGACAAAACCCACTTACCCATTACAAATTAACATCATGCATTGTACTGTTGTGGCTCCAATGTTCAGTTTGTGACCGGCTCCTCACTCTTTTGTTCCTTAGACTGCTACCGCTGCGGATGAATAGGAGATGAAGACATACCCCCGTGTACAGACCCCTAGTGGACTTGGCAACACTGGAGGACAGGCACATTATCCTCACCTATAGACTTGACAGGGCCTCAATCACAGAGCTGTGTGCCCAGTTGTAGCCTGACCTGATATCTGCTATCTGTCACCCCACTGGGATCCCCCCTCTTGTGCAAGTCCTATCTGTGCTCCAGTTCCTGGCAACTGGTTCTTTTTAAGTGACAGTGGGCTTGGCAGAAGGAATATCACAGCCAATGTTCTCAATAGTGCTTACCAGAATTTTGTCTGCCCTGATTAAACACATGTGCAGCTACATTGTTTTCCCCCAAGTGGAGGATTTGGCCACAGTGAAGACTGACTTCTATGTAATGGGACATATCTCCAACATAATTAGGGTGATTGATGGAACTCATAATGCATTTGTCCCTCCCCCGCCAGAATGAACACGTGTTCAGAAATCGTAGGAGTTTCCACTCCATGAATGTCGAGATAATGTGCTTGGTGGACCAGTACATCTCCCATGTCAATGCTAAGTATCCTGGGTCTGTGCATGATGCCTTTATCCTTAGGAATAGCAGCATCCCAAATGTGATAGGCCAACTACAGAGGCACAGGGTGTGGCTAATAGGTGAGCCATGGTTCCCACCCAGTAGGTGTTGGTGTATGGGTATGGTGTTGGCCATATGGGATAGTGTGTGGCTAAATGTTGTCCCTTGATATTTGCAGGTGACTCAGGTTACCCCAATCTATCATGGCTACTGACCCCTGTGAGGAATGCCAGGACAAGGGCAGAAGAACGTTACAATGAGGCACATAGCCTAAGTAGAAGGATAATCGAAAGAACCTTTGGCCTCCTGAAGGCCAGGTTTCGGTGCCTCCATCTAGCAGGTGCTGCTCACCCAAGAAGGTCTGCCAGATAATCGTGGCATGCTGCATGTTGCACAACCTTGCCTTGAGACGCCATGTGCCTTTTCTGCAGGAGGAGGAGGCTGGAGATGGCTGTGTGGCAGCAGTGGACCCTGTGGACAGTGAGGATGAGGAGGCACAGGATGAGGATGAGGACAACAGACCCGCAGTGATATGATAATACTTCCAGTGACACACAGGTAAGACAGTGTTACTTCACATTTCATTGTCATTATTTAGGATAACGTTGGCACTGGCATTCTGTTATTGCCCACTTCTATGCCCACCTACTGTACCCTATGGCAATTCATTTTGCAGATGCTGGTGTCCCACTATCGCTCCTGGTGTGATCACTGCAGGAAACTACAGGTCTTTCCTATGTGAACAATTACTGTAAAGTTGAATTGCAATGTTTGAACCTGGTTAAATAAATATGTAGTACAAACATTTAACATACTCCCATACTTGTGGTTTTTTCAAAGGATGTTTATTGAAGTGCTAAGAAGAAGAGGGGCAAGTGCAATGGGATGGGGTGATGCTGGAGGAAAGTCCATGGTATTGTTCCAGTCTATTTGTAGCACGGTGAATAGTCCAAGGGGACATAGGAAGGGGAGCAATGGCAGTTCAAGGTGGTCAGGGTGACTGAGCGGGACACAAGGGTGACAATCAGGTGAGTCTCATTTCCTGGCGAGGGTCTTGGCAATAGTCTCTGGCTTCTGCCTGGATCGTAGGGAACGTTTGTGGGGTGGTTCACCCTCTGCAGGGGAGGGATGCTGCTGGCCTGTTGGTCCTATGGAAGGGCCTCCTGTCCACTAGCAGCAGCGGAGGCGGAAGGCAGTTCAGATGTCTGGCGAGTGGCAGGGGCCCGCTGTTGTGAGACTGCCTCCCTCATAATATTGGCCATGTCTGCCAGCACCCCTGCTATGGAGACCAGGGTGGTGTTGATGGCCTGCAAGTCCTCCCTGATCCCCAGGTACTGTCCCTACTGCAGCTGCCTGATCCCCTGCACATTGTCCAGGATCTGGCCCATCGTGTCCTGGGAAAGTTGGTAGGCTTCCAGGATCTCAGTGAGTGCCTCCTGAAGAGTTGGTTCCCTGGGCCTGTCCTCCCCCGGCGCACAGCAGTTCTCCCAGTTTCCCAGTTGTCCTGTGCTTCTGTCCTCTGAACCATGTGCCCACTGCCACTGACCCCAGGTCCCTGATTGTCTTGGGTATGAAATGTGCCCTGGGGTCCCTGTAGAGGTGGACACACTGCTGTTTGATGTGTCCCGGGGACAGAGCATGGGTACGCTGGGTGGGTGCTGTGGTGGTGTTCCCTGATGGGGGAGGCTCTGTGTAGGAAAGTACCATTTTGCCTGGCATGTTACCCCCATATTTCACTGTATATATGTTGTTTTAGTCTATGTGTCACTGGGACCCTGCCAGGCAGGGCCCCAGTGTTCATAAGTATGTGCCCTGTATGTGTTCCCTGTGTGATGCCTAACTGTCTCACTGAGGCTCTGCTAACCAGAACCTCAGTGGTTATGCTCTCTCTGCTTTCCAAATTTGTCACTAACAGGCTAGTGACTAAATTTGCCAATTCACATGGCATACTGGTACACCCATATAATTCCCTAGTATATGGTACTGAGGTACCCAGGGTATTGGGGTTCCAGGAGATCCCTATGGGCTGCAGCATTTCTTTTGCCACCCATAGGGAGCTCTGACAATTCTTACACAGGCTTGCCAGTGCTGCCTGAGTGAAATAACGTCCACGTTATTTCACAACCATTTACCACTGCACTTAGGTAACTTATAAGTCACCTATATGTCTAACCTTCACCTGGTGAAGGTTGGGTGCAAAGTTACTTAGTGTGTGGGCACCCTGGCACTAGCCAGGGTACCCCCACATCGTTCAGGGCAAATTCCCCGGACTTTGTGAATGCAGGGACACCATTACACGCATGCACTGTACATAGGTCACTACCTGTGTACAGCGTCACAATGGTAACTCCGAACATGGCCATGTAACATGTCTAAGATCATGGAATTGTCACCCCAATGCCATTTTGGCATTGGGGGGACAATTCCATGATCCCTGGGTCTCTAGCACAGAACCCGGATACTGCCAAACTGCCTTTCCGGGGTCTCCACTGCAGCTGCTGCCAACCCCTCAGACAAGTTTCTGACCTCCTGGGGTCCAGGCAGCCCTGGCCCAGGAAGGCAGAACAAAGGATTTCTTCTGAGAGAGGGTGTAACACCCTCTCCCTTTGGAAATAGGTGTGAAGGCTGGGGAGGAGTAGCCTCCCCCAGCCTCTGGAAATGCTTTGATGGGCACAGATGGTGCCCATCTCTGCATAAGCCAGTCTACACCGGTTTAGGGATCCCCCAGGCCTGCTCTGGTGCGAAACCAGACAAAGGAAAGGGGAGTGACCACTCCCCTGACCTGCACCTCCCAGGGGAGGTGCCCAGAGCTCCTCCAGTGTGTCCCAGATCTCTGCCATCTTGGAAACAGAGATGTCTGTGGAACACTGGACTGCTCTGAGTGGCCAGTGCCAGCAGGTTATGTCAGAGGCTCCTTCTGATAGGCTCTTACCTCTCTTGGTAGCCAATCCTTCTTCCTAGGTAGCCAAACCTCATTTTCTGGCTATTTAGGGTCTCTGCTTTGGGGAATTCTTCAGATAACGAATGCAAGAGCTCACCAGAGTTCCTCTGCATCCCCCTCTTCACCTTCTGCCAAAGGATCGACCGCTGACTGCTCAGGACGCCTGCAAAACCGCAACAAAGTAGCAAGATGACTACTAGCAACCTTGTATCGCTTCATCCTGCCGACTTTCTCGACTGTTTCCAGGTGGTGCATGCTCTGGGGGTAGCCTGCCTCCTCTCTGCACCAGGAGCTCTGAAGAAATCTCCCGTGGGTCGACGGAATCTTCCCCCTGCAACCGCAGGCAACAAAATACTGCATCACCGGTCCTCTGGGTCCCCTCTCAGCACGACAAACGTGGTCCCTGGAACTCAGCAACTCTGTTCAAGTGACTCCCACAGTCCAGTGACTCTTCAGTCCATGTTTGGTGGAGGTAAGTCCTTGCCTCCCCACTCTAGACTGCATTGCTGGGTACCGGATGATTTGCAGCTGCTCCGGCGCACTCTTCCAGGATTTACTTTGTGCACAGCCAAGCCTGGGTCCCGACACTCTAACCTTCTGAGTTGTCCTCCGGGTTCGTGGGACTCCCTTTTGTGACTTCGGGTGGACTCCGGTTGACTTTTCTTCTAAGTGCCTGTTCAGGTACTTCTGCGGGTGCTGCCTCCTTCTGTGAGGGCTCCCTACGTTGCTGGGCACCCCCTCTGTCTCTTCATCCAAGTGGCGACATCCTGGTCCCTCCTGGGCCACAGCAGCATCCAAAAACCCTAACTGCGACCCTTGCAGCTAGCAAGGCTTATTTGTGGTCTTTCTTCGTGGGAACACCTCTGCAAACTTCTTCACGACGTGGGACATCCATCCTCCAAAGGGGAAGTTCCTAGTCCTCTTCGTTCTTGCAGAACACCAAGCTTCTTTCAACAGGTGGCAGCTTCCTTGCACCCTCAGCTGGCATTTCCTGGGCTCCTGCCCACTCTTGACACTGTGGCGACTATTGTACTTGGTCCCCTTGTCTTATAGGTACTCAGGTCTGGAAATCCACTGTTGTTGCTTTGCTGGTGTTTGTTGTTCCTGCAGAAACCCCCATCACGACTTCTGTGCTCTCTGGGGGTAGTAGATGCACTTTACACCTACCTTTCAGGGTCTTGGGGTGGGCTATTTTTCTAACCCTCACTGTTTTCTTACATTCCCAGCGACCCTCTACAAGCTCACATAGGTTTGGGGTCCATTCGTAGTTCGCATTCCACTTTTGGAGTATATGGTTTGTGTTGCCCCTATACCTGTGTGCTCCTATTCCAATCTACTGTAATTTTACACTGCTTGCATTACTTCCTTTTGCTATTATCTGCATAATTTTGGTTTGTGTACATATATCTTGTGCGAACGATTTAGAGACATCAGCTTGGGCAGAAGTGGAGTTGGAGGCTCATGCAGCAAAGCTGGGCATTCCTGGGCATATTTTTGTATTGACAAGGGCTCAGGCCAAAAAGCAAAAAGGACAGGGTAACTTGGATCCTGGAACAATAGACCAAGTGCTCCCTAAAGCTAGGGGTAGCAAGGGTAAATCCCTACCCACTAGCCCTCCCTCTACAGATGATTCTCCATCTGAGGAAGAAGAATTTCCTCCCGGTGCAGAACCTTCACCAGATGAGCTGGCAGCAGACACTGCTGAGCTTTTGGGTGGAGGGGGGCCTGCCAGGGAAGAGCTGAGTGTGGCACAGCAAACCTGTCCCACATTAAAGGGTCTCAGACAGCAAGCTGTCAAGCAGCAAAATGGGTATGTTAGTGACTCACATAGAGTTTACTGGGAGGACAACCTCTTGTACACAGAGGCAAGGGACCCAAAACCTGGAGCAGCCAGGAGATTGGTCATTCCCCTGCAGTACAGAGAGTTCCTCCTAACTCTGGCACATGGCATTCCATTGGCTGGGCATTTGGGCCAGATCAAAACATGGAAAAAGGCTTGTCCCCCTGTTTCACTGGCCTAGGATGTCAGAGGACACTAAAGATTTTTGCAAGTCTTGTGTGACCTGCCAAGCCAGTGGCAAGACTGGTGGCACACCAAAGGCTCCCCTTATTCCACTACCTGTGGTTGGGGTCCCCTTTGAAAGGGTAGGGGTTGACATAGTTGACCCCCTTGACCCTCCTACTGCTTCAGGCAATAGGTTTATCTTGGTGGTTGTGGACCATGCCACAAGATATCCTGAAGCAATTCCTCTAAGGACCACTACAGCTCCTGCAGTGGCAAAAGCCCTCCTAGGAATCTTTTCCAGGGTGGGTTTTCCTAAGGAAGTGGTGTCAGACAGAGGTAGCACCTTCATGTCTGCATACCTAAAAGCAATGTGGAAGGAGTGTGGTGTTAACTACAAGTTCACCACCCCTTACCATCCACAAACAAATAGTCTGGTAGAGAGGTTTAATAAAACTCTCAAAGTTAGGATAATGGGACACCCTGAAAAACTCAGGAGGAGATGGGATGTCCTGTTACCTTGCCTCCTTTTTGCTTACAGGGAGGTACCCCAGAAAGGAGTGGGCTTCAGCCCCTTTGAACTCCTCTTTGGGCACCCTGTAAGAGGCCCACTAACACTTGTGAAGGAGGGTAGGGGACAACCTTTAAAAGCTCCCAAACAAGACATAGTGGACTATGTACTTGGCCTAAGATCCAGAATGGCTGAGTACATGAAAAAGGCCAGTAAAACCCTTCAGGCCAGCCAAGAGCTCCAAAAGCAATGGCATGACCAGAAGGCTGTTCTGATTCAGTACCAACCAGGACAGAAGGTGTGGGTATTGAAGCCGGTGGCACCAAGAGCACTCCAGGACAAATGGAGTGGACCCCATCTAATTGTTGTGAAAAAGGGTGAGGTTACCTATCTGGTAGACCTGGGCACTGCCAGGAGTCCCCTTAGGGTGATTATTGTCAACCGCCTAAAACCCTACTATGACAGGGCTGATCTCACCCTGCTCATGGCAACAGATGAAGGACAGGAAGAAGAGAGTGACCCTCTCCCTGATCTCTCCTCCTCCACTGAAGAGGATGCATTAGTGGAGGGAGTAGTGTTGGCAGATTGTCTAACTGCAGAACAGAAAGACAACTGCATAAATCTTCTTGGACAGTTTTCTGAACTCTTTTCAACTGTGCCAGGCATCACATCTTGGTGTGAACACACAATTGATACTGGAGACAGCTTGCCTGTCAAAAATAAAATCTATAGGCAGCCTGACAATGTCTGGAACTGCATACAACAAGAGGTTCAGAAAATGCTGGATCTGGGGGTGGTTGAACCTTCTGAAAGCCCATGGGCGAGTCCTGTGGTGCTTGTACCAAAGCCTCACTCAAAAGATGGAAAAAGGGAGATGAGGTTTTGTGTTGACTACAGAGGTCTCAATCAGGTAACAAAAACTGATGCTCACCCTATACCCAGGGCAGATGAGCTCATAGATACACTGGCATCTGCCAAGTATCTAAGCACCTTTGATTTGACTGCAGGGTATTGGCAGATCAAATTGGCTCAGGATGCTAAACCTAAAACTGCATTTTCAACTATAGGAGGGCACTACCAATTTACAGTGATGCCCTTTGGTTTGAAGAATGCACCTGCCACTTTTCAGAGGTTGGTGAACACAGTCCTGCAAGGGTTGGAGGCTTTTAGTGCAGCATATCTTGATGATATAGCTGTCTTTAGCTCCACCTGGGATGAGCACCTGGTCCACCTTTGGAAAGTTTTGGAGGCCCTGCAAAAGGCAGGCCTCACTATCAAGGCATCAAAGTGCCAGATAGGGCAGGGAAAGGTGGTTTATCTGGGACACCTGTTAGGTGGAGAACAGATTGCACCACTTCAGGGGAAAATCCAGACAATCATGGATTGGGTGCCCCCTACAACACAGACCCAGGTGAGAGCCTTCTTAGGCCTCACTGGGTATTACAGGAGATTCATTAAAAACTATGGCTCCATAGCAGCCCCACTTAATGATCTCACCAGTAAAATGATGCCTAAAAAGGTATTGTGGACAGCTAGCTGTCAGAAAGCTTTTGAGGAGCTCAAACAGGCCATGTGCTCTGCACCTGTCCTAAAAAGCCCATGTTACTCCAAGAAATTCACTGTTCAAACTGATGCATCTAAATTAGGGGTAGGGGCAGTCTTATCACAACTGTATTCTGAGGGCCAGGATCAACCAGTTGCTTTTATCAGCAGAAGGTTGACCCATAGAGAAAAGCGTTGGTCTGCCATAGAGAGGGAGGCCTTTGCTGTGGTCTGGACACTGAAGAAGTTGAGGCCATACCTGTTTGGCACTCACTTCATTGTTCAGACAGACCACAAACCTCTACTTTGGCTAAAACAAATGAAAGGTGAAAATCCTAAATTGTTGAGGTGGTCCATATCTCTACAGGGAATGGACTATACAGTGGAACATAGACCTGGGAGTACCCACTCCAATGCAGATGTACTCTCCAGATATTTCCACTTAGACAATGAAGACTCATCAGGTCATGGCTAGTCTTATTGTCCTTCGTTTGGGGGGGTTGTGTAGGAAAGTACCATCTTGCCTGGCATGTTACCCCCATATTTCACTGTATAAATGTTGTTTTAGTCTCAAGCCAGTGGCTCCAGTGCTCATAAGTATGTGCCCTGTATGTGTTCCCTGTGTGATGCCTAACTGTCTCACTGAGGCTCTGCTACCCAGAACCTCAGTGGTTATGCTCTCTCTGCTTTCCAAATTTGTCACTAACAGGCTAGTGACTAAATTTATCAATTCACATTGGCATACTGGTACACCCATATAATTCCCTAGTATATGGTACTGATGTACCTAGGGTATTGGGGTTCCAGGAGATCCCTATGGGCTGCAGCATTTCTTTTGCCACCCATAGGGAGCTCTGACAATTCTTACACAGGCCTGCCAGTGCAGCCTGAGTGAAATAACGTCCACGTTATTTCACAGCCATTTACCACTGCACTTAAGTAACTTATAAGTCACCTATATGTCTAACCTTCACCTGGTGAAGGTTGGGTGCAAAGTTACTTAGTGTGTGGGCACCCTGGCAGGGTACCCCCACATCGTTCAGGGCAAATTCCCCGGACTTTGTGAGTGCGGGGACACCATTACACGCGTGCACTGTACATAGGTCACTACCTATGTACAGCGTCACAATGGTAACTCCGAACATGGCCATGTAACATGTCTAAGATCATGGAATTGTCACCCCAATGCCATTCTGGCATTGGGGTGACAATTCCATGATGCCCCGGGTCTCTAGCACAGAACCCGGGTACTGGCAAACTGCCTTTCCGGGGTCTCCACTGCAGCTGCTGCTGCTGCCAACCCCTCAGACAGGTTTCTGCCCTCCTGGGGTCCAGGCAGCCCTGGCCCAGGAAGGCAGAACAAAGGATTTCCTCTGAGAGAGGGTGTAACACCCTCTCCCTTTGGAAATAGGTGTGAAGGCTGGGGAGGAGTAGCCTCCCCCAGCCTCTGGAAATGCTTTGATGGGTACAGATGGTGCCCATCTCTGCATAAGCCAGTCTACATCGGTTTAGGGATCCCCCAGCCCTGCTCTGGCACGAAACTGGACAAAGGAAAGGGGAGTGACCACTTCCCTGACCTGCACCTTTCAGGGGAGGTGCCCAGAGCTCCTCCAGTGTGTCCCACACCTCTGCCATCTTGGAAACAGAGGTGTCTGTGGCACACTGGACTGCTCTGAGTGGCCAGTGCCAGCAGGTGACGTCAGAGGCTCCTTCTGATAGGCTCTTACCTCTCTTGGTAGCCAATCCTCCTTCCTAGGTAGCCAAACCTCCTTTTCTGGCTATTTAGGGTCTCTGCTTTGGGGAATTCTTCAGATAACGAATGCAAGAGCTCACCAGAGTTCCTCTGCATCTCCCTCTTCACCTTCTGCAAAGGATCGACCGCTGACTGCTCAGAACGCCTGCAAAACCGCAACAAAGTAGCAAGACGACTACTAGCAACCTTGTATCGCTTCATCCTGCCAGCTTTCTCGACTGTTTCCAGGTGATGCATGCTCTGGGGGTAGCCTGCCTCCTCTCTGCACCAGGAACTCTGAAGAAATCTCCTGTGGGTCGACGGAATCTTCCCCCTGCAACCGCAGGCAACAAAAGACGGCATCACCGGTCCTCTGGTTCCCCTCTCAGCATGACGAGCGTGGTCCCTGGAACTCAGCAGCTCTGTCCAAGTGACTCCCACAGTCCAGTGACTCTTCAGTCCAAGTTTGGTGGAGGTAAGTCCTTGCCTCCCCGCGCTAGACTGCATTGCTGGGTACCGCGTGATTTGCAGCTGCTCCGGCTCCTGTGCACTCCTCCAGGATTTCCTTCGTGCACAGCCAAACCTGGGTCCCCGACACTCTAACCTGCAGTGCACAACCTTCTGAGTTGTCCTCCGGCATCGTGGGACTCCCTTTTGTGACTTCAGGTGGACTCCGGTTCACTTTTCTTCTAAGTGCCTGTTCAGGTACTTCTTTGGGTGCTGCCTTCTTTTGTGAGGACTCCCTACGTTGCTGGGTGCCCCCTCTGTCTCCTCATCCAAGTAGCAACATCCTAGTCCCTCCTGGGCCACAGCAGCATCCAAAAACCCTAACCATGACCCTTGCAGCTAGCAAGGCTTGTTTGCAGTCTTTCTGCGTGGAAACACCTCTGCAAGCTTCTTTACGACGTGGGACATCCATCCTTCAAAGGGAAAGTTCCTAGTCCTCTTCGTTCTTGTAGAACACCAAGCTTCTTCCAACAGGTGGCAGCTTCCTTGCACCCTCAGCTGGCATTTCCTGGTCTCCTGCCCACTCTCGACACTGTCGCGACTATTGGACTTGGTCCCCTTGTCTTACAGGTACTCAGGTCCGGAAATCCACTGTTGTTGCATTGCTGGTGTTTGTTCTTCCTGCAGAAACCCCCTATCACTACTTCTGTGCTCCCTGGAGGTAGTAGGTGCACTTTACACCTACCTTTCAGGGTCTTGGGGTGGGCTATTTTTCTAACCCTCACTGTTTTCTTACATTCCCAGCGACCGTCACCAAGCTCACATAGGTTTGGGGTCCATTCGTGGTTCGCATTCCACTTTTGGAGTATATGGTTTGTGTTGCCCCTATACCTGTGTGCTCCTATTGCAATCTACTGTAATTTTACACTACTTGCATTACTTCCTTTTGCTATTATCTGCATAATTTTGGTTTGTGTACATATATCTTGTGTATATATCTTATCCTCATACTGAGGGTACTCACTGAGATACTTTTGGCATATTGTCATAAAAATAAAGTACCTTTATTTTTAGTACTTCTGTGTATTGTGTTTTATTATGATATTGTGCATATGACACCAGTGGTATAGAAGGAGCTTTTCATGTCTCCTAGTTCAGCCTAAGCTGCTTTGCCATAGCTACCTTCTATCAGCCTAAGCTGCTAGAAACACCTCTTCTACACTAATAAGGGATAACTGGACCTGGCACAAGGGGTAAGTACCTCTGGTACCCACTACAAGCCAGGCCAGCCTCCTACACTCTGTGGTTGTCTGTGACTGGGCCTGGGTAACTGACTGTCCAGAGGTCCCTGATGGGCCAGGTTGGTCATCCAGATCCTGGCGACTAGAGTTGCTGTCATCACTGTGGGCCTCTTCAGTTGGGGGACTGGATAGTGCTGGCACCTCTTCTTCACTGACATTGGCTGGGATACCTGTGGGTATGTAAATGCTGTGTTATTGTTTCTGTGTGTGACATATTGTGCATCAGTGGGTTGCCCTCTTTGGTTGTATTTGCCCTGGCAGTTTTAACTTGTAAAAGTTGGTATGTGGTGGGCTAGCTGATTCTCTCTAGTGTGCATGCTTTGGTGATAGGTGTCCATGGAGGGCTGTGAGTGATGTCCATGCATCGGTGGTGCATGTAGGGCTTGGCATTGGGATGGGTGAGATGTGATGGTGGGGTGTGTGGGAGGTGGTGGAGTGATGGGATTGAGGGTGGGGGTATTTGATGGCATGCAGGTAGGGGGGTGATAGAAGTATAGAGTTGACTTACCAGAGTCCAGTCCTCCTCCTACTCCGGCCAGGCCCTCAGGATGCATGATTGCCAAGACTTGCTCCTCCCATGTTGTTAGTTGTGGGGGAGGGTCCACCGCCATTCCTCTGGATAGCAAGCTGGTGTCTTGCTGCTATGGTACACACCTTCCCCTGTAGGCCGTTACACCTCTTCCTGATGTCATCCCTAGTTCTTCAGTACTGTACCACGGCTTTGACCCTGTCCACGATCCTTCGCCATAGCTCCATCTTCCTAGCAATGGATATCTGCTGCACCTGTGCTCCAAATAGCTGTGGCTCTACCTGATGATTTCCTCCACTGTGACCCTTAGCTACTCCTCTGAGAATCTGGGGTGTCTTTGTGGTGCCATGTGTGTTGCGTGAGTTGTGTAGGTGAGGCTTATGTGTTGGGGTGTGTGATGTGGGGTGCGTGGGTGGTTATAGGTGTAGGTAGTGTGTGGCTCTGGTTTTGTCTGTGGTCGTGGTGTCTGTCTTGTGCCAATGGTTTGTAGTCATAAGAGGTTGTGGGTAATGTGGGTGTGTGTTTTATAGTGGTGTGGGTGTGTGAGTGTGTATGTCTGTCAGGTGTGTGTAGTTCGAATTGTCCAATGTGGTGCTGTTTTGTTTGAGTGTGTGTATTTTGAGCGCAGCAGTATGTACCGCCAATGGTTTACCACCACTGAATGTCTGCCGTGGTGATTCGTGGGTCATAATGTGGTGGGTGTTGATCTGTTGGCGTAACGGTGTGGGTTTTGCTACTGCCAGTTTATCACTGACCTTTGGTGTGGCGGACTTGTGTCTGTGGCTGAATAGTGATGGATTGGTGTGTGTGTGTCATAATATGGTGAACGGATATCCACCGCTGCGGCAGTCAGCATGGCGGCAAGTGGGATTTACTGCCAATGTCATAATGAGGGCCATAATCTTGAAAGGTCATGACTGTTGCCTTGCCACATTGTAGTTGGTTCATTTTCCTGGCAACCTGCAGTACAGCATCTCTGTCTGCAAAGGTGAATATGGGCGCAATAACAGGGTGAGGTGGACGTGAACCGAAGGATCTGTGGGCCCCATCATTGATGAAGCAGGGATATATATCCTTTGTTGAAATCCATTACTTGAGTCAAGTAGTAATGAAGAATTTTGGTAAGGGGCCATCTGTCCCCTCTGCAACTCCTACTACCTGGAATTGTTGTCTTGATCATCCCTCAGCATCCTTGGCAAGGCACAGCCAGCTACTAGACCATTTTGCAAGGGGTTACATCTTTTGTCTGGAGTCTTTGCATCGAGGTTTCGTCCTCCAGTTTTCTATCCTCTGTCTCTGTACCTCTGGTGACCGCATTACACAGGCCTGCCTCATTAACAAGAGATCCAGGCTTAGCTCACCAACTTTGCCTTTTGGAGAGTTTCTGGATCCCCCTATACTGCAGGCAGGACAGAAGTGGTGTCTTCAGAGGAGGATGTCCTTGCTGTCACCACACATGTCTGGGAATTCAGGATGTACGTCCAGAATCCCGGAGGGGATGAGAGATAAGGTGGTATATAGGGCATGTCCTCCCCCTCTGTAATTCAAACAATGTGATATACATGATTAAGTTCGCCTGTTGTCTAAGATATATAGGCATGACCTTGATAAAGATGAAAATTTACATTTGGGAACGTTGCAGATGTCAGATGTTAGCGAACGCACCGAACAGCACATCACATAGAAAAGAACCATTCTGAGAATGATCTGTATTGGATAGTCATAGAAAAGATAGATACAAAATACAATAGGTCCAAGGCATTATCACATTGCGAACAGCGATGTGTATATAGGCTGCATACCCACATTATAGGACTCAATTATGATATTCCATGGTCCCAGTTAAACTCTGCATGACATAATGTGACATGAAACAATAAACTGGCCTGAAACTGACTAGGATTTAAAAAATACATTTTTAGCTTAACCTTCTACATATGGATGTTGGAACCTTCTACTAACTCTATCCTTAATATAGTTTTTTTTCTGTTTATTTTTAGTTTTTACTAAGACACCTTTTTCACTATATGTTTGGTTGTACACTATAAAGGTCCAGTATGAGAAACACTTTTTGTTGTTATACTGGGTAAAAGAGTACTGTATACAAATGAATACAATAAGCAAATATCAATAGTAATAAGAATGAGGAAGGAAAACTAAAATACTTCCATAGGAAGAGATTCCCCGTCTTATGCCCCTGCCACAGAATTACATTGGGGTCATAAGATAAGTGTAATAAACTCAAGATTTGAGTGCCCAATCTGAAACACACTACTGAGGGTCTGCAAAGGCATGTGTAACAAGGAATGAGAAAATCAACAGTCATCAAATAGGGGCATACAGAGCCTACAATGTGCTTGTAGAACGCGGGCTTCATTAAAAATACATTTCCTATGAGCTCCTCACAGATGCTCTGCATATGCAAATGCAGTGACACCATGGCGAGCTGCAGCGCAATTACGTCCTTTAGCTCAGCAACGGAGGAAAGGATAAGAACAATCCTAATGACTCCTCCCAACCACAATAGTGAAGAAGTAAGTACATGGGGTTTCCCCTGGGTAGGCAACTCCTTATTATGCATGAGGCGTGCTTCTAATATATTTTTGTCTTTCTCTCTCCTTCCGTTTGTGTTGGGGCTTATCACCAAGGGGCATATTTATACTGCGTCTGCGCCGATTGTGCGTCAAAAATGTTGACACACATTCAGCGCAAACGTTGCCCCGTATTTAAACTTTGACGCCCGAGCCCGCGGATGACAAAATTCCGCCGTGTGCGTCATTTTTTGGATGCAGCAACCCGCCTTGTGTTAATGATATGCAAGGTAGGCGTTCCTGTCCAAAAAATGGCTTAACCGGCCGTGCGTCGTATTTATGCTTTTGGGCTAAAATGACGCACGGCCGGGAGGCGGAGCCGGAAAATGACGCACAGCCTGATTTGCGTGCAAAATTAACGCCTGGGTCAGGACAGGCATTAAAATGGGGCAAACACACCTGTATTTAATCAGAACACACAGAACAAAAAGCAGAGCAGCAACAGGGAGCCATGGAGGTGATCCTAATCCATCGTGCACGCAGACGCAGAGCCCAGCAGCAACAACACCAGCTACAACAACACCAGCAGGGACCCCAAAGGCAGCGCGGAAGGCAGGAGAGGATGTTCCATCCCAGAACCACCCTTCAGGGCCTCAGGGACACGACATCATCCAGAGGTACCGGTTGAACTGGCAGGCCATTCAGCAGCTTCTGCGCAACATTGAACCGCAGTTGGCCCCCACTTTGCTGACACCCCGCACCATCCCAACAGAAACCAAGCTGCTTGCCGTACTTCATATGCTGGCAAGTGTTTTTTTCCAAACAACTGGTGCCCTGGTTGGCGGAATATCACAACCATCATTCGCCGCCTTTTTGCCCAAAGTACTGGATGCCATCATTGGACTGACACCCCGTCACATCTGCTTCCCTAACACACTGCAGAAGCAGCAGGAAACAAAACAGGGGGTCTACCTCATCAGTGGCTTCCCACACGTCCTTGGTGCAATCGACTGCACAAATGTACGCCTTGTGCCACCTGCTGCAACTGAACACCTCTACCGCAACAGGAAGCACACACATTCCATCAACGTGCAGGCCATAGTCGATCACCAGGGATTGATCACCAACATCGTGGCTAAATATCCTGGGAGTGTACATGACTCATTCATCTTCCGTCACTGCGCCATCAATGAACACTTCCAGGATGGACGGTATGGCAATGGACTACTTGTTGGTAAGTACAAAAACCTACTTATATACACACACTGCACAGCAACCCTCTAGGACACACAATACATACACCACAACAGCAACATGTGAACAGGAACATACTGAGGTTGTGACATTGCTAGCCATGTTTCTGAGGTCACCATTGAACCTGTCACACATTGGAAATTACTGTCCAGCCTAATGTTAAGACGTCAAAGATCACAACGTGTGGAGTGGGTTGCCCAAATGTCACATTGCAAAATGTAAGTGTCCCAATGACCTTTACATTAATCCATTGCCTAAGTCTAAAGGTATGGGATGTCCAGGGTACATTGATATGAACGTGTTAACAACACTGTCAATTTTAACTGTGTGTGGAACTATCATCTCACCCCCAGTGAAGACACATTGACACCTGTATCACAAGTCACAATGCTAGGGAGGGCACACTGTACTGCAAATCCCAAAACATACTGCTGACAAACGGTTACCAGACAAACACTCATTCAGCCAAGGAAACAACACAATGCAGATGGTACATCCTACAAGCCTAGGATGCTACATTATTACATAAAAGAGTCACAGACAACACAAGACAACTACAGCCATAAAAGGTCATTTCAATAGGGCCAGCTACATCAACATGATCCCAATCATTTTCTCTTGCAGCTGATCAGGGGTATGGCATCCAGCCATGGATTATGACACCATTTGGCAACCCAAGTACTGCTGCAGAGCATGCCTACAACGACGCGCATAGGAGGACACGCAGCATTGTCAAGAGGACCTTTGGCATCCTCAAGTCAAGGTTCCGGTGCCTCGACTTCACTGGTGGTAGCCTCCTATATTCCCCGGAGATGGTCTGTAGGATCATCCTAACATGTGCAATATTGCACAACATTTGCATCAAAAGGAACATTCCCCTCCTGGAACCAGAGAAACACATGCCTGAAGAGGAGGAAGAGGAGGATGCTGGCCTGCAACATGAGGGGGAACTACAGAACACGGCCGCTGGTATACGCAGGCGGCAACAAATCGTCAACAATTTCTTTTGAATAAGATCACCTTCACCACTTTAGTTAACTAATTTAAATAAACACCTATTATAATCAACATATAATGGTCTGGCTATTCATTTTTGCACACCTTTATCTCTACTTATCAGAATAAGAGTGTTGCCTCATGGAGCATTGCTGATATACTGAGTAGGACACTGAAAACCCCAGAGCTAATGTGATGCCTAACATACAATGGTCACACACACACACTGTTAATGACATATATCATGTACATTTCTCCTTTGAAGGCCAATAGCAGAGGACCACAACGATTTCACACATACATGTTGAAACAAGGTCCAACGCAGCATATGGCACACAACTAAGACACCATCACTCAATAAGGGGAAAACAAGCCTCATACATGAGGCAGTCAATGTGCTTTGGCATCAGTAACAGGAATGCCTGACCAGACCCTTGACAGCAGTAAGTCCAACTGCATCCAATATTTGCAAGGACTATCTGTGACTAGAGTCCCATAGAAGCAGAACATAGACAGCACAAGTGCCACACATATGAGCAGCATTGCACACATGACATTCCATGCACGTCAGCCCATTTCCTAACTCCTGCAACACCCATGCACCTGGTCACAACCTACCTGTCGGAAGAGGTCCCTGGAATACTAAGACGTGTACCCTGATATTCCCTTCTCCACACACACAGACCAACATTAGCAAACCAGTGTGCTACACCCTTTCCTATGGTATGCCATTGTCATAGAACATCTGACCGCATGGACGTCAGGTTAATTTATACACTGTCTTCTAGTTTCAAAGCCCTGTTAGCACCTGTAGATTGCTTCCCGTGTGAAAATGTCTGTTGGCCCTTAGAATGCAAGTCTCACCTACAGGACTGGTGAGAAACAGATGCAGCCCACACCTGTGATCACCTCCATGCACACCACCCATTTCAAAAAGCACTGCTCCTGCTGATGCCTGGAACAGCATAGGAGTTGCCATTATGTCAAATACACTGTTAAGCATTGATACTAATTAAGCCGTGTAACACAGCCACTGGGTTCATTTGTCACCTTCAAAAACACAGGACATACACAGTTTGAGATATCAGCTCTCTAGTTTGTCCGCCAAACAGTCTGAGTCAGACCACTGATTATGTAACTTGTCAAATAGCTGGATCCTGAATCACCTTGCATTCTGTCAGCCTGACTGGCATCTGTCTGTGCATCACACTAAAGTATCCCTGTGTCTACATATGTACCGCACTTGCGTCAGCAAACCTCTCATTCATCAGGGGGTATTGGGCATGGGCTCTTCAATGCATACACAAATACATTGTATAGCATCATCTGCCTTTTAACTGTACCATTTGCGTTACATCCTCTTGGAAAAGCAAAATTCATGGCCCATCACTTGTCTGGGTTGTAATTATGCATGAATGATAAAGTGTGACAGTGTCCCAGGGCCGTAGGCAGGGACTGGGTACGGGGCTTTCAGCACAACCAGCAACCTCTGATAATGTCTATGAAAAATACACAAATGTCAGGACCATGACAGTTCACACACAGAATCACAGTGCTCACAACATAGTGATGGGCCGTGTGTGGTGAATAGCTGCAAGAATAATCAGCAGAGAGGCTATGATGTTCCCAGATGCAGTGGGAATTTCAGAGGCTAACCTGTGTACAAATGTTGTAATGACACCTGCTGGAACACGACACCTGAGACATTATGTCACTCAGCACACCAAGGTTGCCCTGTTGACTGTCTCATTACACGTCTTTAGTGACAGGGTGGGACCATCCACATGTTGGTTCACATGTCCACATCCACTTTACTCACATTGATCAACCAAGGATACTCAGTAGATACAGGAATAGCTGCCACTGACTCATGATGAGTCCTGGACCGAACTGTGACAAATTACACCCCAAACAATATACAGGATCATCATTGGACCACACATATGAACAAGATACCTATGTGCAATTATTCACTGGAAATATGTGGACACGTGCTGTCTTGTATGCTGGTCCACCACAGCTACTTGATAGTTGGGGCTCACTTCTACGGCCTCAACTGTGGTGTCATCATACATTTGAGATTCACCCTTGTCTGTCTGTGCAAACAACATGGTACCCACTTCCTCAATTCATGTGTATGACTCACTGTGGGATTCACCAACTAGTGCCTAGGAAGCTCTGACCAATACTCTAGGACATAGGATGTAGAAAATGTGGACCATTGACATGAACAAGCGTCTGCCATCTATCTGGTGCATGCTATGTCACATGTGGTGTCTACGTGACCCTAAATCTTGGAAGTCCACTTTAAGGGTGTTGTTACATGTATGACTAACATATGCCCTCTCTCATTTCCACAATGACTTGCATCTAAGGATTGGACACATGGACATCACATTCATACAAGCATATGTACAAATATGCTTCAAGTGATACACACACACTTGGTCAACAAATACATTAGTTGCCAAAGCACACACTTTGAGCCAAAGGCATTTAGGTATTGTACATATGTGCGTCACATTGCTATCCTCTCCTTATGGCAAACATGCACAATTTCTGCAACACATATATGTAGGCCACACTTATGACCAACTATTGCGTCAGCCAACCGTAAAAATACTGTGAAGGGAGTAGCAGATCATGGTCCACTGCAGTATGATGTCACACATGTGAACATACACCTTCAACACCATAGTGTCTTCAATCAGCCTATCTCTGATGTGTCCCTAATGTTACATAACAAAAAAACAAGAACAATTGCCCAAAACCAGTTAATGCACTGAAATTTTGACGTTCCTATGGTTATGCGTCATTTTTTGTGTACCAAAACTGTATTTGCATCATTTTTTGGGACGCACAGGAGTGAAATTTAGCCCGCATCCAGATATTTGTACAGGCCATGTACTATTATGTGGATGCGGGCTAATTTTCACTTCTGTGCGTCAAAAAAAATGACGCAAATACAGTTTTGGTAAACAAAAAATTACGCATAACGCGAAAAAGGCGGGACTTTTCATACAGGAAGTGATGTAATAGGATATCCTGTTTACAGATCATGTAAAGTGGGTGTACTTTCACTTTCACTTTGCAGTCTATGATCCTTCTAGACTGTGTGGCTGTGTAGAGAGTGTTGTCCTGAGATTTTGTGCTTTTTTGTCCCGTGTGCTATCTGTAAAGTCCATTTGTGAAATACATATTGTTGCTGTATAATGTACTACTGTGTTTTGTCTACATTTGTCCATTTATCTTGTGTTTTTGTTGTTTGTGGGAGTCTGTTGTGGGTAGTGGTAGTTTGGGGATAGTTGGGCTCTTTTAGTGGTTAAGTTTACTTTTCATCTGTATTTGTACCACTACTTTCCCCCTTTTCCCCTTTCTATTTCTCTTACCCCTATTCCCTTTCACTTCTCAAGTTTGTCTGGTAGGCCACGTCTTGGAAGGATGGGGGAAGAGGAGTTGGGGGGGTTCAATTGGCTTGTGTGCCATTTCTTGCCGCTCATGATCCAGGCAGGGGGCAGGGTGATCCAGGGGTATCCAACAGAGGCATGCAGAATCCGGTGGGGAAAGGTGCTGCATTACCTGCAGCGTGTGTATGCCAGCCAGAGGAGTGACCACCAGCTGATGCACCAGTGGGCTGACCTCATCACCAGGGAGCAGGATCTCTTGGACCACCTGGGAATCATGATTGGTGGCACTGTTGATGAGTACGAATCATGGTAATGTGCACGATTAAATGCTCTGTCGTGACATAAGGGGATTAGTACAATGTCTGCCAGCTAACTTGCTGACTGTGTGTAATGCTGGGGAAACATAAAGGGATAATTGATGCACTATGGCAAGGATCACAATTGCTAGCTGTCAGGTAGCACGTTCTCAGCAAACTTACAGGATACTTTTCCATGAAGGAAATTGGTGCAGCCTTTTTGTCAAAAAAGCAAACAAAATAGGAGCCAATCATGTCTATATAGGGTACTATTGACAGAGAAGTACAGATGTATCAACATTTAGGCCAACTTTGTTGACGCAATTGCTAGACTGACTTTAGAATCACTACATGATGCAGAAAATGAGTGCTGCCTTCACGTCAATTGATAATAGCAAAGTGGCTCAGACATATGTCTCATGTGAGTCTGGTGAGTGTGGAAGGAAAGCGTTCACGGAAGTACTATGAATGTGTGGGATTATTGTGTTCCTTGATCTTTTTGGATACATGTCAGATCTGGATTTGAAAACATCGTGAAAAGGTGTAAGGTGCCCTCAGCTAACATCTTAGAATGTTTGTTGGAGTTAGTTGTGCCACATTCCAAATATGGATGGCAGTCGAAGTGTATGCACATGGCTTCACATCTCCATGGTTGGTGAAAATCACCATAGCTGGGCCACATCAATTGAATCAAATGTAACAACAGGGGGGCTTACAAAAGTCTCTGCCCCTCCCTCTGTACATTGTACCTATGTGTCATTAATGTGTCATGGCCACAAGGCATGTTTGACTGGTAATGCAGTCCCCAAGTAACCAGGCTTTGGATGTCTCTCTTGGATGCACATGATGAGACTATTACACTCCATATTTTTTTCTGGTCACCAATTACGGGGCATGTTTGCAACCACATGATAGTTAGGGCCAATGTATGTGTGCAGATATGTGTGTAACTGTCACAGGAGACCCAGGCTATGTACAAGTTGGCCGTGATATATCAGATGCAGTACCATCATGTCTGAATGGCTGCCATTTCCTTATTCAGCCTATACATTGTATATGTTTATGAAATTGTTGCGCTGTGCACAGATTTTGAGCACATTTCTTCCTTCCATACCTTACAGGTGGACCGGCACCCTACACTGTGGGAGAGGTGGTGACATTTGAAGACCCCGACCACTCCAGTAAGTGTTGATATGTCTGTTATGTGTTGTGTTTGCTGGTTATGGACTTGTGGGAGTTGAATGCATAGCAAGGTGTGATGCGTTGGGCAAGTTTTTCTCTTGTTCCATGAGTGGGAATTCAGTTTCTCACATGTTTTGAGTTGGCCAATGCGTATCCAATGGTATTATGTAGGGATTGTAGGCCACTCCTGTAGGCCCCACTGTGAGTACAGGGGTTAGTCATGTGGATGACACTTGTATCACCAAGAGTCGCACTGGAAGTCAGGTGCGATTTAGTCAGCCTGTCAGACCCACATTCTTCAAGATTGGTACAGCAAATTGCTTTCCAATAGACATCTGCTTCCCTATTTACCTACGGAATTATGAAACAGTAGGTAGAACCTCCTAGCAGCATGTACTTCCACATGTAGTGCTACAAGTATGTGGAACTTGAGTGCAATGGCCTAGGTGTGCATGCAATTCATGATCATGGGTGTTCTAGCAACTATGGGGGTCATTCTGACCCTGGCGGTCGACCGCCAGGGCCAACGACCGCGGAAGCACCGCCAACAGGCTGGCGGTGCTTCCTGGGCCATTCTGACCGCGGCGGTAAAGCCGCGGTCAGAAAAGGGGAACCAGCGGTTTCCTGCCAGTTTACCCCTGGCCCAGGGAATCCTCCATGGCGGCGCTGCTTGCAGCACCGCCATGGGGATTCCGACCCCCTTCCCGCCATCCTGTTCCTGGCAGTTTTTACCGCCAGGAACAGGATGGCGGGAACGGGTGTCGTGGGGCCCCTGGGGGCCCCTGCACTGCCCATGCCACTGGCATGGGCAGTGCAGGGGACCCCTAACAGGGCCCCACAATGATTTTCAGTGTCTGCTTTGCAGACACTGAAAATCGCGACGGGTGCCACTGCACCCGTCGCACCCCTGCAAATCCGCCGGCTCCATTCGGAGCCGGCTTCCTCTTTGCAGGGGCTTTCCCGCTGGGCCGGCGGGCGATCTTTTGGAGATCGCCCGCCGGCCCAGCGGGAAAGTCAGAATGACCGCTTCGGTCATTTGACCACGGTGCGGTCTTTTGGCGGTCTCCGCCGGGGTCGGAATGACCCCCAATGTGTCTGATGTAAGTCAGGCCTCACTGGAAGTATATGTTGTGTACCAAGTTCTGCATTTCCTGACATGTGTGGCCCAATGATTGCTCTAGGGTTTGCTGACTCCTAATTGTTGATAGACCTTACCTGTGGTGTGTCTGTAGAGACAAACATGTGTGGAGTTTTCTATACACTCCTCGGTGTACATGTTGTTGGCAAATTATGGTTGTTTATCCACCCCACCACCCTCAAACATGGGCATGGGTTTGTGAATGGGGTACCTAGTACTGATGCTACCAGTATGTTACACATACATGTGAATAAGTGACGGTTTGGTTGCAAACTAGTATACACACTCAGGTTTGTCACTTGGTACTATACTGGCAAGTCCAGTTACAACTTGCAGACCATGTGGCTTTAGTTTTGCTTTCCGTACACTGACATTTGTAGCCCAGGTCTTGGCGGAGGATATGCAGCATGTTTCTTAGCTGATAACTGGCAGAACTCAGATTGCAAGTCAAAGCCAGTTGTTACCCATCTTGTACGTTATGGATGTGCTATGTGTGATGTGACCTTTGTAGTCTGGCCTGCCATGTACTTCCTCAGGGACATTCAATGATCTGTATTGTGATATGAGATGTTACAAGTACAGTAGATGTATTTTCTGATTAACTTCTTGTGCCATTTCACACAATGCAGTTACTAATGTAGAATATCTGCATTTGTCTTCACAGCTGCGAACATGACTCCACACCAGGTCCGTGAATTCCAGCGCCGGGCCATGAGATACTAGCACATCCTGCTGGTGGAGGCGGGTTCCGGAGGATGGCCTGGCGATATAGCCATGAACGGGCCTCCGGGACATGGAGAGCCTTCCCACAGGGTGGGCCTACTTTGCCCACCACAGCCACCACCAGCACAACCACCAATCCGAGCGAGGTGGCCCCACCCACAGCTGGGACTGTTGGTCCGACATCTGCTGGACGTCCAGGCCCCAGCATTGCCACCGGTGCAGGACAGCCCACTAGGTCTGGCACCACACCCACACAGAACTCCTCCACCGGTACCCAGACTGCCACAGCTCCATCTGTTGACCCTGCAGCCTTCAACCAAATGGAACGTAAGATGGACAGAGTGCTGCGCAAGTTGAGCCACCTGAGCCGGGATGTGCGCCACAATAACCGGCGTGTTAAGTCTATTAAGAGGACCCTCCGGAGGGCCAACCTCTAGACATTTTTAGATGGACATGATTCCCTCCCCTCCCTCCTCTTTCCTTGTTCTTATAGTTAGTGGGCTTAGGGGGCTTAGTGTTAGGTTAGTATAGGCTGTTAGTTTAGTTATTGTTAGTGGGTGGGGGGTCCACAATCTTTATATATTTACTTCTTAAGTGTGTGGGTGGGTGGGTGGTTGGCTATGATGGGGTTCTTGTGTATTTAAAAAACAAATATATATATATATTTGTATAGGATAGTATAGTATGTGTTTAGGTTAGTATGTGTTGTCCTAATGTGTCCCGTCTCATAAGGGGGGTGAGGGGTAGATGTTTAGAACGTTTTGTTACATGTGATAAGTAAGTGTAGCTTAGGTTAGTTAGGGACAATTGTGGGTAATGAGTAGTCAGGGTAGATTAGGGTAGGTAAGATTTTTTCCCTTAGTTTCCTCTTCTGTGATTAGCATTTAATAAATATTTGGTTAACCCTTAATAGTATGTGTTGAATAGTACTTGATCGTGGGTTTGGATTCAGTGTACATCAATTTTGTACTATAACATCTGTATCCTATGCTACAAACAAATCCCAACTGAGCTGTACGATTGGCAGCTAGCCCAGAGCTACCTTGCAAAGTGTCGACCCTTCGTTGCAACCACCAATCACAGCTAATACGGATGACAATGTGTTTCTGTTGATAAGTGTGTTTTGAAACTCACAAACAGCGCTTCCATTCTTGGTATTGGGGAAACAGTTTTAGGTCTGACTGCAGTGTTATGATCATGGACACCCTTATAAGATGAGTTCTCATTGGCAATCTTGTATTCTTGTCTTCATGGCTCTCATACATCATTTGTGACACAGTTCAGCATGATTACCTATTTGTATTTAAACTCAGACACCTTCATTTATGCAGTTTTTGTAGAGTTTGCTTAGATTAGTGTGCCATGTTTTTTGTGTTATTTTTGCATGTTGACAACATTTTGCGGCCACTATTTGATAACTTAGTTATCCCCTGAGGAAGCATTCTTCTGTCCAACACAGCATGATGGTGTATGGTTTCTTACTTCATCAGATTTGTCCCTCAGGATGGGCAGAGTATGATGCAATCATGAGCACTGTGCAGTATTCTCTAACTACATAATATCAGGACAGTTGTATTGACAAGCTACGGAATTTGACAGTAGGCACATTTCAGTTATCTACTGCACAGTTGATATGTCACATTACCCAGAGACAGATTTGTTGTGTAAGTGCTATTTATTGAAAAGTGCTGTAGTGCTATCTGTACATTGTCCATGATTGTGAGTCCATTATAGTGACATCTTACATTGTGATCCAACACAAGGGTTTACCAAAATGCTTTTGACATACTGGGGTTGATGTTTCAGACAGTGCAGAGGGACAGAATTTGCCAATGAGTTGGAGAGAGACAATCACTGGGCTGGGTGACAAGATATACAGTGGTTTGCAGAACAGTGCTTGAGTAAAGTTGTTGCAAGACTGGCAAGTTACAAAGCGCAGGAACTTGGTAAATGTGAGCCATGTGGCAGGGACTAGTGCTTCCGGGTCATTTTCCTTGTGAATGTGATCTGTTCCATGTCTTCTTCTTCTGATGTGTGTGTTGCCTCCTCTGCCCTTGTTGTTGTTGGTTGTGAAGGGGCAACACACACCATAGTGTTAGAAGACGTGGAGTCAGACATCCCGGTCGCTGCTCCCTGTGAAGGTCTTAAGGGCAGTACTGCAGCAAGGAGGATCTGCTGGTTCTTGAGAATAGCAGCCACATCACGATGGTAGGCAGCCAGGTCGGCCCTGAGGGGGTCATGATTGCATTCGTGCATGCAGTGGAAGGTTTGGGGTGCGAGGTGTTGTGGCAACTCCCTTACTGCAGTGGTGAATTCCTTGACAGTTTCTTGTAGTCCTTGCAGGATGGATGTTAGGGCTTGCATAGCTGCTGCCTGATCTGCAGATTACATCATGCACAAACGCACCCCCTCAAGGCTGGCTGCCATAGTTTGCATCCCCACCCGCACCTCCTTGGCCAGCTCCTGCTGTGTCGTCTGAGTCCTCAGCTGTATTGGAGCTGGCAGGTCTTACAATTGGGGTGGTGGGTGGATCCTCTGCGATGGCTGCTTGTTCTGTGCTCCTCCTTGTGACTGAAGGTGGGGTCTGGAGGGTTTCAAGGACCTTTTGGATAGTCTCCTGGGGAATGTTTATCAGCTCGTCATCCATGTCATCAGGGAAATCTGGGGCAGGCATATCCGCAGGAGATCCATCTTCCTCTGCAATGAAACAGGGTACAATTAGTGTGTCTGTGTTGTGGCAAATTTGATGTGACGTGCCTGCCTTTTGATGAATTCACTTTGTGATCTTGTTTTGTGTTGATTTCTCCAGTCCTTCAAATGGGCATTCTTCCAGGCCTATGGCCCACCTGCATGTCACATGTATGTTATTGAGTTATCAGACTTGTCAGCTTCATCGCCTCTAGGTGTTGGTTTATGCCAAATAGAGAAATGCCACCTTCTTTTCCTACTCAAGCCTCCGTCTACATCCATTCTCATGGTGAGACCTTTCACTGGCTGTGGGTGTACTGATGGCCCTGGCAGCACACTTAACAATCTGGACCTGCCCCAATCTCTGATCTTTCACATCCACTTAAATGTAGTTTACATGTGGCATATCCTATGCATGGCAATGTTATGATCTGATATGGATGTTGACATTGGTAATGTGTCCTGCTGATGTTGGGGAATGTGTGTTACATTGGATTGCCCTGATAATCATATCAGTGTCCTATTTCCTCCTCTGACTGTGCAGGTGTATTTCAGTGACCAGTTACATGTGTCCCACCCTCAATGCTGTTGTCTGAGCAGTATGACATTTGGGATGTTGCATTGTTACCCAGGCCCAGGATGGACCCTGACATATGCAGCATGGGTGTGTCCTTAGTGCTGTGTAGCTCCTATTGTTGTTTACATTGGCTGATGTTTGCGACAACTATGGGCATTGATATTTGAGAGTACTGGGGCCTTTGTCTTGTTTCTAGAGATTGTTGAAGTTGTCATCCTCACCCCCTAATTTAGGTGTGTATTATCCATGGGGAGGTTACTGCCATTGGCTACTTGAGCTGCTCACCGAGCAGAGGTGGTAGTGGCAACTGTTGTCGCAGTTACATTCCAGTTGTCGGTATGGCTAGAGGTTGTTAAGAGGTCCCTAGTTAATGTAGGGGTATGGTGGCTGACGTGTGTCGGGATGTCAGTTTGACGTTGTGGCCTTCCCTCCTGGCGTGTTTTCCCTTTGCTCCATCATTTGCATGACAGCATGCCCCCATGGGACTGTTGTTGGTGTTGTGTAATGGTGTGCCCCAGGTCTTCTCAGAACGGGCCATGCCCCCCTGCCGTGCCCCTTTACCCATGCCACTCCATGTATAAGATGATTTCCATGCATTTTGTGGTCGGTATCCCCCCCCCTGCTCACAGTTGACATTATTGCATTATAATTCCCCATACGACTTACCCTGCATGTGCGTTGTCTCCTGGTAGTCTTCGCTGTCCTGTCCTTGAATCCCTGTGACGATCCCCTCAGGGATGACGGCTGTGACCATCTCCTCCATGTGGTCCAGGGCCTCCTGGTGTGCTGGATTCCCACCTCCAGTCTGCAGTGCTGCCTTCCTGTTCCTGGCCATCTTTTCCTTGGTCCTGCACTTGCAGTCATGCCAGCGTTTCTTGCACTCGATGACTGTTCTGCGTACTTTTGCCACACTGTTAATCTTGTTGACAATTTGTTGCCATATAGCCTCTCTCCTACTGATTGGCAACTTTGAGGTGGCAAACAGTTGGTGCTGGTGTTCCGTCACCTCTTTAACCAGAATTTCCTGCTCCTCTGCACTAAAGCGACACTTTCTTTTCTTCTTAAAAGTGTCCTGGTTCTTGTGTGGGTCCTCCTGGCTGGTTCCTGGTCTGCTGTCATCTTCCTGGGGTCTGTAGTGGCATCTGGGATCCATTTTGGCTCTCCTCTGGTGAAATGGCAGTGTTCGCGTTTTTATTTTGTACTATTGCGTCAAAAAACGGCGCATATCCGGTTTGTGGGGTCGTAAATCCACCCACAGTCATTTCTGCCGCGTTAACGTCGTTTTGCTTTACGACTTGACGCAGCGGTGTGCGTAAAAAATAACAACTCCCACCTGTGGTTTGCGCCGCCGTGTGTCAAAGTATAAATATGACTCCTGCACGGCATACCAAAATGGCGTTAGCCGGCGGTAATATTTTTGACGCAAAACTGCACCGGTGCAGTTTTGCGTCAAAAAGTATAAATATGGGCCCAAGGGGGTCATTCTGACCCTGGCGGCCGGTGACCGCCAGGGTCACCGACCACGGGAGCACCGCCAACAGGCTGGCGGTGCTCCCGAGGGCATTCTGACCGCGGCGGTTCAGCCGCGGTCAGAAAGGGTAAACCGGCGGTCTCCCGCCGGTTTACCGCTGCCCCATTGAATCCTCCATGGCGGCGGAGCGCGCTCCGCCGCCATGGGGATTCAGACACCCCCTACCGCCATCCTGTTCATGGCGGGAAACCCGCCATGAACAGGATGGCGGTAGGGGGTGCCGCGGGGCCCCTGGGGCCCCTGCAGTGCCCATGCCAATGGCATGGGCACTGCAGGGGCCCCCGTAAGAGGGCCCCGCAAAGTATTTCAGTGTCTGCTTTGCAGACACTGAAATACGCGACGGGTGCAACTGCACCCGTCGCACCCCTGCAACTACGCCGGCTCAATTCTGAGCCGGCGTCCTCGTTGCAGGGGCATTTCTGCTGGGCCGGCGGGCGCTCTTTTGGAGAGCGCCCGCCGGCCCAGCGGAAATGTCTGAATGGCCGCCGCGGTCTTTTGACCGCGGTGCGGTCATTCGGCGGCGGAACCTTGGCGGACGGCCTCCGCCGTCCGCCAAGGTCTGAATCACCCCCCAAGTGTGTGATTACAGGGGCATGCCATACACCCATCCCACAAGCCAGTAGGCTATACGACAAGGGCAGGTTTCATCTTGACAGTGACCATTTTGACAAGAACCACATGTTTTGCATGGAGTTTTAGCCATGTATTCACCATTTTTATAACACAGCTGCATCATAGCAAGCATGAATTTGAGGAAACACATAATTCATAAGTTTAGAGAGAGGAACCCTAATTAAGGAATCCTGTACCAAATAAGCGCCAATTAGTCTTTTAAAACATGCTATATGTATGAGACTCGAAGATGATACCTGAGGATGAATCATGACACCAATAGGGTTTGTGGGGATGAGTGATGTATTGACTAACAACAGAACTTTACTCCGCAGAAAATAAAAAAAACTCTGCTGGGACGGGAGGATCTCCCTGTGCTTGACAAAGGTCCACTGGGCTCTATCGGGCAATGGTTGTTTGTGTCCTTGTGTTTTTGTCCATTTTCCACTGCGCAGATGGTGGTGGTGTTCATCTTTGCCCATTTTCTTGAGGACAGGCCCTGGGCAAGGAGGGGCAAAGGTGTGGCCCACTCTATCACCTCCTGTATCTAGCCAGCCAGCAAATTCCCAGGGGCAGTCAAAACCAGGATGTCCCAGGTTCACTGTAGAGGGGCATGTGCAAATATCCGTAGCTCCTCATTCCCCGTGCTCTCCTACTCTGCCAGGCAGGATACATTCCACAGCTCCCAAATCCTGGGAACATGCTCCCTCCCCCACCCCCCAATTTCCCTATTCAGGCCAGTCTCCCAAGCAGGAGCCCACCAACATGAGAGGCCCCTCTTCCTTCACCAGATCGATGTGAGGAATGACCTCGGTGGCCCAAGGGGGTAACACAGAGGATGATTCCACCTAAGCTGGTGGGGGCAAGTACCCCCCTCCAACCATTGTCACAGTTACAGAATTCCACAGGACTCACGGCCTGTGTTTTGCCGGCTTGGCCGGTGTCCTCTGCTTCTGCCCACCACTGGAGGCTTGTGAGGTGGTGATCCGGTGCCCCCAGAGAATTGCGTTCCGCCACCCTCACAGCTAGTCAAGACCATTCTGTATTACTCAGCAGCTTGACATCCTTCCCAACCACATCGTCTTCCGCTGCCTCAACGGCCTCTTGAAACCTTGCAGGTTCTGGGAGCTCCTTGATCAATAGGGGCTTAAGGGACAGCTGACCAGTGGGAGGTCTCTTCCCCAGGGGCATTTGGGCATGAGGTGGCACAGTCTAGACAACTGTGCTACCTTTGGTCTCCATCCAGTAAAGGAGGTAGCCCAATGGATATATATCCTCCATCTTGTGGTGCTACCCACCATTTTTTTTGGGTAGATGTACACTGTGGCAGCCCCGTAGTTAGCTGTAGGCAGTAAGTTTGTGTGAGGTTGCTATCAGGATCTAGCTGTAGGGAGTATTGCTTAGTAGTGGAGATTAGGCACGAGGCATCCAGTGAATAACAGGATAATCACTGGGAGTAGAGCACACCTACACGTTACCGAAAGGTATAAATACATAAAATAAGGTGGAATTCCTTACGTATGGTGTCCAACACGTTGCCGGATGCGAGTGCAGAGGGCACTGTGGCTGCTGTCGGAGGTCGGGTGCCTGGATATTTTGGTCGGTGAGAGTGCATCAGTGCAACCGGCACAAAATGCTTTCAGTGGCGTAGCAGCAGCAGTATTAGAATGCTCGCCACCATGCCTTTGCTCTGCTTCTTCTGGGCCACAGGTAGGGGTGAGGGGCTGCCCCCATACAAGCGGTGTGGCCCTGTCAAGCACGAGAGGGAGGGGCAGGGTAGGGAAGGGGCCGCAGACAATAAGCGGCCCAGCGAGGAAGTCAGGTGAGGTACAACAAGGCAAGAGGCAGCAGAAGAGTGGCCGGGGGCAGAGTGGGCCTCAGGGGACTTTGGTAACACCGCCCAAGCGTGAGAGCTAGACCGTAGAAGGTCTTACAGCTCTGGAGGCCTCAAGAGTACAATAGAAACGTGGGCAAGGCAGTCCCCGGGTAGTACAGGCGGAGGCCCAGGCATAGACCAACAGGAGGCAGTGTTGCTACTGGCAGCAAGGGAGCAGAAAGGGGACACAGCTTGGGGCAGGAGGACAAGGTCAGTGGTGGGATAGAGGTGAGCCTATCAATGGGTTACTCAGAACAGTTGGCACAGGCCCCGGTAGGGATGCAGAAACAGTGGAGGGAAGCAGGCCTCATGGGGGAGCCTTGGGCAGCTTTGTGTTTTTGGGGGGGGCAGCCACAGCGGGAGCAGGGCAGTATGGGGGCACAGGAGTGGCAGGCGCAGGATGTGGGAGAGGGCACAACGGCACAGGAAGTAGCAGCTCTTGAATGGAGAGAGGATGAAAGGGAACTGGCACATTCCTGGAAAGGGGAGAAGGAGACCTCAGAAGGTATACGCTCAGAACAGGGGTGCTAAGCTGCACTATTTAGAAACTGGGATCAGGCTGGAGACACCATCTTTAACCCCAATAGATAGGTGGGAGGAAGGGGATAGTGAAGTTGAGGGGCATTGCACACCAGACTTACCTTTTTTCTTGCAAGTTCCAGGGGTGAGCAGAAATGCAAACTCGGGAGAGCACGTGCGGCTAACAGACTTCGAGGGGAAGGGACAGCATGATGTGGCACTGCTGGCTGGACATTGGCCGTGGGACAAAGAGATAAGCACCCCAAGGGTCAGTTATGGCCTCGCTGGTGGGACAGCAGTGGGAACGTGCAACATCATCAGCTGCACACAAGGGAGTTTGGTGCGGCTCCTCGGGGTGAGTTGGACCGTCCAATGGGGGACAAAATGACATGTAAGATGTTGGCAGAAAAGGCCCCAATGTTAGAGACAGACAGCACCTCGTTAAAGGGGGCAACAAAGCCACAAAATGTGCAGGGGCAAAGCGCTCATAGGAGCACAGAGAATTTTCAGACCCAGAGGAATTATATTAAAATGAAGAGAGTATGGAGGAAGGGAGAGATAGTGGAGGAGTCTCCCTATAGGGGAGTGCAGGCACAAGTGTCAGGAGATGGGAAGGTCATAATAATCGTTCTCAAGGTAGTATCTTGCAGATGACAACAGCGTGAAGACGTCAGCTGGAGATGGAGAGAGCCAGGGCAGAAACAAAGAGGCAGGCTTCGGAGCAGGTGCTGTCTTTGAGGCCAAGTAAGACAGACAACAAGTATCAAGGGGTAGACACGGAATGGACAGGACCTGGAAGGCACAAGACTTTACAGAGGTAAATATGTAAAGGACACAGGGGTAGGGACTTTGAGTTAGGGGCAGGGAGATGGGGTGGATTACAGAAAGCAAGACGAAGAAGGAATCCAAGGCATTGGGGTCAGCAGAGGTAAGCTCGGAAAATGTTGTTGAGCCAGTCGACGCAGGAAATGGTGAGCAAGGAGGGGGAAAAGAAGGAAAGCAAGGAATTGAAAATAAAAAAACTCCCATACATGGGAGTGACAAAAACATTGGGGGCACACCTCATGTTAACAACAAAAGAGAAGATATGGAAAGGGGAGTACGTTGAAATGTTCACATGATTACATAGGGAAGTGAGGGTGAAGGAAGGCTCCTAGGAGGAAGAGTATGAACTGGCAAAGTGCCCCTGAGTGCCTATGACTATTGAAAATTGAACAGCGGCCTTTTTAATATATGCCAGTGTCTACTGTGAGAGGAACCCGGATAGGTGCGTTGCCCTCTTCCTTACATGGATGTGATCTGTAAAGCGCAGATATAAGTTTGGGGCAACCCCCGGGTGCAATATGATGGAGAGTTTCAAGGGAGATTGGCGGTGGACCCAAAAGTAAATTGGGGGACATTGCTAATGATTTATGGCAGCATACAATGGGCCCTGCAAAATTTGGCAAGACTATTTCTACAGCCAGTGAGCTGCCAATTGTGTACTGCCCTTCTCAGGCCCGTCCCACCCTGGGTTGGGGTACCGAACAATACACAGGGAAGAACCATAGGTGCATGCTGGGACGTCTACAACTGTATGTGTACCAGAGAATATTGTAAGTTCTGTCATGAATGCCCTAAATGTTCAGGGAAACATGCATTGGTCCAATGCTATGGGGCGGCAGGGACTAGTCAAGGGCAGCAAACAGAACACCGATCAACCATATGTCAACAACCAACAGGAAACAACACTTACAGGGGGGTAGAGGAACACAAGGGGCTAAGGGAAAAGGCAATTACTCCGGTGTAGACTGGAGAGGCTGCTGTATTGGCTATCCTTTTTTTTGGACAGGGAGACTGGACAACATTTGCTACTGGGTATTCAAGAGGGTTTTAGGTTAGCTTACACAAGTCCCAGAACATGGAGGTGATCTGAGAATCTTAAATCAGTCAATGAGCACCCTAAGGTGGTTCAAGAAAAACTGTACAAGGAGGTCCAAGAAGGCAGGATGGAAGGGCCATTTAACACCTGGCCTATACAGGACTTGATTGTCTCCGGATAGGTGTAGTCTCTCAAAAAGAACCAGGACAGTACAGGCTTAGCCAACATTTGTCATGGCCAGAGGGCTCGTCTGTGAATGACTTTATCAGGGATGCGCTTATATCAATGTTGTGTTCTTCAGTTGGCATGGCTATGGGGCTTATAGATAAGGCAGGACGGGCAGTATCTATGACAAAATGTGACATTAAGTCAGGATTCAGGCTGCTACCAGTACACCCAGACGATTTTCAACTCCTGGGCATACAATTTGGAGGTCAGTGGTACATGGATAAAGCGTTGCCCATGGGTTGCGCCACATCATGTGCACTGTTCGAGAAACTTAGTTCTTTCTTACAATGGTGTTTACTTAGCAGGCATAATCCATTATTTGGATGATTTCTTCCTGGTCAAGGACGCCGGCTCTGCAGACTGCCAAAGTCTTTTGGCAAGTTTTGAAGAGCTCATGGTGGATGTTGGAGTGACATTGGTACCAGAAAAGACGGAGGGACCGACAGAGGTTATTTCATTTTTAGGCATTGAATTGAATTCCCGAAACATAGAGGCGTGTCTTCCACAGGAAAAAAAGTCAACAATGGAGATTTTGTTAGACAATATATTGATACAGCAAAAAGTTACAATAAAAGAAGTTCGGACACTCTTAGGGCACCTTAACTTTGCTTGTAGGATTGTCCGGGCAGGCAGAACATTTTGCAGAAGACTCAGACTTGCCCTCTCTGGCCTCTCGCTGCCACATCACCAGATACAATTGTCAGATGGAGTTAAAGAGGATTTTTGAATGCGCTGTTTCTTCTTGGATTCCTTAAATGGGAACTCCATTTGCGGGTCCCAGGCAAAGACTGAGATGTGCAAATGTTTTCTGATGCATCAGGAGGGGTAGGCTTTGGCATTCACTGGCAGGGAAAATGGTACGCAGAGGAATGACCCAATTTTTGGAAACAAGGAGGGTAAAGCATTGCATTCTTAGAATTGTTCCCACTGGTGGTGGCGGTACATGTATGAGGTGCACTGCTACAGCACACAAGAGGTATCTTTAGAATTGATTACTTGGCAGTGGTACAGGTAGTGAACAGGCAGTCAGCCAGGGACCCTCAAGTGCTCAAGCTGCTGAGAGTTTTTGTGTTGGCCTGTGTTGGACATTTTTTGCTTATGCAGGGTCATCCTCAATCTTTTTGCCTCCTGTCTCCTATTTTTTCTGACCTGTTGCCGTTGGCTTTTGAACTCTGAGCACTTTACCACTGCTAACCAGTGCTAAAGTGCATATGCTCTCTGTGTAAATTGTATGGTTGATTAGTTTATCCATGCTTGCCATATTTGATTTACTAGTAAGCCCCTAGTAAGGTGCACTAGAGGTGCCAGGGCCTGTAAATCAAATGCTACTAGTGGGCCTTCAGCACTGGTTGTGCCACCCACATAAGGAGCTCTGTAATCATGTCTCAGACCTGCCACTGCAGTGTCTGTGTGTGCAGTTTTAACTGTAAATTCTATGTGGCAAGTGTACCCACTTGCCGGGCCTAAACCTTCCCTTTGCTTACATGTGAGGCCCCCATAAGGTAGGCCCTGGGTACCCCCAAGGGAAGGGTGCAGTGTATGGTTAAGGTAGGACATATAGGGGGTTATTACAACTTTGGCGGAGGTGTTAATCCGTCCCAAATGTGACGGATATACCACCAGCCGTATTACGAGTTCCATAGGATATAATGGATCGTAATACGGCTGGTGGTATATCCGTCACTTTACCGTCACTTTTGGGACGGATTAACACCTCCTCCAAAGTTGTAATAACCCCCATAGTAATGTGTTTTATATGTCCTGACAGTGAAATATTGCTAAATTGGTTTTCACTGTTGCAAGGCCTGTCCCTCCCTTAGGTTAACATGGGGGCTACCTTTAAATCTGATTAAAGAGTAGATTCCCTTTGGGAGTGGATGGATATGTGCAGTTTGGGGTCTCTGAGCTCACAAAAATACATCTTTTAGTAAAGTCGATTTTAAGATTTTGTGTTTGAAAAAGCCACTATTAGAAAGTGAGCATTTTCTTGCTTATACCATTTCAGTGACTCTGCCTGTTTGTGGAATCCCTGTCTGGGTCAGTTTGACAGTTGGGCTGGTTGCACCACACACTAGACAGTGACACAAAGGGAGCTGGGGTGTAGTCTGCATTTCCTGATCAGCCATCTGTGCTAGGAGGGAGGAGAGGAGTGGTCACTTAGACCTGAAAGGGCTGTGCCTGTCCTCACACAATGCAGTCTCCGACCCCCTGGTGAGTATCTGGGGCCTGGCCTGGGCAAGGCAGGATTTCACATTCAACAGAGACATTACTTTGAAGTAGGCCTACCTCAAATGAGAAATTGGGTATAAGAAGGGCACCCAAAACCACAGACTTTAGAACACTTCTGGAAACTAGAGGAACCTCTGCCTGGAGAAGAGCTTAAGAGCTGAGGAAGAAGAGCTGCCTGCCTGTGACGGTGCTTTGTGGAGCTCTCCTGCAGTTGCTGTTTCTGCCAGAGTAAGAGGGCAAAGACTGGACTTTGTGTTCCTTCCATCTTGTGAAGAAATCTCCAAGGGCTTGCCTCCTGTTGTTTGAAGTCTCAGGGACAGCAAAGACTTCTCTCTAACAGCACCTGGAGTCTCTGGAGAGACTCCTGCTCTGACAAGTGGTGCCCTATCCAGTCCCTGGGCCCGTGGAAGGAAAGCTGGTGGAAATTCAAGGAAATCGAATTTGGACGACTTCGGACCGACACCGCTCCTGAATCCAGTGATGTTGCCTGCACCCGACTCTGTAAACTTCGCTGGAACGCGACGACCTTCGCAGGCCCGACATCGCTGCAGCCCTGCCGAAGTCTGCGACTCCGTGGAAGTTGCCGCACCACATCGGGACCGACGCCGCTCGAAGTGCACAAATTCAACATTTCGCACAGACGCCGCGATCCCCGACTTCGCGCATCGGCTCGTTTTCGTTTCTTCACAAGGTACTGTACCTGGGGATCTACGCGACTCCGTGTCCGGCGCCGCTGGTGTCGGATTGTTGGGAACAACTCAGTTACGACGCCGTGTTAACACCTCATTGAAGCATTTTGTGTTTCTAAGCGCTATTTTTGAGTTTAATCTTTAAAAATTCATAACTTGTCTTGGGTATGTTGGATCTTGGTCGTTTTGGTCTTGTTTTGTTTAGATAAATATTTCCTATTTTTTAAAACTGTGTTTTGTCATTTTGTAGTGTTTTCATTAAGTTACTGTGGCCCGTATTTATACTCCGTTTGCGCCGAATTAGCGTCGTTTTTTTCGACGCAAATTCGGCGCAAAACTAACGCCATATTTATACTTTGGCGTTAGACGCGTCTAGCGCCAAAGTATGGGCAAATAGCGTCATTTTTTTGCGTGAACGCCTTCCTTGCGTTAATGAGATGCAAGGAAGGCGTTCCCGTCTAAAAAAATGACGGCGACGCAAATGCGTCGTATTTATAGTCCCGGGCAAAAATCACGCCCGGGAGGTGGCAGGTCAAAAAACCCCGCATTTGCGCCACTATTTAACGCCTGGGTCAGGGTAGGCGTTAAGGGGCCTGTGGGCTCAAAATGAGCCCACAGGTGCCCTCCCCTACCCCCAGGGACCCCCCCTGCCACCCCTGCCCACCCCAGGAGGACACCCAAGGATGGAGGGACCCACCCCAGGGACATTCAGGTAAGTTCAGGTAAGTATAATTTTTTATATTTTTTTATTTTTTTGGGGTGGCATAGGGGGGCCTTATTTGTGCCCCCCTACATGCCACTATGCCCAATGACCATGCCCAGGGGACACAAGTCGCAAATCGGGTTGAGGCGATTTTTTTGCCTCAACCTGACTTGCCCCATTTTAAGACGCCCTAACGTCATTTTTTCCCAACGCCGGCGCTGCCTGGTCTACGTGGTTTTTTTCCACGCACACCAGGCAGCGCCGGTCTGCTTGCGCCGGCTAACGCCATTCCATAAATACGGCTCCCGCATGGCGCTTCAGAATGGCGTTAGACGGCGCTAAATTTTTTGACGCTAAACTGCGTTAGCGCAGTTTAGCGTCAAAAAGTATAAATATGGGCCTGTGTGTGTTGATACAAATACTTTACACCTAGCACTCTGAAGTTAAGCCTACTGCTCTGCCAAGCTACCAAGGGGGTAAGCAGGGGTTAGCTGAGGGTGATTCTCTTTTACCCTGACTAGAGTGAGGGTCCTTGCTTGAACAGGGGGTAACCTGACTGTCAACCAAAGACCCCATTTCTAACAGCATGTCTCAAGTACGACATCGTATTTACTGACAGGCACGTCCCAGGGGTGGACAAGGACATTGCGGATGCTTTGACTCGTTCACAGTGGGAGAGGTTCCATGGACTCGCCACGTAGGCGGAAGGAGACATGACTCTGATGCCACCAGAAATGTGGAAGATAGGTGACAAAGAATGCTTCAGCTGGTGACAGACTCACTGTCAGTATTCACAAGGAAAGCATATGCACAGACTTGGGTGGAGTTTCAGGGAACAGGGCGAGACGGAGAACAACAGAGTGGGAAAGGGCGGAAGAAGTAGTACAGTTCATTATGGGGTAAGTAGAAAAAAGGTAAATCCAGGGTTGCAATAGCAGGAAAGTTGTCAGGTATAGCATTTGTAGACAGACTCTGCTGGGGTTATATACCCTCAGCAAAGGAATTAGGTAGGAGGCTTTTGAAAGGATAGGCGAGGGAACAGTGGAAGTTCAGGTTCACTGACACTGAACATTTGCAAGAAACTACTGGACATTTTGCCATGGATTTGCAGCATGAGTTTTGAGGCCACAATATTTACTGCACTCATGACGTGAATGTTTTTTGGGGCATTCAGAGTATCTGAGCTACTGGGGAACTGTAGGGACAAAGGGCTGAGTTTCGAACATGTCAGCATGCAGACAGTGGAGGTTCAGATTCATCTTCAGCCCTCCAAAACAGATCAAAGGTATTAAGGAGCATCAGTTTTTCTGCTGGCACAAGTGGGAAGAAGATTTTTGCCCATTATCATGGGGTATGCGTTTAAAGGATAGCATGCCCTCACAGGTGGGGCAGATTTTTCGTCAGGACAACGGGAGAGGGGTCACAGCCAGCCCGTTTCCAGGCATTTTGCGTAAAGCATTCGAGGTTTTGGGTATGAAGGCAAGGAGTATGGTACACATTCATTCAGGATTGGAGCGGCAACTGAGGCGGGGCAACAGGGTTGGTCATGAAAAAGGATAGTGAGACGGGGAAGGTGGTCCTCTGATTTTTTTCAGCATTACATTCGAAAGGGAGAGCAAGGTGATGGTCAACGAAAAAAATTCTCAGAATGAATTCTTCAACTCACATAGAAAGAGAAAAATCCCTGCATAATTGTTTTTGTGCAAGAAGGTGTGCCTTCCTGCACAAAAAAACTATCATACCTGCAGCACAGACATGATGCAAGGGTGCCTGCATTGGCACATGGCCAGCCCATTGTGTGCCAGCATGGGGTAACAGGACAAGAATGCACTGTATCTTGTAGGTACAGCGCATTCCTCCCACTTTCTTTGGACACAGGGCCGCACAGCAAGAAGGCTTGCGGCGCTGCCCTGCGTCATAAGATTGTAAACATGCCCTACAGGGTGTACTTTGATGAGATCTTTAACATTTATTAAACACCTTTGTTTACTTTTCTAGTTCTTTTGGCATTACATTTTTTTTACTATGCTGTTGATAATAAATTCCTGATACAACAAAGTGGAAGTAACTCCCACTTTGTCCTCAAACTTCAGAAATGTATTGCTTGAGCTGCATGTTTGATGACCAGTAACCTTTTCAGGTCAAATGAAGATAAAACGGAGGTACTGGTTACAGTGAATCATCTTAAGTCCTTGACCTTCTTTTGGTGGTCACTGGCAATTGTCCCACTCTTAGCCTCTGATTCTATGACTAAAAACATTGATGTTACTATCAGCACAGATTTTGCTGTCTGCTTGCTTGGCAACAAAACTGGCACATGTTACTGCCTATTAAAGGGCATAATAAAATGTGTAATTGCCTTTGAGTTGAAGGAGAAAGATTGGTGATCCAGGCAGCTTTCTCTTCCTGTATGGATTGAAGGAATGCTTGAGTGGATGCCTAAATGTCTGATCTGTCACTTTCAAACTGTGCAAATTGCAGCTTCCTTGCCTGTAATTTACCTTAAGGTGCTTCTGTTAAATCACAGTTCAACTACTTCCTCAGGTTACCAGTAAACAATTTAAAATGTCAGAAATTGAATGAGCCCCAGTGGTTTCTTAGACAAAAAAGCATTCTTAGGTTTCAGTGCCACTTCCTGGTGAAATAAATACCTAATCATTCCCAAAGAGGTACAAATTATGTGGTGAAAAAGACAGCCATTACAGATTTTAGCTTGATTTTTCCTTTGCATGATTTCCAAAGCCTTGAAGATTTTGATAGGATCTCCGGGGTAAATTTATAAGATAACATCACAGGTTTAAGATCATGGGGCATAATACCTCTCAAATACAGTCATAGATATATATAACCTTCAGAATATGATTTCTGGGATAATATCTTGTGAGTATAATCCATGGGATACCGTTTATTAAATTTGATTTCTTGCAAAATATATTAGGGCCAAGGTCTTGATGATAGCATTTTCAGGGATAATATCTATAAGATCACAGAAACATGACCTGGAGGATAAGTGCTAATGCCCTTGCTCCCCTACATAAACCTTCTTAGGGAAGATCTCTGGTATAAGACAACAGAGAAAACATCTGTAAGATAATATCACTGTATGTGGTCTTAGGGATAAGGTCTCCAAAAGATGATCCTACAAAAAAGAACAGTATAATTAGGTTTCTTGGACAAAATCTAAAAGGGAGTATGATCTTAGAGATATCATCTGTAAGCTAATATCTCCCACAGAAGCTCTTGTAGGATAAGACTCTGGAACAAGATCTGAAATACGCTCTGTAAGATAATATTGCAGTAATATGATCTCTGGGGTATGATCTTGTGAACAAGCTCTCTCTTTAAGATCCCTGGGGTAAGATCTCAAGAAAATTACTTCTGGGATAAGATCTGTTGAATAATATTTTGGAGTTATCATCAGAGGGATAAGTTCTTCAGAAAAGACTAGTAGCTGTGGGACTCTGCTCTGATGCCCGTTTGGAGCAGATACCGGTCAAAGATTCCTGCCACTGGAGATCACCTTATATCTTACTTCTCGGAAGTACACTCAGAAGTACACTAACCAAGGAAAGCTCACCTCTAAGCCCAGTTCAATGTGAGTTGTGTTCGTTTTTTGGCTCAACAACATTAAGAAAACACTCCAAATCACAATTATTTGTTTGTAAATATGTCGATATTTAATATAGAAACGAATTAATTAAGAAACGTACAGTGAACTGAGAAAGCAACATGATGAGTTGGAGTTGTTTTGTACCCTTCCCTCACTACACGGATGTTAAGTCCAACCTTCAGTGTTATTTATTGCCACTGTGGCCTGAGTCTTGCTTAGTAGGCCGCCTGTGACTAGAAGGCACTATTTACACACGGAACCTACTTCTTCAGGAAGATGACACACCCCATCAGCATTGAACATCACATCTAAGCAGTCACACGTCCTTAACTCCATGGAGATAGCTTAGTCACCGTCTTATGTTTCCTCACGTTTCTGTAGCGATGCCAAGGTTTTGAAATGATGTCACGGACTGATATAAAGTTCCTGGAGTGAGGCCAAAGCGTGATTCCACTTTCCAGTAGTAATGACTGATGTCAGGTTCTTACAGTGATGCCACAGGCTGACATCAACTTGCTGGGCTAATAATCTCAGGTTCAGAGAGATGGCACAGAGGGACTTTGTGTTATTGAAGTTTTGGGAGGCCGCTTCCATTCATGTGTACACAGGAGATACTGATTGTTCAGTGGTGGCACTAGGGTCATGGGCAGTTAAGGGATCAAGCCGGACTCAGAGTTCTGTCTTTGGAATTTTGTTGTCGGAGTCAACACTCTCTTCCTTCTGAAATTAACACAAAAAAAGAATTAAATGTATCAGAGTCTTTTTTCCTCCTAAGTGAGACTCTACTTAGGTGGATGAGAAGGGTGATGGTCATAAGAAAGACTTCACTGAAGTATCTGAATTTCAGAATATTGATAACAAAGATATCCTCTGATATAAATATCATGACCTAAATATCATTTACAAACTATCAATCCTTTGGAGGCAGACTGTCAATTTTTATCTCCAAAAGAGCTATATTTTTGTAAACGATATTTAGGACACTACATTTCTGTCAGACGATCTTTAGACCATGGTATTCTGCTACCATACCACTGAGGCGCATGAGGGCTCTGAGGGGGGAATGAGTCACACACCAGTGAAGTGAGTGATGCCAGTGATGGAGAATGAGTGAGATCTCAATGAAATGTGTAAGTATAGTGCTTTTAGAATGAGTGGGACAGCATCTAAGTGTAGGAAAGCCTCTGATGGGGAATCGGTGAGATGCCACTGTAGGGCCCCGTGGAGAGAATACACAGTATAGTCTCTCCACTGGAGTATTCGGGCCATAAGGAGACGGCCATGAAGGGGATAGGGCAGGAGTCAGGTGGGAGAGTCAAAGGTGGTGGAGTATATAGGGACGAGCTGGGCGTGGGACCGGCCTCTTCTGTGATAGCCTGTCGCTAGGGGGGGAGGTTGTGTGAGGGGGTAATGTGGGGGGTGGATGCCAGTTTTAGGGCAGGTTGCTAGGTGAGGACAGTAATGGGGAAAGGTGGAGAGTCAGATGCGGGCCTGGCCACCCTTCCAGGGGGGAAAAAGAAGCAGGTGAAGGATGACAGAGCGGGGGATGCCAGATTCAGATAGGAGATGAAAGGAAAAGGGAACATGTTGGGGAATGGAAGTGGAGGCTGGCTGAATGGAGGCAAAAGTGGGGGAATAGAAGTTAGAATGGAAGATGGGGAGAGTTGCAAAGGGTGAGGATGAAAAGTTGGTAATTTAAAGTTCCAGTTTATGTTAATGTTGGATTATGATGAGCAATCCTGTCCTAATAAATGGCCTTTTACACTAGTCAAATGAGTGTTGAAGTCTATGTCCTGATAAAGCGCATGAGACAAGAGACTGCAGAAAGCAAGAGACTTACGCTGCTTTTCCCATCCAAGAAGCGAAGGCTGAACTCTACGAGTCGCTCAGTGGACATTTCCCTGCTGTCCATCACTTCCTTCTTTTCAGTTTCCACATGAAAAATTGCAGCCGCTGGAAGCTGAGCCCGTGTCACGTGGAAGTACGCCATCACTCGCTGGTTCCCCTTGACCGTGATGTCCACCAGTACACACAAGACCTGGCAGCAGGATGAGAGGGTAAAAAAGGGCTATTATTTGGAAGATGTGGAGATGAGGAGGTGTAGAAGACTGGAGAGCTAGGGAGAGGAGGAGCCTGGTCAAATATAAACAGACATACATGTCAACAGTTTGAAATTAGAAAGAGATATTTTGAAAAAGAAATCAAGGGACTGCATTATCCCCAAAGACTTTCATTGAAGCAGTGGAAATATCATGCAAGCGACTGTTAAATAAAGCTGCTTTTGGCTTTAAAAATCGGGAGTCTCCTGCCTGAATCCAGTCTCTTGCATTTAAGAGACATTTCAGTGTTACCATTTATCACACAAATTATACCACTTGTCATGTGACTTATTTCACTAAATTAATTTAAGCATGGACAGGCGGGTTTTACCACTTCAAGGTGAGAGCTTGTCAGGAAGAAACAAGTATAAAGAGTGCTGTAAATATTGGACAATATTTGTCTTATATTGGGGTTACAGGTAGGGATCAGGGTATGATGATTTAAGGGGGAAAAGGAAAGCAATACAATGTTATTGGGATCAGGTGCTTTTGATTTTAAATACCAATGTTTAGAAATGTACATTGCTTAACTTCTACCACATCTGGAATATGCAATTTCTTTAAGAATTTATCTTTCAAGTGGAACACAAACCTGCATGTATTTTCTCGCATTATTTTTAGTAATTAACATTTGCAAACCAAAAAATAGACTGTGGGTGCCAGGGAGGTGTGGGTGAAATCGTGATTTTTCCCACAAAATTTTCGCAAAATGTGCTTGGTATCTCACCTGAAACTTGAACTAAATAGCGTACCTCAAGTTGAAACCTTCATGTGAGAAACCACCAGGAGACTTTTGGATGTAGTTTTACTGTCCCTTGAGACATTTTCTGCTCAAACCTGTTTCCCGAGGACAAAGATCATGCAAAGTTCTGTATATGAGAAATTTCCTGAAAGTCATTGGGGTAAGATTTCGCATGATTTTTAAAATATTTTCATTCAGGCTTAGTTTCAGGGGCATTATAGGAGAATCTTTGTACATGAATGGAAGTGCCACTGAACACGGATGATGGTGCCTTAAAATGGTTTCTCCTCTACCTAAATCCACAATTGTAACCTTTACCCTGCCTTTTCAGATGCCTACCTAGTCATTCATTTAGAAAGCTGGGTCCATCACTGGTTTACAGAGGTGGGTGGTGCCAGGTTTAAGTCCGTATGAAATCAATGTACATAGGGGCATATTTACAAGAAAGTGGAGCATCGGTCCTGATGCGCCAATTTCCCCATTCAATGACACCAAGGTTGCGTCGTATTTACAACACAGCGCACAATGGCGGTTGTTAAGACAATAGCGTCAACATTTTTACGCTACTGTGGTGCTTTGCTACACTAGCGTCACAAATGTAGACGCTAGTCCAGCAAAGCACAGGATGTCCATTGATTAAAATGGTTGCGTCTTTTTCATGACTCCTCTGAACAGGCGTTAAAAGTGACAGAAAAAAAGGCGCATTGAAATGCTGTTAATTTCACTGCGCCATTTTTTGCCCCTCCCTGCGTCGGAATGCTCCCTTGCATACATTATGCCTGACACCTGAAATGGTGCAAAGCAAGCATTGTGCCACTCTATAAATATGGTGCGGTGGAAAAGCCACTTTAACGTAACAAAAAAATTACACTATGGTGGCACAAGGTGGCACTAGGGGCTGGTAAATATGCCCAATAGTGTAATAAGGCACCTACTCTGTGGTTATCCTGAAAATCTGGCATAGCTCCGTGCTCTCCAGTCCTATCAAGTTTAATATTTTGTCCGTGACCCTGTCCCTTAAACCCTTAAAACCAGCCCCTGTCTCTGTGGCACTCTGAGCCAGGTCGAGGAAAGAGGAGGTGGCTTTGCTGTTAACTCCAGTTGCCTTATGGTTCAGGACACAAGACCCCTGTCTGCATGTACTGGCAAAGATTGGCTTCTATGTTGTGCAGTATAAACATGCATATCTTGAGACACCAATTGTGTCACTGGATCAAATGGTGTAACACATTACCCTTCATTAAATTGTTTGCTTTACGACATGATTGGAGATCCACTCTCATCATTGTGCAGAGCATCAAAACGCTACCTGGATAGGACACAATAAGGAGTCTCAAAAGGTCTCATCAGGAGTATAATGCACTATATACGCGTTGTCAAAGTTTGAATAATTTAAAATATGGGGGCAGATTTATGGAAAGTGGTGCTGCACCAAGTGCAGCGCCACTTTCCCTGCTTCCCTTAGCACCCCCAATACCGCGCCACCATGTGTGAGCCGTATTTAAAACATGGCGCACCATGGCGCAGGAGGGGGCAATAGCGTCATTTCTCATGACGTTATTGATGTACTCCGCAGGAGTAGCGCCAAAATTGGCGCTACTCCTGCAGAGTAGATAGGGTCCCATTCTAAAGAATAGAAGCCCCCTTTTAACACCTGCTCTTCGTGCAGGCGTTAAAAGTGCTGTAAAAAAATGGCGTAAGGAAATCTCTTTGATTTCCTTATGCCATTTTTCTGGCTCCTCTAACGGGGGAACACCCCCTTTGCATACATTATGCCTGGCACGGGCATAATGTAGCGCAAAGGGTTATTACAGAGTCGTGCAATGCATGCATTGCACCACCCTGTAAATAAGACGTGGGGATTTCGGCCTTGTTGGGCCACATTAACGTCAAAATCAATTACATTAATGTGGCACAAGGTGGTGCTAGAGCACTATAAATATGCCCCATGGACTCTTAATGACACTCTCAATCAGTGCACTTTAGAAAGTGCAAACATTTTAATTATAAGCAGATAAATATTTCTAATGAGCGTTTAAGATGGATCATATATATTAATGCTTTGTAATGTGAACAGCATATGCTACCAACATTTAATAAGACGCTAGCCGAAGTCTAACTTACCATGAAACAACATTTCTAATTGGCTGCTGATTTTGATTAACACCTTCAATTATAAGTACAAAAATACCCTAAATGAAACTAGCATGACTTCATATTCCCATAGTTAATTTGCATAGTTTGTAATATTCAGAATGAGAGATGTGCAAAGCTCAACTTATTTCCTAATCTTCAATTTACTCCTCCTACAATGGTCATCCTTCAAACTCCTGTCTCTCAAAGACCTCACCAACATCCTCAAATTCTTCATAACCAGCATCCTGTGAAGATGATACCTTACCCCCATCCTTTATCAGACGCTCCCCGGAGAAGCTTTAATAACGAATAATTGTCAATGCCTCCCTCACTCAAAGCAATGTCCCTTAAGCTCTCATATAAGGCCATGGCCTTGCAACTCCTAAAGAAATCCACACGAAACTCAAACGACCTTGTCAACTACAAGTCCTTCATTCAGCTATCCTTCATTGGTGAAATCATAAAAAATCGGTCTACGCACAACTTCAAGGTCACATCAACACCAAATATCGCCTGTATATCTATCAACCAGCTTCATTTTTTAAACTTTGTTTCATTAAGCATTTCTCAACAATACAATTGAAGAATAATCCACACCATATCAGTTATTGCCTGTATTTAACAGAGAGGCTAATTACAACTGTGGCTCAATCAGAGTTGGTTATTCATTTTGGAGTCTACAGCTGGGCAAATGTAGGCCATGGTAGGATAACAAAAAACTGGAGTTAAACAGTGAAATTAAAGAACATAAAGATACTCCCTTAAGTAAATAATTGCACTCTCGGACCTTCTGAAAAGAGCAGGTGTCCATAGCTCCCACATATGTGGCTGCTGCCCATGAGGCTGCCCTCTGGCTTGTGGAAATGCAATTTTTACAGTAACTAGATAGTACAGGTGGATGCAAGATATGTACTACAAACAACAAGATTTTCTGCATCGACCATCAACCAGCTTTATATCACTCTGCAGCACAGAGACGGCTATCTTACAAATCACAGACAAAGCCCTCCTAACCACAGATTAACCTAAACCCCTTCTCCCAATGTAACTGGGCGGCTCTGCTGCCTTTGATGCCGTTGTCAGCCCTACCCTTAACCACTCTCTAAGTTTCAAATGGTATTCAATGGAAACATCTGTCATTGGTTCTCCTACCGATCCACCTGACACCAGTTTGTTCATATGTGGCACTCCATGTCCCAGAATTCCTTGATCACCTGCGAAGTTCCGCAGGTTTTTATCTTGTACCCGATGATCTTCAACTTTTACCTGGAGCCCCATGGACTCCACTCACAAATAACATACAAATTCACCAATATGCCAATGACAAAGAAGTTTATTTTAAAGTCTCCTCTACTCCAGGCATCTAATGTTTCAAACACTGCTTGCACCTCATCAGACCTGGATATCCAGCACCTTCCTGAAACTTAACCCCAACAAAACATAATTTCTGCTAAGGCCAAGAATAACAAGTAACAGCTAGTCAGACCCTGGATTAATTAATTTAACCTGGATGTGTTCAAAACCCAATTTGCACAGAATGCCAAGTCACTAAGACTCATCCTAGTCATGAATCTCTTCATCAAAGAACACATCGGTAATAAAAAGAGGATTGCCAGTTACCAGCTCGCTCAGCTGAAGAAAGTGAAACCATTCCTCCCAAAAAGTAACTTCAGAAGTACAGTTTGTCCTCATATATTTGTATTTGAGTGGTGGCAATGACCTGCTCCACGTCTTCCCAGGCTCCAACCCCTTTCTGGTCTACACCGTCTTCAAAAAACACATACATCAGCCCCAGAACCATTATCACCAACACCCTTCCTGCCCTCCTGCCAAGCTCACCATCTCTGGTGGATCTCAGTACACCTGCAGAACTCCTGCAGTCGGGACATCACTATGCTGAACATGAAGTATACGCAAAAAAGAAAACAGCAAAACAACAGTCCTTCTCCATTAATGCACCCTGAATCTAGACCAATATCCCTGTATTCATTAGGATTTCCCAGACCTGCCCTGGGAGACACTGTGATTTGTTTGGTCCAGGAGGAGTACTGATGAAGATATTTACAGACAAGATGAACATAGGCAGAGGTCTATAGACACAATGATTAAACACACTTTTATTTGGAGCCACATCAGAGTGGTTGGAGGGACACTGCTGCATGACCTGCATGCAGACAGCTCCCTGCACCACTCTGAATGTCTGACCCTGAGCATAGGCTCAGCACACTCATGGTAAAGGAAGGACCCTAGCTTCCTGACAGTTCAGGTTTTATAACTGACACCTCATCAGACACCCCACTCACACTGGAAAATGGCACCCACAGATACGTCAATTCCTGGATATTGTTTCTTCCTTCAGTGTCAGAGCCCCCAAAAAAGAGATTTTGGTTCTGACCGGAGCATATTTTGCATAACATGGTGCAAAAATCCAATGCTTGTGAGTGAGGAGAGGAAAGATGATTAGAGAGGAGACTGGTGATTCGGGGGACAGCTAACCAAAGGGGGGTCTGCCCCGGGATTATTGGGGGAGTAGTGGAGTCTGGGTGACTGCAGATAGGATTTGAGCTGCCTACTTTAATGAGGTAGCCCAATGGGTTATATACACCCTTAATTGGGCTACTCTGCGACCATTTTACATCCTATGAACTGGTGGCTCGTTTGTTAGGAGCTCAGTAGGAAAAGGTTTTCCCCTCACACCCTCTCTGCAAAATGGAGTGCATTGTCAGGTCTCATTCATGTCTATGTAGACCATCAGGGAGGTGCTTATACTTGGAACAGGTGTCCAGAAGGTCTAGCTGTTGTTTCATTGTTGCTTGAGACAGGCGCCTGTCAGTTGACAGAAATATTTGCATGGGTTTAGATGTTATTGTTGTTGCCCCTGGCAAACTAGTTGGAAAGGGAGAGTATGAACAAGCTCACACCTGGATGAGGCAGGAAGTTAAGGGTTACTCTATGGGAAGTTAAAGTGGGTAAATGTTAAAAGATGAAGTGATAGGTTGTAGGAGAATTTAAAGGTTAGAAATTGCAGAAGTTTAGTACAGTAGGAAGTAGATAGTTGCAGAGTTAGGTTAAATGAGGGGGGCTTTTAGGAGTGGGAGCAGGACAATATATGGTTAATGTTTTGTATAGTGAGGCCTTAGTTCTGTAAGGCGGAATGCCTAGGAAAATTTTGTGATGTGCACCTGTTTCAATAAAAGCGGCCTTTTTCACACAAAGAATGTTGTCAGTGGTCATTGCCCCGCCCATTTCATCCAAAGAAATTAAGAAAGAGCTCCGGGGTCTCTTGCTCTCCTCACCTTTCCCCTCAGCTGCTCCGCAGCTTCTCGAAAGGACTTCAAGGCGTCTTGCTGGGTCTGGGAGGGCTTGTCCAGGAACAGCAGAAGATGGACCTGCACCGAGCTGTTAAAAAGACCGATGGCCGACTGTAAGAGACAGGGCAAGATTGAAAGAGAGAGACGTGAGCAATGACAACTGCGACAGATAGCGGAGTTTCCGAGAGACACATAGAAGAAAATCCTCAAACCACAAGAGACGCGCAAGATAGGGGGAGAGAGAGAGAGAGAGAGAGAGGAATGATCACAAAGTGAAGACAGCGCAAGAGCGAAACAGTGAGGGAAACATAAACAACCAAAAACTACAAGAATTCGTCCGAGGTGCTTCTGCGAGGGCGACTCAAAAGATACGAGTAGACAAAAACAGCATCAGCTGGAAAATACACTAACGGCCTGAGAAAAATATTCACAAAATATATTAATCATGGATCCAAATAAACGCTGCAAGAGTGAAAAAGAGATAGACAAGAACAACCACAATGTGCAAGGGATAGCCGAAGATGTAGGAGAGGACATATACATAAAATAAGCAAGATCGTGCGAGTGAGAGAAGAAGGGACAGCCAGGATGTACATACTGTAAGAGACACACAAAGACACACGCGTAATATAAGTAACCCCCAGGCCACAGGAGACGGTGCATGGGCGAGAACGAAAAATAGACAATGGTAATTTCAAGCTGCAATCGATAGCACAACACGTGAGAAACACACACAAGATGAATCACAAACCCCAAGAGAAGAGACAGAGCGAGATACAAGAACCATCACGGATAACTAAAGGGTGATAGAGAAACATCCGCACTGTACACAAGATATAGGCCACACCACGGAATTGATGGTCCTATGAAAGAGACATACACAGGAAACAGATCCAGCCTGAAAGAGACATTAAGAGGTGTTAGATTCAAACAAGAGACAGGCCACAGGGATGAAGAGACAAACGTAAAAGCAGGGCATAAGTCGAGAGAGTACACTCGGGAAGACACTGTCCACCCACTAATTTCACAGGCTGGACACCATCTACCCTGCCAAGAGGTTTGGCCCCACAGAAACATGCTAAACTTGTCCTGGAGTAAGATTCAGACACCTAGACACATTCAGCAGCGCCTGGGCCATCAGGCCTCCTTTTGTGGAGTATCCGGGGTGGGAGCAATAGGGAGCCTTACACATAAAAACAACAGAGGGGAAACAAAGGCACACACCTTATCAATTCACACATACTTATGCATCATTTTGACTTTGTTCAGTCCCTTCATGTAACAGATATGCATGCACTGAAGGAATGTCTGTCTGATGTGCTGGTCTGCCCCAGTATTTTACACAAGTAACAATTTAAATACCACTATTTTGTTTTATTTCTTTTACAGTGCTATGGAACTACTCGTCCCAATACAGAGTGTCAAAGCGCTTTCCATTAGGCGTACACATTATACATTATCAATTGCGTAAATCAATGTGTAGATATGTGTTATGTAAGACAGTGACAATTCATGAACTGCGAAAAGCAGCATGATCTTTGTGTTAAAAGCACCTCATGCAATTACAAAAATAAAAATCTGTCAATCTGGCATCTTCACATTACATGATGTAATTTACAGGAGACATATAAACTTCCTATTCTAGTTTGACTCAAAACTAGGAGTAGCCAAAACACAGATCTCTCCAGCAAATACCTTAACCTTCAGTGTTATCTTACCATTATTAATATTATTATTCCAGGGCATTTATTTGGTATACAAAAATCTCTGCAGAAGGTGCCTTAACCCCATAAAATATTTTAAAGTACAGACTTTGCAACCAATTAAGCAGAACGGTGTACTGCCTTGTCTCTCCTTGTTTCTAATTTCTTTGTTGCAGGGTTTAAAAAAGTAAATGTATAAGTTGAGGTCCAGGCTTTGGGTTGGGATGCGTCACTTTTTTGGCACAACCCCAACATGAAATCTCATTTGGTAAATATTGTAATACGCTTATGCTCACGTATACTCATGATAGACCTGCTAAACATAAGTGTGCATTCCTATGATCTGATAATTTTTGTGATGTTACTTTCTCTGAGGTCATGGGTTGTGATGCCACTTCCTGCAATGCCACAAGCCTTGTCACGTGCAGTGATGTCACACATTGTGATGTCATGCACCATGATGTCACTTGCTTACTGCCTAACTTGGTTAATCCTCTTAATTTGTTTAGGACTAGTGCCCTGCTTAGAAGAGACTCTTCTCAGGTCGCACTTGAGGAGTCCTTCATCACTCACGAGGAGGTGACAAGTATTTATACAGTCCTAGGAGTGTCATCTGTAACTTAATAAAACTCAATAGTGTTCCTGCTTAATGCATTTACTATGTGACACTTGGGCTAAAAGCCGATCTCCGCAGCAGACCTAATAACCAACCAGGCTATCTGACCAGGTGTAACAGGTGTGATACTCTACACTCGCATGTTCCTACCCCTGGCGCAGTCTGTCTTTCAGCTGGTTATTTAAAACTCTGCAGAGAAACGGACACAGGCAGGCTGAGGGCTGGTGTCATTGAGTTTGACTGTTTTTGTCACCCCTGGGAGCATAGGCTAGAAACCTTCCAGAAGCTCCAGTATGAACATCTGGCAGAATCTGACCCATTTGTTTCAGACAGCCCATGAAATTGTGGTACAGACCCCGGGACATACTGTACTTCTGAACGTTTATGTGAAAATGCGAACAAGAGTATTTCTTTCCTAGTATTTGTTTGCAAGTTCTAGATAGCGCGAACTCTCTTTATTTTTTTAGGCACTGGGAGATTAAGTGATGTGCCCAGAATCACAGGATGTTGAGCCGACGCCGAGACTCGAAATCGGTTCCCCGGTTCCAAAGGCCAGTAGCATAAGACCGCCCTCTAGCAGGACTAGGAGAGATGTTCATCACTTGTCACGGATGATTTATGACTGGCAAATTATAATCTGGGCCGACCAGACAGGGAGAAGTACTTCACAATAACCTGCTGAAGTTCATCCGCTGCTTCTTGGGTTGGAGGGAAGATCAGGTGGTATTAGAAGAAACAACACCCGCCCTATCTCAGGGCGCTGTCAAGTGCTTGGGAACATACGGTCACTAGCATTTCGCTGGGAGTGACTACCTTCCTGGCTTTCTGTGAGGTAAAGCTCACCTCCATGTGACGACTCCCCCACTTTTGGCCTGTAAGCCCCCTGGCCAGGAACCCCAGCAAGTACTCAGCACACTGCTACCTGTATGACATCAGACAGCACAACCCTCCGGGAAAACTGGTAGTGAATCTGTATGCTGTGCTTTAGGCAGCTGCTGCCCTCAGGCCCTGCCCAACTTGCTACCGCTTAAAATGCTACCTCTAGCCTCCCCCGCACTTGCTGTGTCCTCTCCCCACACCACAGGCCAAAACAAAGCTCCGCACCCATTTGCCACCTGCTTTTTCCTCAAAATTGAAAAAAACACACAAACATGGACCCTGTATTCTCAGTCCGTGTGTTATTCCACAATCCAAAAGAAATAATATGTAACCCCTGTATTAAGATCAGGCCACTGGAGGTATACAGCAGGAGAGGACCAAATTATGCAGCAGTGTTGACTAAATTAAGCTGCAAGAAAAGGCAAATTGTGCGGCGTAATGTGGCATATACCATGATAGCATTATTGTCATTTTTACACTTAAGCACCATCTGGATAAATTGACATATGTGCAGATCCACAGTTATAAGGAAAACACTACAGCTACAAAATCGTATATTTCCAGTGACTGATTAAGTTGCAGGAATACTGTCTGGAATCGGTGATTCCGGTCTCCTGTATCCGTTCACCAATATATAGGAAACTCATAAGAAGGGCCTTAAAAGACAACCCAAACCAAGAAACATACAATCGGTAGACATACATGCATATAACAGTGGGACCCATATAACATAATTCATCACTTAACATTAATTTGTTTAGTGCAATATTGCTGCCAACATCTTAGTTTGCATCTAAAGCGGCAAATCTCCTTTGTTATTTTATATGTTAGGAAAACTTATAGAGCACATATGCATACAAGAGTCTCATGGTGCTATGACAACCAGGAGGGAAATGAGAGAGGGATCTGGCTCATCAAAAGCTTGCTTAAAAAGCCATACCTTCAAAAGCTTCCAGAACCTTAGAAAGCTCCTTCCCCCTGCCCTCTGTCCCTTGAGCCGAGGGAACCTCAACTGGTTGGCAAGAGAGGATCTGAGAGCTTGAGCAGGACCATATCTCTTAATTTTGCTTGCTACAAAGGCTGGAGCCGGGCCATGAATGGATTTGTAAAAAATACAAGCTGGTTTAGAAAAAGCTGTATGTTTGACAGGGAGCCAGTGAAGCTTCATTAAGGCAGGAGAGATATCCACATGTCTATGCAGTTTATAGATTATCTTCACTGCTGTATTTTGAATGATTTGTAGTTTGTGTAAAGAAGTTGCAGGGAGACACAAATACAGGATGTTTGCATAGTTGAAACGGAACACAATTACTGCTGAAATAGCTACATTCAAAGCCTCGGGTAACAAAAGAGGAGCAACCTTTATAATGGATATCAGTAGGCCAAAAGCACTTAGCCGTGACTGTCTTGATCTGGGGGATCATGGATAGTGCATTGTCTATCACAATTCCCAGGCTCTTGGCAGAGGCCACCGGGATAGGAGGGGCACTGAGCTCACATGGCCATAAGGTGTTCGACCCAGAAATCCTTCCTGTGATTGAGAATACCCATCTCAGTAGTGTCAGTGTTTAGTTTGAGGAAGTTAGTGCCCATCCAGTTCCATATAAAATTCAAGATAGATTGAAATTCCTGATGGAATTGGGTTGTATCCATAAGCCAGAAGATTAGCTAAGAGTCATCTGTAACCACGACTAACCAGGGCTAAGACCAATGGACAGATGTAAACATTAAACAAGAAAGAAGATAATGTTGAGCCCTAGGGGACCCCACTGATGACATGGGACTTAGAAGATGAACATGGGCCTAACTGCACCTTCTGTGTGTGGCCTCCTAAAGAGGATACTCAACTCAGAGCCTGACCTGATAGACCAGTCACCTTCAGATCATTCAGCAGAATCACATGGTCAACAGTATCAAAAGTGTCCGATAGATATAGGAGAACTAGGGCAAACACCTATCCCGAATCCAACTCCCATTGTAGATCATCAAGGAAAGAAAGCAGTACTGCTTCTTTACTGTGGTTTGAGCAGAATCAAGCCTGTAATGGATGAAGACAATTGGATGAATAATGGAACCTGCTTAGCTCCTAAGTAACACATTTTTCTACAATTTTGGCTACGTAGGGGGGAACTGAAATGGGGTGATAATGTTTTAGCACGACAGTCCACGTTCTCCCCAGGCAGTGGAGGGAGAGAAGTGGTTGGAAAGTTATTCTTAATTAACTGAATTTGTTCACTGAAAAAATGCTGAGTGTGTCACACAGAGTTTGGGAGGGTTCTATCTCCTGGGTTACTCACTTGAGAGAACTTAGGGGGCATATCTATACTTGTTTTGCACCGAATTTGCTACATTTTTTTAATGCAAATTCAGTGCAAAACTAACTCCATATTTATACTTTGGCCCTAGACCCGTCTAGCGCCAAATTTATGGAGTTAAAGTAATTTTTGGGACGTGGAAACCTACTTTGCGTCAATGAGATGCGAAGTAGGTGTTCCCATGCAAAAAATGACTCTCTGGCATTAGGGCCATGTTTATCCCCCGTGCTAAAATCACGCACGGGTAGAGGAGGGGTCAAATAATGGTGCAAAGCTTGCTTTGCCCCATTAGTTAACACCTGGGTCAGGTCAGGCGTCAGGGGACTTGTGGGCCTATTTCCATGGTGGAAGAACATGTAATAATTCCACAGGTGCCCTCCCCAGGCCCCAGGGACCCCCCTAACCACACCAGAGAGACAGCGGAGGATGGGGGACCCCATCCCAGGTAAGTATAGGTAAGTACAGGTAAGTATTTCATTTCATTTTTAGGGTCGAGCCTGCGTCGCATGTGCTTGCGCATGCGTATCGCTTGCGAGATGCTTTAGTAGTTAGAAATGGGCTCGGAGCCCTGACCATGTCACGTCAGTGTCTTTTATTGGTTTGTAGGCTTGCCTTTTAAAATCTGCTTGCTTTAGTTAGTGGAAGGCATGCATACGTCATGCCTTTTCCAGTGGTTAGTCCTCTTAGAGCACAGCGACCAAGTACTGAAAATATACGAGGCTTGCTGTTTTCCGTCCGGTTTGTGGACTACATTTTATCTTTTTTCGCAGCGCAATCTCGCTTGGCAGAAGTCTAGCGCTTTGCATGACATCGACCCTGTTACATAGTTAATTGCACTTTTGCTGGTTACGTAGATAATTGCACTTTTGCCGATAGGTTTCACTACGAGTGAACTGTAGCAGCGCGATAGTGCTCTTTTTTTCCATTTAATGTGGCAAGAAAAGTCCAGTTAGGAGTTTACAACTGCTAATAGCTCCAACTCGGATAAATGCGATACCCGTTGCATTGCAAATGCTTGTTTTAAAGTGCCATTGGGGGCCCTGAAATGGGCCCCCCTAAATGGCACTGGGTGCAATGGCCCCTGGTCCCCTGTCCTGGCCATTGTGGTGGTGGGCATCGCTCCTGCCTTTTTTAAGACAGGAGTCATGTGATATGGATGGTTTTGTGTCAGAAAATTACGCTAGACTGGTTAGAGTCTTTTTATTTTACTCTTACCTGCCTAACGTCATTTTTGGGTGCACAACCCCCTTCTTCCATACCGCCAGCCCCACCTGGCTAACTTCATTTTTTTACTCTAGCCTACCCTTTGTACCGGCTTGCACCATTCCATAAATATGGTGCCCAGCTGGTGCTCAGAAATGGTGCAAGCCGGTGCTAGACGTTTTGGTGCAAAACTGCGTTAGTGCAGTTTTGCAACAAAAAGTTAAAATCAGGGCCTTAGTTTGTTTAATATCCTAAAAGTTTCCTTTTGTTTATTAGTGCGGCTAGAATAAAAAGAGGATTTGGTGGTGAGGAGCAAGCTATTTTACTTCCTCAAACCTTCACTAAAACAATCTCTTTCTAAAGTACCAGGGCCCTGATTTATACTTTTTGGTGCAAAACTGCACTAACGCAGTTTTGCCCTGAAATGTTTAGCACCGGCTTGCAGCAAGCCAATTCAAAGTGGCACGGCCGCCATGAGCATGGAGAGACACAAAGGGAAAAAGTTTGCTTGCAGTTAAACGTATTGGCAAACATGCAATTATCCATATGACAGGGTCGATGGCCAAAGCGGTAACAAATTGCCCCAAGGAGGAGCAAACACAAAGCATTTACCAATGACAACAAAGGATTTTTGAAAGGCAAGCTCATGAACGAGTGATAATGATGGGCATGCGGTGGGTGTGGTTAAAAGCCCACAAATAGATTACAACAGGATAGAGAGCTTAAGTGCTGAATCTAAAAACACATAGACGTCTGTTTAACAAAGGGGATGGGGACTGAACTGGTTTGGTTCAGAGTATTAGCCATTTCTCGGCGATTCACCCCGCTCCTGTTGCAGAAGGTGTTCAAGCACACATTAGTCAGTGCAGTACCAGTCCCTTGAAACGCTTCAAATTTAATGAGGTGGTGGTCTGACCAAATGGGAGAGAGAACTGACATCTTCTTTATAGGTGAGTGTGAGGCCATACCAAATCCAAAATATGCCCATTAGCAAGGGTGAGTAATTGAACCTGTTGCATGAAAGATAAAGAAAACAAGAAGTCAAATAAGTCTTTGTCCTTGGAATTTGTAGGAGGGTTGCTGTACCAAAAGTTTAAATCCCTAATGACCAACAGATGATTATATGAGGTACAAAAGCCACATATTAATTCAAAGAAGATATCAGTAAAGTTGGGCTTGAAGTTCGGTGGCCTGTATATTACAATGAACACTAGACAGCAAGAGAAAAATTAAATTTTTGCTGTCATAATGTCAACTAGAGGAATAGTGGTACATATCACAGCACGTAAGTAAAGGGCGCAGTGGGTGATAATGGCAACCCCTGTCCCCCTCTTGTGATGTTTGCATGTATTCCTTTAAGTTCCATTAAATAAGTAACTTAAAACGTTAATGTTAATTAATACCAATGGCGTGGTAACAAATGTCATTTCAACTTCGTCTGTCACACGCCAGTGCACCAGCAAATGCCACACAGAGAGCCATATTTACAAGAAAGTGGTGCATCACTAGTGATGCGCCACTTTTCTTGAGGCCCCCTTGCATCCCCTAACGCCACCATGGTAGCGCTGTATTTACAATACGATGCACCATGGCGCATGTTAGGGGCAATAGTGTAATTTTGGTGATGCTATTGTAACGCTCTACTGGATTAGCGTGAAAAAATGAGCCTAATTCAGTATATTGTTAAGAAGCCCATTGAAATCAATGGGAGCCTCATTTTAACTCCTGTTTCAAGCAGACATTAAAAATGATGCTAGAAATGGCGCAATGGAATCTTGTAGATTCCATTGCACCATTTTTAGCGACCCTCTAACGAGGGAAATACTTTAAAAAGACCCACCACATATAACATGTGTCCGAGGGAAACAATATCTTTGATCCTAACCAGAGGAAATCAAACGAACTATGAGGAATGTCTTTCAGACCTCAGACTCACTGCAGATAGAGGATTTATTCCTGGGGGGGTGGGGTCAGAGGAGGTTATTGGGGGGAACCCTTCGCTGGAACCCAGGCAGTCCTCATCACCATGCCTCTAGCCTCAAGTAAGGGATGATAATAGGCTGGAAGAGAGGTCGTACTCTGTCTCAGAGAGAAAGGAATAGAGGGAGGACCTTCTAGGAGGTCTAGGGGAAGGCGTCAGAGAAGAAAGTAAAATGGATACATGTTTACCGCCCTCCCCTTTGGGTAGACAGTCTGCATTTACTTTAGACACCACCGCTGTACCTGCTGAATCATTATTAGACGTAATGTTCTTAATGCAAATAACTCTACAGGCAATTCTAGAGGTCCTAACAGCAAATAACAGCTTGGGGAAAGCACATACAAATCAATTGCAAGGGATAACGGAGGAGTTGAAATATCTTAATAGCAGTATGCCAGTACTGGTACGGCCTGTACCAGAAAAGAGGGATCAAGAAACAGGTATTGCAGAACAAAGTATAAAAAGAGGGGCAGAAAATATAATAAAGACATCAAATCAAGCCATCAGTATATGTCTCTAAGCAACTAATGATGGTGATAAGAAGGAATCAAGGATGGGGGAGGAAAGGATATAGGTCTCATAGACCCTATCATAATCCCCAATGAAGTAAACAAAGTAAGCAAAGAAATGTCAGGAGCAAAATATTAGTAGAAAGAGAGGGAAAGGTAGCCCAGGTAGCCCAGGATAAGAAATTAAGGTCAACCCAAGGACAAGGATGGGAAGTAGGAGTCCCAGATCGGGGGAGCACACTATAAAAGACACCCAGTGTACCTTTTAAAGATGATAGTCAGCGAGAAAAAAGAAAAAAGGGCATCCAAAGAAAGGTAATAGAAGAAAGAAGGGAACGTAAGGGATTAGAGGGAGAGAACAACATTAGGAGATTAGTAAGAAGTGGGGGAAGTGGAGAATGAAATAATTCAGTCTGCCCGGAGAAGAGCATGGCTCTGTTTCCACCAAATGGTCTTGGGAAAGATAGGAAAACAGGTAGCCCCAAAAGAAGTATCAGTAGGTGGATATATTTGGATCCCTGTGGAAGGGAGACAGGGAGAAAATGAAGGAAAAAGCTGAAGCCCTTGAATCGTAAGCGCCTTTTAGAAGTGATGGCCCTTTGTCCAAGCCTATGTGAGATTGAGTCAGAAGACATAAAACAAATTGAATTCCTCTTAAACTCGGAAGGGCCGGAAGTGACAAAGGAACTCTTCCACTCTGAATGCATTAAACAATTGGTACTGCAAGCTGAGATGGAGCTAATGAATTAGGGTATAAGGATGGTGCAATTAAGCCAGCCAGAGGTAGAGGAAAGAAATAGTAGAGTCCTTAGGTGCCATGCAGGCCTGCTACCAAATCAAGTACAGTATAACTTGGTACGCAATAAAAATCAAAGAACGTGTGTGGATAGAAATAAGGGCAGATTAAGTGTAACTATAGCCACTGAGTACAAAAATTTACAATGAGGAATCGCTTTTGCCCCTTGTAAATCTACATGATAATTACAGTAGGGGGGAATCGAGCGATGTGGATTAGGAATTAAGCTCCTCGCACAGCCATCTGATTTTTTCCTGGAATTTAGGAGGTTACAAAAAACAACTAGAACAAGATTTATTTAAGAGAGAGCTGGAAAAATGCGATATAATGTGTTTCCAGGAAACTTGGCTGTGCGATGAACCCGAACCTGTAGATGGTTTTATGAGCCTCTTTAGGGGAGCAAACCAGCAAGGTCCAGGCCATCCATCAGGGGGCCTAATAACTTTGGCCTCAACCAGAATAGCAAATAGGTTTACAGAGGTAAAAACTAAGGGGGTCATTATGAACCCCGGCAGCTCAGACCGCCATGCCGGCGGCGGGTGCAAAGAACACCACCGGCATGGCGGTCTGAACCGCCATATAATAAACACAGTGACCGCCAGGCTGCCGCTGACAGGCAGCCTGACGGTGGAGGGAATCATTTTCCGACAGGGCAGCGCTGCCCCTCGGATCATGATCCCTTCTGCCACCAGGCTTTCCCTGGCAGGTTCCCCCACCAAGGAAAGGCTGGCGGAAGGGGTGCTCGGGGGCTCCCCTTGGCGCCCCTGCACTGCCCATGCGCTTGGCATGGGCAGTGCACGGGCCCCTGTGCAGTGCCTCATCATGCAGGTTACTGCCCGGTTTAAGGACAGTGATCGGCGCGACGGGTGCAGCTGCACCCGCCGCACACCAACATTGTCCGCGGCTCCATTTGGAGCCGCTGTCAATGTTACAGCCCAGCGGGGAAAACATTATGCGGCCGGTAGGAGGGGTAGTCGCGCTGGCGGTCTTCTATTGACCGCCAGCGCAGATCTCGGCGGTTTTAACCATAATGAGGGCCTAAATGTTGCTGGCTATTGGTAGGTCAGGTAGATCTCTATAATATAATTGGAGGGACCAGACAGCTTATGATAATTAATGTCTACATACAACCCGGGAATACATATGATTATGACACCCAACGGGGTCTATTTGAGGAAGACTTGGAATCATTATGCATAGGTAAAGCAGGACACATGGTTTTAATGCTTGGATATTTCAATCATAGACTTCACCCTAACAGCAGTTACAAATTGTATAAGGAGCTGCTAGAAGCTGAATGAATTCCATATAGTAACTTTCCAGATGTAGAATGCTCTGCCCGGGACTTGTCCCTAGTAAGAACCCTAGGATCCCTAGGTATGTTTTGTAGAAACAGATGTATGAATACGGATCGCCTGGCAAAACAGACCTTTGGTATAGGTAACCAGGCATGCCCTATTGACTATGCCTTTATATGTACTTGGCATTTTGGAGAAGTATTGGACTTCAGAGTTGAGCATTTAGAGGACAGTGATCATTGCGGTTAACAATCCGGTCAGCAGATAAAGCCCAAAAAGGAAGAGAAAAAGCACTATTCATGCAGGTAGAGTATCCTCGTAGGACAACTACATGAATCACAGAAAGCAGCTTAAAAGCGCTGAATGAAGTAATATTAATAGTAAACTATACAAATATCAGAATGGAGGAAGATTAGTTGCCTGTTTAAAAGTAACTCTAAAAACATTGCAGGAGGGAAAGGTGAAGGGAGAAGCGTGTAAGACCAATAATAATAAGATATGGTTTAATCAGGATTGTAGGAGACAGAAGCAAAAGGTGCAGAAACTAGAAAGGGAATTTAAGAAAAGACCATCTATTGATATAAAAGAGAAACTCTGCCAAGAAAAGCGAATTTATAAAGCAATTATAAAACAGAAGAAACAGGCATTTATAAATAGGAATTGGGAGATAATGACTGAGGTGATAAGATCACAGAATAGTAAGGTTTTTTGGCAACTGATAAGGGAGGGGAAACTACAGGAACAATGCAGTACTTAGTTGGAGAAAAGGACTGGAATAAACATTTGTGTAATGTATATAAAGGAACTGATGTAGAGGAAGAATACGGTATCAATAGGAAGATAGGTTGAGACGTGAGATCAGCTTTTGCCCTACGAAAGATAAAATAAATCATTGTAGCACTTAAATTAACCAAAGCTGCAGGACCAGATAATCTCCCAGCAATAATACTAAACAATAATATTGATTGGTGTACTTAATTCTTGTATGTTACGTTTCATAAAATCTTTGATTACGGTTGTTTTCCCGAGAATTGGAAGGGTGCTATCATGAGGCCAATTTATAAAAAGGATGACCCCACAAAACCAAAAAACTATCGACTAATAAGCTTATTGGGTGTAGGTGAAAAGGTATTTACAAAGTTATTACTGGGGTTAATTAAATTATGGGCAGAGGAAAATGATTTGCTACCAATAGAGCATGGTGGTTTCAAAGAAGGCCACTCGACAATAGACCACCTGTGGTTATTAGCAAAAAAATCGATTGAAATGCGAGGAAGTCTGTTTTGTTGTTTTGTTGACTTCCACACTGCATTTGATTTGGTAGATGGAAAATTACTATCGGATATGTTAAAACTGCTAGGGATTGACTTGGATTTATTATTCCTTCTTCAGGGTTTGCATTCACAAAACTGGGCCCAAGTAATTTTAGATACGAGTGGGTCACTTTCAAAGAAGATCCCCATAAGGAATGGCTTATGTCAAGGGTGTGTTCTGGCTCCATTATTATTTTCTATATTTCTGTCAGACTTACCAGGGTTGCTGAAGGAGGATAAAGATTTAGGCCCAAAAATGAATGGAGCACATATCTCCTGCTTATTATGTGCAGACGATCTAGTGATAATTGATATGACGGAGCTAGGGCTTCAAAGAAAATTAGATGTAGTTAATTCTTATTGCCAAAGGAAAAAAATGATAGTAAATATGGATAAAATGAAAATAATGTCAATAGGTAAAAAGAAGAGTGTATTCACCTACTATTTGGGAGGAGAAAAAAGTAAAAGAGGTAAAAAATATAAATATTTAGGCATGTGGTTTGATTCGGAATTGAGATGGAAAGATCATATTGATGCTCTAAAGAATAGAGCTCTAACATCAATTTGGGGATTGAAACAGTTTAGCTGGAAATATTGGGGACCTTCCCTTCAGCCGGTTGTCTCTGCTTTTAAAGCTATGGTACGCCCTCAGTTTCAATATGGGGTTGAAGTTTTACCATTCTCTGGGAAATTACATTGGGAGGCAGAAGAAAGCACATGTGTAAAGCATATGCTATCACTATCTCCTTCAAGCATGATACAAGCTATAAGAGCAGAATGCCAAATGACGGCATGGACCTACCAGGGACTGCAAGCCTCGTTGAAATTTTGGTTAAGTATAAGAGATGAGGGAATTTCTAAGATTGCAAGAATGTGTAAAAAAGAAATAATAGCAAGTGATTTACACTGGGCATCACAAGTGAGAGGACAGTTAAAAAAGATTTGCGTCCTCTTAGGTTTCCCTGGTAACCAGTGGCATGGAGATCAAATCTCGAAGCACTCTTTACGTATAATGGTAAAGGAAAGGGCAAGACAGGCAGATTTGAAGTATTTGGAATGTAAAATATCCACTCAGATTATGGGTGGATGGAGGAATCCCAATAGTTTCCCTTATATAGAGGCCTTACCCGACCGAAGATTAAGGGACACAGTGCTACAGTTTAGAATCGGTTTAAACCCAGGGAATAGGGCCTTTAAACAAAAGCTATTCGTAAGGATGCTCAGGCCCTCTGCTCTTGTGGCTTATTACAGAACTGCAGTACTCAACATATACTTTTGGATTGTCAGTGGTTTTTAGAAGTGCGTAAGAAGTTTTTAAAACCAATTTTTAAGGAATACAATATTATAAATCGGGATCAAGCGCTTAAATTACTAGTAGACATGAGATCTTTGAATGTAACGTGCGCGCTAAGCAGATTTTTAATTGCATTACAAGAGGGTCTTAAAGGGTCTCGTAAAATGTAAGAAGTGAAGCTGAATAAGAGATCTTTTTTTTTTTTTTTTAATTACAAGGTTCGATCGTAATATGGGACAATTACTTTGTTATAATGAAACCCAAAACAAAATGCGGTGTCACTTTATTTAGGATATGCCCTTTGGGAAATATTGAGAACTAAAGGCTTAGCAGAACTGTAAGCGGGAAAGTGAGTATGCACAATGCACTTTGTAAATTAGTAGGAAAATGAAATTTGGATTTGAGGTTAGAATAATTAATTGAATTACGTAAAGAGGGTATGGTAATTATGAATTGGAATGAACTAAGAATATTGTATGGGAAGGTATTATGTAATAGATAATTTTATTGAATTATTGAACTGTTTATTGTGTCTTGCACTATTAAGGTTTTTAAGCCACACAAATAATTTATACAACAACAGGTCTGTAGGAGCAAGTTAATCATGGCTATATAGGTTGAATTTAGAAGCTGATATGTTGAATGTTGACCCAGATAGTTAAGAAAAGTTATGTTATCCTTTAATAGTGAACCTGAACATATTTAGGCCCTGTAGCTGTATGGAACTAGGTACAGATTTCCTGTGCGTAAGGTTTAGACTGAGTTCAGGTCATACAAGAACCTTTCTGTTAGTTATGTAATTAAATATTTAGAGCATGGCTTAAGATATGAGGTATAACTTGACTTTTCTTTTGCTTATTTCCTTCTTATGGTCTGAATTGACAGTGCAGCTGTTGCCAGACAATTATGTGACCATCACTAGAGACACACTTTGGCTCCACCCACATATAGGAAGCCATGAGTATGTTTTGATTGGGCAGAAGTTGTGTGCTTCCACAAACAGTGCTTGCTCTCCACGCAGCTGTGATCATTTGGTTTATTTATCCAGCTGTCTAAGCTTGTACTTTCAAGGGCACACACATGACACTGGATTGCTAAAGTGTCTTAGATATCTAGATAATTTGTTGGTTGTGTTTATTTCTGGCAGCATTGCAAGTGGGAAGAGGGCAGTCATTATTATATGGAGTTTTAGGTCAGTGCAACGGGCACCTGTCCCTTTAATCTACACCAATGTTATTCTACAGTTCTTTGCTTCCCCAAAATTCCATATCTATTCCCATCTAGTTACTTGTAAATGTTTCACATTAACATAAAAAAATCCTTTAAAACTAGGGCCATTCCCAATTCTTGATTTTTCTTTCAACTGTTCAATTACAGTTACATGACTGGAAGCAGTGCCCATAATCACCTGGAGGGAGGTGGTCACCGTAGTGAGAAGACAAGTACATGGTGCTTAGCAAAACAGAATGTCTGCTCCTGGTTTGAATATACGGAGGAAAACCAAAATAAGACACAATTGCACATATTATGGCTTCTGACAATGAAGGTCAAGTCACTATTATATGCTAGAGGAAAAGCCATCAGTTGACTATTGATTAGGAGTGGGTAGAAACAGACTAATGGAAGTGAAACCTCTCCTGCTCTGGTGAGTGTAAGTGCCTGGGAATATGTAGTCACTCATACATTTTGCAACCCACAAGGATTGCTGGACAATTCAAACAAGAAATGATCTCCTTCTGAATCATTCATGGGGCCTTGGTGAACTATGCAAAATCTTGTGTACTTAATGTTGCACAAACATGCACTGTACACTAGTTCTTTTATTTTATTTCATTTTTTAAGTACATTTTCACCACAGTTTCATGGTGCTGGAGAAAAAACAAAGCTAACACTGCATCGATTTTAGGCAGGAGAAACTAATAGGAATACAGCCAGGTCTTCCCTGCATTTGGGAAACTAGATTTGAACCAAAAAAGAAAAGGAAAAGCAATCTAGAATCTGTCTGTGTCTACAATTAATGCCCTATATCCCGATTTTACAGGTCTTATGGCCAGTACCTGCAGCAGAGCTAAGTGTGTGTGTGTGTGTGTGTGGGGGGGGGGTGATCACAGGGCTAGGTGAGGTACCGACTAGGAAATCTTGGGAGGCAGAGAATAAATCCAAAGACCTAAGGTTGACAGCTCTATGAACAATTGTTAGTGCCTTAAGCTGGACTGAATTTCTGAGTGGAAGACTGTGTAGACAGCATACAGATAATTGGAAATAGTGTGGCTCTCTCTTTGACTGGGGAACAACCTTGCTGATTCCTTCTGGATCAATGAGAGATGGTCCAGGACTTTTTCACCCACCAGAAATGCACACTATTTAAATAGCTTAGTTATGATTGTGTTAGAGCCTATGGGTATGAGAAGATGAGGTGACAAGGGGGTCTCTCAGATGAGCCTCAACTGGAAGCTACTAGGAAGGACATAGATAATGGGTTCGAAATGGGAGGGGTACTATTCACTGTTTTGTACAATAGCAGGGAGGCGGAGTTGGACACCAGTTAACCACCAGGGGTCAGGATGGTCTTTATTAAATGATGATGAGGGGCTCTGACCTCATATTAAATGCAGCATACCACTGATGTAACTGAAGAAGCATTTTCAGCTTTTCAGAACCTACATCAAAATGACTAGAGCATAAAGCAGGCATTAATGGAAACATCATTTTACTGTCTAGCTACAGACAACATATAGTTGATGGTGCTACTGCCAATGACTACATTATGCCACAGATGAAGCAAGTACAGTTATTTCCTAGTTAATTTCAATCATGGAATAATGGTGACACCCTGTGCTTACTGTGTATATATATTACATGCAACACAAATGGTTTGACTTTGACAATGTTTGTTTTTAGCTTTCCATTAACTCCCGGCGTTCGTTGGACAGCCGGGAGCCACCCGCCGACACAGTGAGTGTGTGCGAAGGATGGCTCCTGGCTGTCCTGGCACCCACCCACGGGGAAAGCAATGGCACTCCCCGGTGTCCCACCCCTCTGAACCCTGCCACCAGGGATGGCAGCAGAAGCGCTTCCGCTGCCTCCCCGTCACCGTGGCATCTGATGATGTTGGCGCGCTGTTGCCAGGATGAACTAGAAGCCATTTGCTTCCAGAGCGGTGAGGGGCAAAGAGTTGTATTTCTCGTTGAGGTGGGGGGGTCAGGAAGAACAAAGAAGCATCAGAGGAAAGGAAAATGTTTTCCTTTTCTCCGATGTCTCTTTGATGTGCATTCCATTCCTGCTGCACGATCGCATATGTGACCAGGATCGTGCAGCAGGAACAACTACTAGACACCAGGGAATTTAATTTGTTTGCGTGTTTTGCCATTATGGAGCAAGTATTTTGGCTGTTTCTGCTCCTCTTGAGGGCAGGTTAGCCTTTCTTTTAGGCCCATCTGCCCCAAGGGAGGCAAAAACTTCTAGACCTCCAGGGATGTGTTTGTTGCCATTGTTGCGGAGACTCCCCTTGGGTAAAAGTGGCTCCAATTATGGGAGCAAGTATTTTGGCCCATCTGCCTCCCTTGGGGGCAGATCAGCTTTTCTTGTAGGCTCATCTACCCCCAAAAGGGGGGCAGAAACCACTTGACCACAAGAGATGTGTGTTTTGCCTTTGCTGGGGGGCGGCATTGGGAAGGGTCGCTCACCTTTGGGGAGCAAGTATTTAGACCGTTCCGCCCCCCTTGGAGCGATATCAACCTTTTTTCAGGCCCATCTGTCCCCAAGGGGAGCAGAAACCACTAGGCCACCAGCGATTTGTATTTTGGCGATGTTGAGAAGTGGCCCCTTGGGGAAAGGTCGCTGCCCTTTAGGGGGTAGCTATTTTGGCCATTTTTGTCCCCCTTGGGGGCAGATTAACCATTTATTTAGACCCATCTGCCCCAAGGGGGGCAAAAACCACTAGGCCCCCAGGGATTTGTATTTTGGCGATTTGAGGAGCAGCCCCTTGGCAATGGTCGCTTTCCATTAGGGGGCAAATATTTTGGCCATTTCGGCCCCCCCCAATTAGGGGCAGATTGGTCACATTTTAGGCCCATCTGCCTCCAAGTGGTGCAGAAAACCACTAGACACCAGGCAAAGTATCTGAATGTTTGGTGGCGGGGTGTGTGTTGAATGGGGCATCATTTGCATTTGTGATCATAATGTTTTATTTCTTCTTTTTATTCTTATGCAAAGCTTTTGATTCCTTTGCTGTGACTTCTGCTTACGGTTTCGACAGTGGTAGATCAGGAATTTGTTTAATTGCATGAGTTTGGTAAGAAAAACGTTTTTGTACTGTTGTCTCCAAATGAGTATCATTGCCATGCATGAAAGAGTTTTTTTGTAAATGGTGTAATAACACCAGCATATTTAGCTTATGTTTTATTGTGTGTGAAATTCTCCTTGGATTTGTGCACTATGTGTATTGTGTTATGTGTAATTTTTTTTTTTTTCCTTTTTAGTGGGATACCGTTGGTGCTTGCTGTGTCTTTGCAGAGTAGGTGGTGGTGACTCTAGTTGTCTCTGGCAAGTGAGTGATATCATTTTTGAGCATATAGGTCTTTGTGATAAAGTCACACTTTGTTTATTACTCATCTTACACAGTGTTGGTTGTTGTTGACTTTTCAAGTTACTTTTATTAATAAGGATTATGGCTAGCCACAGGATTACAGCTCAGCAGATTGTTGATATGCTATTTGAATCTTCCTCTGACCATGATTATGAGACTGACTCTGCATTTGAGGCAGAGGAGGAAGTGCAAGATTCTGGAAGTGAATTTTCTGTCTGAGAGGAATCATATGATGATGAAGTCACTCTCAGTGCAGATGAAGTGCCTGTTTTAGAAGAGGACACTGATATGCCGTTAGTGCAGCAAGAGGCATCTATATTGCATCCGGGACTGAAAGGCTTCCCGTTGCATAAGCTGAACTCTGGGTTGCCCTAAACAGGTGGCACTGGCGTTGCCAGCCTTTACTGGTGTAGCAGTGCGTAGAGTGAATACTGAAAACAATTTGCCTCTAAATTTCTTTCAGTTGTTTCTGGACGATGCATTTTTGGATAAGATTGTTGAACAGACTAATTTGTATGCTGTACAGTATTTAGGGGGGCAGCAGTGCCAGACTTAAGCCCTGCTCTACAGTTACCCGGTGGACTCTCACAAATCTGGGGGAGTTGAAGAAGTTCTTGGGTTTAACTTTTTTGATGGGCTTGATAAGGAAGTCGTTGATGTCTTCATATTGTTCTACCAGTCCCTTGATGGCAACAGCCATATTTTCTGCAATCATGAGTCATGATTGAAATTTGATTCTGCTTTGGATGCTTCATTTTGTTGATAGTGCTTCTGAGTTGCCACGAGATCACCCTGATTGTGACCGTCTTTCTAAGATTCGGGCTGTCATTTATCATTTTGTAGATAAAATTTCAGAGATCTATGTTCCAGGAAAAGTAATAACTGTGGATGAGTCTTTGGTCCTGTTCAAGGGCTGTTTGGTTTTTTAGGCAGTACAGTCCTAGCAAAAGGACACATTATGGAATTAAGAGTACCACAGGAAATATCTATAATTTCCAGGTCTACTATAGATCCCCTGGTTGTCGGTTCACTTTCAGAGTTACTGAGAGTTACTGAGAAAATTGTGCGGGAACTTTGTAGAGGACATTTTAACAAATTTCACCATTTATACATAGATTACGTCTACACTGGTGTGCAATTGTTCAGGGAATTGTTCAAACTGGACACTGTTGCTTGTGGCACAGTCCACTCTAACTGTAAAGATTTTCCAAGGGAGCTTGTTTGCAGAAAACGTGAGAGGGGACAGTGCAGTACCTTGTGAAGTGATGAAGTGCTAGCTGTGAAATTTGCAGTTACGAGGGATGTCTACATGCTGACTACCATCCATCATGAAAGTACTTCACCTGTGACTGTTTGGGGTCAAGTTGCTGAAGTGCGCAAACCTGGGTGTGTTTTAGACTACATTAGGCACATGGGTGGTGTAGAGAGAGTAGATCAGAGATTGGAACCTTACAGTGCTGTTCGTAAGGCGTATTTTTGGTATAAGAAGTTGGTTATCCATTTGTTTAATCTTGCAACCTTCAATGCTTTTGTTGTCTTCGAGGATTGTTTTCCAGAGTCAAAGATGATGTTTGTTCAGTTTCAGTAGCCTGTGATAGGCAGCCTTGGGGAACAGGCAAGTTTTCCTAGAGCTGGAGTGTTAAAGGATGTGGCTAGATTGAAAGATCGCCACTTTGCTGACTGCATTCTTCTCATGCCCCAAAAAAACCAATCACTGTAAGAGATGTAGATTCTGTATGCAAAGAAGCATGCAGAAGGAGAATTGCATGCACTGCCCTGGATGTCCTTTTAGACCTGGGCTGTGGGTGCCTGCATGTTTTAGATTATACCACACGTAAAAGAGTTTTTGGGAGCAACAAGAGCGTAAAATTGAACTGCCACTCCTGTATAATTTTATAGTTGTTGTAGTTTCACGTTTGGCATTATTGTGACGTATTTAGTTGGAGCTGTTGTGTTTTTAGTTTTGAATAAACTTACAACTGGTTTGTGTTTTCTCTCTTGGTAAAAAAAATGTGATGGCAGTGGCTGTGTGCATGGACTGGCACTTGGCTGGTGGCGTGCGTGTTCTGGCGCTTGGCTGGCAGTGTGCACAGACTGGCACTTGGCTGGCACTGAGAGTGGACTGGTGCTTGGCTGGCAGTGTGCAAGGTCTGGCATTTGACTGGCAGTATGCATGGACTGGTTCTTGGCTGACGGTGTGTGCGGACTGGCGCTTGGCTGGTGGTGGGCGTGGACTGGCACTTGGCTGGCAGTGTGCACGGAGGGGCACTTGGCTGGCAGTGTGTGTGAGCTGGCGCTTGGCTGGCAGTGGGTGAAAGCTGGCATTTGGCTAGCAGTGTGGGTGACCTGGCATTTGGCTGAAGGTGCGTGAGTAGAGACATGCTGCTGATCATTACACACACTGCTAGCCAAGTGCCAGTCCACACGCTCTGTCAGCCGGTGTGATTGCTGTGTCAGGCAGGTGGGTGTATGAAAGTGATAGGCCCTTGAATGGCACTGTCTGTTGATGTGAGAGTTGTAATGTGTTGAGCCCATGACGAGTGGCGTGAATGGACTTGTGTGTGTTACGTATGAAAGTTGTGTGAATGGTTTATAAAATGGTGCCTTGACGCAGCTTTACAGCTCACAAGCTGTCAGTCATTGGTTCAGTTTTTTAACTTTTAAATCATTAACAGTGTATTTCATTTTGTAAAATGCCTTGTAAATAAAATTTTATATATTGAACCAACACTCACCCTCGTGCCCAATCCAACCAGTATGTGTGTGTACTTGATGAATAGATGGTTGTGCAGCAATGATTGTTTTTTCTGTCTTCTTCTGCCAGAGTGTAGATTGTCTCTACATTGTCTCTTGATGTGAGTGTTGTAATGTGCTGTTGCCCGTGGCTGGCGTTGGGAATTGTCTTGTGTGTCACGTATAAAAAAAGGTGTGTGAATGGCCTGTAAAGCAGTTGGTTTATTGGTTCCGTTTTTTGACCTTTCAATTATTAACAGTGCATATCATTTTTGTGAAGTCTCTTGTTATTAAAATTCTATGTTCTGAACCTTCACTCACCTTCGACCCAAATCCAACCATGATGTGTGTGTACCAATAAAGAGAGAGAGAGAGAGAGAGAGAGAAGAGAGAGGTCGCTCACCTTTCCAAATGACTATTAACAACCACAAGAAGCAAGAACGCTACCAAGTCTCTTACTTTTGTGATGTCCCAAACACTCAAATTATGAAAATCACTGTTTTTAACCTTTGTCCAAGGTTACCATGAATAAAAACACACTATATTTGAGGGTAACCACAAGACAATTTAATAGCACTTTTCCTCTCAGTTGGGAATTCCACTCACAAAAACCTTGCTCTGGACACCCCTGACACGCTAGGTGTCTCAATGGGACCCCCAATAATGAAGCATGCCACCAAATAGGTTGGTGGGTGAGGGGTCTTTTTAACAAAACCTAAGGGCGTTTCTTTCACAATTTGACTGTTTGGGACATCACAGAAGTCAGAGACTTGGAAGCATGCTCGCTTCTTGTTTAGGAAAAATCTACCACCTACAGATATTCCTGAAAACTAGACACCCAGGGGAGTACAGAGTGGTTTGCCTCTCATGGATTACAACACATTTTGCTCCCCACAATGCCCTGCAAACCTCAAAATGGGACTAAATTCACACATTTTCCTTGCATTTCTGTGCCATATTCTCGGGAAACAGAAATAAAACACAAATTTCCTACCACCCAGTTTTCCTTTGGTCTCGCCTTAAAAATGATACCTAACGTATGTGGGTGCACAAAGCAGAGTCAGCCTAAAAATTTATCAAAAAACTGCACTTTTGGACCTCCTTTTCTTCCCCCTCAAACTCTGCAGGTTTTGGCCCTTCCCTGTCTCAGGCACTTGGCCCACCCACACAAGTGAGGTATATTTTTTATTGGGAGACCGAGCGGAACACTGATTGGTAGTAAATTTATGGCTCACCTAAGATCCTAGAACATTTCACCACAGAAATATGAATAAAATGTGTTTTAGACAATTTTAAGGTTTGCAAAGGGTTTTTGGATGACAGAACCTGATGAGAGCCGCACACGTCACCCCTAGGTGACTAGTTTTAAAAAATGTACAGAATTGCTCGGTTTCTCAAGGTGCCGGATGAGCTAGGGCCCAAAATCCACAGCTAGGCACGTTGCAAAACAGGGTCAGTTTTCAGTGGAAAAATGTGATGTGTCCACGTTGTGTTCTGGGACGTTTCCTGTTGTGCCCAGTAGGCCTACCCACACAAGTGATGTACCATTTTTATTGGGTGGCTTGCAGGAATGCTGGGTGGACTACCCTCACATTCCAGAGCTTTCTGCCACAAAAATGTGAGGAAAATTTGGTTTTAGACAAATGTTGAGGTTTGCTAGGGATTCTGGATGACAGAACCTGATGAAAGCTACACAGGTCACCCCATCAAGGATTTTTCCTAGGTGTCTAGTTTTCAAAAATTTACAGGTTTGCTAGGTTTCCCTAGGTGCCCACTGAGCTAGGACCCAAAATCCAAAGCTAGGCACATTGCAAAAAAAGGGTCAGTTTACAATGGAGAAATGTGATGTGTCCATATTGCCTTTTGGGCCGATTCCTGTTGTGGGCACTAGGCCTATCCACACAAGTGAGCTAACCATTTTTATCTGAGGACAAAGAATACACAAAAGTAGAACAAGTGTTATAACCAATTGTTTTTCTCTGTGTTTGTGCCTTCCAAATGTAAAACAGTGTGTAAGAAAGAAGTCATTTTGAGAAATCGCCCTCTTGTTCACGTGTTAGTATGAGTACCCACAAATTCAAAGATGTGCAAATAACCACGTCTTCTAAACTCCATATATGGTGCATATTTGGGAAATACATAGGTTTCTTTGATATCTATTTTTCACTCTTTATATTTTACCAAATGAATTGCTGTATACCCGGTACACAATGAAAAACCATTGCAAGGTTCAGCTCAGTTATTGGCTCTGAGTACCTCAGGTTCTTGGGGAACCTACAAGCCCTGTATAGCCCCACAACCAGAAGGGTCCAGCGGACATAACTGTATATTGCTTTTGAAAATCTGCAATAGCAGGAAAAAGTTACAGGTGAAAATATAGAAACAAATGGCTGTTTTTAAAGTCAATTTCAATTTTGTTTTATTTCAACTGTTACCTTCTTTAGGAAAACCTTGAAGGATCTACACAAATGACCCCTTGCTGAATCCAGAATCCTGTCTATGTTTAAAACATGTATAGCTTTTTAAGATCCACTATTAGTTTAACACCCATTTCTACTATTAGCTGGAAGGAGGTTGAAAGTCCAAGAAATAGGAAAAATGGGCGATGTCTGAGTAAAATGCCAAAACTGGGATGCCAAAGATATAGAAAGAAACTAGGTACTAACTATTACTGCCTACTGTCGACTGCCTGTAGGTAATATATTTAAATAATTCAACAATAAACAAACAATTTTTAAAATATTTTCATTCTCAGTATTAACAGCAAAATAAATTAAAATACATAAATAGAAACCAACAAAAATGTTTAACCTAAATAAAATATTAAAATAAAAATGTACTTATACTGTACACTAAATTAAAAAAATATATATTTCACATATATTAATAATATTTAAATATTCTTACTTTTTACAAAATAAAATTAGCCATTAAATAAAAAAACTAACTATATAAAACATGTATTGCGTAAAGAAATATACTAAAACAAATATGACAAATACCGTATTAAATACAAATAAGTATTGCTAAGCACAAAAAATAAAAAATAATAACAATAAAAAAACACTATATTAAACATGAAAAATCGACTGTAATCAACAGTAGGGAAAAAGTTGGACTTCAAAGGGCTTAGACTTACTATCTATTTAATATTCCTATTCCAGTCTAAGCAACAGTAGAGAAGGTTTTGGACTTTGAAAAGGTTAGATTTACTATTCGAAGGCTAAACAACAGTAGGGATTTACTATTCCCACTCCGGTCTAAGCAGCAGTAGGGAAAGTGTTGGACTTCAGATGGGTTGGTTACATTTACTATTCTCACTCCAGTCTAAGCAGCAGTAGGAAAGCAGTTGACTTCGGAGGGGTTAGATTTACTATTCCTACTCTACAATAATCACCAGTAGGGAAAGTTTAGGTTTAGTACTCCAACTCCAGTCTAAGCAATAGTAGGGAAAGAACTTGACTTTGAAAGAAATACATATAACAATAAATGTTCCAAATCTTTTACTTAAACTATTTTAATAAATAATAAAACAAATAAGAAATTATAGTACATATAAAGTATGAATACTATATTAGTTAACAAGAATCTAAAAAAATGAACACAATTTAAAATGTATAAAAAATAAACTAATAGAAATAATAACTAAAATATACATTTAAATGATCAGAATAAATGTTAAAATATGTCTCAATTATACAATTAATATAATTTATAATCAATGTAATAATTAATTTACACAAAATAATTACTTATTATGAAAATTAAATTAATTATAATTTATTCAACTTCCCACCTTATACACCATAAAAACCCAGTACCAAAAATAACATACTATTATTAATAACATAATTAAAGTATGCATTAAAATTTACCTAATAAAATAAAAAATATAAACTAACAATTAAACTATCAACATAATTAATAATCAATTAAATACTTAATATATCATAAACAATACTTACGCTATATTGAAATTAATTGTAAATTAATTATCTTCCCACCCTAGTTCACTACAAACCCAACAACCCACTACTAAAATATGTCATAAGTATGACTTAGTATTATTAATAATAAAATGAAAGTATACCTTACAACTAACAGAAAAAATAAAAAATATAAACTAACAAGTAAACAATTAACATAACGAATAATAAATTACATAATTCATTAACAATCAGTAGTTAGATATGAATGCTTTATGATTTAATTAGTTACCCATCATATTCCCCTACAAACCCAACAATCTACCACTAAATTCAAAATTGCTAATTAAATTTCAAAATAAATCACTAAAAATCTTAAAATTCCAAACTATATTTTGAAAACACTAACAATTATGCAAACAATATTACAACCTAAGACTAATATAAAACGATATTTTTCAACTATATTAATGAAAACGATATTCGAAACAATAATATTTTGAAAACAATATTTCTTACCAAAAGCTATAATCTTGACAATGATATTCTGCATGGCGGTATTTTTGGAGTAATTATATTTTTTACGATATTTCTGTAGCACTATATTTTAAAATATTCTGTCTAAATACCCTGTTATTAGGAGGCATATTTATCCTCATTGCACAAGGGCACATTATTACCATCGGGTTGTACTCCGTGACCAGCCGAATCTCATTGATCTTGAAGAAGCGGAAGAGTTTGGTAGTGTCGATTTCTTTGCTGTCCTTGATCTCCATGAAGTCACGCCTGTTGTCAACCTAGTGTAAATAAATAAACTGTAGTCAAATGAGAGAGAAGAGAGGTTATAATAGGCGGAGCATACTACAGACACCTGCACTCCTTCAGAGGCCCCCAAACCCTTTAATAGAGGACCACTCTGCCTGAAGTCAACAAATGTCTCTGAGATATGAGAGACTCAGGTGTCCCTCTTCACTTTCTGCAGGGAGGCCTCATCATTTTAATTTATTCCACTTATTGTAGGGGATAGCCTACGCTTCAAGGCACTGAGAAAATTCCTATAGCTACATGTAAAGTGAACCCTTAAGGTAATACGTCCTGTCAGAGATCAAGGGAGTCTCGGAGCAAGGCGGGAAATATAGGTGGATGTAAACATAGAGGAAGTTCACCGCCTCCCTCTCCCCCTCCACCTCATGGGTAGTCAACAGTGACATCCTGCCTCCATTATACGCATCCTGCTCTTTGATGAGCCATCTCACCTGGGAAAATGGGCGTGGGAGGCAGGGATTGCTGTGATCTGCACAGAGAAGCAGTGTTGTTGTGGTCAGGGATTGGTGGCGACTAGCCCTGGATGATGTTGTCTCAGCCATATGGCACCTCTTACCTGCCTGAACAGGGCCACGGTGCTGCAGTTAATGTTGAAGTGTTTTAGAACCTCGGAGCTTGTGCTGAGGCCACAGCCCCAGTCTGAGAGGTCTTTAACCACGGACAGGTAATCCTTGGCCTCTGAAGCATCCAAATCCTGAAAGAAGGAGCAAGACAGAGGGTGAGAGGAGGAGAGGGCCTATAAAGTGTGATGAAAGTAGGGAGAGTAACGAAAAGAGAGAAGCCAGAGAACAAAGGGTTAAGGTGAGAAGGTGAGAGAAGGAAAGGATCAGCGAGAAAGGGTAAGGGCGGGAGATGGCCTAGACAGGGAGGGTTGAAAGGGAGATGATCAGTTTAGGGGAGAGGTGCAGAGACACACGGTGAGAGAGTTAAATTTAGAGGGAGAGACAGAGGTAGAGGCAAAAACCATTCCGAATTAATTATATCATAGTATACAGAGGGGCATATTTATGGAAAAGTGGTGCATCATTCATGATGCAGCACTTTTCTAGCGCCCCATTGGGTCCCCCTAATGACACCTTGGCCCAGATTTAAGAAGCACTAGGCCGCATTAGTGCCATTTTATTTACTCTAATGTGGCCTTAGGCATTGCACCACTTTGTAACCCTTTGTGCCACATTATGCATGCGCCATGCATAATGTATGCAAAGGGTGGCTACTTTTAACGCCTGCTCAGAAAAGGCATTAAAAGGGGGCACACAATCGGTTACAACGGGGCCTTAAGTACTGTTCAGGGTTAGCGCCCACATTTTGGCGCTAACCCTGAACAGCACATCAATAGCCTCAAAATGTTTGACACTATTGCCCCCTACCCTGCGCCATGGTGCACCATATTTTAAATATGGTGCACACATGGTGGCGGTAGGTGGGTGCTAAGGGGTGCAAGAAAAGTGGTGCTGCACTGGGTGCAGAGCCACTTTTCTTACATCTGTCCCCATGTGTCTGCCGTATTTACAATACGGTGCACCATGGCTTTTGTAACCACATTAGCATCATAATTTATGGTGCTGTGCTGGAAAAACTCCATGAATTATGGCGCTAATGTAGCAAAGCACAGGGAGGCTCATTGTTTTCAATGGGATTGTCATCTTAATGCCTGCCTTAGGCAAGTGTTAATAATGACGCTAAAATGGTGCCGTGAAATCTGGTCTTTTGCCACTCTGATCCTGACACCTGCTTCAGATAGGTCTGAATGAAAACAATTGCTTATGGATAGTACACCTATAATTTTATAGAGCGTTGAGACCCAAGGGACCAGTTTCGGTGAACTGTGAATATCAGATGTTATTATTACCTAAAGAAAATGGTCCCTTTGTTATGGACCCCAAAACAGTGAGCAAATAAGCGGACCCTCCAGGATTGCCTGTGATTTGCAGTTACAAAAACAGCACTTATCCACAGATGCTCAACTCGTTGAGTTATTTTGGCAGATTTTAGACGAGCTGTTGGTTTAATGGTGCAAGGGAAGCACATTAATTTAGTGTCTCATTCTGAAACCAGGTGTGCTGTCATGAGGCAAGTTAGTGAAATGAATTGTGGGCGTCAGAGTAGTGAATGTAGGTATGTTGGGGGGTAGCTGCCAAGGTTGTACCTCACTTCAAAACAATGAAGCGCTAACATTGGTAGCGCATCAGACCTTCATAAGTAAACTTACAAGGGGATGCAAATATGTTGATGAATCTTTTGACTCGCAATCAAGATGTTCCCACCATAACTCCAGTACATGCAGATCAATAATCAATCAATAACATCAATAATCAATGATAATCAATGACATTAATAATCAATGGAGTCAGCAATTGTCAGACACCATGACCTCTCAGTCATGAATAACCACATCTTTAGTAACAGTTAGAATATTTATTTCCCTAAATGAATGATGCTAATGTCATGTAAGATAACCTCAAAATCAAATAATACACATTACGAAACAACACTGGCTGCCCAAACCTGCGAAAGAAAAGCAATCTAATCAAAGCTTGAATTACTACACATTCTAAGGTTGCAGAACAAATTCATAATAATAGCAATTGTGCAAATGATAACACATACATTTAGATTCAGCAAAGAAGAGCATCAAACGTTATTTCCTATTAGCAGTCTTTCATTAGTGAGAATCCTTAACTAACACCAGATTAGCATCAGCATGTTGTGCTTCGTGCAAAACAATTTAGCAAACAGAAATTTGGAAAACATCTAGCTATGACACTATCAAAACAGTGCGGTTGGTCCCTAGAAAGAAAAAGCAAATAGGCATTACAAACACATGGGTACAAGAATACCTCTCCTCAATTGGATAGGCAAGCTAAGATAGTCTTTGTCATCAGGACATCAGTTCAGTCAGCAAGGCATCAGGATTCAGCATGAAAGTTCAGAAAAGGCAAAGTCTTCAAGCAACTTGAAAGAATAGAGGTAAACCCTCAAGAAGGATTGAGAGAATGGCTAATGCACAAGGGCAAAATGTGCAAAACTCAATGCTGGTTTCTTCTCAGTGCAGTCCTGTTAAGTTAAATTTCCTAAAACTAATTCCCAAGACCCTATTTGTCAAGGGATCGCATGTTCATACTTTGTCCAATAAAACTAAAACTTCAAATCTATGAATTCTACCACTACTCCGTTCACATGTCGCTGATTGGCTTCACTTTTAATGTTCTCATTGTCCAGCTTGTCAGGTAACATTGTTGCAGCTTATACTCCAGGCAGTGTCTCCATTATTCTCCTCCTGAGAAAGTCAGTCTCACACACATTACACTCATAATGTTACATTTAGCAAGACCAGCATCTTCTAGCAATTGGTTCTCATGAGAAAAACTTTTAGCTACGAGCACATTTAAACAGTACAATGGAAAATCACAGTTTAATTTTCTAAGACAGCCATTTCATTAAACGTTAAAAAATACAGCTCAACATGAGGCCGGGCAACTAGGCCAAGACCTCCGCTAGGTTAAGGCCTACAATTAATAAAACTAATAAATGATGCATAACTAATAATATGACATATTACTACACTAATCTAACATATAATCAACATTTCATATTAATAAACCATTAATAGGTATACTTTGTGAACATTAGCGGCCACTCATTGTGATCACATTTTCAAATGCATGCGTTATTTTTTTACGTTATTACATTACGTTATTACATTTTCTACACAAATTCGTTACTCATAGTACAAGAACTCTCATTCAAAAAATGTCTATTAAAGTACCTGCGCTAGCAATCCCTCCTCTAATGATTAAATGTGACATCACATCAAACTATCACTCACAAATGTTTGTATCAGCTAAAATTCTGTCACTTCAATCCCTTCATACTTTTGTCCCCTTCTTGAATTTTCCCTGAACAATTGTTCCCTTTTCTTTTCTTCCCTCTTCTGATCATTCTTTGACTTTTTCAATTTAATCCCTTTAAACAATTTATATATTCCCCATATTCCAATGAGGCAAACCATAATAATTAATATCCCCTGTATAATTTTCAACAAAATCCCTTTCCCAAGGTTGCTGAGCCAATTTCCCACTGAAGCAAAACCTTTGCCAACCTTTTCCCAAGCACCTGGTTCTTTTAATTATTTCAAATCAGCACTTTCATTAGTCAGATTAGCAAGTAAGGCTATAAATTCTTTACTATTATTAGGAATAAACGAGCAACAATGCCTAGAATTAATCATTCTGCAAACTTCGCCATCCTTCACTAAAAGAATGTCTAAAGCAAGGTGATTTTGAAGCATCATAGCTCTTTCAGCAGCTAACTCAGTATCTATCAGGAGTATGGCTCCTGAAAAATTTGTCAGCATGTTATGCACAATAGTAGACAACTTTCGAATTTTTATCAAATTCAGAACAACTCCCACTGAAAGAATCATTGCTCCAAATATATCTCCCACTATACCAGAAGGAGACTGCCTCCTCTGTCTCATATGACGTAATTCAGTCATCTTCGGAAACTTCTTTAAATCATTAATTTGAAAAAGTTTTGGGAAAACTATTCCCAAGTAACATGTCCCATACCATCCTCTTGGAAGACGGTAATAAGAATTGGGACCACAGATGTAATATATCCCAGGAATTGCCAGGTCCTGTCCATTCAACATAAATGTCCATTTACTCTGAAACAAAAACACATGTCCACATTCACTCGTTCCCACAAACAAAGCATCAGCGTGTGATTTAGGCTATATATGCAAAGTTTCCCTATGTGTTGCACATCTAGAGCTAATTTCCAATCTGTTTTAATTGCGCCATAAGCATAATCATTCTTGTAAGTCCTTTTTCTAACTTCTCCTTCAACGCCTTTCTCTTGTCATCTGTGTGATCTAAGAAGTTCTTCTCGAAAGGTGTAAGCAAGCATGTCAGATTATTGCAGTGCGCATTAGCTGTGCCGAATGTCAATATAGGTTCAAAGAAATCTCTAACTAATACTATGTCATTATCCTTACCTACCCTACTCAAATATCTAATTATGGGGACAAATGAAAACACAACATCATAATTGGAGTAGAAATACTGAATGTTCTCCTGGTTATAGAATCTTGTTAGTAGCAAACTACAACTTATTCCATATGTTAGAGGCAGACTATAGTAAGTAACTCCTTCTTCAACTGATGAGGGAACTGCGTACACACAAAACAATTACTCGCATCCATCGTCTCAACTTTCTCACTCAGCAAGCAATAGAAGACATTAGAAGAAAGTTCTCCTTGCGCATTAGTACCCTCATGCAAATACTTCCCATCTAGCCTAAACTTCTCTATTGCTGTTAGAACAGTAGTCATCTCAAAAGCAGAAGTATGGTTGGCTTCACTATTATCAAGAACAGACATACCCACAATCAATACCACAAACAATATCCCACCTACAATCGCTAAACAAATACTCATATATTTACAGCGCCTATTATTCCTACCCTGCTGGCTAATGTTACTCATGATCTGTAGAGAATCAGAAAGCAGAAGAGAAATTTAGAAAACTGGAGCAAAAACCAAAACAAAATCTTTTTTCAGCAGTTATATACAGCTTTCAGTCGTTCTTCCAGGATCCTTTGTCAAAATCGGTAAGCAGCTTGTCAAAATCAGGTTTTAGAAAGTCAAATCAGATTATCAAAGTCTTTTATGGTTACTTTCAACAGTCTCTTTCTCAAAAATGTTTCTCTCAGATTGTTTCAACAGTTCAGTTCATCCGCTTCCTTCAAGTGCCAAAATATTGACCCAGGATGTCTCATCAAAACAAAAAGACAAAAATTCTTGCTGCCGTCCTATAGTAGTTGTACACGCCCATTCAGGACCTGCGTATCTTCGACCTGCTACTCTCTTTCTTTTCAACTTTTGATCACCATTCAATTCTCCTTCACTTAGATCTTCTCTCCTTGTTGTATCCACTTCTTCTTCAATTGGTGTGCCAACAACCACTGCCTTTCCCCTTCCGTGTGACTCTGGCCACTTATCTCCTTTTAGTGGACCCTTAGTCAATGTTCTTTTCAGAGTCGAACTTGAAACTTCTCCTTGCTCTGCAGTGTTTTCTCTTGACGGACCTGTAACTGGTTCAGGAGGAGTCAGATCACAGTGACTTCAATCCGCCTCAACTCCTTCCTCCGCGGGGTCTGGCAATTGCTCTGTTTGTCTTTCATGATCATCTGCTTCTGGGAAAGCCCTCCTCTGACTAGGCTCTCCTCCTGCCTCAATTGAGATAGGCTCTCTGTCACCCTCCTGGAGGTCTTTTCCTTTGTCTCTCACAGGAGTGACTGAACCGTCCTCAACAGGTTCAGATCCGGTCTCAGTTCCTCTTTGTTCTTCTTCCAGCCCTGAGACTTGCTCTGCTGTTGTTGGTAATCTCAACAACCCTTCTTCATGATCCAGTGGTGTGAGAAAACAGGGAAGATTACAGAGGCCCTCTGACTTTTTGCCCCAATTTTTCACTTTTTAATGGTGTTTTCATGACTCTGATGGTGCCCTGGGCACTGCTAACCAGTCCCAGGGCCCGTGCTCTGTATAAAATGAGTATGCAAATTAGGCTAATTGTAATTGGCTAAGTCAACCTACCTATAAGTCCCTAGTATATAGTAGGGCATGTAGGTTTAGGGACCCCAGCATAGGTGGGGCACCCATAGGTGCACTGCTGAGGTGCCTAGAGTCATTTAAAGGCAGGCCTGCCTTGTTGACTACTTTTAAATTAAAGTTACATGCAAATTCGACTTTGGAATTAAAAGTAGTTCCAAAGTCTTAAACTACCTTATTTTTACATATAAGTCACCCCTAAGGTGTGTCCTATGTGCCCCTAGTGTGGGGTGCCATGTAACTATAAGCAGGGACCTTATAAAAATTTTTTTATAAGCCCTGGTGAGGTAAAACAGCCAAATTAGTTTTTCCCCTAGTTGTACTGAATGGCCTCCATAGGCTAGAATGGGGAGACTTTATTTTAATTTATGAAGTCCCCTTAAGTGACAGATACCTTAAATTTGGTATCAAATTAATTGTTATAATAAATCACACAACTTACAATTGTTTGATTTAATATAACTTATTCAGGTAAAGAGTTTTAAACTTTACCTGAAAAGTTGCCAACTTCAGCCCTGCAGTGTTTTGCTGCTTTGCTCTGATTGGCCAGCATCTGGCAGCCTGACCAGACTGCATTGATGAGGTGTGAAGCGGCCTGGTTTAAAACAAAGAGATGTGCCTGGGGGAGGAGATCTTCCCTCAGCAGATGGGGAAGCAGGAAGGGGGAGGGCTGCCAAACTGGTTTTTAAAGGCAGGGAAGGACATTTGGAGCAAGCCAGCACCCCCCTCACATCCCGCAAACCCAGACATTTAGGTGCCCCCTGATTAATTAGATTAGGAGAGGGCAGGAGAAGGGTGAGTTTAAGATTTTTAGCCACACCAGTGGGTGGGCTCAGCCAGATGTAACCTACAAAAATCAGTTTCAGCCTCAATGGATTTTTGAGGAATGTTGCTCCCTGGGATTGATTTTTGCCACACTGTCCTGGAAGTGGTCATCACAGGGGGAAGGACCCTGAATCTGACTGGAGAACCAGGACCCCCCTGCTTTTCACCTAGGAGCAAGGATAAATGTGGCAGAGCTGCACCCACACCTCAGATTCCTACCAGATTCCAACAAGGAAGAACTACAGAAGAGGAAGGACTGCCCTGCTGGACCCCTGACCTGCACCTGGACACTGCACTCTGGAGAACTGCACCAGCTGCACACTTGGGCTTCACCACAAGGATGACTTTGCCTGGTTTCAACATGGTTCAAGGAGGGACTCCCTGTTTGATACAGGTAGAAAAATGCTAACCAGAGTCCCCTGCACCAACTCCTGAAGAAACTGACCAGCTGACCACTGTTCAGTGGACAAAAAGGAGTTTGTGCCATGTTCATTCTGGGAGTTGTAGTCAGCACCCTCAAGGAGCATCTCAGAGCTTCTGGAACCTTGGTGTGAGCTGTGGACGTCAAAAGAACCTTAAAGGAACATCTGGAAGAAGATCCAGAAGTTTGGAGAGCTTTTGGTAAAAACCTCCATAAAGGGACTGACCCGCCACGGCAACTCTAGCTTGCCTCAACCACGACCCGGCCTGACTTCCAGGTTTATCCCAGTGAAGAAAATCTCCGAAAAAGTGTCTATGTCCGAACGTAGGAAGTTGACCTGGAGGGCTACCACGATGCGTATCTGAGGAAGAGTTCCAGGAGGTCAGATTGGACTGGCGACTTGGTCCCGATGAAGAAAATCTACAGAAAAACAACTAAGTCCGAAGGTAATCTTTTGACCGATGCCTCCCGCGAGCTGTAGCTGAGCAGAGCTCCATCGCAGTCGGCCTCAAACTTTGACTTTACCCCAGTCGAGGTGTGACCAGATGACCAAGTTGGCGCTATTCCTGTCTAAGCAGTAAAAAGCATTAATTCTCAAAAAAATTATATCTCCTGTTCCCCTTATCCAATTTTAATTGTTTTGGTGTCATTTTAAAGCTAATAATATTTCCTATGTTTATACATTGGTTTGGGGTTTTTGTAACTGTTTCCTGTGTTTTATTTAATTACTGTTTTGTGATTTTTAAATGCTTTACATGTTTGTCTCCTAAATTAAGCCTTGTCGCTCGTTGCCAAGCTGCAAAAGGTTGAGCTGGCTTTAATTTATTGAGACCTAACTGGACCTCAGTGGAGGTTAGTGACCTATTGTTAAGTGTAGGTACTTACCTGCCCTTACCAATAACCCATTTTCCAACAAGTGAACCTGCCACTTTCTTCATGTGACTGGCATGGATCCAGTTCGGAACTCCAGCGCTCTCCACAGCTTTGGTAGTTTTCAGAACTACCCGGAAAGGTCCTTCCCAACGAGGCTCCAAAACACGTTTTCCTCATGTGTTTCCAGACTGCAACCCAGTCACTGGCCCTCAGATTGTGCCCTGGTCATGTCTCGATGGCAGTGTGGTAGCCTCCACCTGCTGAGAGAAAGAGCGAACGACATCAGCCAGACCTTTCCAGTAGTCCAACACTATATCAACTGTAATTTGACAAGTGCACTTGCAGGCCCCGCTGGCAACCTCCTGGCTCGCCCATAAGGATCTCATGCGGCGACAATCCTGTATTTCTGTCGGGTGTGTTTCTCATTGTCATCAGAACTAAAGGCAATGTGCCAGGCCATTTCAAATTCGTTGACGCACACATCTTTGCAACTCTTGACTTTAAGGTACCATTAATTTGTTCCACTAGTCCTGATGCTTCAGGGCGGTAACTACAATGCAACTTCTGCTCAATGTTCAATGCTGCACACAGTAATTTAATTACTTCATTGTCGAAGTGACTTCCCCTATCTGATTCTAAAGAGATCGGAAACCCAAAACATGGAGTCAGTTCCCTAAGTAGTAGTTTAGCTACTGTGAGACTGTCATTTCTCCGTGTAGGGTATGCTTCAATCCAGTGGCTAAGAATGTACACAACCACCAACACATATCTCAAACCTCCACATGCAGGCATCTCAATAAAATCCTACTCTTCCAAATGTGTCTCAAATTAACGACTGTCCCTTTCCCTGCATTCATTTGCTGACAAATGACACAATGATGGCAAACTGCTTCAACAACCTGTCTAAACCTTGGGTTGAACCAATCATGTTTAAACAACCGAATCATGGCATCCCTCCCAACATGTTCTTGACCATGACAGTACCTAGGCATTTGAGACAACAAACTATAAGTCAAAACCAATTGACCCTCTCCTGAAACCCACAATTCATCTTGTCTTTGCACACACTTCATTTTACTCCATGAACGTTTTTCCTCCCTGTCAGCATTATTTTTGCAACATTTTCAATTCCTCCAAGGTGTCAATTACTTTCAATGCAAAACTTGGACACGTTTGGTCGTCTTCAGGTAACAGTTCCCACTTATCTTTAAACGATATACAGTTCAATGCACAGAACCTTGTGCCTTGATCCGCATATCCAGTTCCCAATGACACGAAGTCCTGTGATTTTGGTATGCACTGCATTTCACCACAGCAATCTTTTCAGACATTTGAATAGCATGTAACAGTTTTTTAATCCTTACACCATTTCTCACTGGTGAACCAGAAGAGGTCATGAAACCTCTCTGTGACCACAACTGGAAAAAATCATGGACTATTCCATACTGGCTATCCGAATAGATTGTAACTTTCAGCTGAGCAGAAACATGGCACGCCTTTGTATGGGCTACCAGTTCAGCTACTTGGGCAGAATACACTCCTCGAAGCCAAGAAGCCTCCAAAATACCAGTAATTGTGCACACAGCATATCCTGCTCTCAGTGTCTCTGTATTGTCCCTTAGACACGAACCATCAACAAAGATAATTTGGTCATTCTCTTACAATCGGGTATTTCTAATGTCAGGTTTCGGTTTGGTACACAAGTAAGTTACTTCAAGGCAGTCATGCTCAACATCTTCCACCTTTTCAATTTCAACATTTTCATTAGGAAGTAAGGTTGCCAGGTTCAGCACTGTACATCTTTTCAATTACACATTTGGTGACCCTAGAACACTCGTTTCATATGTGGTCAATCTCGCACCAGTCTAATATTGGGTTTTCGTCCTTGTAAGTAGAATCTCCAGAGAGTGAGGGACCATTATAGTCAAAGGATATCCCATCACAATGCCCTCACACTGTGTAATGCTTTGTCCACCCGCTGCAACTTGGTGCAAACAACCTGATAAGGCTGCTGCAACTGGGTCCAAAATAGCTGAAAAATATGCTACTGGGCAGTTTACACCTCCGTAGACCTTGTAGGAGGCTGGCCTGACTTATAGTGGGTACCAATGGTACTTACACCTTGTGCCAGGTCCATTTATCCCTTATTAGTAGAGTAGTAGTCTTCTAGCAGCTTAGGCTCATAGAGGTAGCTATAGCAGAGCAGCCAAGGCTGAACTAGGAGACATGCAAAGCTCATGCAATACCACTTATATCCTATAGGTACTATATCATAAGAAAGACAATACTCAGTGTTACTAAAAATAAAGGTACTTTATTTTAGTGACAATGTGCCTAAAATATCTCAGAGGATATACTCCCTTAGGAGGTAAGTAATATACATAATATATACACAAAAAAACAAATCAGGTATGTAAAACAGTCAGAAAGTAGTGCAAACACTGCAGAGTACAATAGGATGCAATAGGCCTAGGGGGCAACACAAACCATATACTAAGAAAGTGGAATGCGAACCACGAATGGACCCCTAGGCTAGTGCAGTGTGTAGAGGGTCACTGGGAGTGTAAGAAAACACTAAGGGTGTCCAAGATACCCCACCCCAAGACCCTGGAAAGTAGGAGTAAAGCACTACTATTTCCCCAGAAACACACTAAAGGTGTGATAAGGGATTTTGCAAAGACCACAACAGACTGCAAAGCACTGAAGACAGATTCCTGGACCTGAGGACCTGCAAAGGAAGGGGACCAAGTCCAAGAGTCGCTAAAGTGTCTGGGGGGCCAGGAGCCCACTAAACCTCGGATGTAGGTGCAAAATGGCTGCCTCTGGATGGAAGAAGCTGAAGATTCTGCAACAACGAAAAGTAGTAGGAAGTTCTCCTTCATGCAGAAGATGTCCCACGGAGTGCTGGAGGATGCAGAGTTGTTTCCTTGGCAAAATACCGCAAACAAGCCTTGCTAGCTGCAAGAGTCGCAGTTCCAGAAAAAGGGTGCTGCCCGGGCCCAGGAAGGACCAGGATGTCGCCACTTGGGAGAGGAGACAGAGGGGGCCCTCAGCAACATAGAGAGCCCACACACAAGCAGGAAGCACCTGCAGAAGTCCTTCAACACAGGTTCAAGAAGTCTGAACACAGCAGTCATCTCAACACTGCAAAAGGAGGTCCCACGTCACCGGAGATCAACTCAGGGAGCTGAGCATCGCAGGACAGAGTTCTGGGGACCTAGGCTCGGCTGTGCATGCAGGATTTCTTAGAAATGTGCACAGAAGCCCTTGTAGCTGCAGTTCACGCGGTACAAAGGATTACTGTCTGCAGAGGGGAGGCAAGGACCTACCTCCAAATTTGTACAGTTGGACCACTGGACAGTCTGGGTCACTTGGGTCCACCACCTGTGTTCCAGGGGCCACGCTCTTCAGGATGAGAGGGGTCCCACAGTACCGGTGATGCTGAAGTTTGGTGCCTGCTGAAGGAGGGGGAAGATTTTGTCGACCCACAGGAGATTTCTTCGTGGCTTCCAGTGCAGGGTGAAGGCAGGCAGCCCCCAGAGCATGCACCACCAGCAAACAGTTGAGAAAGCCGGCAGGATTAGTCGCTACAATGTTGCTGGCGTCCTGGAGCAGTCAGCGGTCAATCCTTAGCAGAAGTCGAAGAGAGAGGTGCAGAGGAACTCTGGTGAATTCTTGCAAGTCATTATCTGAGGAAAATCCCACTGGAGAGACCCTAAATAGCCCTCAGAGGAGGATTGGCCACCTACTCAGGTAAGCACCTATCAGGACGGGTCTCTGACGTCACCTATTGGCCCTTGCCACTCAGAGGCCTCCATAGTGCCCTCACACCTCTGAAAACAAGATGGCAGATTCTGAGACACACTGGAGGAGCTCTGGACACCACCCCTGGGGTGGTGATGGACAGGGGAGTAGTCACTCCCCTTTCCTTTGTCCAGTTTCGCACCAGAACAGAGACTGGGGGTTCCCTAAACCGGTGTAGACTGGCTTATGCAAGGAGGGCACCATCTGTGCCCTTCAAAGCATTTCCAGAGGCCGGGGGAGGCTACCCCTCCCCAGCCTTTAACACCTATTTCCAAAGGGAGAGGGTGTAACATCCTCTCTCAGAGGAAATTCTTTGTTCTGCCTTCCTGGGACTGGGCTGCCCAGACCCCAGGAGGGCAGAACTCTGTCTGTGGGGTGGCAGCAGCGGTAGCTGCAGAGAAAACCCCAGAGAGCTGGTTTGGCAGTACCTGGGGTCCATAGTGGAGCCCCGGGGATACATGGAATTGGCTCCCCAATATCAGATTTGGCATGGGGGGACAATTCCATGATTTGAGACATGTTACATGGCCATGTTCGGAGTTACCATTGTGAAGCTACATATAGGTATTGACCTATATGTAGTGCACGTGTGTAATGGTGTCCCCACACTCACGAAGTCTGGGGAAATGGCCCTGAACTATGTGGGGGCACCTTTGCTAGTTCAAGGGTGCCCTCACACTTGGTAACTTTGCACCTAACTTTCAGCATGTGAAGGTTAGACATATATGTGACTTATAAGTTACTTAACTGCAGTGAAAATAGCAGTAAAATAACGTGTCCGTTACTTCACTCAGGCTGCAGTGGCAGTCCTATGTAAAGGTTTGTCTGAGCTCCTTATGGGTGGCAAAAGAAATGCTACAGCCCATAGGGATCTCCTGGAACCCCAATACCCTGGGTACGTAGGTACCATATACTAGGGAATTTTAAGGGTGTTCCAGTGTGCCAATTCTAATTGGTAAAAGTGATCACTAGCCTATAGTGACAAATTTAAAGGTAGAGAGAGAATAAGCACTGAGGTTCTGATTAGCAGAGCCTCAGTGACACAGTTAGTCACTACAGGGAGTGCAGAATTATTAGGCAAGTTGTATTTTTGAGGATTAATCTTATTATTGAACAACAACCATGTTCTCAATGAACCCAAAAAACTCATTAATATCAAAGCTGAATATTTTTGGAAGTAGTTTTTAGTTTTAGCTATGTTAGGGGGATATCTGTGTGTGCAGGTGACTATTACTGTGCATAATTATTAGGCAACTCAACAAAAAAAAATATATACCCATTTCAATTATTTATTATTACCAGTGAAACCAATATAACATCTCAACATTCACAAATATACATTTCTGACATTCAAAAACAAAACAAAAACAAATCAGTGACCAATATAGCCACCTTTCTTTGCAAGGACACTCAAAAGCCTGCCATCCATGGATTCTGTCAGTGTTTTGATCTGTTCACCATCAACATTGCGTGCAGCAGCAACCACAGCCTCCCAGACACTGTTCAGAGAGGTGTACTGTTTTCCCTCCTTGTAAATCTCACATTTGATGATGGACCACAGGTTCTCAATGGGGTTCAGATCAGGTGAACAAGGAGGCCATGTCATTAGATTTCCTTCTTTTATACCCTTTCTTGCCAGCCACGCTGTGGAGTACTTGGACGCGTGTGATGGAGCATTGTCCTGCATGAAAATCATGTTTTTCTTGAAGGATGCAGACTTCTTCCTGTTCCACTGCTTGAAGAAGGTGTCTTCCAGGAACTGGCAGTAGGACTGGGAGTTGAGCTTGACTCCATCCTCAACCCGAAAAGGCCCCACAAGCTCATCTTTGATGATACCAGCCCAAACCAGTACTCCACCTCCACCTTGCTGGCGTCTGAGTCGGACTGGAGCTCTCTGCCCTTTACCAATCCAGCCACGGGCCATCTGGCCCATCAAGACTCACTCTCATTTCATCAGTCCATAAAACCTTAGAAAAATCAGTCTTGAGATATTTCTTGGCCCAGTCTTGACGTTTCAGCTTGTGTGTCTTGTTCAGTGGTGGTCGTCTTTCAGCCTTTCTTACCTTGGCCATGTCTCTGAGTATTGCACACCTTGTGCTTTTGGGCACTCCAGTGATGTTGCAGCTCTGAAATATGGCCAAACTGGTGGCAAGTGGCATCGTGGCAGCTGCGCGCTTGACTTTTCTCAGTTCATGGGCAGTTATTTTGCGCCTTGGTTTTTCCACACGCTGCTTGCGACCCTGTTGACTATTTTGAATGAAACGCTTAATTGTTCGATGATCACGCTTCAGAAGCTTTGCAATTTTAAGAGTGCTGCATCCCTCTGCAAGATATCTCACTATTTTTGACTTTTCTGAGCCTGTCGAGTCCTTCTTTTGACCCATTTTGCCAAAGGAAAGGAAGTTGCCTAATAATTATGCACACCTGATATAGGGTGTTGATGTCATTAGACCACACCCCTTCTCATTACAGAGATGCACATCACCTAATATGCTTAATTGGTAGTAGGCTTTCGAGCCTATACAGCTTGGAGTAAGACAACATGCATAAAGAGGATGATGTGGTCAAAATACTCATTTGCCTAATAATTCTGCACTCCCTGTACACAGGTATACACATTCAGGCCACAAACTATGAGCACTGGGGTCCTGGCTAGCAGGACCACAGTGAGACAGGCAAAAACAAACTGACATACATGTACAAATGGGGGTAACATGCCAGGCAAGATGGTACTTTCCTACAGACCTGTGTCAAGACAGGCAAAGAACATGCATTACGCTCATGACAAAACTAAGTGAAAGGTTTTGTGTAGTCAGGCATACCCAAAGCCGGAGCCTTGCACAGACTCTCAATTCAGTGAATGCTTTCATTCCAGCCTGGTCTAACACTATGGGATCAGTGACTTCCTTATGAGTCAGCTTTTGCAATGATCTCGAAATGACTGAAAAATTTGGAATCTATTGGCGACATTAACCTACCATCCCTAAAAACATCCTGACATCTCTCTGTGTAGTCGGGGATTCTTCTGCAATATGATCGTAACCCTTTCTCTGGATATCTTTCTCAAACCCTTTTCAATCTGATGACCCAAGTATTTCACTTCTTTCTGACAATATTGCAATTTAAGCGGGGACACTTTATGACCATTCTTTCCCAAATGGTTCAGTAGGGCAATTGTGTCATACTTGCACTTGTCCCTGGTTTTGGACACAATCAGCAAGTTATAAATGTGCTGTACCAAGGTTGATTGGAAAGGCAATTCCAGCGACTCCAAATTCTTTTTCAAGATTTGATTGAATATGGGAGGTGACTCTGAAAACCCTTGAGGAATTCTGCACCAACAATAAACTCGGTCCAAAAATTTTAAACAAAAGAGAAATTGTCTGACCTCATGAAGAGGCACAGAAAAGAAAGCTTTTGACAGATCAATGACTGTGAACCACTCAGCATCACATGGAATCTGAAACATTATCACAGCTGGATTTGGTACCACGGGACAACATTGACCACAAGCTCATTTATTTTTCTCAAATCTTGGACAATTCGAACTTTCCCACAGGGCTTTTGCAAACCCATTATCGGTGAATTACATGGGCTGCTCAATACTTCATTTAAAACCCCTTGTTTCACAAAGTCTGCAATTATTTGGGGGACCTTCATAGGGACATCTTGTGGCATGTGGTTCTGGGGAATTTGAGGAAAACCTGCATTCGGCTTTACAGTAACTTTAACTGGCTCAACTCCCTTTATTTGACCTATCTCTTTTCCTCTCCAATCCTACACATGCTCCTTAACTGTTCCCTGCAAATCAGGATGAAGCTCCTTCACTGTGAATACTGGGAAAAATTCAATCAGCGGATATTCCCCATTTGTAGTTTCACATTCGGTCTCTGGGGCTTGATCATCTTCATCATCACTATTTGTCTGAATCTCAATTCCATCATTTGAACAAGTAATCAAGCATTTGTTTTACACAGCAAGTCTCTTCCCAGTAGGGATACTGGACTTGAATCACAGACTACGAATTTGTGAAATCTTTGAAAGTTACCAATTTTAAACTGAACTGGTTCTGTAATCGGGTTAGTCAAATAGTGATTCGCTACCCCTACAATCTGAACTGTTTTACCTGAAAGGGGCAAGTTTGGAACGTCTGCACTTCTCACTGTAGAGCGTGTAGCTCCAGTGTCAACCAAGAATAAAACTCTGTGCCCCATGACTTTTCCCTTCATATAGGGACCTCTCTGATCTGCTTCTAAGGAGGTTGCAAGCAAACATGGCTCCTCTTCTGAACGTTCGCTCATCCAATCATAGTTTATTCCATTCTCACTGTTTAACGGGAATTGGTGCACTGTATAATTACTTTGGTTAAGCCTCTGACCTTGGACCTGTTGAGAAAGCATCATTTGCTGCTGTTCCATTGGGGCTTGAGGAATATGAATTTGCTGTCTAGGTACCATGGGAACCTGCTGCTGCATTGGCTGCAACTAAGTCATGTGCACCTGCACCTCCTGTATGGGTTGAAAATACTGCACTTGATTCACATTATTTTGAAAATTTGGGTTAGGACCTCTCACTCTCTGTCCTCTCATGTTCTGGAATTAATTGATTTCATTACTTTGCTGAACAACACCTTCCTGCACCACCATCGGACACTCTCGTTTCCAGTGTTCAAAGGCTCCGCAAATGTGACATGGCAATAAAATCTTCATTCCCTGCACATCATTCTGGACCACTGCAGTACTTAAGTCTGGACCACGATTCATATTACCTCCGCGACCTCTACCTCTCATCTGTGGCTGAAACATCATGGCCCTCACTACAACTCTGGTGGTAAATGCCGCCTAACGCCTTGCTGCCGGCCGCCACTATAACGTGACTGTGGCAGTAATCTGCCACAAGTATTATGACCCACACATAGAATACCGCCACAATACAGACACCCACACAAGTCCGCCAGACCAAGGTCAGTGATAAACTGGCGATAGCAAAACCCACACCGTTACGCCAAGAGGAATACGTCCACAGTATCATGACCCACGAATCAACGCGGCGGTCTCTCAACCGCGGTAAACCATTGGCGGTACACACCGCCGCGCTCAAAACACACACACACTTACAAAACCACACCACATTGGACATTTCAAACTACACACACCTGACACACATACACACCACACCCACAACACTAGAAAACACACACCCACATTATCCACAACCCCTTATAAAGAAAAGGAATATAGCTAACTGAGAGAGACAAGCCAGGAGCACCCACTCAATCAGAGGCACAGAACACCATCACCCATACACCATTCACGCACATCACAGCATACACAACAACACATCACCCCACACATCCTCACACATCACTCACACCACATCCATGGCACCCCAAAGACACCCCAGGTTTTCAGAGGAGGAGCTAAGGGTCATGGTGGAGGAAATCATTTGGGTAGAGCCACAGCTTTTTGGATCACAGGTGCCGCAGACATTCATTGCTAGGAAGATGGAGCTATGGCAAAGAATCGTGGACAGGGTCAATGCTGTGGGACAGCACCCAAGAACCAGGGATGACATCAGGAAGAGGTGCGTTCCGTGGTATCAAGACACCAGATTGTTGTACATAGGACTGGCGGTGGACCCCCACCTCCTCCCCCACAACAAACAACATGGGAGGAGCAAGTCTTGGCGATCATGCATCCTGAGGGCCTCGCAGGAGGAGCAGGAGGTCTGGATTCTGGTAAGTCAAATCTCTAATACTATCACCCCCCTACCTGCATGCCATCACAAACTCCTACCCCTACCCTCACCCCCATCATTCCACCAACTCACATATACCCCACTAGCACAACTCACCCATCCCAATACCAAGCCCTGCATGCACCCCCAATGCATGGACACCCACCACAGACCTGCATGGATACCCATCATCCCAGTATACCCAATAGATAGACTCACCCAGCCCATTAAATCACCACTCACACAAGGCCAAGCCGACAGGGAAATCACAATCATACAGGGAAAAAAACCCATGCACAAGATGGCACACGCAGATACATTAACAATACATTTGCATCCCAACAGGACGCCTACCCAACGTCACCGGAGAGGAGGTGCCAGCTACATCCAGCCCCCCCCCCCCAGAAGAGGCCAACAGTGATGACAGCAGCTCTGCATGCCTAGATCAGGATGACCAACCTGGCCCATCAGGGACCTCTGGACAGTAGGTTCCCCTGCCACAGTCCCAACCCACCACAGGAAACACCAGCACAGCACCCACCCAGCGGGCCCATGCCACTGTCCCCAGGACACATCATTCAGCAGTGTGTCCACCACTACAGGGACCCCAGGCAACCCTACAAACACAGGACAATCAGGAACCTGGGGTCAGTGGCAGTGGGCACACGGTTCATGGGGCAGAGGCACAGGATGCCAGGGAAGCTGGGAGGACTGCTGTGCGACAGGGGGAGGACAGGCCTAGGGAACCGACCCTCCACAAGGCACTCTCAAACATCTTGGGAGCATACCACCATTCTCAGGAGACCATGGACCAGGTACAGGCCAAGTTGCAGGAGACCCAGCGGCTGCAGGAGGGACAGTACCTGGGGATCAGGGAGGACCTAACAAAAATCTACACCATCCTGGTCACCATTGCAGGGGTTCTGGCTGACATGGGCAAGACCATGACGGAGGCAATGGCACAACAAAGGGCGCCTGACACTAGCCAAACCGAGGAACAGCCTACCATCTCCGCCGGTGCTAGTGGACAGGAGGCCCTGCCACAGGACCAACAGGCCACCAGCACCCCACCCCCCGCAGAAGGAGAACCACCCCACAAACGGTCCAGGCAGAAGACAGAGAGCGTTGCCAAGACCCCCGCCAGGAAATAGGACTCTCCTGATTGTCACCCTTCTGTCCCACTCTGTTACCCCGCAGTCCGCCTTGAACTGCCATTGCTCCCCTTCCTATGCCACATTGGACAATGCACTGTGCTACCCAGAGACTCGACTCTATACTGGACTTTCCTCCACCATCACCGCAGCCCATTGCACATACCCCTATACTTATTGGCACATAATAAACACGCTTGAAACAAATACAATAGTGGTGTTAGTGTAATGATTCTCACATGTATTAGTACAACATCATCAAAGCATTGCAACGTTTATGTTCAGTGAAATATACTACAGGATGGCCTTTGGTGGGCAGTAGTACATATAGCAGGAGCCAGAATGGGGCACACAGATCTGAAAATAGAGAATCCAAAGGGAACAGTCAGTGTCCATAGACAGAGGGTAAGAGGCTGCCATGTACGATGTCCAAAAGATTACTGAAATGTTAAGTGGAGTTACAGTCTCTTACCTATGTGTCACTGGAAGTACTGCTGTATTATGTTTGTTCTATTGTCCACATCTTCTTTCTCTGCCTCTTCTTCGTCACTGTCCACAGGGTCCACCGCTGCCACAAGATCATCTCCAGGCACATCCTCCTGCAGAAAAGGCATCTGACGTCTCAAGGCCAGGTTGTGCAACATACAGCATGCCACGATGATCTGACACACCTTCTTGGGTGAGTAGTACAGGGATCCACCAGTCAGATGGAGGCACCTGAACCTGGCCTTCAGGAGGTCGAAGGTTCTCTCAATTATCCTCCTTGTACGTTATGTGCTTCATTGTAACGTTCCTCTGCCCTTGTCCTGGCATTCCTCACTGGGGTCAGTAGCCATGAGAGGTTGAGGTAACTAAAGTCACCTGTAAATATTGAGGGACAACTGTTAGACACACACTAACCCTTAGGGACAACCCCAAACCCAGACACCAAGGTATACTGTGTGGGGACCTTGGGCTCACCTACTTGCCACACCCGGTGCCTCTGGAGTTGGCCCATCACATATGGGATGCTGCTATTCCTCAAGATATAGGCGTCATGCACAGAGCCAGTATATTTGGCATTCACATGGGAGATGTACTGGTCCACCAAACACACCATCTGCATATTCATCGAGTGATAGCTTTTTCTATTCCTGTAAACCTGTTCATTGCTCCGGGGAGGGGGGGACAAATGCCACATGTGTACCATCAATGGCACCAATGATGTTGGGGATATGTCCCAGGGCATAAAAGTCAGCTTTCACTGTGGCCAAATCCTTCACCTGGAGGAACACGATGTAGCTGCGCATGTGTTTCAGCAGGGCAGACAACACTCTGGACATCCCTGATGCCATGGCCACTGTAGTTTGAAAGGAACCACTTGCCAGGAAATGGAGCACTGACAGGACCTGCACTAGAGGGAGGATTCCTTGTGGGCTGGCAGATAGCTGACATCAGGTCTGGCTCCAATTGGGCACACAGTTCTTGGATTTTGGCACGATCAAGTCTGTATGTGATGATAATGTGTCTGTCCTCCATTGTCAGTTCTTTGATTGTGGCACGATCAAGTCTGTATGTAATGATAATGTGTCTGTCCCCCATTGTCGACAGGTCCACCAGGGGTCTGTACACTGGAGGATGCCGCCATCTCATAATCTGCCTCAGCGGTTGTAGCCTATGGAGGAGAATGGTGAGCAGAGGGTCATATTTCCACATAGATTGCACTACTGTTGCTGAATTTACGTTACAGAAGCAGTATGTGAAGTCAAGAGTCAGTTGATGTGCCAATGTCTGCTGTGACGCAGTTAGGTGCCATGCCATGTGCCCATCCGAAATGGCGGCTGCCTTACCTGTGAGGAGGGACAAGTGGAAATGAGGTAGGTAAGTACGCTGGCGTTGTGCGCCGTCGCGGTAGGCGGGTGATGACCGCTGCGCAACCTCGCATTGGTTATCATTGGGCCCTATGGGTTCCAGGAGCCAATGGCGATGTACACCAGCGGTGATGGTATGCACTGCCACGGACGTCACTGCCATTTTCTAACTATTCACTCACTTGCTACCTGACCATCAACAGGAGAGGATCTACACTGCAAGTGCTGCTGTGACCTGAGTCTGGAAGCGACAATGGCTCATTTGTCTGGGGAAAGGTTCCCTGCCTTTACTGCAGAGGAGGTGGAGAAACTGGTGGATGGGGTCCTACCCCAGAACACATTACTCTACGGTCCTCCAGACAAACAGGTGAGTACACTGTGAGCGTGATGTGTGGGCAATGTATGTTTGGTGTGGGTGTAAGCCACATGTTGGGGGGTGCTAAGGCATCCTGGCCTGAGTGCTGCAGGAGAGGTGGTCAGTGTATGTGCATCAGGGCATGGGTGGGAACTGGTGGGCAATGAGTATGAGTGTCCGGACGGGTGAGTAATTTCCTTTTCTGCTGTCCCCCCGTCCTTTCCCTCGGGCCAGGGTGTGAAGATCTCAGGCCAGCACCTTAGCCACCAAGTCGGCATCCGTTGTGGTACCAAGTCCAAGAGGATCAAAGGGGGCACCCATCAGGGCAGCCAGTGTGCCACTGTCACCTGCAAAGGACCAACCCATTCTGCCACCTGCCAAGGTGAAGAAGGGGCCAGCATGCAGCACAGCCAAGAAGCACGACCCACCCAGCAAGGCCTCCTCCAAAACTCAAGCTGCCAGTGCCAAGGTCCCAGCAGCATCTGCCAAAGTGGGGAAGGAGAAGAAAACCCAAGGCAAGGCACTTCAGGCCTCGGAGGCTCCAGGTCAGGGACTGGTGCCCACCATCAGTACCGATAGCCCTGCAACCTGTACAGCGGAGAGCATGGCCGCAGGCACCGCCATCTTCCCCACCACCTGCACAGCCCCCTGCAGTGCCGCTGCCACAACAACTGTCAGCGGCATCATCCCCAGTGGGCAGCCGTCCGAGGCTGCAGGAGACGGCCTGGTGTCTCCCTCCACCATGACCAGCACCGGCAGCATCCCCGCCGCAGACACCGCCGCAAGCACCGGCACCTGCACCGCCATCTGCACCGCCACATGCCCAGCCAGTGCCACTACAACTGTCAACAGCAGCATCCCCAGTGGGCAGCCGTCCAGGGCTGCAGGAGACGGCCTGGACCCTCCCACCACCACTTGAGGCACCCCCACCAGCACCGGCACTACCAGCAGTTTGCAGGCTTAGTCGTCGCAGGAGGGAGTCTGGCTCTGCCTCCATGGAGTATCATGCTACCTGTTCCCTGCACATCTTGTGCCTCAGACACCCAGGTGAGGGAATGGGAACTGCCACACCCCAGGTGCAGCATCACTGGGCACAGGGCCCCCTCCAGAACCAGTGGAGAAATGCATCCACTATCACTTTCCTTGGCAGGATGAAGAAGACTGGGCAGAAGGTCCCCTCCAGAACCAGTGGAGATATGCATCCACTATCACTTTCCTTGGCAGGATGAAGCAGACTGGGCACAAGGTCCCCTCCAGAACCAGTGGAGATATGCATCCACGATCACTTTCCTTGGCAGGATGAAGCAGACTGGGCAAAAGGCCCCCTCCAGAACCAGTGGAAGAAGCCACCCACTTGAGAGACTGTGGCCTTGCACTCCCTAGGACCAAGCAGTGGGCAACCCACCCACTTGAGAGACTGTGGCCTTGCACTCACCAGGACCAAGCAGTGGGCAACCCACCCACTAGAGAGACTGTGGCCTTGCTCTCCCCAGGACCAAGCAGTGGGCAAAGCATCCACTTGAGAGACTGTGGCTTTGCACTCCCCAGGACATCGCTGTGGGCAACCCACCCACTTGAGAGACTGTGGCTTTGCACTCCCCAGGACATCACTGTGGGCATAGTGCCCCCTCCAGGACCAGTGGCGTAGTACCATCTTCTGGCTGAGGTGCCCCCCCGAGATGCCTGTGTGTTTTTGACCTGATGCCCCTGCAGTGTTATCTCCGTTTTGAGGCAGGAGTCAAGTGTGGGTTTCGCCCGTGATTTTTTGCCCACTGGGCCATGGACATTTGCAAAGTACAGTGTACGGCCTTCTGTACAAAAATATTTGTATATACTGTTTTTTCCAATCCTTAAATTTATCTGCATATTTCAAAATATCCTTATTTGCACTCCTTTTGTCCTTGCATTCTTCCAAAGGGTAACAGGGTGTAAATGTACTGTTGCTGCATGTGTTTGTGTGTATGGTTATGTGGGTGAGGGTAGGGGTGTTGCGTGTGTGTATCACTCTCTTTTTCCTCCCCCCTCCCCTGGGTGCTAGGTTCAGTACTCACCGTGGTCGTCGCCGCCGCCGTCTTTGGTGTTTCTGGTGTATTAGCAGATACACCAGCATCGGCATGACCTGCAGCTCGGGCTCCATGGCTTCCTGGTTCTTCGTTGAGTGTCGAGAGGTGAGTCGTTTCCCTTCCAAGTCCTGTTTCCGCCAAGCTTTTGATGGTGTTAGTACTACCCCGGAAAAGCTGGCGGATTGGTGAGTTGTGATAGGGTGGGCGGTACACTGTCTTCCGCCTGTCTGTTGGCGGTTACCGCTGCGGTGTTTGTTGCTACCACCGTAGCAGTCGGAGTGTTAAAGTGGCTGTCTGTGTTGCCGGTTTCCACTGTGGTCATGATCCCATTTTTTTTACCACCGGCCTGTTGGCGGTATTACCGCCGCTTTACTATCGACCGCCAGGGTTGTAATGAGGGCCCATGTTTCCCTGCTGCTGCTGTGGTAACTGCTGTGGAAAATTTCCTTGCATGCCTGTCTGAGCAGCTTTAATCTGCATCACCATAGCCTTCTCCTTTAGCTTTTTCTGCTTCAACTCAATCTCATCACTACAGTACTTTGCATATTGCAACACCTCATCGATTGGCTTTGCTTGCCAGCAAATCAAATGATTCTTAATCATCTGGCTAATTTCAGGTCTCAATTCTTCCACAAATCTGAACACAAAATGAATCATGTCCTCCGCCTCAATTGTCTCTGTACCACTGTAATGACTGAACGCCTGTAACAATCTCTCATAATACGCATGTATCGACTCCTTTGCTTCCTGAGCTGTCCTGTCAATCCTCTGCCAATCAATATTCTTGGGCGGAATTCTCATTTTCACAAATTCAGTCACTTTATAGTAATATTTCATTACCTCGGAAGACGGGCACCTGTATTTTTATCTCTCTCTGGTTCGCTTGTTGGCCAATCCACACTCCTCTTGCATTCTATCCACAGGTCAGCTGGAACCACTATCTACAGTAATATGTTCAAGTATTCACACAACCACTTTGCAAGTTTCACAAACCTGTCTGTCTGATGATACCACTCCACTGGCTTCTCTCTCAATTTTGGATAATCATTCGTAAATGATAGAATGTCACTTCTGCTCCAAGGGACATGAATAAAATTCCCTCCTGGGACCTCTCTCATCGGTAAAATTTTCACTGTATCTGGGCTTTGCTGCACATTTGCAGTCAGTTCCACAGAATCTCTTTTCCTTTTGTCTCTTTTCTTTACCCATCTGCCTTCCCATTTGTCTAATGCTCCCCAGGTCTGGGCACTTTGAAGCACTTTCCTAAGGTGTGCCTTCATTCCGGCCGATCTCATGTGTTCAAAATCTTTAGTCTTGAAATCTAATCTGTAACTCCTTTTTAAATGCTTAATTTTCTCTATTTCTATGCCGTACTTCTCTGCCAGGTCGGATAGCTTCTGATGCACCTTGCTCACCGCCCTTGTAATCTCCGGGCTCAAATATCTCAACTCCTCTTCTGTGTAGGAATCTAACCTGTTCACACCCATAGTTCCCTCAATGAGCTCACTCTCTTCCATGCTTAGCCTAGCATAGTTCAAACACTCCTCTCCCTTAGGAGCACTGTGCAGGGTATTCAGTTTGTCTAACCACTCAGTCAACTGGTGAGCTGTCAATCCTTGCAAACAAGATGTTACTGGCTTGGACTGGTGGCACCTGCTGTGCAACTGTATTCCGGGTCTGTGGTGTCAACAATTACAAACTCTGTCTAATGTTTGACCCTAGCATAATATCTGGAAGTACTCTGAATGGACTAAGGTCCAACAGTGATCTTGATCTGTTAAAAGTCTATCCCACAGGAGAGACCGCTCGAGTATTTTCAATATGTCCTCCCCCCATTACATTCTGTGTCATGACACCCTGTTCACTTACAGTAGGTTTCTTCTGTGCAAATAAGGGTACGCCTGGACCAACAGTAATAGGTAAAGATATTGCATCTGGGGTTAGTCTAGTACTTAAGCTCCATGGGAGAGTACCTCCCATGTTCCGATTCATCCTTGAAGACATATCTGACTGTGTCCCTGTTACTGGAGTGAATCTTGGCATGACTTGTGGCTGCACTTGGGGAAGTAAAACTGGAGTTGGTTCTGTCTGAAACAACATAAGTCTTGGGAAAACCTGTTCCGTAGGCGCTATTAAGTTCAAAGTCGTTTCCATAATGGGCACATCAGGGTAAATATCCTGAACCTGGGTGGTTGCACCTGATTTAGCACTACAGATATATTAGGCACGTTAAGACTACTCCTCATCGGACTCTGTGGCGGGCTAGTATTAACTTGCATCGGACTCGCTATCCCATTAACCTGTGTCGGAGCTGTAGGATCAGCAATGGTGCTCGGATCACTCTCATATGCTGCATATGGTGGTGGGCGATTTCTCAATAACTGCAAAATTAACTCATCATCATCTGATTCTTCCTCCACTGTTGAAGACTTTCTAGCCTTCCTACTTTCAAAAGGGCTTCTGTCTTTCTAGTAGCTTTCCTTCTTTCCGGTTCATTGTCCTGCGTAGTTGCCGGAAACAACGTAATTCCATGCAAAGTCTCCATTCGCCACACTCTCTGAGCACTATCCCACCTAGCCTCTGTTAAAGTCTTTCTCCTTTTCTCATTCTCCTCTCGAATTTCTGTTGCTGTTGCTGTCTGGCTACTAGTTCCCAGATCGCTAATGCCCTGAACTGTGCTGGTCTCGGAAGGGGCTTCGATTCATATAGCACCATCCTTAAATGCTCTAAAACCCTCAAATTGAACGTTCCAATTGTTGGAAGTGCTAAGTTCCCATCTTTCTCTATCACTTTGCTCCACTGCTTAAGCCAAAGACATGGCACAACACCCTTCTCTTTCATTACAATGTAAGCTGGTGTACCTTCTGGCGGTGAAGCCTCGCCTACACTTCCTGTAATGTAAGTATCTCCCCTTAAAGCACTCTTTAAAGCTTTGAAAAATGTCATTGTTTCGACCTTTTTTTATTCAAAATCAAATCAGGAAGTGACTTTCAATCCCAGAATTCTCTTCACCCACTTTCTCAACCAATTGCCTCTCATGGACGGCTGCCAATCTGTGCGCAACCCTTCTCATTAACTGACCTATCGCAGCGCAGTACTAATGACGTCACACTCGTACGTGCTGCGGCTGACAAAGTCTTGCAGCTTGTCCTCCAAAACTTCGATTCACACAAAACTAATGCAAAAATTGGGAGCACTAAACCCAAAATCAAAAAACAACTCTGCTGGTTTACTACAGGAAAGGTAACACAATCACTTCAGAAACATTACAAATTTGTCACTGACTGCTCTAGCAGCTACTCTTTCTTTCTCAGTTTCCCTGATTTGCAAGCAAAATTCGACCCGCAAATTTTACTCTCAACTGATCAGTGGGTCTGTCCTGGTGCACATAGGACTCGCCAGATTTCAGTCTACGCCGAGAGCATCCTCAAACAACCATTAGCAAAATCTGAGATTATGGGAAAGTCATTTATGGATTTAGGGGAACATTTTCTCTCCAATTAACATCATTGGAAAATAAATCCAAATCTCAGTAATAATGAACTCTCAAAAGACCAAATCATCAAGCTACTACCATCTCTGGGAACACCTATGACGGGCTCTTAAGGAGACGAACCATCCGTCTCTGCTATTGTCTCTGTTAGTACCTGTAACCCTGTACCGGACGTCTATGATGGGCTGTTAAGGAAACTAACCATCCGCCTCAGCTACCATCTCTGCTAGCGCGTCACACCTTAATAAGTAAACTTACAAGGGGACGAGAATAGGTCGATGAACCTTTTGACTCGCAATTAAGATGTTCCCACCATAACTCCAATTCATGCAGATCAATAATCAATAATCACTCAAAAACATCAATAACCAATGATAATCAATGACATTAATAATCAATGTAGTCAGTAAGTGTCACATACCATGACCTTTCAGTCATGAATAACCACACCTTTAGTAACAGTTAGAATATTTATTTCCCTATATTAACAATGCTAATGTCACGTAAGGCAATCTCAAAATCAAATGATACACAGACAGTGTTAGAAATGGGGTCTTTGGTTGACAGTCAGGTTACCCCCTGTTCAAGCAAGGACCCTCACTCTAGTCAGGATAAAAGAGAATCACCCTCAGCTAACCCCTGCTTACCTCCTTGGTAGCTTGGTAGAGCAGTAGACTTAACTTCAGAGCGCTAGGTGTAAAGTATTTGTACCAACACTCACAGTAACTTAATGAAAACACTACAAAATGGCACAACACAGAAATATGTATCTAAACAAAACAAGACCAAAACGACAAAAATCCACAATACACAAGTCAAGTTATCAATTAAAAATCAAAAAGAGTCTTTAAGTAGTTTTAAACACACACTAACACTGTTAGTGTGAAAATGTACCTTGGGTGCGTCAAAATGGGCTTGTGATGCGTCTATTTCACTCACGAGCGAGACCTTGTGTCGTTTCTCCTTTCTTCGGGTCGTGCGTGTCGTTTCTTCTCTACGCAGGAGAGCAATGCTCCGATCCGGTCAGGACTCTCGGGTCCGGGCAGACCTTGCGTTGTTTTTATAGCCCAGCGGTACTTGCATCGGAAATCCAGCCACATGATGATCCGAAAACCACGCAGCGCGGGTTGCGATCTCCCTGTCTCCGTCAGCGATACTGAGAATAGTTTCTCCTGCTCCGTGCATCGATTCTTTGGTCGCGTTTCCAGCGAGCATCGATTTTCAGCCGCGGAGCCGTCGGTGCGTTGTTTCTTCAGCCGCAGATCGGAGTTGCGTCAATCTTTTCCCTGTACGGCGCTCTGTGCGTGGATTTCCTTATCTTAGGCTGCCAGCTTCTCCTTTCAGGGTCCCAGGAACTGGATGGGAACCACAGAGCAGAGTAGGAGTCTCTTCAGAGACTCCAGGTGCTGGCAGAGAGAAGTCTTTGCTGTCCCTGAGACTTCAGACAACAGGAGGCAAGCTCTAAATCGAGCCCTTGGAGATTTCTTCTCAAGATGGAAGGCACACAAAGTCCAGTCTTTGCCCTCTTACTCTGGCAGAAGCAGCAGCTGCAGGATAGCTCCACAAAACACAGGCACAGGCAGGGCAGCTCTTCTTCCTCAGCTCTCCAGCTCTTCTCCAGGCAGAGGTTCCTCTTCTTTCCAGAAGTGTTCTAAAGTCTGTGGTTTTGGGTGCCCTTCTTATACCCAATTTCTCCTTTGAAGTAGGCCTACTTCAAAGTAAAGTCTCTTTTGAATGTGAAATCCTGCCTTGCCCAGGCCAGGCCCCAGACACTCACCAGGGGGGTGGATACTGCATTGTGTGAGGGTAGGCACAGCTCTTTCAGGTGTAAGTGACCACTCCTCCCCTCCCTCCTAGAACAGATGGCTCATCAGGAAATGCGGACTACACCCCAGCTCTTTTTGTGGCACTGTCTAGTGTGAGGTGCAACCAGCCCAACTGTCAAACTGACCCAGACAGGGAATCCACAAACAGGAAGAGTCACAGAAATTGTATAAGCAAGAAAGGGCTCACTTTCTAAAAGTGGCATTTTCAAACACACAATCTCAAAATCAACTTTACTAAAAGATGTATTTTTAAATTGTGAGCTCAGAGACCGCAAACTCCACATGTCCATCCGTTCCCAAAGGGAATCTACACTTTAATAAGAATTAAAGGTAGCCCCTGTGTTAACCTATGAGAGGGACATGCCTTGCAACAGTGAAAAACGAATTTAGCAATATTGTCAGGACATTTAAAAAACATTACTGCATGTCCTACCTTAACCATACACTGCACCCTGCCCTTTGGACTACCTAGGGCCTACCTTAGGGGTGTCTTACGTGTAAGAAAAGAGAAGGTTTAGGCTTGGCAAGTGGGTACACTAGCCAAGTCGAATTTACAGTTAAAATTGCACACACAGACACTGCAGTGGCAGGTCTGAGACATGATTACAGAGCTACTTATGTGGGTGGTAGCATTTGATTATAGGCCCTGGCACCTCTAGTGCTCTAGTGCACTTTACTAGGGACTTAATAGTAAATCAAATATGCCAATCATGGATAAATCAATCAACCATACAATTTACACAGAGAGCATATGCACTTTAGCACTGGTTAGCAGTGGTAAAGTGCTCAGAGTTCAAAAGCCAACAGCAACAGGTCAGAAAAATAGTAGACAGGAGGCAAAAAGATTGGAGATGACCCTGCATAAGCAAAAAAAAGTCCAACAGACCGAAACAACACTGGCTGTCCACACCTGCGAAAGAAATGCAATCTAATCAAAGTTTGAACTACTACACATTCTAAGGTTACAGTACAAATAATAGTAATAGCAATTGCGCAAATGATATCAAATAAATGTAGATTCAGCAAAGAAAAACATCAAACGTTATTCCCTATTAGCAGACTTTCGTTAGTGAGAATCCTTAACTAACACCAGATTAGCATCAGCATGTTGGGCTTCATGCAAAACAATTTAGCAAACAGAAATTTGGAAACCATCTAGCTATGGCTCTATCAAAACAGTGTGGTTGGTACCTAGAAAGAAAAAGCAAATAGGCATAACAAACACATGGGTACAAGAATACCTCTTCTCAATTGGATCGGCAAGCTAAGATAGTCTTCGTCATCAGGACATCAGTTCGGTCAGCAAGGCATCAGGATTCAGCATTAAAGTTCAGAAAAGGCACAGTTTTAAGCAACAAGAATAGAGGTAAACCCTCAAGAAGGATAGAGAGAATGGCCAATGCACAAGGGCAAAATGTGCAATGCTTAATGCTGGTTTCTTCTCAGTGCAGTCCTGTTAAGTTAAATTTCCTAAAACTAATTTCCAAGACCCTACGGGTCAAGGGATCGCATGTTAATACTTTGTCCAATAAAACTAAAACTTCAAATCTATGAATTCTACCACTACTCCGTTCACATGTCGCTGATTGGCTTCACTTTTAATGTTCTCATCGTCCGGCTTGTCAGATAGCAATATTGTTGCAGCTTATACTCCACTCAGTGTCTCCATTGCTCTCCTCCTGAGAAAGTCACTCTCACACACATTACACTCATAATGTTACATTTAGCAAGACCAGCATCTTCTAGCAATCGGTTCTCATGAGAAAGACTTTTCGCTACGAGCACGTTTAAACAGTACAAGGGAAAATCACAGTTTAATTTTCTAAGACAGCCATTTCATTAAACGTTACAAAATACAGCTTGACATGAGGCCTGGCAACTAGGCCAAGACCTCCACTATGTTAAGGCCTGCAATTAATAAAACTAATACATGATGCATAACTCTTAATATGACATATTACTACATTAATATAACATTTAATCAACATTTGATATTAATAAACCATTAATAGGTATACTTCGTGAACAATGGTGGCCACTCATTGTGATCACATTTTCAAATGCGTGCGTTATTTTTCTACGTTATTACATTTTCTACACAAATTCGTTACTCATAGTACATGAACTCTCATTAAAAAAAAATCTATTAAAACACCTGCGCTAGCAAAATTGATGCGAGATTGGGCTCCAATCTGAATTTTGTGATATTCAGCTTTGTGATGTTACTACTGTGGGTGTTAAACATCCGCACAGCACAGCTATTTTGGTCTTGATTGCAAGGTTTAGCGCCTCAAAGACAAGTCACTACTGGTGATGTGTTCAAGAATGGTGCACAAATATTTAGTGCTAGCTATCAGACGCCATGAACCCTTCACCCCTCATTCCCCTTGACAAGCATTGGAATGTCAATAAGTCTGGATTATAAATGAAAGTGACACTTTGGTTACTGGAGAGTTTAGGTACTAAATAACTCATCATAAATTGACTCTGCCATCAGGGGTGGCTCTTTCACAATGGCGAAGGAGCGTCGTCCCCCTGGCTAAGCCAGGAGCTAAAAGACAAAACGATATTTAGTTATCGTTTTATCTTTCAGCTGCTGGCTCAGCCAGCAGCATGTTCAAGGAGGGGTGGGGCTGGGCCAAGGGAGGGGAGAGAGGGGGGAGGAAGTGTGAGTGTGTACATAAGTGCGTATGTGTGTTTGGCCTAACACACATGCACATTTAGGTTTCTCCAGCCCAGCTGCATTGAACTCTGCCAACACCTGTTGCCTCTCTCGTTGCTACTCTTCTCGTGGTGTCCCAATATTCACTGGGGCACCAGCACAGGCCCCAAAGTAATCCTGGCACTGCTTTCATGCCAAACCTAGCATGAAAGCAGCTCCACAATTGGTCTGAGCAGCTTGGACTGCCACTCAGACACAGCCCTGCGGGTCTGTGAGGCCTGAGACGGCCGGCTAAACACACATGCGCACTTAGGTGCACTCTCTTTTCCTCCCACCGCCCTTGACCCAGGTGGCTGAGCCAGCAGATGAAAAGTAAAACAATAGTAAGCTATTGTTTTATTTTTCATCTCCTGGCTCTTGGACAGGGGTGCAATGCTCCTCTGCCATTGCAGAGGAGCCATCCCTGAATGGAATAGAACAATATCTGAAGACGTGTCAGTGTATGTAGAAGTATGTATTAATTTATGACAAATTTTTACTACATTAGCCTTGGAGACAGTTACAGCTATCAGGCAAGATCAAAAGTCCGTTCAAATACACAGACCTAAATACTATTTGTGAAATTACAAATATTCACAAAGCTACAGGTGGTAAGCAATATACAACACCTCCTAAGAGAATCTAGCAAGGATTGTCACAGTGCAAATCTTCTACATGCAGGGTTAGTCAAAGGGGAAACCAACTACCACATTCCTGCTACAACAGTAATCCGTGAGATTTCATGTAACAAAATACTTGCTTGCAGGTTATAACAGAGAATAATAATCCACGCTTAAGGCTCATTGGCTTTCTCATATGCTTTTACAATAAAAAATCAGGACTTCTGCATTTGTTATAACATTTAATAATAACCAGAGCAGACTATGGGTCTCTTTATAAGGCTGGCGGTCCAGAGACCGCTAGCATCCCAGTGGCGACTGGAACGCCGCACTCCTGGCAGTCCGACCGCCACATTATGACCCTGGTGGTCGTTCCGTCCAGAGACCGCTGTCCCCGCCAGGAACATGGTTCCCGACGGGCTGACAGTGGTCGGACTCGTGGTCAGACACGGCGGTGCTGAGTTCAGCACCGCCATACTGATCACGAGTCCCTTTTCCACCAGCCTTTTCATGGCGGTTTAACTGCCATGGAAAGGGTGGTGGAAGGGTAGTGCTAGGGGCCAGAGGGAGGCCCCTGCACTGCCCATGACCATGGCCCCCCTCGCCAAAAACCCTCAGAATGCACACTGTCTGCTTTGCAGACAGTGTGCATTCAGAGGGTGCTGTTGTGCTACAGTATTTGCTTCAGCTCCCTTAAGGAAGCCAAGACCAATACGGTAGCACAGTTCCTGCCGGGCTGACTGGCGGGAACCTCATAATACGATATTCCTGCCAGTCAGCCCAGTGGGAACATCGTAATAAGACTGGGGGTGAGGCCGCCGGATTGACAGCGGTCTCATCCCCAGGAGTTTATGGTCGGCTCGTCCGACCGCCAAACTCATAATGAGGCCCTATGCCATTTGTCATATATCTTAATCTGTGAGTAACAAAATACATGCCGTAGTTCTTAACACTGTATAATACCAATTAACCCTTAGAGAATAATCAGATTTTTCATATGCTTCTCACAATATATGTCACACTTATTGCCTCATTGTAACTTTTAATAATAACAAAAAAAACTTTGATTTGCCATAATGCTGCTCAAAGAACAAATCAGCCTTGGTTATTATTTGTCACTGTAATTATCTTAGACGTTCTCTATTCAGAACAATCAGTGCAATACAATTACTCTTTTTCAGCTGAAGTACACAGCTTCTGCCCCTCCATTTTCTGTAGTGCTCTTTAAAGCTGTTTTTCTACTGATCTCCTAAGGTGACAGCTGTGTTGTCAAATCAGAATTTAAAAGTTAATTGTTTGGCTGTATCCAATTATTTTGCACAAAATAATGCAGAACGCAGACCCTTACCTACTTGGCAGTAGAATTCTATGGTACAGGGCTGCCAGAGAGAATGAAGTCATTGGTACACTCTAGTGCTTAAATTGTGCTTGTTGTTTCCGGTGCAGAGCACCAACACTTATTTTTGAGGGCTGGGACTTATTTTTTTACCTCAAGCATTTACTGTGAGCAAAAGACATGGGAAAGACAGAGGAAAAGAAAAACGAAAAAGCGTCACAATGGGAGAAAGCGGAAAGCTGCAAGAGTGAGCTGAAGGGGCAGGGAGTGGCTTTAAATGGATTGAAGAGCCCCGAGATGGCTTCAGGATTATGCTGCCTCAGTATTCTGTGCTTGCACATTTAATTGCAGCAGCCGCGTGTTTAAGAGGAGGGATTTGGGCACAGACACCTTTTTATTTTCAAATTAAGCACTGGTGCAATCCTGAATGCTGTATTTTTATAAGTGGCTACCTGTTCTGTCCCTCGGTCACTATTAAATTCAATGTTTTAAAACTTGGCCATCAGCATTGGGCTAGCAACAGGATGTAAACAGCGAAGTTGGTGTTGCAGTGAATTGGCTCCTGAAAACTCTTCGATAGACTATGGGCCGTATCATGATGCCATCTTCTGTGCTGTACAAGTGCTTCTTTTCAGCCATCTTGAGTGCATATATTAATTCGAAATATCTCTCATTTAATGCATGTTTTTCTGACAGCAGAATTTGAAAACATATAGACGCAATTACTGAAGCGTGTTTCAGAGGTCAGCTGTCTGAAAAACAGGCCTTAATTCTGAGATATTTAGAGCTAATAAATGCACTTCTAGAATCAGACATTGAATCAACTTGTAAAGACCCGCTGTCTAACTATTTTGCAAGGTATGAAAGACTCCTTGGATATGTGGCAGGCAATGTTTGTTTTAGTATCAGGGAAGTTAACAATTAAAGCTGGCTCACGAGACCATAAACCAGGCCACAAACAGGAAAAACACAGACCCTCACACTGGCCTTTCAGACTGGCCTATCGGGAAATGGCTGATTGCCCCATAGTCCTATTCGACCCTGCTTCCCAGGTCTGAGGGCTAGCAGCATAGTCTGGCACAACATCAACAGGCTCTGGGCATCCTGTTGCCTCCTTCGACAATGCCAACTTTTGTAACACTACTCATACCAATGGAGGGTGTAAATCATTGTATAGGAAATATTACATAAGACACTGGAGGCTACAAGGTGTAGGAGTAACATGTCATCCATACTGGTAGGTATCTATATTTTAACTGTTTGGCATGTAGAAGGAGAAACTTAGGATTTAAAACATAACACAGTGGTTGGGGTTGGCTTTACTAATAAGAATTAGTAGACTGGGGAAAGAACTTAGGGCCAGATGTATCAAGTTCCATTTTGCATTAACTAAATAACGAATTATAGGTAATTGCTATTTAGGTAATGCAAAATGGAATGTAACTACTAGCGATCACTTAAAATTCACAATCGATATTAGGGAATAAGACTCCATTTGTTCATATGGGCCTGAAGGCAAACAGATACGAATGGTTTTGCAAAACCAAAAATGGAAAACCAAGGGTGCTGAGATCCTAAGGCTCCCTTTGATGCACCGCCCCCCCCCCCCCCAACAATTGTGCACATGTGGAGCACACACATGCCCAACTCACACTTAGGGAATGCTTGATACACATGCATAGGGAATCACAAATAGGTATTCCCTATTTGCAATTTCCTATCCAGGGAATCACAAATTGCAATCCCCTATTCGGAGTCATAATTTTAGGGAATCACAAAGGCTGCAATTTCCTAAAATGGGACTGTGATGCCTTTCATAGATAGTGAAAGGCTATTTTGCATTCACAAATGGTGGAATTTACTGATTTGCACTGTTAGAGGATGCAAAATCCTTTGATACATCTGGCCCTTAGATTTCTGACCTATGTCTTGCAGTTTGCATTCAACCCTTTGATGCACGTTCATAGCTCACAATGCTTATGAACTGGAAGTAACAAAAGTAGCTCTGTGATCTACATGCTACATGTGCTTTGCAGTTGGCACATTAACCTTCTGAACTACTTTATAGTGAGTCAAAACTGTGACCAGATGAAACCCTGATCTGCAGCAGGTACATTAAAATTGTCTTGAAATTTTTATAGCTGCCTGAAAATTGCAGGACACATGAAACTCTGCAACAGTTGTTTTTAACACCATAAAATATTTCAAAACGCAGGGCACCCCAAGCTCAGTGCCGGTCGCACCGCCCTGAAGCCAGCACTAATAAAGAAAGGAGTCCATCATAACTACCACAGCCACCTCAACATATTCTAGATCCACCCTTGCATTCCACCCTTTATTCAACACAACAACAATCAATTCCATTACGTAGCAATAGCTTGTTAAATAGCCTTTCCGAATATTCCTTTGCCCAATTTGACAAAGTCTAAACTACAGCATTAGAATTTTTCACAGTGTTCGAAGGAGAGTCTCATATCGCCACCAGACTGTTTGGTGCCACCATAGCTAACCAGACCACAGGACTCAAGCTGCACCTCAGGGATGACAGTCAAAATCAAAATAATCCTTGGCTGCTTGCGTTTCTGTTCCGAGAGAGTGTGGCCTAGCAGTGCAAAACAAGCTTTCCTATCTGAGCAGGAACTTGTCCAGTGGTTGCTCCCTGTCCGGGGTGGCACAGTGAGCATATAATGCACTGACATTAACCTGAATCTTTCCCAGTGAGTTTAATTCAAGCAACCCACCTATGACATTTTTGTATTCCCACCAAACATAGGTTGTATACCACTTATTGACACTTGTAGACAAAGTTATTGAGGTTTGTTTACTGACTGTCTGTTTGATAGTCAGATATCTTGTCTTGCTACACTCCAACTTGGAACCTAAGATCTTCTAGTCATACCCTACTTGTCTCACATAAGCCACCCTGTGCTGGATCAGAGTATTGGACTTTTAACCATGGACATAATTTTGGAGTCACCAAGGGTCGTGGGGGAGAACCCTGGCTTGTCCTTTACAACCCCTGACACAGCATTTGTGACCCCTGGCTTCAGAGGTGGCAAATTTATTGCAGGAACACAGTAGCAGTTCATCCTTATGGAAGTCAGTCAGGGCTCAGCTCTCTTAGCTTTCAGTTAATTTTTTTATGAAAACTATATGATTTACTATTAGTGTAATACAAATGTGACTATGCCCTCTCATGGCAGCTGAGGTAAGTAAAAATGCTTTTAAATGTATGTTGTGTGTGTGCTTGCAGGTGAGTATGTGTCTGTGAGTGAAAGTGGAGGCCAAAGGGCATGTGATGTCACTTCCACTACCTCTGGCTATGTGTTGAATTGAAATCCATGCCTTTAACCTTTTGGATCACTACACTTAATGCATTAGTAGGATTTCTATACTCTACACACTAGAGGCTACACTCAATATTATATTTGTGTATGCTGCTTTTGCACAAAATGCAGTGGTATGAAAACTCATATTTCACAGGGAACGGTGAAGCATTGAAAATATTTCATGGTTCACTGTGAAATATGGATTTCATCATACTAATGACACCCTTAAACCACATTACAGAGCTTAAGCATTATCAGGGCTACTAGGATATGGCATGCGGAGGACCAAATTATACAACAACGTTATCCTAATTATACAGCAAAATATGCAAATTAGCTGACACAATTTCTGGCACTATTATTTTTAATTTACAGAAATTTCACGTGGGCCAAACACATACAAATGTTCAATGCTGCGGTTTACCCTGCTGTGATAGATGTTTTTTTTTTTACTGGGTTACCCCCAGCTCCTCTCCCCATCCTGTCCACAGCCATTTTGCCACCTCCAACTACAGCATTGTTTAATAAAGCACTGCAGTGCAGGTGATGAAATGTCCTTTTGTAAAAACAAATGTGGCACAAAGTCTACATACCACTGTTTATCTATTTTAGCTAGAAACAATTTGTCTCATGAAATCTGCAGCCAATCAAATTTGGTGGTAACTGCAGTAAATCCATAGTTATGTAGTAAATGCTGCAGCCACAGAAGCAGATAAATTCACTGGGCCTGCTCTGTTATCCATGGTTGTATTAACAATACGTTCATGAAAAGTAAACAAAACCTAAACATCCTACAGCCAATCATTGTCCATTAGCTGCACTTTGAAGAAAACAGCTTTTTTCAAGCTAACTCCTCAAAACTAAACATGTCATCTAAAAAAATTACATAACTGCTAAGGTGTGCAAACTGGTCTAGTATTACCATCTTGAGGTGCTGTGCTGATGACATTTACAAATCGATCAGCTTCCGGCCTCATGGTTCATGATGTCTTCAGGACCCTCAATAGCAATGTTGGCCATATTACGTGATTACACATCTATCTATCTATCTAAAAAAATCAAAGGTTACAGGGATATTATAGTTAGGTTCAGATTTTACATGCACAATACCACAGAAGTTCAGCTGTTATAGTGAGAGATATTTCAAGTAACTATAACTTGTGCCCTAAGGTAACTATAACTCACGCCCTCACCATGCAGTTTTCGCATCAAAAATTTTACTGCAAATCTTACAGTGATATTATCAATGATGTCAAAGAATACTTCACGAGTGACGTAATATCTCGGGTAATTATCAGTGCATGGGGAGGAGGTGAGTTATAATTACATTCATTGCACCCCTGCCATGCACTGCTTATGATCTCACATACTACATCACTCATGACATGTTCTATTACATCATTTATGACATCACTGAAAACATCTCAAATGACATCATTGATGCCATCACTGATGACATTATCCACTCTTCTTTTGCACACATTGCTCTATAAACGGGTATCGCATTACAGCTATGAGAGTTAAGTACAACATAGCTCAGAATAATATGAAGCATCATTACTGCTATTATACATACCACTCCTAAAGATTAAGCAAGCTTGTGCTATGTGCAGCATTGACCCAATAATATATACTTGATGGGCAGTCAAGTTCATGTTGGCTATTAACCACAGATAAAAGGGTAACCTACCCTGCACATGGTGTTCAATCTGTATACTTCTGTTAAGGGAAAACCATATCCTTCCAGGTACTCTAAGCCCTGTTGCATAACTGATGCCCTACTACAGAGAATCTTTTCCTGTTTCAAACCCCTCACTGCCACTGAACCTACATTGAGAAATGAAGTGGATATGGTAGAAAAGTGGATACTGTTAACACTGTTTACTCTATGGAGAGAGTTTACTTTGTACCACACTTCTTGCAGACAGTGAAACTCTTATGAGAAATACACCACAGATTATTAAAAAGATATCTACTACAAACAGTGTACACTCTATGCCAAAGAGAGACTAGTCACTTAAAATAACCAAGGTCTGAAGGTGCTAAAGGTCATACTATCTGAGCCTTCATACTGTGGTGAAAACTTTACAGATAACCCATCTTCTTAAGCAAAACAAGCTCATGTACATAGGTTATTAGCTTGTGCACCCAGTCTTCTACAGGGAGTGCAGAATTATTAGGCAAGTTGTATTTTTGAGGATTAATTTTATTATTGAACAACAACCATGTTCTCAATGAACCCAAAAAAACTCATTAATATCAAAACTGAATATTTTTGGAAGTAGTTTTTAGTTTGTTTTTAGTTTTAGCTATGTTAGGGGGATATCTGTGTGTGCAGGTGACTATCACTGTGCATAATTATTAGGCAACTTAACAAAAAAAAAAATATATACCCATTTCAATTATTTATCATTACCAGTGAAACCAATATAACATCTCAACATTCACAAATATACATTTCTGACATTCAAAAACAAAACAAAAACAAATCAGTGACCAATATAGCCACCTTTCTTTGCAAGGACACTCAAAAGCCTGCCATCCATGGATTCTGTCAGTGTTTTGATCTGTTCACCATCAACATTGCGTGCAGCAGCAACCACAGCCTCCCAGACACTGTTCAGAGAAGTGTACTGTTTTCCCTCCTTGTAAATCTCACATTTGATGATGGACCACAGGTTCTCAATGGGTTTCAGATCAGGTGAACAAGGAGGCCATGTCATTAGATTTCCTTCTTTTATACCCTTTCTTGCCAGCCACGCTGTGGAGTACTTGGACGCGTGTGATGGAGCATTGTCCTGCATGAAAATCATGTTTTTCTTGAAGGATGCAGACTTCTTCCTGTACCACTGCTTGTAGAAGGTGTCTTCCAGGAACTGGCAGTAGGACTGGGAGTTGAGCTTGACTCCATCCTCAACCCGAAAAGGCCCCACAAGCTCATCTTTGATGATACCAGCCCAAACCAGTACTCCACCTCCACCTTGCTGGCGTCTGAGTCGGACTGGAGCTCTCTGCCCTTTACCAATCCAGCCACGGGCCCATCCATCTGGCCCATCAAGACTCACTCTCATTTCATCAGTCCATAAAACCTTAGAAAAATCAGTCTTGAGATATTTCTTGGCCCAGTCTTGACATTTCAGCTTGTGTGTCTTGTTCAGTGGTGGTCGTCTTTCAGCCTTTCTTACCTTGGCCATGTCTGAGTATTGCACACCTTGTGCTTTTGGGCACTCCAGTGATGTTGCAGCTCTGAAATATGGCCAAACTGGTGGCAAGTGGCATCGTGGCAGCTGCACGCTTGACTTTTCTCAGTTCATGGGCAGTTATTTTGCGCCTTGGTTTTTCCACACGCTTCTTGCGACCCTGTTGACTATTTTGAATGAAACGCTTGATTGTTCGATGATCACGCTTCAGAAGCTTTGCAATTTTAAGAGTGCTGCATCCCTCTGCAAGATATCTCACTATTTTTGACTTTTCTGAGCCTGTCAAGTCCTTCTTTTGACCCATTTTGCCAAAGGAAAGGAAGTTGCCTAATAATTATGCACACCTGATATAGGGTGTTGATGTCATTAGACCACACCCCTTCTCATTACAGAGATGCACATCACCTAATATGCTTAATTGGTAGTAGGCTTTCGAGCCTATACAGCTTGGAGTAAGACAACATGCATAAAGAGGATGATGTGGTCAAAATACTCATTTGCCTAATAATTCTGCACTCCCTGTATGTTATGTAGAAATTGTCATGCTGAGACGATTCTGTATAATAACTTAAGGCTGCTAAAAAATACCTAGGGGCAGATTTAGGAAAAGTGGCACTGCACCCAGTGCAGAGCCACCTTTCTTGCACCCCTTAGCACCCCCTACTGCCATCATGTATGAGCCATACTTAAAATACGGTGCACCATGGCACAGGGTAGGTGCAATAGCATCAAAATGTTGGATGCTATTGATTTACTGTTAACGGTTAGAGACAACATTTTGGCACTAACCCTGAACGGTACATAGGGGCCCATTATAAATAATGATGTTCCCCCCTTTTTTTTAAATTAATTTATTTTTGAAGTGTCCTCATTTACTTATTTTCTTCCATTCTGAACTCAAGACCCATGTTCCGTTCTTTCACCCCTCGACAGGCCCAAATATTCGTAATAGGAAGTCTGGGGGAAAAGAGACATGACTATGTATGGACCCATCCACCATTGTGTTTCAGTCCCATATGGCTTTAATCATCGGACTGGTGCTAGCCTCTAAACAGAACGTTTTTTATATAAGAAAAGCACCCTGATCCACACACCTTAACCAGGGCCTCCACAGCTTTGCCACCTCCTTTGCATGAGACCGACTCAAGTCCATGTTACATGTGCTGGCCACAGCAGTCAGCCATTCCGGCTTAGAAGGGGGATTTGGGGATGTCTATTGCCTGCAGATCTCCCTTCTACCCACAAGTATCAAGAAGAACAACAAATTCCTTTTATAACCATACAGGTTGCCTATCTTGGGGGACCAGCCGAAGATGATTAGTTCTGGGGTCAGCACTAACTGTAAATGTAATACTGCAATTAGCACCCCAAAAACCTCTGCCCAAAAGCCCAGAATGTGGGGACAAAGTACAACATGTGGAGATCATCAGCCATAGAAAGGCCACACTTACTGAAAGCTGTGTTCCCTTTGGATCCAAATTTGGCTATTTTCTTGGGAGTGTAATATGCCCTATGAAGAACTAAGAGGTGATTCCTTCTCAAATACTCAGGTTTCACCACTTGAAAGAAGAGATTCCATGAAACTAAACATAAGCGAGTAACCTCTTCGCTCGGGGCAAGTCCACCCCATAAAGAACCAGGGAGGTCCTGGTCTTGGTCCAAACTGTCTAGAAATAAGCTATAGTAAGCAGCTACTTCTTTCCTTCAAGATGGACCATTGACCAGCAGCTCCTCCAGCTTGTTTGTGTCAGCTCTCGCTTCTCACAGAGTGAGCCCAACTTTGTAGTTGGTAATACTTAAATCTAAATAGAGACCCCCACGTCGTTAGCACAAATTCCTCCCAGGAGTTTAGTTTCCCTTCTTGAAGTACCTGACCCCATTCTACAACGCCTGCTTCCTTCAACGGTCGAGATAGGGAGTCCTTAAGACACTCTGGTGTGCCCGGGGAGTCCCACATGGGGGCATAAATACTGTAATATGAAAGGTTCCTAATTTTCCTTATCTGTCCCCATAACAGAGCAGCGGCTTGTAGAACTTTCAGTATTACTCTTTTGTAGAATTTGGGTGACCGTATATATACATACATTTTTGCCCATCTCCACCCTCACTTTTTAACATGGCCATCTCTAACTGATTACCCCCTTCCCTAATAACAAAGCTTTTGCATTCTTTAACTGAGAGGCCCAAGCATATAGCTGGATATCAGGCAAAGCTATCCCTCCTTTATCGTACTTCCTTCTAAGCTTCTTCCTTGCAATTCTGGTTCCCTTAGAAGCCCAGATAATGCTATCCATTTTGGCTTGGAATTTTTGTATCCCTGCCTTCTTAAAATGTAAAGGAATCATATTGAAAAGAAAAGTAAGTTTTGCAAGTATGAGCATTTTTATTAAATTTGGACTTCCATATAAAGTTAGCAGGAGATGCGACCAGCTCAGCAGGAGTTTATTTACCTCTTGTTGTACACATGTCAGGTTTACTTCTAGAATATCCTCCAAATCATTGCAGATCTTAACACCTAAGTACTTTATCTCTTTTCTTATTAATCTATGCTCTTCATCCATATTCTATGTCATGATTTCTGTTTTGGCCATATTAACTGCATACCCCGACACCTGGCCAAATTCTGATGTTAAAGACTCAAGCCTATCTAACGTGGAGGACAGATTTCCAGTATAGATCATGATATCATCCGCATGTAATGAGATTTTCTTTTCCCAGCCCATATAGGTAAATGGTTTGATTAGGAGATCCATTTTAATCATTAAAGTCAGAGGTCCAATATAGAGGTTAAATAATAATGGGAAAGCGGGCAGCCCTGCCTGGTTCCCCTTGTAATGGGAAATGCTGTGGTTAAATTGCCATTTAGGGCTAATCTAGCTGATGGGGGTTTATAAATGTTTCTCAGAACTCTACAGAAGTTCACCCCAAAATTAAGATGTTTTAAAAGAGTATTAAGGTGTCCCCAGTTCACTGTGTCGAAAGCGTTAGTAGCATCTAATGTTATAACTGCCAGGCGAAGTTAATTTGCTTTTGCCAAATCTATTGCTCCAATCAGCTCATGGGACAGCTCATGGATATATCTACCCTTTAAAAAGCCCTTCTGGTGACCCTGAATCAGAATCACCGTACCCAACCTGTTAACCAATATATTGGCAAATAGTTTATAATCGTTGTTCAGTAAGGAGATTGAGCTGTAAGATTCACAAGATAGGGGATCCTTCTGTGGTTTTAGTACAAGGGTGATCACTGCATCGTCCCATGATCTCTATGAATTATGTTAAAAAGCTTAGTTAGAACCGAATTAACTGCCTCTTGCATCTCTGGGTAGAATTTGATTGGTAAACCATCAGGTCCTTCCGCCTTCCACCTTTTGCCCTTAGAAATAGCCTATGCAACCTCCCACGGTGTAATCACCTCCTCCAGGGCGGCTTTGTCTTCTTCGTCATGTTTCCCCATCTGCTAGTCCTCAAGGCATTCTGGCCTGGGTGCTACTGTTTTTGGTAAGTTTTCAGAGTATAAGGACTCAAAAAAGCTCACAAACGTCTTCTGCACCTCTGAAGCCTCTCTCAGCACTTTCCCAGTAGCAGTACAGCTTATCTCCCCTACTTCATTTCTTGCCAATTCTGACTTGCCTTTCCAGGCCAGCATTTTCCCTGCGCTTTCGCCATACTCAAAGTATGCTAATTTGCTTGCTTCCCATCTGCTTTTCACTCTGGCTTCTATCACAGCTGCTAAAGTGGCCCGTTTGGATAGCAGTTCATTCCATAGAGTTTTACCGTCCTTTCTTTCCGTCTGTAGATCTGGTAGTTCTCGTTCTAAGCGAGCGATATTGTGTTCAAGATCCTGTGTTATCTTCCTGTAGTCCCTATTTTTCTGAGCAGAAATATTAATAAGGACCCCCCAATAAAGGCCTTGTAGGAGTCCCAAACCACGTGAGGAGCCGCCGAATTCATATTAAGCTCTAAAAAATCCCTAGTCTCAGTTTTCAGAACCTCTACCACCTTTGGGTCATTTAGGAGTGACTGGTCTAATGTACATCTTCTCAAGTGTGGCTCTGTGTCACACTTCAATCTTAGAACCACCGCTGCATGGTCAGATAGATGTGCTGCGATATGCTGAATGTCCGAGATAGCCCTTTTAAGTGACCTTTTATTAAAAAGTAATCTATCCTGGAATTATGTTTATATTTCCTATTATGAAATGTATAACCTTGGGAACGACTGTGAGTTTCACTCCATATATCCACAAGCACAAATTGTTTCATTATTGCCCTAATATATGTCTGCGACTATTGACACCCCGACAATCTACTTCCACTTGATTTATCCAGTGAATCATTTAGCACAGCGTTAAAGTCGCCTGTTATTATGATTGGGTACTGGGCATCTAACAGTTCTCAGCATAAATCCTGTAGGGGGACTATGTCATCCGTGTTAAGGCCATAGTAGCAGGGCAATGTGTAGATATTTTCATTGATTTTAATATCCGCAATAACCCATCTGCCCTTCCTGTCCGATTTGTAACTCAAAATTGAGGCATTTGACTGGACCTTAGTGAGGAACAGGTCACCCCTAGAATGAGACATGTTATCCGAGCAGACCATATGTTTCACCCACCACTGGGATTTAAAAATTGCGTGAGTCTCTTTACTTGTAAAATGTGACTCCTGGAGCATTATTATCTGAGCAGGGGAATCTCTTATATACTGGAGAATATAGTTCTCCCTAGGTTTTACTCAGAGATCATTCACATTCCAGGAGAGGAGTTGAACCCTCTTATACGCCAGAGGGGGTTGGGGCTTGCCCTTGGAAGGTGGTGGAGTGGGCTTGGACCGGGGGGTGGCAGAGGGACCTGGGACAACACGGGGCTTCTTCCTCCCTGGGGAAGGGGCACAGGAATGGGAAGCTTGGACTGGGGTAGACTTGGGTGTGGAAGGAGTGGACTGGGCAAGGAGGTGGGCACGTTTAGGGATGAGACGGGGTGGGTCAGTGGGTTCAAGCAGGTCAACACAGGAGAGGAAAGGTTTCTTACGGGCAGTTGGGGTGGATATGGAGGAAGGTGTGGGAGTGGAGGTGGAGGGAGTGCTTGTACCAGGTGTAGGTGTGCTGGACGTGGATGCAGGTGCCTGTACAGTATGCTGATGTGTGGTGGATGTGTGTTGAGTGGGTGCCTGTGAACGTTTGAGTGTCTTGGGTGGAGGGGGGGTGGAAACAGTGGGACAGGCTTCCAGTGTACATGGATGTTGTCTGGGTGTCTGTAGTTCTGGTGAGTGTGCTGCATGTGTCAGTCAATGTTGTTGTGGTGAGTGCAGGTGTGGTGTCTGGGGTGCATGTCTGGATGTCAGATGTTGTGGTGACTGCAAGAATGGGGCCAGCAGCAGTGACTGAGGGTGCAATGCATGTGGGTGTGCATTTTGAGGTGACAGACATGGTGGCAGGGGAGGTTGACACAGTGGGGGAAGTGGATGTTGTTGTCTCTGCTTTGGTATGTTGGGTGTGTGCATGCCTGTGGTGGGAAGTGTGGTGATTGTGTTTCTCTGTGTGCTTCTTGTGTGTTGACCTGTGTGCATGGCTGTCTGGAGGAGTGCTTGGGATGGGTGAAAGGAGTGGGGTGCTGGAAGGGGTAGAGGTGGTGGGAGGGGGGAAGGAAAGACCAGGGACACTGGCTGGAGTCAAAGAGGAGGCCAGAGCCTCAAAATATCTTTGTAGGCCAGACACAGCACCGTGAATACCTTCCAGGTATGCATTGTATTGCTGCATCTGGGATGCTAGCCCCTGGATGGCATTCACGATGGTTGTCTGCCCTACAGAGATGGTCCTCAGGTGGTCAATAGCCCCCTCCATGAGGGCAGCAGGGCTAACTGGGGCAGGGGATGAGGTGCCTGGGGCGAAGGAGATGCCCACCCTTCTGGGTGAGCAGGCACGGGCAACTGGGTGGGGAGCAACTGGGAGGGTGGAGATGGCATGGGGGTGGCGGAAGATGACAAAGAATGGGTGGGCCCACTAGGGTCTGCCACCACCAGAGAGCTGCCATCGGAGGAGGTATCAGAGTCACTACCGCCAGTGGTAGTTTCCACCCGTGGGACTCCCCTCATCCTCCAACCCACTGGTCCCCTTTGGCTCCGCTGATTCTGCCTCCTTGGAACCGTGGGTCATTGCATCCCCACTTGCTTGTGGCACTGCTCCTTCGCCAGATGATGCTGATGTACACAAAGAAAACAAGAGCACAGGGGTGGGGAGACAAAACATGAGAGAAATCTGTAAATACCTGAATGAATGTACATACTTGGTGCACACACAACCACATCCAGCTCACACACTTACATGCAGCACCTACAACAATAGTCATGACTATGCCCCTGACTAGTGGCCACTACCCCAGCATACAACTCATCTCCCACATGAAACACGAACCTGATGAACTGTGTGGACTACACACATGGGGGACCATGCCCAGCCAATTCACCCACTAGTCAATGGGCCCACAAAGCATCCAACAGTACAAGAAGATCAACCCCCATGGACCTATTTGGACCTTCAACACCTGTCCCACACCATTTCCTTGTCTATGGGGGGCAGGACTGCAGGAACACACCTGTCAGGGGGCCTGGCACTAGACAGCATACATACCACAGCACCCAAACACATCCATCAAAGTAGTATTAAACAGTGTTGGTACTCAACCCCTTGTGGCTGCTGTGCTGCCTTCAAGCGCCCATCCAAATCCGGATAGGCCACTGCCAGAATGCGGGCCATTAGGTGGGGTCAGGGTCTGACGGGCACCCCTTCCTCGTTGGAAGGCCTTCCCCAGCTGGGCCTCGCAGGTCTTCCTGGCCCAGCGCCTCAGGTCTTCCCACTGCTTCCTGCAGTGGGTGCTCTGCTGGTTGTAGACCCCCAGGGTCAGCACCTCCTTGGTGATGGTTTGCCACAGGCCTTTCTTTTGATGGGCGCTGACCTGTATGGGACACACACAGAAGAAAAACTGACGTCAGGATTTGGGCATCTGATACAGCTGACATGTTGTCCCCTATGGGACGGAAACTTCACAGATTCATTTTACCAACTCACAAACAGTACATGCCACACAATCTATGCCTGTGAAGTTACATATCGAGCACACATGCATGCAGGCATCTGCCACCATCACACACATCCAAGCAAGACAACCATCAACTCACCTGCTCCTTTGGTCGCCCATATACCTTGGCATACAGGGGTAGGACCCTGTCCACCAGCTTCTCGAGCTCCTCCGTGGTGAAGGCCGGGACCCGTTCCCCTGTGAGTCGCTCCATTGGAGTAACCAGAGACAGGACACAGCAACATACTCAGTGGAGTACTTGCATGCACAGGAAAAGGGAGTCAAGTGTAATGGCGTCATGTGACGACATGGCGTACGCTCCGCCGGCGGTAATCTTGATAGGCCCAGTTTCCCCATTGACAACCATGTAAACCAATGAATGGGTGCACAGGGGTGAACACCGCCTTCCGCCATGACAACTACTGCAAGCGGAATGATATCACTTCCACTCCCTCAGACCTGGATGGCAAGAGGCTGCCATTTTGCACCTTGTACATATATCCTGGTCAGGGGCCCCATTCAGGGCCTACAAATCCCAGCCCTTAGGTACATGCTCACATGAGTGAATGATCCTCACATGCACCCATCTCATGAAATGTATCCACACTGGCATGCCATTAGAACAGAGGTATCTCTGCATACATGTGCCTAACATTGTACATAATACATGGCTTTTGTGTGTAACCTACGTATTGCACACCAGTTGTTCATTTACGACCTGTTTTGCACGTGTACGTGTGCCCCTCATATGTGTTCTTTCCTCCCCCATAGGTTCAGACCCACGTGGTGAGGGAGGGCCCCATCTGTGTACAGACCTCTTGTTGATTTGGAAACCATGGATGAACGTCACATCATTGTCGCCTACAGACTCAATCGTGCAACAGTCTATGAGCCATGTGCCTTACTGGATCCTGTACTTAGACTGGCTAATCGGAATCATCATGCAATCCCTACTGAAGTGCAAGTGCTATCTGTACTCCATTTTTTGGCTACGGGCTAATTTCAGGTGACAGTGGGCATGGGTGCAGGGTTCTCATAGCCAATATTTAGCCTCATCCTGTCCATATTCCTGGATGCATTTGTCCAACACATGCAGACATATGTCCAGTTTCTCCAAAGGGCTGAACTCCCTGCCATCAAGTCTGGATTTTATGCCTTTGCTAACATCCCCCATGTGATAGGTGCCATTGATGGAACCCACATAGCTCTCGTCCCCTCAAGAGTGAATGAACAGATGTACAGGAACAGAAAGAACTTCCACTCAGTGAACAAACAATTGGTGTGCACTGCTGACCAGTACATATCACATGTCAAAGCCTGGTTTCCAGGATCAGTCCATAATTCCTTTGTCCTGAGGAACAGCAGTGTAGAACACTTGATGGGACAACTACAAGGGGACAGAGGGTGGCTCATAGGTGAGTGTGTATGACACTAGATCTGTACATAGCTGACAACCAGCCTGTATGCAAGTTCTGGCACTATGTTAAGGTCCTCCTTCGCTCATTATTGCAGGTGATTCTGGGTACGGCAACTTGCAATGGCTACTGACACCTGTGAGAAATCCCAGGACAGATGCAGAGAGTAATTATAATGAGCCCCATGGCCGTACTAAGAGGTCTCCTGAAGGCTAGATTCTGTTGCCTCCATCTCTCTGGGGGATCCCTGTGCTATGGCCATGAGAAGGTGTGTAGACTAATGGTGGACTGCTGCATGCTGCACAACTTGGCTGTGAGGAAGCCATCGCCCCTACTAGAGGAGAAGGGTGCTGTACATCCAGACCTGCAAACTCTGAGAGGGGATGAGAGTAATGGTGAGGATAAAGAGGGGGAAGATGACAACTCCAGGAATCAGCTGATCTGACTATACTTCCAGTGACTATGAGGTACTGTTCACTGATGCTGTTGCCTGCACTGCATAATGTGAGTCTGACTCATTTGCTTGGGGATGTGCTGTCTATAGTCATTGACACTGTTACCTGAAGTGGCATGTGCCAGAGAAACAGAAATTATGTACATTTTGACTTACTTCAGACACTGTTGTGCATGGGGTACCATTCCTGCAATAAAGGTATGATTATGGAATTGACTGGCTAATGCATACGCACTGACAACTGTAAACTCATAATGACAGGGGACATATGATTTGGTGTAGATGTGTTTTATTACTTGTCACAATTCTATAAGTGCACTCTACAGTGATAGGGAGTGGGCTCATGGTGCATATCCATACCAGGTACATGGGCTCAGTGATTGGTGACAATGGGTATTGGTTCATATGTCCCTTGCTAGTTGGTATGTTGGTATTGGTGGGTCAACATGGTAGCACAGTGGCACACTTGGGAAACAGTTCAGAGCAGAGTCACTTCTTAGCGGGGGCCTTGGTCTTGGCAGGTGTTCCAGTGCCATATCTGGGTCTGAGGGCACATTTGAGTGACTGGTGCTGGGCATCAGGGCTAGGGGTGCTGGTCTCCTGTGTGTCCTCTAACAGGGCCACCAGTCCAGTAGCTGCTGCAGATGTGGATAGCAGGTCTGTGTCCTGGGCAGTAGTAGGGCCTTCCAGGTAGGTGGAGGTCTCAGGCTGGCTAGGGTAGTGGTGCTGCAGCACCCCTGCAGTGGTGGCCATGGTGGCATTGAGCTGCTTCCATTGCTCCATGGCCTCTTGGTGTTGTGCTAGCTGCAGCCTTTGATTCTGCTCCAGGGTGGCCAGGATCTGGCCCATCCTGTCTTGGATATGGTGGTATCCACCCAGGACCTTAGTGATCACCTCCTGGGCTGCAGCATCCATCATTTGGCCTCCCCCCTGGGCCACTGATGCCCTCCCATTGGCCCTTGCCCCCTGTGTCTGTGTCCTCTGCACAGGTCTGGCAGTCACACTTGCACTGGGGCCATCATCATCCTTCCTGTTGGTTGGTGGAGACTCTAGCCTCTGCACATGTGGTCCGCCGGTCTTTGGCCTGGAGACACTGGTGTGGGGTTGTTTGGCCAGAGCTGATGGTGGTGGCTGGGTGTTAGGGGTGTTAGTGGTATCCTGGGTGGGGATGCTGGAGGGTGACAGTCCAGGACTGTGTGATGGGCCAGGGTATTCCTCACTGTCCATACATCCCTCTACAGTCTCCTGAGTGTGACCTCTGTATCCATGTGGGTGCGCTGGCACTCCTTGGCCTTTCCGTCCGGGTGGCATGGGTGGTGGTGCCTGTGGGGGGGGAATGGACATGTATGTTACATGTACTGATTCGAAAATGGATGCACAGCTCTGCCCTATTTTGTGCTGTTTATTCCCCTGTCTGGCCATGCAGGAACCTTTTGTGGGATTATCCTTTCATTTTGCGTGGGATGTGGAGGTGCATTGTGGGTGCAGTAGTGCCATTGTGAATCCTAGCAGGGGTAGGTGACTGTGCACAGGGGGAGGGATGTGGGCCTGTTAGTGGGTGTCAGGATACTTCAATTCAATTTCCTCAGAAGCAGAAGATAACTCCTCAGTCCCGACCCGAGCTACTCACAACGAATATTAATCCTTCGTGCTGAGTACCCCAGAGGGGGAAAGGGGAATGGGATGGTAGAGAAACGGCCACAGAGATGATGAACGCCAGTACTCAGTCTGCCTCTTCACATCTAAGATTGGATACAGCACCTGCAAGAGTCACAGGGACATACAACATCAGTTTTTCACTTTCTACTCTCAACACTTAATTCTCTTTAATTCTATTATTTTTTCACTCACCCTGAGTTCTCTGTAGCCTTGCTTCTCTCTATAAATGATAGCTCTTCTTAAAAAAATGCTTATTACTGATTCTGGAAGAACTTCTCAACCTTTGTTAGAGATTGGTTTTATGTTGCTATATATATATATATATAGTTGGTGATAATGCGTTCTTCAAATCAGCTGATGTTATTTAATTTCTCCTGTCTTATTGTGACTTCTGTCAATACTTGTATTTGTAAATGCTTGTTTATTAAAGTTAGTTTCTCCTTTCTTACTTCCACATTTGTTGATACTTGTATTTGTAAATGCTTGTTTATTACAGTTAGTTTCTCCTTCCTTACTTCGACATCTGTCGATAACTTGTAGTTGTAAATGCTTGTTTATTTAAGTTTGTTTCTCTTTTAAACTCTATTTTGGCTTATTACCATTGAATTTGTAAATGCTTATTGTTAACAGTTCGTTTCTCCTTTAAACTTGGCCTTTGTTTATAACCTTGACATTTGTAGATACTTGCTCTTTTAAAGTTCGTTTTTTCTTTGACTTTAATATCTTAAACAAGAACCTTGTAAACATAAGGTTAATTCATACATTAACTCTGTAGCCTTGCCGACTTCCACGGGAACGGTCTACTATCAAACTCTTCGAATAAACCTTGACAATATTTATCCGTTTTCTGTAATATAATCTTCAAATGTAATTTTACCTCACAGGAGTTTCTGTTCTGAAGCGCGCTCTCTCTCCACACAGCTGATTCCTGTCAGACCTCAGTTGAAGTGCAAGGCTTCCAGCTGGAGAGCTCGTAACCTAGCAGCCAACCGATTGCAAGACTAGAACTGTAACTAACCTTCAGGACTCACAGCGGCCATCTTGGATCTTCTCTTCTTGATTCTTCCTTTGAAATAAGCGCAAGATTACTCTGCAAACCTTCTTCCAGTTTGGGCTTTGCTGTCTCCACTGAGGATATCTCTTTGCTTTTCTCATGCACTTCTTTGATTTGACTTGGCAAGTTTGTGTGGTCATGACAGTACTCCCCCTCAAGGAACAGTTCTCCAATTTAGGTTTGCTTGGGTAGGTTCTATGAAAGTTTCTCACTAATCTTGAAGCATGTACATACTCGTGCGGCTCCCAGGATCGTTCCTCTGGACCATAACCTTTCCAATCAATTAGATAATAAAGCTGGCCATTACGGATTTTGGAATCTAAGATTTGATTGACCTCATACTCTTCTGCAGAGCTAATCTGGATATTAATTGGAGGGGAGTTTTGACGTAAATTTGGAGGACTGTTCTTTAACAAGGAGACATGGAAAACAGGATGTATCTTTAGATGAGATGGCAACTGCAATTTAACTGCCACTGGATTGATCATCTTGTCAACTTTGAATGGGCCTATAAATCGTGGCTGAAATTTGCGATTTCCTTTGAGACGTAAATGACGAGTGGATAACCAAACTTTGGGGGTTATTCTAACTTTGGAGGAGTGTTAATCCGTCCCAAAAGTGACGGTAAAGTGACGGATATACCACCAGCCGTATTACGAGTTCCATAGGATATAATGGACTCGTAATACGGCTGGTGGTAAATCCGTCACTTTTCCGTCACTTTTGGGACGGATTAACACCTCCTCCAAAGTTAGAATAACCCCCTTTGTCTCCTTTCGAATAAATGGGTCTCTCTCTTCTTTTTCTATCAGCCTGAGTCTTATATGAGTCTTTTGCTTGAATGATGTTTTTTCTAGCCCTAACTAACGTGGTCTGCAAATCCCTCATTATCTCTTCTACTGCAGGCACTGAATCATCTTCTTTACCCAACATTACAATAGGATGTCTACCATGGTTCAGATAAAAGGGGGTGAACCCAGTGGTGGAATGAACAGCATTATTGTAAGCAAATTCAGCTGCCCACATCAACTCGGGCCATTCCTTCTCTTTATCGAATAAATTGAGTCTTAAATACTGTTCTAACTCTTGATTCACTCTCTGTTTGCCCATCGGTTTCAGGATGGTAACTGGTAGAGTAACGAGAATCAATTCCTAATCTTTTACTAAAGGCCTTCCAAAAGCGAGAAACAAATTGGGACCCCCTGTCTGAAACTAGAATTTTTGGGATACCATGGGCATGTACTATGTGTTGTGTAAACAACTGTGCAACCTGTGGGGCTCGAGGGATTTCTTTCAAAGGAATGAAATGCGCCATTTTAGTGAAAGTGTCTACAAAAACTAGGATAGTGTTAAAACCTTGGCTACTAGGGAGGTCCACTATAAGATCCATAGTAACAGTATGCCAGGCATGGGGTGCTGTGGGCAAAGGTCTTAACAGACCTTGTGAAGCTGTTCTATTTGATTTCCCTTTTTGACATTTGTCACAAGTTGACACATATTGTCTTATCTGAGTTTTCATTTTTGGCCACCAAAATTCTCGTTGTATTAGATTTTGAGTCTTTTGAATTCCTTTGTGTCCAGCCAATTGATCGTCATGATAAGCCTGAAGAATTTTTTCTTGCAGCTCCACAGTCGGAACATACAGTGCACCTTTAAAGTATGGCAAACCTTTTTTGATTTCTCTTCCTTGGCCTTCTTTGGACCACTTCAGCATTCCTTCAAATGTTAAGTTTTCTTGAATTTCTTTGGTTAAATTTTCATACAATATGGCAGATATGAACTTCTCTTGTGGAATAATCAATTCTTTTTCTGGAGGCTCTTTAACTGCACTGGTATCAATTTGAGATAGAGCATCTGCCTTCCCATTTACTTTTCCTGGTCTGAAAGTGATAACAAAATCAAAGTCTGCAAAATATAGGGACCAACGCAGCTGTCTAGCTGTTAGAGTTCAAGCTGATTTTAAAAACTGTAAATTTCAGTGGTCCGTGTAAACGGTCACTTTATGCTTAGCTCCCAAAATGTAATGCCTCCACTCACGAAAAGTTTCTTTGACTGCCAATAGCTCCTTATCCGCAATTGAATAATTTATCTCTGGTGGTGTTAATTTTCGAGAGAAATAGGCCACTGGATGTAATTGACCTGTATCTTTATGACGCTGGGAAAGGATACCTCCTATGGCAACATCTGAAGCATCTGCCTCCACATAATATGGCTCATCTGGATTGGGGTGGAGCAAGATTGGAGCTGAGACGAAGGAATTCTTCAAAAAATTAAAAGCATTTTCAGCTTCTTTTGTCCACTCAAACTTCACTCCTTTCTTCAACAATCGAGTAATGGGTGTAACTGTTTGAGAAAAATTGGATATGAATCTTCGATAAAAATTAGCGAACCCCAAGAAACTCTGGATCTCTTTGACATTGCAAGGAGAAGGCCAATGTTGCACTGTCTTTATCTTGGCAGGATCCATACTAACTCCTTCTGGTGACAAAATGAATCCTAAGAACTCAACTCGTTCCACATGAAATGCACACTTCTCCAATTTTACATAGACATGGTTTTCTTGCAGCCTTGTGAGGATGGATCGAACATGGGAAATGTGCTCTTGTAGATTGTCGGAAAAGATTAAAATGTCATCTATATAAACCACGGCAATCCGGTCGAGGAATTCTCGTAATATATCATTAACGAAATGCTGGAAGGCAGCAGGAGCATTGCATAACCCATAAGACATCACGTGATATTAAAATAATCCGTATCGAGTCCGAAAAGCGGTTTTCCATTCATCCCCTGAAGCCACTCGAATCAAATGATATGCTCCTCGCAGGTCCAATTTGGTGTAGATTCTAGCATTCTTTACTTGATCTAATAAAACTGACACTAAAGGCAGTGGGTATCGATTCTTGATGATTGAGGGCTCGATAATCAATGCAAGTTCGAAGACTTCCATCCTTCTTTGGTATGAAAAATAGTGGGGATGACACTGGAGATTCAGAAGGATGAATAAAACCATTAGCAAGATATTGATCCAAATACTCCTTTAAATGTTGATTCTCTGCTTCGGTCAATGCATATATTCTGCTACATGGCAATATCGCACCTGGCTCCAGTTCAATTTTGCAGTCGTAGGGTCGATGTGGTGGCAATGTCTCAGCCTCCTTTTCATCAAAAATGGCGACTAAATCCTCATATTCTTTTGGGATTTCTGCTGTCTTTAGTGCACAGATCATTGAAGAGTGTGATGATAAACAGGCCGCTTGGGACTTGGTGGACACTTCCACTCCATCATGAAAGCAATTCTCTTTGCAGTAAGAGGAATTCATCTTGATCGTTCTTTTGCTCCAATCAATTTGTGGATTATGTTCTGTAAGCCAGGGCAGACCCAAAATGAGTTGAAATTGTGGAGCATCTATCAAATTAAAGATTATCTGCTCCTGATGTCCACCAAAACCTTGCATCTGAATTGGTTCGGTCTCATGGGAAATGGGTCCTGAAGAAAGATTGGTTCCATCCACAGCTCTTACTACTTCCAAAGTAGATTTCTTGATAAATCGAATACCCATTTTACGAGCGTATTTGATATCACAGAAGTTGCCCGTAGCTCCAGAGTCTATCATAACTGAGATCCCTTGAATTTCCTTCTCAAGGGTCTTAACTGATACTGTTTGTACCAAATGTGGCGCTGCGGTTTGTAAGGTATTCGCCACTCGTTGATCTAAAGGAGTTGTCTTGGGTTCTGCTTTCATCAGGGCAACTCCCTCTACTGATGAAGCTGGCCTTTTCCCGACTGAAGAGCTTTGGGTTTCTTGGGACAGTTTTTAACAAAATGCCCAGATGCACCGCAATATAAACATAGTTGATTCACTCTTCTTTTCTCTTTTTCTTCCTTAGATAAAGGACCTCGGATGGAACCAATTTGCATTGGTTCTTCTATCGTTATCCCTTCTCCGGCTCTCGTATGATCATTTCTTATACGATCAATTCTCAGGGGAAATGGTCGATACTCTCTTCTCTTTTCTGCTCTTCGTTCAGTTAACCAGTGGTCAATCTGTAACACAAGATCAATTAACTCCAAAATTTCGGTGGGTCTATTTGGAACTTGTACTAAGGCATCTTTCAATTCATCTCTCAGTCCACGATAAAATATGGTGGCTCTTTTTGACTCCGGCCAGGCAGTCTCTACAATGAGTTTATTGAAATGAGCCAGATAGGCTACTAGATCTTTATTACCTTGCCTGATTTCCAGTAGTTCATTGTCAGTGGCTTGAGCTGCAGTTCGCCGATCAAATATTCTTAAGAACTCTTCCTTGAAATTTTGGAAATTATATAAAACAGGATCATTTCTGGAAATTATTGGCATGGACCATGCGGCCGCATCTCCTGTCAGATAAGACAATATAAATGCCACATTGGACTGGTCTTTGGAAAAAATGACTGGTCTACATAAAAAATGCAATGAGCATTGGGTCAGAAAAATCTGCGCCTTATTTGGATCCCCACCGAAGCGCTCGGGTTGAGCCAAAGGAATAATAGGGGAAACCGCATGAATTACTTGAGTGGATATACCTGAAGACTGTGAAGGGCTAGGGATTTGTGAAAACACAGATTCATTTGATTTAGCGGTGTTCCCTAACTCATTTATTCGCTGTTTTATTTGGACTGTTTCTTCTATGGTGTTATTTAATTGTTTCTGTAACCCTTCCAAAACGGTGGCTAATGCTTTTATATCAATTCCTTCTGCCATTCTGCTCAGGAGGAAATCTGTTTTTTCCCTAAAATTAGGGTGATGGCACTTCAATCTGTCAGGATACTTCAATTCAATTTCCTCAGAAGCAGAAGATAACTCCTCAGTCCCGACTCGAGCTACTCACAACGAATATTAATCCTTCGTGCTTAGTACCCCGGAGGGGGAAAGGGGAATGGGATGGTAGAGAGACTGCCACAGAGATGATGAACGCCAGTACTCAGTCTGCCTCTTCACATCTAAGATTGGATACAGCACCTGCAAGAGTCACAGTCGCAATTACTAGGGACATACAACATCAGTTTTTCACTTTCTACTCTCAACACTTAATTCTCTTTAATTCTATTATTTCTTCACTCACCCTGAGTTCTCTGTAGCCTTGCTTCTCTCTATAAATGATAGCTCTTCTTAAAAAATGCTTATTACTGATTCTGGAAGAACTTCTCAACCTTTGTTAGAGATTGGTTTTATGTTGCTATATATATATATATATAGTTGGTGATAATGCGTTCTTCAAATCAGCTGATGTTATTTAATTTCTCCTGTCTTATTGTGACTTCTGTCAATACTTGTATTTGTAAATGCTTGTTTATTAAAGTTCGTTTCTCCTTTCTTACTTCGACATTTGTTGATACTTGTATTTGTAAATGCTTGTTTATTACAGTTAGTTTCTCCTTCCTTACTTCGACATCTGTCGATAACTTGTAGTTGTAAATGCTTGTTTATTTAAGTTCGTTTCTCTTTTAAACTCTATTTTGGTTTATTACCATTGAATTTGTAAATGTTTATTGTTAACAGTTCGTTTCTCCTTTAAACTTGGCCTTTGTTTATAACCTTGACATTTGTAGATACTTGCTCTTTTAAAGTTAGTTTTTTCTTTGACTTTAATATCTTAAACAAGAACCTTGTAAACATAAGGTTAATTCATACATTAACTCTGTAGCCTTGCCGACTTCCACGGGAACGGTCTACTATCAAACTCTTTGAATAAACCTTGACAATATTTATCCGTTTTCTGTAAGATAATCTTCAAATGTAATTTTACCTCACAGGAGTTTCTGTTCTGAAGCGCGCTCTCTCTCCACACAGCTGATTCCTGTCAGACCTCAGTTGAAGTGCAAGGCTTCCAGCTGGAGAGCTCGTAACCTAGCAACCAACTGATTGCAAGACTAGAACTGTAACTAACCTTCAGGACTCACAGCGGCCATCTTGGATCTTCTCTTCTTGATTCTTCCTTTGAAATAAGCGCAAGATTACTCTGCAAACCTTCTTCCAGTTTGGGCTTTGCTGTCTCCACTGAGGATATCTCTTTGCTTTTCTCATGCACTTCTTTGATTTGACTTGGCAAGTTTGTGTGGTCATGACAGTGGGTTTGTGGGCATGCAGGGTGACTGGATGTGAATTTTGTGGCCTGGGTGGGGATGTGGTCCTGGTGGTAGTTGGAGGAGTGTGGTGATACATGCATTACAGGTGTGGTGGATATGAAATAACTGTAGTTGACCTACCCAAGTCCAGTCCTCCAGTGAGTCCAGTGAGGCCCTCCGGGTGCAGGATAGCCAGTACCTTCTCCTCCCAGTCGGTGTATTCGACCGGTGTAGGTGGGGTCCTCCTCCAGTCTTCTGTACCGCACTGTTGTGCCTGGATGCCAGATACCTCACCTTCCCGCGCAGGTCGTTCCATCTCTTGCGGATGTAGTCCCTTCTGCATGGATGGTTTCCCACTGCGTTGACCTTGTTGACAATTGTCTGCCATAACTCCATCTTCCTGGCGATGGTTGTTTGCTGCACCTGTGCCCAGAAAAGGTGTGGCTCGACCTTCAGTATTTTGTCCACCATGGTCCTTAGCTCCCTATCTGTGAGGCGTGGGTGCTTAGGGTGTGCCATGGTGTGTTTTATGGGTGTGGTGTTCTGGGTGTATAGGTGAGGGTGCATTTGTGTATATGTGTGTGTGACTTTTGTTATGATGTGTTCAGTGTATGCATGTAGAGTTGTCAGTCTCATTCGTGCTATTGGCATTTCAAAGGATTGTTGGGGTGTGTATGTGAGTGTTTTATAGTGTTGTGGATGTATGTCAGGTGTGTGGGTTTCAAATTTGCCAATGTGTGGATTTCTTGCTGTTGGGTTCCATTGCTGGCCGTGACGGTCCGTACCCCAATCGTCGTTCGACATCCACTATCTGCCACAGTAATTTGTGCATCATTATTTGGTGGGCGGAGGATTTGACTGCTTGGCGGTAGCAGGTTGAGGTGTACAGCCTTTCAACTATCATGGGCCCTGGCGGTGGCTGAAGGTTGCAGGATCTTTTGAGGTTTTCGATTTTGGCACCATTATACTGTGGTGTGCTGTTCACCGCCACTGGCGGTCTTCTGTTTACCGTCGCCACGGAGGTCGGTGATGATTGCTGACATGTTCATAATGAGGGCCTTAATTTTTGCTTCCATTTTCCTGCCCAGAAACTTCTGTATCCTGGGTGTGGGCTCCCCGTAACACAGTAAATGACCCAGCCCCAGGGGATGGGGTCCCTGGGGCCAATAAAGTCCAATGGATGTGGCCCATGTGGCCCCCTCTCCTTTTCTACATTTAAGCCTGTGAGGATGTGGTCCCAATTCTCTAACTAGGCTGAGGGAGGAGGGCTACGCTACTGTGCCCCCTTTCTATATATATATATATATATATATACATATATATATACTAAAAGCTGATGGTTGCCACTTTTATTTTAACCACAATCTTGTGGGACTCCAGCTGGATCGCTTCAAAATTTGCCTATTTTTTTATTTTGGGCCCCATGGGGGTGAGCCTCATTTGGTCCGCCCCATGGAGCCTAGGGAGGCATGATAACTGTACCCTGCCCCCTTATATCAATTTTAGATTTTTAAATTCCGGGCGGGAAACTGTGTCCCCAAATCCTGTAATGGCTGCCTGAACCATTTTTCTCATGTTGCTGGCAACCAATCAAAGCATTTACTCCTGTGGCCAGATGGCCCAAGAGTAAAAAGGGTTCCTGGACCAATCAGAACACTCTATTTTTAATCTGATGCTCCTGCAAGACTCTCATAGACCCAACCATCCAGTTATATAAATATTTTCAAACCTTAATTTTTCAATAACTACTAAACTGATTTGCACGAAATCACAAAAAACACAAATGGTGTAATCCCGTTCGGCAGTAATTGTCGCGGCGCTGCTCAAAATAAAGAAGTCTATAGAAAATGCATGAGGAAACTAGATTTTTGACCCCCTTTTTTTCTTCGGCCCCATGAATTGTCCATGTAAAAGCAATCCTAACTAAAACTACTCAGGGGCGTCCACCACTGGGTAATATATATTATGTAACATATACACTTACTGTGCTCGAATGAGGGGGGAATCAGACAGCTCTCAGGTCAGATAATTATAATTGAGCTAAATCAGGGATGTGTCTAGCCCCAGTGAAATACGCTAAATGTGTCCTGATGTACATTGCCAATACCGGGATACAATTCAGTAGCGCCTGCACGTTGTCTGCTTGAAGCAGCAGGAGCATGGAGGCAACAACGGCGCTTCCTTGTTTTAACTTCCAGCTGGACCTAAACCAAAGCCTAAATTTAAAGAGCCATCAGCCTTCAACTTGTTCGAGTATATTTCTGGCCTGCAGTTAAATCGAGACTGACACCTAAACAACAATTCAATTGATGGAAAAAAAGGCACACAGCTTGTTTTCACTTCACAAGTACTTAGGAGAAACTACGATTTGGGTGCAGGTTTTTAACTTTGTTCAACACCCCTAGGTAAGAGACATACATGCACTTTAAGAGGCCAGATGTACTGTGTGCATGAGTAATTACACAAATAATAATTTAAGTTGCACTTACTAATTTATTTTATGTAATTCTTTTATAGAGCTACTCATTCAAATGTACGTTGTCTGAGTGCTTTGAATTATATGTGCATATTATACATTGACAATAAATCATAAAAGAGTGTAAACCAATGTGCATAATCTTACATGAGACAATAAGGATTTCAAAGTGTATGGGTCACACATTGTGTATAGCGGTAGGGAGTATATGTTAAGAGTGCATAGCTGGGAGGAACAAAAACTCAGGATTTAAGAAGGAGCACAGTGCTTAGAGTTGTCTTCACTAATAAAAGTATATATGTGTCAAAAGCAGTAGCCCACTTACATATCTACATAAAATAAAAATCTTTCATCTGCATGTTACACAATGTGGTTTGCAGGAGACATTTTAACCCTCTATGCTACTTTATGAGTCAGGATGGACTAAACAAACACCGATCTCTCCAGCAAGTGCATTAACCATCAGTTATAAAACCATTAATATTATTCCCTGAGATTTGCTGGGCCCACAAATCTCTCTGCCACAGGTGCCTTAACAGCATAAGATATTTTAAAACACAGCATCTACAACCAGTTAAGTAACTACAAATTTACTGTTATGTTTCTCCTTGCTGATGATTACTTTGTGGCAGCTTTTTTAAAACATAAATGTGTAAATTAAAAGTCAGACTGTTTTTCATGATTCTGCTCTTCTGAGGCCTCATGAGGCCTCTTCAGTGTTATTTTATCTTGCCTCATAAATGTCACCCCCTATATGCTGGTTTGGTTAAATAAATCTGTATTTAAACAAATACCTAAGAAAAGTGCCATAGCATTACCTATAAGCAGATGTGTTAAAAGTAAAATGCTGTTTATCACCATTGTTGGGGGAGGGGAGGTATATCATAATCAACTCAATGCTTCTCCTCTTGTGTGTCACAGTACCTCCTCACAGTCAACAATGGCAATATATAGCATATTACTCTCCGTGCATCTATATGTGAATTTACACCAGAGGCTCTTGACCTCACCTTTGATGTGACAGATGCAATGACAAATGCCGTAAATAATCTTAAACATGAGATTACATTTCATATTACTCTTAAATCTATGAAAGAGACAACTATTATTATTATTTTTTTGGTGTGTCTATGTATTGTTGTTCAATTACATAGTGTTTTTACGTTTTGCAACTTATTTGGATAAATACAGTGGTGGGTCCGCCATTAGAGTGGAGGAGCGTTGCTCTTCTAAAATGCCCCCGGAAATTAAGTTAATTACTTAGCATTTTATTTTTTGTCAACCAGTTGTGAACCGAGTGCCAGGATGGCACAGGGCCTGCTGAGTGGCAGCAGTGGTGGGCTGCCTATGCACTCATTTTAAAGTGTGCATGTCACACTGTGACATCCACACTTTTAACCTCCCAACCAAGCTGTCAAAAGACAGCTGGGCTGAGAGAAAGCATAGGGCTCCAGTGTCCTCGGGAGGACCGAGACAGGCCACCGCCTCCATTCCTGGCACTTCTCCAATGCTGTTAACAGCATGAGAGCAGCACCAGGATTGGTTAAGTGAGTTGGCTGGGGCCCTGGACCTGATGTGAGAAGGAAAAAAAAGAAGGGTACCGGAGCGAATAGGACATGTCTGAGAAAACATGGTGAGTAACTTTTCTTGTACTTTTTTTTAAGTTTTTTTTTTTTACTTCACCCATCCACCACCTATTTGCTTTCCCCTCCACTTGCTATAGTTGACAGCCGCCACTGGATAAATATTGTGCAGTCATAAGCACTGCATTTGTTTTTTCAGTGATTTGTTTTATCTTATACCATATGCAATAGTTCCCTGTGACCAACCAACCATAAACTGCGCACGGACATTTTCCATGTACATTGGGTTTGGCCACGTGCTACAGCCAAGGTCTCAGCCTAGCCTTCTGCGGGCAGTAAAATCTTGCTGCTCACAGCCTTTGGACATGCATAATAGGGATGAACCACAACAAATGCTATTCGGCCAGAACGGCATAGAGCCTTCCATGGTAGATCCACTCCTCTACACATGGACTTCAGTTGTGCACAGCAGGGACTGGTCGCAGGCGGCCAGGCAATCCACTCAACCCGAAGTGTGCAGCCAACTCTCGCTTCTGAAAACCTTGTCTCTGCTTAGGAAGCATTGGCTGCAGGACCCCATCCAGCGGGGCATTTGAATAGTCACACAACGACACTAATGGTTATTTTCTGTGAAAAGTAAAAATGTTTGTCTTTGCAGTAGTCGGAGCTGAACTGTTATTTGAGAAAATGTATGATAATGAATCAATGAACCTACATTGAAGAATCCGATGACGGCAATTTCTGATGAATCGATAAGTGCCTGCGCGGCTGTGACGTCTTCTAGGAACACGGGCTTCTTTTCAGCACCTGGAAGAGAAAAGCAGGTGTCCGGGAAAGAAAGTCAGGGTGAAAAAGTAACTGCAAGTCCATCAACCTGAAAGCAGTAATCTGCAACGGAGTCCCTCTCTGGAATGGAACTACTAATCTGTAATTGATTCCTCCTCTAAAATGCAACCAGCAATTTGAAACCGATTCTTTCTCTGGGATGAAACTATTAATCTGTAAATGACTCCTTTTCTAAGGCGTTGTTAATAAGATGTAACTGATTCCTCCACTGAGATAGGCTCAGATATTGGTCATCAATTACCAACCAATCATTAATTTGAAATTGGTGACTTTTCAGAGAGGTAGCTCGGAATTGTGACAATTCCTTCTCTATGATGCAGCCAGTAAACTGTAATAGATTCCTGTTAGATTGAACCAGTAATCTTTAATTATGTCTTTCTTTGAAATATAATCAGTAGCCTGTAGCTAATTATTTCCAGAAGGAGTCAGTAATCTGACCCAACTGCTTATCTAGAATGTAATCAGTGATCTGCAAACAATTCCCTCTCATTAATATTGGTAATCAGGAACAGATTTCTTCTCTGAGATGTAATCAGTAATCGACAATGAACTCACTCTGTGCAAAATCGATAATTTGTAACCGATCTCTTCAGATGTTATCAGAAACCAATTTCTTTCTGATACTAAAACAGTCATGAATAACTAGTTTACTCATTCTAATATAATCAGTTACCTGTTAAGAGATTCCCTCTTCAAGATGCAAATGTTACACTCTAACTGATTACTTCTCTGAGATGCAATCTGTAAACGTGTTTTTTTCTCTGAAATATAATCAATCTATCAGCAACTTTTTCCTTCTCAGTCAGTTTAACCAGTAGTCTGCAACTGATTCCTTCCAACTACAATCAGTAATCTGAACTGAATAGTTCTCAGCCTGGAACGAGTGACCACCAGGTTAGATAATAATTGCTAAAGCAAAAAAAAAAAACTGCTGCAGCATATCACAGGACTTGGAACCAGCAGGTTACTCTCAGATTTCTGCAGGACTGACATTACCCCACTGACCTATCTTCTCATACTGTCTCTGTTCACAGCTATGTTTGATGTTTCCCTGTATTTTGAACATTTTGGTTTCTGATCGACCAAAAAACTGGTTGGATATTAAATTATCGTGGTCAATAATATCGACACATGCATATCACTTCCAACGTATGGTCATATTAATCCTACATATGGGAAGTATAGATTTACTCTTCTTTGTCCAGATTGGCTAACCTTGACCTAACGTTCATAGTCGACATTTTGGAGTCGATGTAAGTGGCAGTAGAAATTAAAAAATCATTAGTTTGTTGGAACACACTCTGAGCTTACAGTCGCGGAGGCCAGAAATATTCCAACCACTGTAGAGGGATGCGGGCAGAGGCTGATAACAGCGCCCCCTCCTGGGGACGGGTTTCATCATTCTTAATAGGACTGACTGAGCTGCGCGTTTTGCGACTTGTGCGGTTACTTTATTGATAAAATATATCTGTGGCGTTATAATACACGCCAACGAATAGGACAGCAAACCTTGCCCTGAGTTACACATGGTCAGACAGCAGAGCTATTCCTCAAATCATACACATTTTACAGCAAAGCTTTCCCTTAAATTAGAAGTCTCCAAAGGCTGAAACAGCATAGACGCCCCTCAAAGTAAACACTTACAGACATTGGACAGGAGAACCATTCCTCAGATTACACACATGTTAAAGACTTGGACATTAGCGTTATCCCTCGGGATTAGACAGTAAAACTATACCTCACATTACACATATTATACCTCTCACGTTTCTGTCTATTTTACACCCCGAGGCAGTAGAGATGTCTCTCTTATTAAGCAGATCTGACCTACACAGCAGAACTCTCCTGAGTTTACACGTCTCAGGCTGGCAGCAGCGCTGTCCGTAAGATTAGCAATCCTTCTAGACTCAGACATCAGAGTTATCCCTCAGGTTACTCATAATTATGACCATAATTAGGCAGCAAAGATATCTCTCACACTTTAAACATCTTACCCCATTATACATATCTTGTACATAGCCTGCTTGCCCAGACAGCTGAGCTAGCTCTCATACTACACAAACGCTACCGACGTAGCTGTACATGTCTCGCAGGGTGACAGCAGAGGTATCCCTACGATTGGACAGATCTTATAAACTAAGAGAGCACAGCTATTTCACTTATATTACACAAATCATACATGCTCCGATGAAAGGGATATCCCTCAGGTTGCAGTTCATGTATAATCCGACAGCAGTCAGGAGACATACGTGTGTTACAGACTCAGTCCTCAGACAGCAACCTCACAGTGTTTTGGTGTCATCTGCAGGTTTGTCCTTAACCTGAAGCTCCTCGCACCCTTTGCCTTTAAGAACCTGCTTATACATACTGTCTGCCCAAGTGTCCCCGTGCTCCTCATAGTGCCGGCGCAAGCACCCAGCCACCTGATACTGTCTGCCCACGCGCCCAGGCTGCTCGTGCTGACTCCCGTGGGCCCCAGGCTGGTCTCCAGCTCCTCATAGTGTCTGTCATGGGTTACAAGCTCCTCATGTTCACATACGTACTCAGGCTCCTCGCCCCGTGCGTCCCAAGCTCCTCACACTCTCCGACCTAGTGCCTGAGCTCCTCACACTGTCCACTACATGTCCCAAGCGTTGCACCCTCTCTTTTCATATTCCACGGCTCCTCACGTTGTCTGCACGCTCACCCTCCCCTCATTACCCTCCGTCGCTCGGGGTCCTAGGTGCTCGTGGGACAGGCAGTCTGGGACTCTCCCACGTGACTCTGGGCCTATGTGGCTGGTAGGCCTCTGAGGCTGGCCATTGTCTTAGTGAGATACACACCTGCCTCTCCAGACCCCGCGCCCTGGTCGCTCTCAGTGGCCCTCGTGGTGGCCAGCAGGAGCATCAGTAGTCCGGACAGCAGCCCCTCCGTGCGTGGACGCATGCTTGGGTCCCCTCTGGTCTCTGCAGCCGCTGGGCCTTTGCCCGGGGACAAGGCAAGTGAGGATGACGTGGCGCCTGCGGCTCGCCTCAGAGGTCTCCGAGGAAGGGTGGGAGCGCTCCAGGTGTGCGCAAGCCTTGGGACTGGAAGATTAAGCGGCTCAAGATAAGGGTGCGTGATAGGTGATATTCTGTATCATACGTCCTTACCTGTAACTGAGTCTGCCTGACTCCGGTCTCTTCCCTAGCTCCAGTGACCTCATCAGTGACATACTGTCCCACCACTGGCCTGACTTAATAGATTCAATCCCAGCCCCAACAGTCTGAAGAGTGACAGACTCTGCTCCAACACCCCTGGCCTGATGTGTGACTGACTCTTCCCCAGGCCCGTTGGCCTTTCAGATGCACAGACCTGCTGGATGACTAATGCAGGCGCAGCAGGTTCTACGCGCGGCAGTGGGGATGGGAGTTGCCTCCACAGTATTTGAGTGCTTATCTGTAGAGTAAGGATGCTGTATGTCCTCCTGGGAGTTACTATCCAGTGGGATTGAGTATACCCTAAGGAAAGGAGGGGAGGTAGCACTCCCACTTTCTAGACAACATGTCCATAGATAATCCAACTAGATATTTTTCCTGATTATGCTGTGTCTTCCATTTAAATATCGATACCTCTGCTTGACTCAGCCCGGTGGGTATCACCACTGAACTTTCAGATAGTTGTTTGATAGATATAATGATGTATATGGATAAGAAATTAACAATGCAAGCATGCATTTGGTACATTAGATTGATACATCACAATGAGATGTTCACTTACGTGTTCACTTACAAGGCGGGTTGACGCATGAGTACTCCAGTCTTAGATAGCTTTACATTACGTGTTTCACAAATATGGCTGCAGAGTGTCTAAGGGCAATATGAACAAAACAAAGGCTTTGCGATTTCCAAATAGCAAATTTGTAGAAATCGCTATTAGAAAATCACAAAATGAGATGTATGTAACAGTGGATTCCACTAATAGTGATTTCTAAAAATTTTGGAATCGCAACTTAAAATTGCACAATTGTGATTTTCTAATAGGAAATCGCTGACTAGGAAAAGTTGCATTCTGGATGTAGAATGATCATGTCAGACCATGAAGTTAAGTAATGCAGGGTGTGGCCACAACCCAGAAGCCTAGGAAGGGGTTGGAAGGAAGAAGTGCACCTGCCTCACCAGTGGCAGTGGAATAACTGTACTTGAACTACACCATGTCCAAGGAAGGTGGGGACAAGGATTATGGGAGCAGAAAGCGCAAGGTCAAGTTCTCTGAAAAGGTGCTGGAGCTTATAACTGAAGAATGTGTGACACATATGGACCAGCTTTTTGGTAAGGCTTCATTTAGTGTTTCTGAAAGCCAGAAAACCAAGATATGCAACAACATCCTGGATTAGGTGAACTCCCTTGGTGTGACCCAGAGGACCATACAAGAGATAAGAAAACACTGGTATGACTTCAGATTCCGCACAAATGGTGAAGGTGGTCAGCAGGATGGCTGAGGCTCGTGCACAGGTGGTGGACTCTTCAAACATCCCCCCCACTCTCATGGAATCACTGATTGAGATGACACAGGAACCAGAAATTGTGGAAGGAGCGCCAGACATTGACACCTCCAATTCTTCAAGCACCATCCACAGTAAGTCAACTTCCCTTTACTTCACATAACATAATGTCTGTTATTCCTCAAGTAAAATAGCACAGCAAACAAAACCCCATTTTGATGCTTGCATTACTTTGACAATGCACCATAGGAGTTGTAGTACACCAACGTTGCATGCTGTACTGTGTGCTGATGACCACACTACCCATAACTGTACACCATAAACATGTCACCAACACATGACCCACAGTTACAATATTGTGAAAAAATTGTTACCATTTATTTACACTAACTCTATACATGCATTTCCACAGGTCACACCCAGGACATGTCAGAAACAATTGAAGCTGAAGAAGCTACTGACACGTAGAAATGGACGACAGCACAACAGCAACTCCTATGACCATTATTCCAACTCCAAATACTAAGAGAGCAACTGTTGCACCATTACCAGACTTTATGGATGGTGATGAGGGATAATTACAAAGCAGGGACACACCTATATCTGTGGGTAGGACACACAGACACTGTAGACTCCAAACAGCAACACTCCACAATGACAATGTGTCAGACAACATGACAGACCATTCTCCTGTGTCTGGTGGGTCCGGAGAAATCCATCATCACAGAATTAAGACTGTTATTAGGCATCTGCAAAGCATGTGAAGGACAATGCTGCATTTGCAGAAAGGGCAAGACTGTTTGATTGCTGCCATGGAGATGGAGCAACAACTGCAAAGATGCAGGCACAGGCAGTACATGTCACACTTTGATGCCTTCACTCATTCAATTAATTGGTTGGTCGTAGACACAACCACTTTTGTCAGGTTGTTGCACGTGGACAAGTACAGGTGAGCACAGCCCTTGAAAACATACAGACACACAACCTGCCTGTCCCCAACATTCTGCCGCCACCTGAAAGTGAAGACGGATCCAGCATAAGCACCACATCTATTCAAGAGGGATGCTGTACCAGGCATCCACGCCAAACACTTCTTTATCTGACATGTATCTTCTTCCACAGGCCAGCTGCTGAGAAGGCAACCTCAGAAGCCTGGAAAAGTGAATTCACTGAACACAGTAATGAGTCTACTGTGTCTTGTTTGCTATTACATACTTTGTTGCTTTGTTGAAACTATGTTACATCTGCAATGGATACAGTTGATTTAGGAGAGATACATTTTTGCCACAACCTGAATAAAAGGTAATCTTTCAGTTATGCACTATGCATTACTGTTAGATATGACAGCTTTAGGGCGGTCACCCCCCAACCTTTTGCCTGCCTCCCTCCACTTTTCTGACACTGTTTTTAGGACTCTGCACACTTTACCACTGCTAACCAGTGCTAAAGTGCATATGCTTTCTCCCTTAAACATGGTAACATTGGTTCATACCCAATTGATCTACTTGGAAGTCCCTAGTAAACTGCACTACATGTGCCCAGGTCCTTTAGATTGAGTGGCACTAGTTGGCCTAAAGCACTGGTTGTGCCACCCACATAAGTAGCCCATTAACCATGCCCCAGGCCTGCCATTGCAAGGCATGTGTGTGCGGTTTCACTGCCGCTTCGACTTGGCATTTAAAAGTACTTGCCAAGCCTTAACCCGTTCTGTGCCGGGGACGTAACGGTTAAGTCCACCGGCACAGTGCTCATGTTCTGAGGAGGTAACCATTACGTCCTCTGCACTGAGCCCAGAGGGAGCGCTAGCGCTCCCTCTGTGGGCTTCCCTCCAACACCCCCAAGGCAGGGATGGAAGGGGAAGCCTTTCCCCTTCGACCCCCGCCCCCCCCCACATCATTACAGGGTGCCGGTCGCACTGGAAGCCATTTGCCTCCAGTGCAACTCAGGAGAAACAGGTGAGTTTCTCCTCCGGCAGGTGGGGGGTTTGAAAAAAGATCCCCGGGGGAAAGGAAAGCGTTTTCCTTTCCCCAGTGTCTCTACGCATAGCGATCGGGAAGCAGGAATGCCCACTAGACACCAGGGATTTTTTGTTTTTTGTTTATTATACATGTTTTTTGTGTCGAGGAGCGGCCCCTTGGGCAAGGGTCGCTCCTATTTTGGGGGCATGTTAGCTGTGGCCATTTCTGCTCCCCTTGGGGGCAAATCAGCCTATTATTTTTAGTCTGATCTGCCCCCAACGGGGGGGCAGAAACCACTAGAACACCAGGGATTTTTGTCAAAATGTTTATGTGGGAGGGCGCCCCCTTGGGTAAGGGGCACCCCCCCACGGGGGGCATTGATCTGTTGGCCATTTCTGCCCCCCTTTCCTATGCCTATTTTTTTTTAGGCCCGCCACTTAGACACCAGGGACAGTGTGTGTGTTAGTGGATGGGGGGGGCGGCCCCTTGGGCAAGGGTCGCCCCCCTTTGGGGGCACGTGTACCAAGGCCATTTCTGCCCCTCTTGGGGGCAGATCGGCCTATTATTTTTATATTTCTGGCCCCAAGGGGGGCAGAAACCACTAGAACGCCAGGGATTTTTAAAATATGTTTATTTATGTGGGGGGGGGGGCGTCTCTTTGGGGAAGGGGTGCCCACCCCCCCAAAGGGGGCATTGAACTGTTGGCCATTTCTGCCCCACTTGGGGGCAGATGGGCCTATTTTTTTTGTGGCCCATCTGCCCCCAAAGGGGGCAGTAGCCACTTAGATACCAGGGATAGTGTGTGTGTGTTAGTGGATGGGGGGCGGCCCCTTGGGCAAGGGTTGCCCCCCCCCTTTGGGGGCACGTGTACCAAGGCCATTTCTTCCCCCGTTGGGGCAGATCGGCCTATTATTTTTAGGCTGATCTGCCCCCAAGGGGGGCAGAAACCACTAGAACGCCAGTGATATTTTAATATGTTTATGTGGGAGGCATCCCCTTGGGCAGGGGGCGCCCCCGCAAGGGGGACAATGAACTGTTGGCCATTTCTGCCCCCCTTGGGGGCTGATGGGCCTATTTTTTTTTTTAGGCCCATTGCCCCCAAGGGGAGGAGAAGCCACTTAGGCACCAGGGATAGTGTGTGTGTGTGTTTTTTTGTTTGTTTGGGGGGTGGCCCCTTGGGGCGGGTAGGCCTATTTTTTAGTAGGCCCATCTGCCCCTATGGCAGAATCTACTTAGGCACTAATTTCTAAATGCTTGATGGTGGGGTGTTTGTCAACTGGCGAAGTATTTGCATTTGTGATACATTTTTTTCTCCTTTTTGTTCTAGTTCAAAGCTTTTGCTTTCTTTGCGGTGGCTCCGTGCGGTTTTGGCGGTGGTTGACCTGCGGTTTGCATAGTTGCATGTTTTAGGTAAGTAAAAACAATTAACTCCAAAGGAGTATTGTTGCCATGCATGAATGACATGTTTGTAGGTGATGTACTAAATGCAGGATTGTGTGTGAAATTGTCCTTAGATTTGTGCACAATGATATTTGTGTTGTCTTATTTCTAATTTTCTTTTCTTTCTTTCTTTTTAGTGGGATATCATTGGTGATTGCTGTGTCTGTGCAGAGTAGTTGCTGGTGAGTCAAGCTTTTTCAGGCAAGTGAGCGGTATAGTTTTTGAGTTTATAACTCTTACTGATAAAGCTACACTTTATTACTTATCTTACACAGTGCTGGTTGTTGGTGGTGCATTTGTCCAGTTACTTTTCGTAGGACAGATCATGGCTAGCCGCAGGATGACCGCTCAGCAGGTGGTTGGTATGCTTTTTAAGTCATTGTCTGATCATGATTAAGAGAGAGACTCTGCATCTGAGGCAGAGGCGGAAGTGAGAGATTCCGGCAGTGAAATTTCTGTCGGAGAGGAATCTTCTGATGAGTAAGCCACTCTCAGTGCAGATGAGGGGCCTGTTTTAGAGGAGGACACTGATGTGCCATTAGTGCAGCAACCTGGGGCTGAAAGGTTTCCCGTTAGAAGACTTGGACTCTGGGTTGCCCCAAACATGGAGCAGCCAGAGTAGCCTGCCTTTAATGGTCTCCCGGGGTGTAGAGTCAATACAGAGAACTTTTTGCCTGTCAATTTCTTTGAGTTATTTGTGGATGATGTGTTTTTGGAGGTGATTGTTGAGCAGACTAATTTGTATGCGGAGCAGCATTTGAGGGACAACACTGCTAGACTTAGGCCACACTCTAGAGCTACCCAGTGGATTCCCACAAATTTGGAGGAGATGAAAAGGTTTTTGGGTTTGACTCTTTTGATGGGGTTGATAAGGAAGCCATCACTGGCTTCTTATTGGTCTACTAGTTCCTTGATGGCAACAGCTATATTTCCTGGAGCCATGAGTCGTAATCGGTATTTGCTTCTTCTTAGGATGCTGCATTTTGTTGACAATGTATTAGCCTTGCCACGAGATTACCCTGATTCTGACCGTCTTTTTAAGATTAGGCCTGTACTTGATCATTTTGTAGATCGGTTTTCAAAGGTCTATGTTCCAGGCAAAGAAATAGTTGTGGACGAGTCTTTGGTCCTCTTCAAGGGTTGTTTGGTTTTTAGGCAGTACATTCCTAGCAAGAGGGCACAATATGGAATTAAATTGTATATGCTGTCTGAAAGTAGTACAGGATATGTGTATAGTTTTCGTGTCTACCCCGGTAGGGATTCCAGTATTGACCCCCTGGTTGTCCTCCCACTCTTGGAGTTACTGAGAAAATTGTGTGGGAACTTGGTAGACGACTGTTCAACATAGTTCACCATTTGTATGTAGATAACTTCTACACTGGAGTGCAGTTTTTCAAGGAATTGTTTAGAGTGTACACTGTTGCTTGTTGCACAATTCGTTGTAACCGGAAAGGCTATCCAAGGGAACTTGTCTGTAACATCTTGAGAGGGGACAGTGAAGTGCCTTGCGGAATGATGAGCTGCTAGCTTTGAAATTATCAGACAAGTTGGATGTCTACATGCTAAGTACCATCCATGATGAGAGTACTTCTCCGTGACTGTTTGGGGCCAGGTTGCTGAAGTGCATTAACCTGTGTGCATTTTAGATTATAATAAGCACAATGGAGGTGTAGATAGAGTTGATCAGAGGTTGGAACCTTATACTGCTATTCGTAAGTCTTTGTTTGTTATAAGAAGTTAGCAATTCACCTCTTCCACTTAGCAACTTTTAATGCTTTTATTGTGTTTAAGGATAGGTCTACAGAGTCAAAGATGACATTGGTGAAATTTCAGGAGTCAGTGATTGTGAGAAAGTAGCCTCTTTCTAGCCTTGTTACCCCCACTTTTGGCCTGTTTGTGAGTGTATGTCAGGGTGTTTTCACTGTCTCACTGGGATCCTGCTAGCCAGGGCCCAGTGCTCATAGTGAAAACCCTATGTTTTCAGTATGTTTGTTATGTGTCACTGGGACCCTGCTAGCCAGGACCCCAGTGCTCATAAGTTTGTGACCTATATGTATGTGTTCCCTGTGTGATGCCTAACTGTCTCACTGAGGCTCTGCTAACCAGAACCTCAGTGGTTATGCTCTCTCTGTACAAATTGTCACTAACAGGCTAGTGACCAATTTCACCAATTCATATTGGCATACTGGAACATACTTATAATTCCCTAGTATATGGTACTGAGGTACCCAGGGTATTGGGGTTCCAGGAGATCCCTATGGGCTGCAGCATTTCTTTTGCCACCCATAGGGAGCTCTGACAATTCTTACACAGGCCTGCCATTGCAGCCTGAGTGAAATAATGTCCACGTTATTTCACAGCCATTTACCACTGCACTTTAGTAACTTATAAGTCACCTATATGTCTAACCTTTACCTGGTAAAGGCTGGGTGCTAAGTTACTTAGGCCCTCATTCTGACCTTGGCGGGCGGCGGAGGCCGCCCGCCAAAGTCCCGCCGTCAGGTTACCGTTCCGCGGTCGAAAGACCGCGGCGGTAATTCTGACTTTCCCGCTGGGCTGGCGGGCGGTCTCCTTCAGACCGCCAGCCAGCCCAGCGGGAAAGAGGCCTCCACGATGAAGCCGGCTCGGAATCGAGCCGGCGGAGTGGAAGCTGTGCGACGGGTGCAGTTGCACCCGTCGCGTATTTCACTGTCTGCGCAGCAGACAGTGAAATACATGTAGGGGCCCTCTTACGGGGGCCCCTGCAATGCCCATGCCAGTGGCATGGGCACTGCAGGGGCCCCCAGGGGCCCCGCGACCCCCCCCTACCGCCATCCGGATCTCGGCGGTCCGACCGCCGGGATCTGGATGGCGGTAGGGGGGGTCAGAATCCCCGCGGCGGTGCAGCAAGCTGCGCCGCCGCGGAGGATTCAATGGGGCCGCGGTACACTGGCGGGACCCCGCCAGTGGTGCCGGTCCGACCGCGGCTTTACCGCCGCGGTCGGAATCCCCATTGAAGCACCGCCGGCTTGTCGGCGGTGCTCCCGCGGTCCTCCGCCCTGGCGGTCAAAGACCGCCAGGGTCAGAATGAGGGCCTTAGTGTGTGGGCACCCTGGCACTAGCCAAGGTGCCCCCACATTGTTCAGGGCAAATTCCCCGGACTTTGTGAGTGCGGGGACACCATTACACGCGTGCACTATACATATGTCACTACATATGTATAGCGTCACAATGGTAACTCCGAACATGGCCATGTAACATGTCTAAGATCATGGAATTGGGGAGACAATTCCATGATCCCCTGAGTCTCTAGCACAGACCCGGGTACTGCCAAACTACCTTTCCCCGGGATTCACTGCAGCTGCTGCTGCTGCCAACCCCTCAGACAGGTTTCTGCCCTCCTGGGGTCCAGCCAGGCTTGGCCCAGGAAGGCAGAACAAAGGATTTCCTCAGAGAGAGGGTGTTACACCCTCTTCCTTTGGAAAAAGGTGTCAGGGCTGGGGAGGAGTAGCCTCCCCCAGCCTCTGGAAATGCTTTGATGGGCACAGATGGTGCCCAACTCTGCATAAGCCAGTATACACCGGTTCAGGGATCCCCCAGCCCTGCTCTGGCGCAAAACTGGACAAAGAAAAGGGGAGTGACCACTCCCCTGGGAGGTGCCCAGAGCTTCTCCAGTGTGCTCCAGACCTCTGCCATCTTGGAAACAGAGGTGCTGCTGGCACACTGGACTGCTCTGAGTGGCCAGGGCCAGCAGGTGACGTCAGAGACTCCTTCTGATAGGCTCTTACCTGTGTTGCTAGCCTATCCTCCTTCCTAGGTAGCCAAACCTCCTTTTCTGGCTATTTAGGGTCTCTGCTTTGGGGAATTCTTTAGATAACGAATGCAAGAGCTCATCAGAGTTCCTTTGCATCTCCCTCTTCACCGTCTGCCAAGGAATTGACCGCTGACTGCCCTGGAAGCCTGTAAAACTGCAACAAAGTAGCACAGACGACTACTGCGACCTTGTAACGGTGATCCGGCCGCCTTCTCGACTGTTTTCCTGGTGGTGCATGCTGTGGGGGTAGTCTGCCTCCTCTCTGCACTAGAAGCTCCGAAGAAATCTCGCGTGGGTCGACGGAATCTTCCCCCTGCAACCGCAGGCATCAAAAGACTGCATCACCGGTCCTCTGGGTCTCCTCTCAGCACGACGAGCGAGGTCCCTTGAACTCAGCAACTCTGTCCAAGTGACTCCCACAGTCCAATGACTCTTCAGTCCAAAGTCACGACTTCTGTGCTCTCTGGGGAACTTAGATGCACTTTGCACCCACTTTTCAGGGTCTTGGGGTGGGCTATTTTTCTAACCCTCACTGTTTTCTTACAGTCCCAGCGACCCTCTACAAGCTCACATAGGTTTGGGGTCCATTCGTGGTTCGCATTCCACTTCTAGAGTATATGGTTTGTGTTGCCCCTATACCTATGTGCTCCCATTGCAATCTATTGTGACTATACATTGCTTGCACTGTTTTCTATTGCTATTACTGCATATTATGGTATTGTGTACATATATCTTGTGTATATTTGCTATCCTCATACTGAGGGTACTCACTGAGATACTTTGGCATATTGTCATAAAAAGAAAGTACCTTTATTTTTAGTATATCTGTGTATTGTGTTTTCTTATGATATTGTGCATATGACACCAGTGGTATAGTAGGAGCTTCACACGTCTCCTAGTTCAGCCTAAGATGCTCTGCTAAGCTACCCTTTTCTATCAGCCTAAGCTGCTAGACACCTCTTCTACACTAATAAGGGATAACTGGACCTGGTACAGAGTGTAAGTACCCCTTGGTACCCACTACAAGCCAGGCCAGCCTCCTACATTGGTTGTGCAGCGGTGGGATAAGTACTTGCAACTACTTACCACTTTGTCATTTTGTACTTTTCATAAGAGAAAAATATACAAAACAAGTTCAGTGTATGTACACCTAACCAAAACGTTTTGCTTTTCTTCTCTTACTCCTTTCCTAAGTGCTGAAAAGTACCTCTAAAACTTTCAAAAAGTTCTTAAAAAGTTTAAAAAGTTTTTTTTTCTGTTCCTTAAAAAGTTCTGAAACTTTTTCTTTCTTTTTCTGTCCCTTAAACCTTTTCTATCAAGTCTGGTACAGGTCAAACTCTGGATCTGACCAGAACTGCTTATGACCACCTTAGCTGGAAAGGAGCAAGGAGTCTCTGCATTGAAAGAGGTTTAGGGGTAGGGAAGAATCCCTCAAGGGAATTGTTAGTTAATATGCTCATTGAACAGGATAAGACCATAGCTGGCACATCTGGTGAGAAATTAGGCTGACAGTTTCAATAAATGGTATTGAGGCCCAGGCCTACAGGGACACAGGTGCCAGTATCACTTTGGTGACTGAAAACCTAGTGGCCCCTGAACAACACATCATTGGACAACAGTATAAGATTATTGATGTCCATAACTCCACTAAGTTTCTTCCCTTAGCTATAGTTCAGCTTAGTTGGGGTGGAGTTACTGGCCCTAAGCAGGTGGTAGTATCACCTAGCTTACCTGTAGATTGTCTCTTAGGTAATGACCTAGAGGCCTCAGGTTGGGCTGATGTAGAGTTTTATACCCATGCAGCCACGTTGGGTATCCCTGAGGAATTGTTCCCTCTCATTTCTACTGAAATGAAAAAGCAAAGTAGAGAAGGCCTGAAAACTCAGGATCCCTCTCCAACAACAGGTAAAAAGGGTATCACAGTATCCCCTAACCACCCTGCCGTTCAGGATACCATTCCTGTGGTGGGAGAAACCTCTCCTGGGGTGGCACCTGTTCCAAGGGAACCATCAGCTGGCATAGCTGTACTCTGATTCTGGGGTAGCCCCAGTAAAAGGGTTAGAAGGGAACCTTCCCAACCTGCCCCTTAGTAGGCCACCTAGCAGGGCTGGTACTGATGTGAGTTCTCATCATAGTATAGAGGTTACTCCTTTAGGCCAGGTTGTTAGAGTGCCATCTGTTAGGGACAGGTCTCCCTCTGTTCATTCACACCATTCTTCTGTGTCAAAGCATGCCCAACCCACCCTCCCTGAAGACAGAATGTTAGAAAGGGAACTCAATAGATTGAGAGTGGAAGAATCCAGACTGAAGCTCAAGAAGCAACAGCTGGATCTAGACAGACAAGCATTTGACTTAGAAAAAGAAAGACAGAGGTTGGGGGTTGGACCCCATGGTGGCAGCAGCAGCATTACTGATAGTAATCCTGTAAAAGAGCATGATTCTAGGAATCTGCACAAGATAGTTCCCCCTTACAAGGAGGGGGATGACATTAACAAGTGGTTTGCTGCACTTGAGAGGGCCTGTGTTGTACAGGGGGTCACTCAAAGGCAGTGGGCTGCTATCCTATGGCTATCTTGCAGTGGAAAGGGTAGGGATAGGCTCCTTACTGTTAAAGAAAGTGATGCCAATAAGTTTACAGTTCTTAAGAATGCACTCCTAGATGGTTATGGCTTAACCACTGAACAGTACAGGATCAAGTTCAGCGAAACCAAAAAGGAGTCTTCACAAGACTGGGTAGACTTTGTTGAACATTCAGTGAAGGTCTTGGAGGGGTGGTTACATGGCAGTAAAGTTTCTGACTATGAAAGCCTGTATAACTTAATCCTGAGAGAGCATATTCTTAATAATTGTGTGTCTGATTTGTTGCACCAATATCTAGTGGACTCAGATCTGACCTCTCCCCAAGAATTGGGAAAGCAGGCAGACAAATGGGTCAGAACAAGAGTGAACAGAAAAGTTCATACAGGTGGTGACAAGGATGGCAAGAAGAAAGATGGTGAGAAATCTCAGGATAAGCATGGGGACAAGGGTAAAACCAAAGATCCTTCTTCAAATCATAAACACTCATCAGGGGGTGGGGATAAAACAAATTCATCCTCTTCTTCTCAACCCACACACATTAAAAAGCCTAGGTGCTCTGTGTGTAAAAACAGAGGCCATAGGCCAGGGGATAAGTCCTGTCCAGGTAAACCCCCTGAGCCTACCACCACTAATACATCAAGCTCTAGTGCCCCTAGCAGTAGTGGTACTAGTGGTGGGACTGCTGGCAACAGTCAAGTTAAGGGTGTAGTTGGGTTCACTTATGGGTCCATCATAGAAACTGGGGTAGTCAGTCCCAAGACAGTTTCTGTCACACCTAGTGGCATTGGCCTTGCCACACTGGCTGCTTGTCCCCTTACAATGGATAAGTACAGGCTGACAGTTTCAATAAATGGTATTGAGGCCCAGGCCTACAGGGACACAGGTGTCAGTATCACTTTGGTGACTGAAAACCTAGTGGCCCCTGAACAACACATCATTGGACAACAGTATAAGATTATTGATGTCCATAACTCCACTAAGTTTATTCCCTTAGCTATAGTTCAGCTTAGTTGGGGTGGAGTTACTGGCCCTAAGCAGGTGGTAGTATCACCTAGCTTACCTGTAGATTGTCTCTTAGGTAATGACCTAGAGGCCTCAGGTTGGGCTGATGTAGAGTTTTATACCCATGCAGCCACGTTGGGTATCCCTGAGGAATTGTTCCCTCTCATTTCTACTGAAATGAAAAAGCAAAGGAGAGAAGGCCTGAAAACTCAGGATCCCTCTCCAACAACAGGTAAAAAGGGTATCACAGTATCCCCTAACCACCCTGCCGTTCAGGATACCATTCCTGTGGTGGGAGAAACCTCTCCTGGGGTGGCATCTGTTCCAAGGGAACCATCAGCTGGCATAGCTGTACTTCGTGAGGTGGAAGTACCTCTCTGTGGGATAACTCATATTGGTGAGAAAAAGAGCACCATTTTAGTTAACATGGAGCATCCCTCCAACCCTCCCAGAGAAACTTTAGTGCAGAAACCCTGCACTGCCTCACAACACTTAGGACAGCATCCCTGCCCTAGTGTGGAGCTCATAGGACAGCATCCCTGCCCTGCTCCAACTCAAGAGAAACAGCATCCCTGTTCTCTCTTCCAGCCATATGGACAAAGTTTTTGCCCAGCTATGGCTTTTCTGAGACAGCATCCCTGTCTGGCATTCTCATCACTAGAAATAGGTTCAGTGGATAATTCCCTCTGCTCTAAACTAAAACCTACTGATAGAAACTCTGAAAATATATCTTCACATTGTTGCTTAGCTAAAAAACTTCAAACAGGGTGGTTTACATCCCCACAGGGAAGTAACCATATAGTGGATGATAAAGGGAGTAACCAGTCTATTGCAGAGCTACTCTCTACTTATCACCACTTAGACAATAAAGTCTCAACTGGCCAAGGTTAGCCTTATTGTCCTTCGTTTGGGGGAGGGGGGGTTGTGTGAGAAAGTAGCCTCTTTCTAGCCTTGTTATCCCCACTTGTGGCCTGTTTGTGAGTGTATGTCAGGGTGTTTTCACTGTCTCACTGGGATCCTGCTAGCCAGGGCCCAGTGCTCATAGTGAAAACCCTATGTTTTCAGTATGTTTGTTATGTGTCACTGGGACCCTGCTAGCCAGGACCCCAGTGCTCATAAGTTTGTGACCTATATGTATGTTTTCCCTGTGTGATGCCTAACTGTCTCACTGAGGCTCTGCTAACCAGTACCTCAGTGGTTATGCTCTCTCTGTACAAATTGTCACTAACAGGCTAGTGACCAATTTCACCAATTCATATTGGCATACTGGAACACACTTATAATTCCCTAGTATATGGTACTGAGGTACCCAGGGTATTGGGGTTCCAGGAGATCCCTATGGGCTGCAGCATTTCTTTTGCCACCCATAGGGAGCTCTGACAATTCTTACACAGGCCTGCCATTGCAGCCTGAGTGAAATAACGTCCACGTTATTTCACAGCCATTTACCACTGCACTTAAGTAACTTATAAGTCACCTATATGTCTAACCTTTACCTGGTAAAGGTTGGGTGCTAAGTTACTTAGTGTGTGGGCACCCTTGCACTAGCCAAGGTGCCCCCACATTGTTCAGGGCAAATTCCCCGGAGTTTGTGAGTGCGGGGACACCATTGCACGCGTGCACTATACATATGTCACTACATATGTATAGCGTCACAATGGTAACTCCGAACATGGCCATGTAACATGTCTAAGATCATGGAATTGTCACTCCAATGCCATTCTGGCATTGGGGAGACAATTCCATGATCCCCGAGTCTCTAGCACAGACCCGGGTACTGCCAAACTACCTTTCCCGGGGTTTCACTGCAGCTGCTGCTGCTGCCAACCCCTCAGACAGGTTTCTGCCCACCTGGGGTCCAGCCAGGCTTGGCCCAGGAAGGCAGAACAAAGGACTTCCTCAGAGAGAGGGTGTTACACCCTCTCCCTTTGGAAAAAGGTGTCAGGGCTGGGGAGAAGTAGCCTCCCCCAGCCTCTGGAAATGCTTTGATGGGCACAGATAGTGCCCATCTCTGCATAAGCCAGTATACACCGGTTCAGGGATCCCCCAGCCCTGCTCTGGCGTGAAACTGGACAAAGGAAAGGGGAGTGACCACTCCCCTGACCTGCACCTTCCCTGGGAGGTGCCCAGAGCTCCTCCAGTGTGCTCCAGACCTCTGCCATCTTCGAAACAGAGGTGCTGCTGGCACACTGGACTGCTCTGAGTGGCCAGGGCCAGCAGGTGACGTCAGAGACTCCTTCTGATAGGCTCTTACCTGTGTTGCTAGCCTATCCTCCTTCCTAGGTAGCCAAACCTCCTTTTCTGGCTATTTAGGGTCTCTGCTTTGGGGAATTCTTTAGATAACGAATGCAAGAGCTCATCAGAGTTCCTCTGCATCTCTCTCTTCACCTTCTGCCAAGGAATCGACCGCTGACTGCTCTGGAAGCCTGCAAAACTGCAACAAAGTAGCAAAGACGACTACTGCGACCTTGTAACGCTGATCCGGCCGCCTTCTCGACTGTTTTCCTGGTGGTGCATGCTGTGGGGGTAGTCTGCCTCCTCTCTGCACTAGAAGCTCCGAAGAAATCTCCTGTGGGTCGACGGAATCTTCCCCCTGCAACCGCAGGCACCAAAAGACTGCATCACCAGTCCTCTGGGTCTCCTCTCAGCACGACGAGCGAGGTCCCTTGAACTCAGCAACTCTGTCCAAGTGACTCCCACAGTCCAGTGACTCTTCAGTCCAAGTTTGGTGGAGGTAAGTCCTTGCCTCCCCACGCTATACTGCATTGCTGGGTACAGCGTGATTTGCAGCTGCTCCGGCTCCTGTGCACTCTTCCAGGATTTCCTTTGTGCACAGCCAAGCCTGGGTCCCCGACACTCTAACCTGCAGTGCACGACCTCCTGAGTTGTCCTCCGGCGTCGTGGGACCTTCTTTTGTGACTTTGGGTGAGGTCTGGTTCACTCCACTTCGTAGTGCCTGTTCTGGCACTTCTGCGGGTGCTGCTTGCTTCTGAGTGGGCTCTTGGTCTTGCTGGACGCTCCCTCTGTCTCCTCACGCAATTGCCGACATCCTGGTCCCTCCTGGGCCACAGCAGCATCCAAAAACCCTAACCGCGACCCTTGCAGCTAGAAAGGCTTGTTTGCGGTCTTTCTGCACTGAAACACCTCTGCAAGCTTCTTCACAATGTGGGACATCCATCCTCCAAAGGGGAAGTTCCTAGTCCTCTTCGTTCTTGCAGAATCCACAGCTTCTACCATCCGGTGGCAGCTTCTTTGCACCCACAGCAGGCATTTCCTGGGCATCTGCCCACTCCCGACTTGATCGTGACTTTTGGACTTGGTCCCCTTATTCCACAGGTACTCTTGTCCGGAAATCCATCATTGTTGCATTGCTGGTGTTGGTCTTCCTTGCAGAATTCCCCTATCACGACTTCTGTGCTCTCTGGGGAACTTAGGTGCACTTTGCACCCACTTTTCAGGGTCTTGGGGTGGGCTATTTTTCTAACCCTCACTGTTTTCTTACAGTCCCAGCAACCCTCTACAAGCTCACATAGGTTTGGGGTCCATTCGTGGTTCGCATTCCACTTCTAGAGTATATGGTTTGTGTTGCCCCTATACCTATGTGCTCCCATTGCAATCTATTGTGACTATACATTGCTTGCACTGTTTTCTATTGCTATTACTGCATATTTTGGTATTGTGTACATATATCTTGTGTATATTTGCTATCCTCATACCGAGGGTACTCACTGAGATACTTTTGCATATTGTCATAAAAATAAAGTACCTTTATTTTTAGTATATCTGTGTATTGTGTTTTCTTTTGATATTGTGCATATGACACCAGTGGTATAGTAAGAGCTTCACACGTCTCCTAGTTCAGCCTAAGCTGCTCTGCTAAGCTACCCTTTTCTATCAACCTAAGCTGCTAGACACCTCTTCTACACTAATAAGGGATAACTGGACCTGGTACAGAGTGTAAGTACCCCTTGGTACCCACTACAAGCCAGGCCAGCCTCCTACAGTGATAGAGAGCCTTATTGTGGTGGAAGAGGTAAGAGTTCCTAGAGAAGTTGTGGTGGAGGATGTGGCTAGATTGAAAGATCACCACTTTGCTGAGCACATTCCTCTCACGCCCAAAAAAGACTTTCCAGCTAAGAAATGTAGAGTGTGTGCTCGAAGAGGTATCCAGAGGGAGCCTCAAATGTACTTTCCAGATTGTCCTTCAAAGCCTGGGCTGTGTGTGGGTGATTGTTTCAGGAATTAACACACCCACTGGGGACTACCATGAGTGTAAACTGCCTGTTTTATATTTTCATGTGTTAAGTTTCATGGTTGGTATTTCTGTCATGCACTTAGTTAGCACTTTTGTGTTTGTAGTTTTGTAATTATTTCTAATTAGTTAGTGGTTTCTTTGTTTTTAAAACAAAAAAAGTGATGCCATTGTGTGTGGAGTGGCGCTTGGCTGACGGTGTACATATTGACTTGCTGTTGGCTACTGCAACACACTGCCAGCCAAACGGCAGTCCACACACTCCCATCAGCTGATGTGATTGCTGTATCAGGCATGTGGGCGTATATAAGTGATGGGCCCTTAAGTGTCGCTGTCTGTCTATGCAGGTGTTGTAATGTGCTGGGCCGTGGCTGGCGGCGTGAATGGTCTTGTGCATGTCATGTATGAAAGGTGTGTGAATGGACTGTAAAGCGGTTGGTGCCTTGCTGTGGCTGTACAGCTCACGAGCTGTGAGTCATTGGTTCCGTTTTTGGCCTTTAAGTTATTAACAGTGCATTTCATTTTTGTGAATTCTCTTGTTAATAAAATTTGATCCAAAGAACCATCACTCACCCTCGTGCCAAATCCAACCAGTATGTGTGGTACAAATGACAAAATCTGCTCCGCTGTAATCTGGCGTCGCAGCATACCTATGACACGCTAGGTGTCTCGGGTGGGACCCCGATGATGAAGCATGCCACCAACTTGGTTGGTGGCTCTTTTTAACATAACCTAAGTGTGTTTCTTTTCACAATTTTAGTGTTTGGAACATCACATAAGTATATGGACACACCAAAATGATCTATTGCAAAACTACCTGTGTTTGGGGGGGGCACGTATGTTTTATGTCCCGGGTGCGGCCTTCATTTAGGGAAACCTACCAGACCCAGACATGTTTTAAAAATAGACAACCCAAGGAGTCCAAGGAGGTGTGGCTTGCCTGGATCCCCCAACATTGTCTTACCCAGACTCCTCAGCAAACCTCAAAATTTGCTTACAAAATCATATTTTCCTCACTATTCTTTGAAGGATCACTGCTGCGGCACAAATTTCCTACCACCCGGCGTTCTCCTCAGTCTCCCAAGTAAAATGATACCTCACTTACATGGGTCCCCGAAGCAGAGTCAGCCTAAAAGATGTATAAAAGAAAATTTGTGCTTATCAACTCGCTGTGCTATCCCTTCAATCTCTACAGGTTGTTGGCATTTTTCTGTTGCAGGCACCTGGGCCACCCCACACAAGTGAGGTACCATTTTTATCGGGAGACTTGGGGGAAGGCTGGGTGGAAGGAAATTTGTGGCTCCTCTCAGATTCCAGAACTTTCTGTCACTGAAATGAGAGGAAAAGGTGTTTTTTGGCCACATTTTGAGGTTTGAAAAGGATTCTTGGTAACAGAACCTGGTCAAAGCCCCACAAGACGTCTATTTGAGAAATGCCCTGTAATTCACATGCTAGTATGGGCACCCCAGAATTCAGAGATGTGCAAATAACCACTGCTTCTCAACACCTTATCTTGTGCTTATTTTGGAAATACAAAGGTTTTCTTGATACCTATTTTTCACTTTTTATATTTCAGCAAATGAATTGCTGTATGCCTGGTATAGAATGAAAACCCATTTCAAGGTGCAGCTCATTTATTGGCTCTGGGTACCTAGGGTTCTTGAAGAACCTACAAGCCCTATATATCCCCGCAACCAGAAGAGTCCAGCTGATGTAACAGTATATCGCTTTCAAAAATCCGAAATCGTAGGAAAAAGTTACAGAGTAAACCGTGGGGAAAAATGGCTGTTTTTTCACCTCAATTTCAATATTCTTTTATTTCAGCTGTTATTTTCTGTAGGAAACACTTGTAGGATCTATACAAATGACCCCTTGCTGAATTCAGCATTTTGTCTGTTTTTGCAGAAATGTTAAGCATTCTGAGATCCAGCATTGGTTTCTCACCCATTTCTGTCACTAACTGGAATGAGGCTAAAAGCACAAAAAATAGTAAAAATGGGGTATGTCCCAGTAAAATGTCAAAATTGTGTTGAAAAATTGGTTTTTCTAATTCAAGTCTGCCTGTTCCTGAAAGCTGGGAAGATGGTGATTTTACCACCGTAAACTCTTTGTTGATGCCATTTTCAGGGATAAAAACACAAGCCTTCTTCTGCAGTCCTTTTTTCCCAATTTTTTGGAAAAAAACGAAATTTTCGCTGTATTTTGGCTAATTTCTTGTTCTCCTTCAGGGTAACCCACAAAGTCTGGGTACATCTAGAAATCCTAGGATGTTGGAAAAAAGGATGCAAATTTAGCGAGGGTAGCTTATGTGAACAAAATGTTATGAGGGCCTAAGCGCAAACTGCCCCAAATAGCCAAAAAAGGCTCGGCACAGGAGGCGAAGAGGCCTGGCAGCGAAGGGGTTAAACTCCCCTTTTTCAACATATGTCACCCCTAAGGTAGGCCCTAGGTAACCCATTCGGCAGGCTGCTGTGTAAGTAAAAGGCAGGACATACACCTGTGTGTTTTATATGTCCTGGTAGTGGGAAACTCCTAAATTTGTTTTCCACTGCTGTGAGGCCTGCTCCTTTCATAGGCTAACATTAGGGCTACCCTCATATCCTGTTTGAGTGGTAGATTCTGATCAGAAAGGTGTAAACAGGTCATATTTAGTATGGCCAGAATGGTAGTACAAAATCATGCTTATTGGAGAGGTTGGATTTTTTATTACTATTTTAGAAATGCCACTTTTAGAAAGTGAGCATTTCTCTGTGCTTAAAATCTATCTGTGCCTTATAGCCTGTCTCCAATCCACATCTGGGCTGGGCTGGGCTGGTTGACAGCTCCCTTGTGCATTTCACCCAGACAACCAGAAAGACAGGATACTCAGTCACACCTGCACTCATCTGCATACTGAATAGGTCTTCCTGGGCTGGAAGGGTGGAGGGGCCTGACACCTACATTTCAAACGCAAGTGGCCTGCCCTCACACAGTAGACTGCCAAACCCTCTACTGGGACTCTGACAGACAGACCTGTACTGAAAGGGGACCTTGTACACTTCAAAGCCTGCCCTCACACAATGGACTGCCACAGGTTTGTCTGGGACCCCGGCAGACAGAACTGTACTGAAAGGGGAACTTGTGCACTTCAAAGCCGCTCTTTGAAGTCTCCCCCACTTCAAAGGCACTTTTGGGTATATAAACTGGGTCCCTGACCCCGTCAACTCAGACACTTCCTGGGACAGACACTCTGAACCAGATCCTGCAACCTACCAAGAGGGGCTGCCTGGTTGCCCAAAGGAATCACTTGGACTGCTTTGCTGTGAAGGACTGCTGCCTTGCTGTTGCCCTGCACCCTTGCTGGCCTCTGGCTCTGCTAAGAAGTGCTTTCCACGGGCATGGATTGAGCTTGCCTACTGTTCCTGAAGTCTCAGGGCCAAAATGACTTCTCCTCTTCAAGGGTACTCCTTGTGAGGTAAAAATCGCCACACAGCCTGCCGGAATCGACACACAGCTTGCCCAGCGGTGAAAGAATCACTGCATCGTTGAACTGGAACGACGCAGTCCGGCTCCCCGAGTGGAGATCGACGCAGCGCCTGCGTTGCAATCAGAACTTCGATGCACAGCCATACCAGATCAATGCATTGCTGAGCCGGAACGACGCAGCCCGACATCCTGCATGAGGAATCGATGCAGTACCTGCCGTGTGGCAGAAACTCTGACACATTGCCACACCAGATTGACGCAGCACCTGTGACTTCGTCCTGCACGCCAAGGATATCCACGCATTGTTCCTGGGCGTCAAAAGACCCCACTTCGCAGTGAGGATCCAATACTACGTGCTGGAAATCGACGCAAAGCCCTTGCAGCATGGGAAGAATCAACGCTTCGTCCGTGGTGTTCAGGAAATCCGACGCACACCTTCTTTTTCTACACATCTCCTCCTCTACAGTCTTCATGCGAGTAATTTTGATGCATACCAGGTACTTTGTGCACACAAGAGACATTTGTTGATTCTTAAAGACTTAAGACTCTTCCTATCATTGCGTAAGCGATATTTCAATTTATGCTCATCAGATCTTGACCTTAATTCTCTCAGATAAATATTTTATCTTTTCCTAAACCTCTGTGGTGTATTTTTGTGGTGTTCTCACTGTTATTGCATAATTAATTGCACAAATACCTTACACATTGCATTCTAAGTTAAGCCTGACTGCTCAGTGCCAAGCTACCATTGGGTGAGCACAGATAATTTAGATTGTGTGTGACCTACCCTGACTAGGATTGTGATCCCTACTTGGACAAGGGTGTATACGTCTGCCAACTAGAGACCCCATATATAACATTGGTGATCAGTGTTGAGGATAGGACTTGTGTTTGTGCAGTAACATACAATTGCTATGTGTACACTACCTACCCACAGTAAAAGGTCAACTTGTTTTTTTGCCCTTTTCTGCAATTTCGTTTTCCCTGCTTGATATTTTAACCTAATCCTCAAACAACATGTCTCTGGCTGGGTCTCAAGGAGGAGCTGGAGAGTTTGATCTAGCCAAGCTGGAGACATACACTGTTAATCAGCTGAAAGGGGTTCTGCAAGGGGTTGGGAGTACCTACCCAGATTGCCTCGAAGAAGGAGGAGTACCAAAAGGCGCTGAGGGCCTGTGCAGAAGCCCGTTCTAAGGAGAATGTTGAATTGGGAGAACAAGATGAGTGCTCTCTAGAGGATTTTCCACCAGCAATGAGGGATGTTACCCCTGGAATTGTGCCCCCAGCTAAACCAGGGAGCAATGTCTCCAGTCATGGCCTGACAGCAGAGAATAGGAGGAAGGAGAGAGAGTTTCAACTGCAAATAGCAAGGTTAAACATGGAGGCAGAGAAGAACAAAGCTGAAAGAAAAGTCAAATGCAAAAACAATAGATGATAGACAAAATGTAGAACAAATCAAACATTCACCCCCAGTCACAGATATGGGTTTAATTCATTAGTTTTATTGCTTGCCATGCCATTCCAGTTTAGACCCAGCCATATGCAAATAAGTCTTGACCCTGCTCCTAATAGGAACAAGTCAGCCCAAACTACTAGGCCTTCTCTGGACGAGAAACAAGCATCCTGGGACCAGTTTCAGGGTATCATCCTTCATCAGCCAGGGTAGCTTGAAGCTGGTGGGATAGCAATCACGGGACCCACGTGTGGGCATACCCTTCCCACTTGGGGTGACAAATGCAAAAACAACAGATGATGGACGGAATGCAGAACAAATCAAACATTCATCCCCAGTCACAGATCTTGGTTTAATCCATCATTTTTTTGCTTGCCATGCCATTCCAGTTTGAAACCGGTACCAGGATGCTTGTTTCTGGTCCAGTGAGGACCTGGCTTGGCAGTTCAGACTGGACTGTTCCCATGAGGCACAGGTTCAAGACTGATTTGCATAACTGGGTCCAAACTGGGGTGGCATGGTGAGCAAAAGAACAATGGATTAAACCCAGATCTGTGACTGGGGGTGAGTGTTTGCATTGTTCAGCACTCTGTCCATCATTCTTTAGTGTTGCTTAAGTTGCCCTAAGTGGGAAGGGTATGCCAAGTCGTGGATCCCTTGCTCACTGTGGCACTGGATTCAAGCTAGCCTGGCTGTTGAAGGATGAATGCCTGAAACTGGTCCCAGGATGCTTGTTTCCGGTCCAGTGAGGACCTGGCTTTGTAGTGCGGGCTAGACTGCTCCCATGAGGCAGAGGGTCAAGACTGGTTTGCATATGGCTGGGTCCAAACTGGAGTGGCATGGTGAACAAAAGAACAATGGATTAAACCCAGATCTGCGACTGGTGGTGAGTGTTTGCATTGTTCAGTACTCCGTCCATCATCCTTTTGTGTTGCTAAAGTTGCCCAAAGTGGGAAGGGTATGCCCAGACGTGGGTCCCTTGCTCTTTGTGCCACTGGATTCAAGTTAGCTTGGCTGATGAAGGGAGAAACCCTGAAACTGGTCCCAGGATGCTTGTTTCCGGTCCAGTGAGGACCTGGCTTGGTAGTTCGGGCTAAACTGTTCTAATGAGGAAGAGAGTCAAGACTGATTTGCATATGGCTGGGTCCAAACTGGGGTGGCATGGTGAGCAAAAGAACAATGGATTAAACCCAGATCTGTGAGTGGGGTTGAGTGTTTGCATTGTTCAGCACTCCGTCCATTATCCTTTTGTGTTGCTAAAGTTGTCCTAAGTGGGAAGGGTATGCCCAGGCGTGGGTCCCTTGCTCACTGTGCCTGTGGGTTCAAGCAAGCCTGGTGGATGAAGGGTGAAACCGGTCCCAGAATGTTTATTTCCAGTCCACTGAAGACCTGGCGTGGCAGTTTGGGTTGGACTGTTCCCATGAGGCACAGGGTCAAGACTGATTTACATATGGCTGGGTTGAAACTGGGGTGGCATACAAGCAAAAGAGCTATGGATTACCCAGATCTGTGACTGGGGGTGAGTGTTTGCATTGTTCAGCACTCTGTCCATCATTCTTTAGTGCTGCTAAAGTTGCCCTAAGTGGGAAGGGTATGCCAAGACGTGGATCCCTTGCTCACTGTGGCACTGGATTCAAGCTAGCCTGTCTGTTGAAGGGTGAAACCCTGAAACTGGTCCCAGGATGCTTGTTTCCGGTCCAGTGAGGACCTGGCTTGGTAGTTCGGGTTAGACTGCTCCCATGAGGCAGAGGGTCAAGACTGGTTTGCATATGGCTGGGTCCAAACTGGGGTGGCATGGTGAACAAAAGAACAATGGATTAAACCCAGATCTGTGACTGGGGGTGAGTGTTTGCATTGTTCAGCACTCCGTCCATCATCCTTTTGTGTTGCTAAAGTTGCCCAAAGTGGGAAGGGTATGCCCAGACGTGGGACCCTTGCTCTTTTTGCCACTGGATTCAAGTTAGCCTGGCTGATGAAGGGAGAAACCCTGAAACTGGTCCCAGGATGCTTGTTTCCGGTCCAGTGAGGACCTGGCTTGGTAGTTCGGGCTAAACTGTTCTCATGAGTAAGAGGGTCAAGACTGATTTGCATATGGCTGGGTCCAAACTGGGGTGGCATGGTGAGCAAAAGAACAATCGATTAAACCCAGATCTGTGAGTGGGGTTGAGTGTTTGCATTGTTCAGCACTCCGTCCATCATCCTTTTGTGCTGCCAAAGTTGACCTAAGTGGGAATAGTATGCCCAGACATGGGTCCCTTGCTCACTGTGCCACTGTGTAGTGCTTTCCTCTTATTTAGTTTCTAAGCACTAACATAACACAACAGAAATGCACTTCTGAGGTCAAAGAAGACTTTTATTGTTGTTAATTCTTCCCCAACCACAATATTTATGAATGACGAATTAGTAGCTTTCAAGTCCGCGTTAATCAAACAAAATATATCAGTTTGCAATATACACAGCAGGTTATATTTATAAGATATTGAATGCAAAGCAAAACAAATACTTCACCGTGTGGGAATTATCTACAGCTTCATCTTTCTAAGGTCTGCAAGCTGATGACCCCTGTCAGCCGCGAGAAAGAGAGATTCATCTACCCACACGGGATTGCTGGCAGCCTGCGCCAAGCTCCAGCACGAGGTCCGGCAGATTCGAATCTGACCCTCTGTAGCCTGTTACATTCGTTACAAAGGTGTGCCCCCTCCCCTCAGACCTGGGAAACTGAGCAAGCCTTTTGGAGACTGGCCAGGTCTCCAAGACTACTCCTGTTCCCAAGCTCAAGCGAAGAGAAAAACAACACCCATGTACTCTCTCTTATCATGTCTAGTCTACTGTGAGAAAAACATCTTGGTTCATCTTGTGCAAAAACACAGCTTGGAAAAATACAGCTTGGATTCTCAACTGCAATGTCTAACTCCACGTTAAAGGCAATGGGCAGCTAACCTAAATATCAAATGCAATGTCATGTTAAAGGCAATAGGCAGCTAACCTAAATATCAAATGCAATGTCTAGTGTCATGTCAAAGCCAATAGGCAGCTGAGCTGAATACAAAATGCAATGTATAATATCATGTCAAAGCCCATAGGCAGCTGAGCTGAATATAAAATGCAATGTATAATATCATGTCAAAGCCAATAGGCAGCTGAGCTGAATACAAAATGCAATATATAATATCATGTCAAAGCCAATAGGCAGCGGAGCTGAATACAAAATGTAATATATGATATCATGTCAAAGCCAATAGGCAGTTAAGCTGAATACAAAATGCAATATATAATATCATGTCAAAGCCCATAGGCAGAATATCTAATAGCATGTCAAAGTCAATAGGCATGAAATGTCAAAGCCAATAGGCGGCTAGACTGGATACAGCATGTCAAAGCCAATAGGCAGAATACAGAATGTAATGACTAATGCAATGTCAAAGCCCATAGGCGGCTCAACTGAATACAGAAAGTAATGGCTAATGCCATGTCAAAGCCAATAGGCGGCTCAACTGAACAAAACATACAATGTGCTACTGGTGAACATTGAGCAACTAATATGCGCAGTGGTGAAACACAAAGTCATTGGTCAAAACAAACTTTATCAAATGGCAGTACATTCCGCCCTTTGACCAATGAATTTTTGTTTCACATATCTCTTGTTTCAAACAAAAAAAAAAATTGAATGATCAAAGCAATCCCTGTAAAGCAATAGAAGTGAATTAACACATTGATTTCATAACCTTTCACATCAGATACATCTACATAGAAAAGACTGGGCAATTTTTATACTCTGAATGAGTCTCTAATTCAACAGTGTTAGCAATTTGATGTGGCATGAGTTCTGCTCATGTAAAGGTGCACGGTCCACCTGAAAGGTTTGCTGGAAGATAAGCAAAAGTCAGAGTTCCATACGAGAGGGAAAAAAAAAAAACACAGCTTAGTTCCGGTGGAAGAATGCAATCAAACAAGTTGAACTTGAACTAAAGGCGCAGTTTGCGCAAAATGGATCCATGGTGCTGGCACTTTACTCAGCCAGGTTCAGGTTGGGGATTCGGTCCCTTCCCCGACCCCACACGCACACACCGGAAGGGGGACCACACAGCACACTCAGGGACAGTGGCGAAACGTGGTAGGATCTGCAAAAGAAACAAGTATGACTTTTCTTGCAAATAACATTTTTCATTTAAACTGCACCCTTCCTCTTTCTTTCCCTGTTTCACAATCAGCAGGACGTTTTTGGGGCCCTTTGTTATATTCACTGCAGGTTCTGGAGGATCACTTGGGGCTTCAGCCCACACATCAGCACTGAGGTTTTTATCTGCTGCGCCACAGCTTCCCTTTTCTTGCACTGTCAGAAGGGCTGGGGCAGACTCCTTCTTTACCAAACCTCCATTCACTGCATTTTTGTCAATTTGGGCCATTCTGTCTCCAATTTGTATCAATGAATCAGATTATTTTCAAGGTATCAGCATCATTTCGATTTTTCCTTGGTAATTTGCAGCAATCACTCTCCCTAAAACCTGATCAATTTGCCATTTCTGTCCTGGTAACTTTCCTCTCCCCAACTGCTCTGTGACTGCTTGCATGACAGATTGCTTTTGTGCGTGCTGCACAGTTTTTATCAAATCTAGGGGAATGTGCATCTCTCTCATCTCTGCCCACCTGTAAGTGGCTTTTTCTCTCAGCTGTTCACATTTCTGGGGCACCCACTTAGCCATCCCCACTAAGGCAGAATTCTGGGTGTACACTTCTCTCTCAGAATTTTTCTCATTAACATCTGCAAGGTAATTGAACCAGTTAGGTACAAGCCATGTTGCTAAAACATTATCAAAGAACCAAAAATCAGCGTAAAAATTACACATCTCGCGTAGCTCTTGCTTTAAAATCTGACACACATTATACAACGCTGTTCCTTCTCCTGTGCCAGAAAACAACATTTCAGTCAATGAATCATTAGTAAAACAAACATGCTTTTTATCTTCAGTAGACACGAATTCAAATGGTGCACACAATTTCACCGGTAATTCTTTTACCTGTGGTACTCTAGCCCTGTCTTGCAAGTACCAGATCCATTGTATGATTCTAGCTAGGGTCACTATTTTCTTTCCTTGTTCTTGAGTTACATGTACATAAGTATTTCCTTCTTGCACTGCGCAAAAACTTAAAGTCTGCATTATTTCATTTGCCAAATCACAAGCGCGCAGCTGCATATAATTTTTCACAGTGACCATATACAAAAGTGTTAGGATTTCACTCAAATGAAGGCTATTCTTTTTCCAAAAATCAAACAAGCTAATGAAACTCGGGGTGTCTTGCTCTAAAATCCTTCGTTTTACTTGTGCATTTTGCAACGGTAACTCGTAAATCACATTCTGGTCTCTCTCGTCCGTGTTATCAGTTAAGGAATGCATTTTGGCTGCCAAAAACCCTGGCTCACACGGAAACTCAAAGCAGCTCGGAGCTGTCTTAACCCCCTCATTACTGGAATGGGACAAGAAAGATTCTTCATAAACAGCCCTTTTATAACTTTCAGTCGGGCTAATTTGCTCACGTAAATTCCTATTTTCATGTTCCAACTTCCTACATTTCTCCTGCATTTCTCTGTAAGCAGATAAAGGTATCCAGACCTTTCTGTCATCATTACTTCCAAAACACACGTTTTCTACATATGCATTTTCTTCTGTAATTCCCCAAACAGAAAACAATTCACAGTTTTTCTTAGCACCATCAGGCAGTTTAACAACACATGACATGGTCTGCCGTGCTACTGTGATTCTCCAAACAACAAACAATTCACAGTTTTTCGTAGCACCATCAGGCAGTTTAACAACACATGACATGGTCTGCCGTGCTACTGTGATTCCCCAAACAGAAAACAATTTCTGTAATTCTCCAAACAACAAAAAACTATTACACTTTTAAAGTGTGCACTTAGAAATCTACTAACTCGTCAAACCCCCTTAATCACCACTTAATGACCGACCCCACTTCTGGTACCAATTGTAGTGCTTTCCTCTTATTTAGTTTCTAAGCACTAACATAACACAACAGAAATGCACTTCTGAGGTCAAAGAAGACTTTTATTGTTGTTAATTCTTCCCCAACCACAATATTTATGAATGATGAATTAGTAGCTTTCAAGTCCGCGTTAATCAAACAAAATATATCAGTTTGCAATATACACAGCAGGTTATATTTATAAGATATTGAATGCAAAGCAAAACAAATACTTCACTGTGTGGGAATTATCTACAGCTTTATCTTTCTAAGGTCTGCAAGCTGATGACCCCTGTCAGCCGCGAGAAAGAGAGATTCATCTACCCACACGGGATTGCTGGCAGCCTGCGCCAAGCTCCAGCACGAGGTCCGGCAGATTCGAATCTGACCCTCTGCAGCCTGTTACATTCGTTACAAAGGTGTGCCCCCTCCCCTCAGACCTGGGAAACTGAGCAAGCCTTTTGGAGACTGGCCAGGTCTCCAAGACTACTCCTGTTCCCAAGCTCAAGCGAAGAGAAAAACAACACCCATGTACTCTCTCTTATCATGTCTAGTCTACTGTGAGAAAAACATCTTGGTTCATCTTGTGCAAAAACACAGCTTGGAAAAATACAGCTTGGATTCTCAACTGCAATGTCTAACTCCACGTTAAAGGCAATGGGCAGCTAACCTAAATATCAAATGCAATGTCATGTTAAAGGCAATAGGCAGCTAACCTAAATATCAAATGCAATGTCTAGTGTCATGTCAAAGCCAATAGGCTGCTGAGCTGAATACAAAATGCAATGTATAATATCATGTCAAAGCCCATAGGCAGCTGAGCTGAATATAAAATGCAATGTATAATATCATGTCAAAGCCAATAGGCAGCTGAGCTGAATACAAAATGCAATATATAATATCATGTCAAAGCCAATAGGCAGCGGAGCTGAATACAAAATGTAATATATGATATCATGTCAAAGCCAATAGGCAGTTAAGCTGAATACAAAATGCAATATATAATATCATGTCAAAGCCCATAGGCAGAATATCTAATAGCATGTCAAAGTCAATAGGCAGCTAAACTGAATACATCATGTCAAAGTCAATAGGCATGCAATGTCAAAGCCAATAGGCGGCTAGACTGGATACAGCATGTCAAAGCCAATAGGCAGAACACAGAATGTAATGACTAATGCAATGTCAAAGCCCATAGGCGGCTCAACTGAATACAGAAAGTAATGTCTAATGCCATGTCAAAGCCAATAGGCGGCTCAACTGAACAAAACATACAATGTGCTACTGGTGAACATTGAGCAACTAATATGCGCAGTGGTGAAACACAAAGTCATTGGTCAAAACAAACTTTATCAAATGGCAGTACACACTGGATTCAAGCTAGCCTGGCTGATGAAGGGTGAACCTCTGAAACCGGTCCCAGGATGCTTGTTTCCGGTCCAGTGAGGACCTGGCTTGGCAGTTTGGGCTGGACTATTCCCAAGAGGCAGAAGGTCAAGACTGATTTGCATATTGCTTGGTCCAAACTGGGGTGGCATGGTGAGCAAAAGAACGATGGATTAAACCCAGATCTGTGACTAGGGGGTGAGTGTTTGCATCGTTCAGCACTCTGTCCATCATCCTTTTGTGTTGCTAGAGAGAGAAGTCAAGCAGGTTGAAAGGGCCATGGCTGAAAAGAAACTTCTTCTGGCTCACACACTGAGGCCCATATTTATACTTTTTTAGCGCTGCATTTGCGCCACTTTTTTACGCAAAAACAGCGCAAACTTACAATATACAATTGTATTTTAAAAGTTTGTGCAGTTTTTGAGTAAAAAAATGACGCAAATGCAGTGCTACAAAAGTCTAAATATGGGCCAGAGTCTCAAAAAGCTGGAACTCAAGTCTAGGCAGTCTGAGTCCATCAGTGATGGTGGCAGCATACATGCAGGACCTGCTGGAGAAAAGAATGTTCATATGCCCAAAGAAGTAGTGCCTGGTTATGTGGTGGGAGATGACATTGATAAATGGTTTACTGCATATGAAGTTGCACAAATGGGCCCATGGGGTTTCTGAAGATCAATGGGAGGGCGGGTCTGTGGAAACATGTTCCAGCTATTGGGAGGGACACACTCCTCACATTAGACCCAAAGGATCAAAACACATACCCGTTCATGAAAGCCATTTTAATTGCCAAGGTTGGGCTAACTCCCGAGTAGTCCCGTCAGAGGTTCAGGAACAGCACCAACCTCTCCACACGAACTTGGGTAGACTTTTTTGATTTTTTCAGTACGACACTGACTGGATGAGTGTGGGGCAGTAAAGTAAATGATTATGTGGGGTTGTATAGTTTGATCCTGAGAGAGCATATGCTCAGTGTTTGCTTTACAGAGTTGCACCAGCACTTGATTGACAGTAAGCTGACTGATCCTAGAAAGCTTTATGAGGCGGCGGACCTCTGGGCTAGCAGCAGAGTGTCCAAAAAGGTATCTGAGGGGACACCCACAAAGGTGAGGTGGTCAGGGTTCCCATCAGAAGAAAGAGGAGGGAGAAAAAAATAAGGAGTTCTCAAAAGATCCCCAAAATAATTCCCAGGGGGGTGGTGGTAATCTGTCCCAATCTGACTCTGAAAAGAAACTGGAGTTCTTTGATAAGAAGAAAGGGAGGTTTGTACCCCAATGCTTAGAGTGCACCAAGTATGATCACTACAAGCGCGGCTCCAAGTGTCGAAAGAGGGCGCAGCCCCCCACTGGAGGGCAGACACCTGGGTCGGCAAGCATAGCGCTCAGGGAGGAGGTAGTCCCAGATAGCTTTGGGGGGCAGATGGAGGTAACCCCAGTGTCCCTAGGAGATGAGGAAATGGTGCCAAAAGCCCATATGCCTGCAAATACTTCCAAGTATAGGAAGTGGGTCACCATTAATGGGCAAAGGGTGGAGGCTCTGCATGACTCAGGAGCCAGCATGACTACCGTCAGGGGTCAGCTGGTGTCAGCAGAGCAGGTCATCCCCAATACATTCCACCAGGTCATAGTCGCTGACAATCATGAGAGTCACCTACCAGTGGCTTTCGTTCCCTTTGAGTAGGGGGGTCTCTGGTACTCTAAAAGTAGCTGTGAGTCCTGCCATGCCTATGGATTGCATGTTAGGCAATGACCTTGAGCACACTACCTGGAAGGAGGTAGAGCTCAGGTCTCACCGGGAAATGTTAGGTTTGCGTGAGTGGGTCTGCATGACCACAAGGTGAATGGCTGCCCGGGAAGAGACTAAAGGGCACCTGGAGCCTGGAACAATGGCCCAGACAGGTTCAAGGGAGAGAGGCAAGGGATGTGGGAAACTGGTCCCAGAAGTTCTCGTGGTGGTTGACAGGGTCCCTGAGCCAACTGGGGAGGACACTGCTGCCATGGGTAACCTGCCTGAGCTGGCTGCCTGGCAAGTTGAGGGTGGGCCAACCAGGGAGGAATTCTGCAAAGCGCAGAAAGAGTTCCCCACTCTTGAGGGTTTGAGGTGACAGGCTGCGGCCCAAGCAGCAGGTGAAGCTGCTGGCGATCACCATATCTATTGGGAGAATGATCTCCTTTACAGTGAGCCTAAGATACCGGAAGCTGGGGCAGCATGTGTGCTGGTCGTCCCCCAGTGCTATAGGGCCTTCCTACTGGGTCTGGCTTACGACATCCCCCTGGAGGGACATTTGGGGCAAGACAAGACCTTCACCAGGCTTGTCTCCCACTTCTATTGGCCCTGAATGCTGGTGGCCTCAGATAGTTTCTATAGGTCCTGCCCAACCTGCCAGGCTAGTGGGAAGACAGGGAAAAGGCTCAAGCCCCCCCCCAGGTCCCACTCCCCATCGTTGGCACCCCCTTTGAAGGGGTGGGCATCAATGTCATTGGTCCGTTGGACCCCAAAACTGCCCTAGGCAACATGTTTATCCTGGTTTTTGGTGGACCAAGCCACCTGCTATCCAGAGGCGATCACTCTAAAGATAGTGACTGCGCCAGTGGTGACCAGAGCTCTAATGGGGATATTTACATGGGAGGATTCCCAAAGGAGATTGTGTCTGACAGAGGCACAAACTTCATGTCTGCGTACATGAAGTCCTTGCGGGATGCATTTGGGGTGACCACCCCTTACCATCCTCAATCCAATGGTTGTGTGGAAATGTTCAACAAACCCTGAAGGGCGTGATCACAAGCCTACCAGAGGCCATGAGGCGTAAGTGGGACATCCTCTTGCCATGCCTTCTCTTTGCTTATAGAGAGGTGCCCCAGAAAGGGTTGGGGTTCAGCCCTCTGAACTTCTCTATGGGTAACCTGTCAGGGGACCTGTAAGAAACATGAAAGAGGGGTGGGAGAAAGCTCCCAGGAAACCACCACCCAATTCTCCCCCCTCCCCCCCGGATGTGGTCAGATACATGCTGGCCTTCCGCAACCAGAAGCAATGCTTCTGGAAGCAGTCCAAGAGCAACCTCTTGGCCAGCTGAGGTGATGAAGTAATGGTATGATCAAAAGGCCACCCTGATAGAATTCTCACCTGAAACAAAGTATGGGTAATGGAGCCAGTAGAGCCTAGAGCTCTCCAGGAACGCTGGACTGGCCCATTCGAGATCAAGGAGCAGAAGCGGGAGGCCACTCACTTAGTGCACCTCAAGTACCCTAAGGGTGCTCCATCAGAACCGACTGAAGCCTCGTTTTGAGAGGTCTGAAGTCAGCATGCTTCTGGTGACAGATGAGAGTATGGAAGAGGAGAGTGAGTCTCTCCCCGACCTCCTCTCTACCAAGGAAGGTGATGGGTCAGTGGAGGGTGACAATCTCCCTGACTCCCTGACTCTAGATCAGAGAGGAGGCTGCTACCAATTATTGCAACAGTTCTCTTCCCTGTTTTCCCTCACCCCTAGACTCACACACTTGTGTGTCCATGACGTTGACACAGGAGACAGTCCCCCTATAAAGAATACAATTTTCAGAGTGCAGGTGAGGGCTAGTATCAAGGAGAAAGTTGCCAAGATGGTGGCTCTTGGGATGATTGAGAAGTCCAGCAGTCCCTGGTCCAGCCCAGTGGTGTTGGTTCCCAAGGCTGCCGCTTCCAGTGCCAAGCCAGAGCTTAGGTTCTGCGTGGACTACCGCGGTCTCAACTGTCACAAAGACAGGTGCTCACCCCATCCCGAGCTGATGAGCTCATAGACAGGCTAGGCGCTGTCAAGATCCTCAAGACCTTTGACCTCACGTCAGGGTACTGGCAGATCACCTTGAGTGAAGGGGCAAAAGAGAGATCTGCTTTTTCTACTCCTCAGGGTCATTAGCAGTTCAGAGTAATGCCCTTTGGACTGAAAAGTGCCCCGCTACCTTTCAACGGTTGGTTAACGGGGTCCTAGCTGGCAAGGATGCGTTCTGCGCAGCCTATCTAGATGACACTGCCGACTATAGTTCCAACTGGGAGCAACACCTGCTCCACCTCAGGGAGGTGCTTCAGGCCCTGCAAGAGGCAGGCCTGACCATCAAGGCCAGTAAGTGCCTGATTGCTCAGGGTTCCATGGTGTACTTGGGACACCTAGTAGGTGGTGGCAAGGTGCAGCCCCTCCAGGCCAAGATTGAAACCATCAAGGCCTGGCAACCGCTTAGAACCCATAAAGAGGTGAGAGCCTTCTTGGGTCTCACCGGATATTACCACAGATTTGTTAAAGGCTATGGCACCATAGTGGCCACCTTAACAGAACTTACATTCAAAAAGCAACCTAGGTTGGTGAATTGGACAGAGGGTTGTCAGAAAGCCTTTGACTCCCTGAAGGAAGCCATGTGCACAGTACCCGTGCTCAAGGCCCCTGACTACTCCAAAGAATTAATCGTGCAGACAGACGCTTCAGAGCATGGCATGGGGCGGTCCTAGTACAGCTGAATGTCGAGGGCCTAGACCAACCAGTAGTCTTTATTAACAGAAGACTATTACCACAGGAACAGGGGTGGAGGGCTATTGAAAGAGAAGCTTTTGCTGTGGTCTGGGCACTGAAGAAGCTGAGACCATACTTGTTTGAGACTCACTTCTGGGTTCAGACACACCACAGGCCCCTCATATGGCTCAAGCAGATGAGGAGTGAGAATCCTAAACTCTTGAGGTGGTCCATTTCCCTACAGGGAATGGACTTTATGGTGGAGCATCGTCCGGGGACTGACCACACCAATGCTGATGGTCTCTAAAGATATTTCTGCCTTAGCGTTAAGAGCTCCCAAGGGGTTGGGTAGCTCTCTCCACTTTCACCTGGGGGGAGACACATGTTAGACCTGACAGCCTTAGTGTGGTCATCCCCCAACTTTTTGCCTGTCTCCCTCCACTTTTCTGACACTGTTTTTGCTGGCTTTAGGACTCTGCGCACTTTACCCCTGTTAATCAGTGCTAAAGTGCATACGCTTTGTCCCTTAAAGCATTGTAACACTGGTTTATACCAAATTGGCATATTTGATCTACTTGTAAGTCCTCAGTAAAGTGCACTACATGTGCCCAGCGCCTTTAGATTGAATGCGACTAGTAGGCCTGCAGCACTGGTTGTGCCACCCACATAAGCAGCCCCTTAACCATGCCTCAGACTAGCCATTGCAAGGCCTGTGTGTGTGCAGTTTCACTGCCACTTCGACTTGGCATTTAAAAGTACATGCTAAGCCTTACACTCCCCTTTTTCTACATATAAGTCACCCCTAAGGTAGGCCGTAGGTAACCCATAGGGCAGGTTGCTGTGTAGGTAAAAGGCAGGACATATACTTGTGTGTTCTATATGTCCTGGTAGTGGAAAACACCTAAATTTGATTTCTACTGCTATGAGGCCTGTTCCTTTCATAGGCTAACATTAGGGCTACCCTCATATACTGTTTGAGAGGTAAATTCTGATCAGAAAGGGGTAAACAGGTCATATTAAGTATGGCCGGAATGGTAATACAAAATCCTGCTTATTGGTGAGGTTGGATTTGTTATTACTATTTTAGAAATGCCACTTTTAGAAAGTGAGAATTCTCTGCACTTAAAATCCATCTGTGCCTTACAGCCTGTCTCCAATCCACATCTGGTCTGGGCTGGTTGACAGACCCCTTGTGCATTTCACCCAGACAACCACAAACACAGGATACTCGGTCACACCTCCACTCATCTGCAAACTGAATGGGTCTTCCTGGGCTGGAAGGGTGGAGGGGCCTGACACTTACAGTTAAAAGGCTAGTGGTCTGCCCTCACACAATGGACTGCCAAACCCCCTATTGGGACCCTGGCAGACAGACCTGTACTGCACAGGGACCCTGTGCACTTCAAAGTCACTCTTTGAAGTTTCTCCCACTTCAAATGCACTTTTGGGTATATTCCTTTGATATTTTAATAATTCTAACCTCAAAATAGTTGTTGGTAATGTCTGTGCATCATGCTCGACCCTTTGCTGCACGTGTCCCATCCTACTGCACCTGTAGTGATGGTCTTTCCTCATCTGCGTCAGAGTTGGCCTCTTTGGTGATGTGCAGACCCTGCCTCATGGCAATATTGTGCAGAATTGTACATATGGGGATGATTTTACAATACGTCTCAGGTCTGTAAAGTAGAGCTCTGCCAGTTTTGCAGAGGCAGCAGAAACCTGGACTACAGTATGTCAAAGGTCCGTTCTATGATGGACTGTGGTGTCTTATATGCCCTGTTGTACTGCCTTTCACTTCTGGTTCTTGGAGCCAAGTATGGTATCAGTATCCAAGGATGAAAGGCATATGCACTGTCTCCTTAAAGGGCATGAGAAGGACAAATCTTTAGGTCCCATTACACAAACAGTTCTGGCCACTGCATGCAACCAGTCAGCAATTTTCTTAGCAATTAAAAAACCTTCACTATTCACCTTGAGACAGATGGTTACGTATTCCACTGTGGCAGAACATAAATGAGTCAAGTGTGCTATCTGGGTATTTGGCTACTAGGGCAGTTATGATGCATGAGGTGTCACACACTACCTATACATTGAGTGTGATGAATTAATGGCTGAGTGGGGGCATATGGCAATACATGTGTCATCAACATAGCCAATAACAATGGGGAACTGTGCTACCCCGTAAAACATTAAATTGGTCTTTTGCAAATATTTGAGGGTATAGGAAAAGATATTGTTTGCTTAACTTTCCTAACAATGATGTCCAGAAACTTGTGAAAGAACCTGGAAAATGCACTTTGTGACACCTGCCACTGCTCTATGACTCCCTGGTAACTGCCAGAAGCTGAAAGGTGTAGACAAACACAATACCTGCACATGTGGTGGGACTGCATTGCTTCTGAGTGTTGGGGTCTGAAGCTGAGATTGTAACTCAGCAGTTAATTCTAGGATTACCTCACTACTGAGTCTGTACTTCTCATATATCTCGCACTCAGTCTGTTCAAACAGGGTGATACTCACCCAAAATATTGTCTCCTGTTTCCTCACCAGAGCAGGGAACATATCGTGGGGGATGTGGAGGTGATAAGCATACCAGGATGACAATCTTCACAGCAGAGAAAGGTACAGCTCTGTCTCTGGAATGCTCATTGGGACCTGGCCAGTTCTTTTGCATGTTTTCGACACAGACCAAGTACAGCCAGTGCTTGAATTTCACAACTTACTCAAAGGGAGGGGGGGTTACCATGAACCTTCCTCTTGGGTTTGTTTAAGGTACATAAGGTGGGGAAGCTTGGCACTGAGACAGAAGGAACTCATTTTAAGGGTGGACGCACTGCTCAAAAACCAAATCCCATTGGGGAATGTTTCTCCTGTCTCACTTTTCCAGGGTTCCACAGCCTGAAGTTGGCAAGGATGATGTTGGATTCGATGACCATGTTGATGCATTTTAATACTTAATTATCTAGCTTTGCTGTGCGAATATATATATATTCACTGCATACATATTCACTGTTGATGCATTGCACTTTTTCTGCTTATCATTGTTTAATTGCTGTAATCATTTTGGTATCTACATGTGTTTTAGTGCATTGAAGTTAAATGCACACATTAATATTTTGTGTGGCTTCGTTTGAGATCTGGGAAGTGCCTTAATAAATTCATTACTCAGACATAGAGTGCTGCATTCTTTAGCTTTGTTCCCTCTTAGTTTGAAGCTAAGCAGAACAATTTGGCGTAGTCGTTTGCAGGATATGAAGTGAAAGATTTAAAAGTGAAAATGTTTGGCAAAAAGTCAAGGGCAGTTTCCGAGGTGCCAAATGAAATGCCAGAGCGGGAAAAAACACCTTTTAATGTTCTTGCGAATAAATGGTCTTGTGGAGCTGGGTTATGTGAAAATTGGGGCGGATGTCTTATCGATGCTGAACCAAAAACAGTTTTACTCTGTTTACAGAAAGTGCCAGTAGAACAGGGATGTGATTTATCTATTTTAGGCAGACGGGCTGGATCCTGTTATCTGCTTATAGCGAAATGCATGAAAAGTGTGCACAGTTAGAACACGAAAGTCAGCAATTGGAGAGGCAGCTAATTGAAGCTAAAAATAACATAACCATGCTGTCTTGTCAGAATAAGTTATTGCAGGATAACATGGATACTTACCAATCTGTCACAGAAAAGGCAGCCATTCGTGTTGGCCAATACAGATACCATAAAAGTAGGGGTAGAGTCAAGCAAAATAAAGTTCATTTAGCTATTGCTAAAGCAGGGTTAAATTGGGACTCTGAAGTCTGGGATGCCAATATCTGGGGTTCCACAGATTTTTCTGATTCCATTGATGAGTCGGTTAAAAAAGATGAGAGCCAGCTTGAGCCAGACGAACAGAAAGTGGTTTGTGCACAACCTATATTTAGACAGAAAATACAGAGCACCCCACAAAACCCGGGGGCGGGGGTAGTGAGATGCATTCCTTAGAAGATTATTCTCAGTGGGAGATAAACAATATAATAGATAGGTTTCGTCAAGAACCTAGGGAAGCATTGTTTACGTGGATGGTGCAGTTGTTTGACAAGGGAGCTTCTGGGATGGCACTGGTTGAGGAAAATGCAAGGAAGTTTTGTACTCTTTGCACTGACCCCATAATACAAGAGCAGTTTAGAGGTTATGGGAATCAAGGAGTGACTAACTTGTTGCAATTGGCAGTTGTGAGATGTAGTCAGAAATATCATACTAAATCAGACTGGCAGCCAAATGATAAACCTTGGTACACATTGAGAGATGCTATGCAAAGAATTAAGAAAGTATGAAAACTGCTCTTCTCTCGGATGAGGCTCACAATTTGTTAAATGATCCTTTGACATTTTCAGTACGAAGCAAACTAATTTGCCTAGCTCCTCCAGCTTACAAGGAGGTGATAATGACTCTCCTAATTAATCAGACAGGGCAGGCATTGAAAGATCTACTGGAGGCTGTCCGTGAGCTGGGTGAGCTTGGAGAGTGGATGAAACCTGGGAGAGCCTCGAGGTCTAAGGGTCGCACAGACATTAGCAAAGTATCTAGGAGAGACATGTTTATGCATTACTAAAAGATGGTGTTAACAAGGGGCAAACTGATGGGCTAGATACCAAAAGCTTGTGGGAGATGTACCGTAAGCGAGGACTGGACAGAAAGGAGGGCAGCAGGAAAGTGAACAAGCAGGATAATAAGTGAGTGAATCAGGGCCAACCACAGATACAGGAGGAAGGACAAGAGAGGGAGAAAAATGTTTCTTCACGAGGGAAAGAGGAGGAAGATTTGGACAGCGATTGGTTAACTGCTGAGAACAGGAAAGAAGAAGAATCTCCTCGCAGATATGAGAGCATATATCCAGACCTGACTTGGGCAAAAGTTGACAGGTTTAAATCAGATTAGGAAACAGGCCAAGCTCAGGTACAGGGATGGGCTTGTAAAGATCAAGGACCCCATGTTGATTTAAAAATTCACTGGAAGCATAAAAATGTTCAAAGGGTCCGGGCCTTAGTTGACATCAGAGCGGAGGCCTCTTTAATTTATGTAAATTCAAAAAAGTGTACATGTCAGCACTGCGCCATCACAGGGTTAGGTAGAAAGCACCCCCCCACATTGCAAACTACTGCTCAAATGAAAATCGGGAGATACCTCCAGTGGAGGTGCCCCCAGCAACCAAGGTGGCTCGTTTGAAACAATACAGAATTCCAGGAGGGCATGAGGATGTAAGTGTGACTACACAGGAGTTGATAGAGGCAGGTGTGTTATCTCCAGTCACCACTGACTGGAACAATGCATTGTGGCCTGTGCGCCGAGCAGATGGGCGCTATAGAATGATGACCGATTACCACGAATTGAACAAATATACGCCCCTTTTGACTGCTGGAGTCCACGACACCATCACTTCAATTGAGAGGATGCAAAAACATAAAAGGAACCTAACCTGGTATGCACCTACTGATATTGCCAATGCTCTCTTTTCCATACTATATCATTGGCCCCTGAGAGCCAGGAGGAATTTAGCTTCTCCCACGGCAGCAGAAAATTGAAGATGTTAAGGCTTCCCCAGGGGTACGTACATAGCCCCACCATCTGTCACTGGCTGGTGGCAGAACACCAAGAGGAAGTATCCGTTATTCCAGGGGTGCTATTGTCTCATTATATTCATGATGTGATGATTCTGGGAGAGACGCAAGAACAGGTGTAGACTCAGTTGGAGTTGTTGAACTCTTGTAGAGCAAAGGGTGGATGATCAATCCAGATAAGACACAATGACCCTCTAAAAATGTGAAGTTTCTAGGGATTCAGTGGACTCACAGACATAGATAGGTGTTGCCTCAGGCAAAACAAAATATATTAGAATTTTCCAGTCCCCATAATAAGCAGGAGACTAAGCGATTCATTGGACTGACTGGTTTTTGGAGACAGCATATCCCTTAGCTGAGTCAGACTTTGGCCCCTTTGTACAAAGTGACAAGAAAGAAGTGCAAGTTTGAATGGGAAGAAGATCAGCAGTGTGCATTTGAATTGGCAAAGGAGGCGATTCAACAGGCTTTAGATTTATGGCCAGTACAGGAAGGAGCCATTGAGTTTCATGTAACTGTTCAGGGGCAATATGCAAATTGGAGCATGTAGCAAAAACAGGGCAGAAAGAGGGTTCCCCTGGGTTTGTGGACCAAAAAGCTACCAGATGCTGCAAAGCGATACACTCCCTTTGAGAAACAGTTACTTGCGTGTTACTGGGCTCTAGTGGATACTGAGCAAAGGAACCTAGGTCATAACTTAATTATGAGACCTGAGATCCCAATAATGCAGTGGGTGATGAGTTCACCCAAAACTCACAGGCAATGTACAAGAAGCTAGTGTCATAAGATGGAAATGGTACATACAAGACAAGGCCAGAGTGGGACCAGCAGGAACAGCAGCCCTGCATGAACAGGTAGCACAAGCCCCCGTACAGGACGATAAGGTGATGCAGGCAGTACCCAAGATAAAAGAGTCACCAGTGAGGTGGGGTGAGCCATTTCAATCCTTGTCCCCTGAGGATAGGAAGCATATATGGTTTACCGAAGGTTCAGCCAAGTATGTATGGACCAAAAGAGTAAGGAAGGCAGTCTCATATAACCCAGTCACCAAGAAGTTGCTATCTACTACAGGAGAAGGGAAGAATAGTCAATATGCAGAATTGAATGCTGTATACCAGGCACGGAAACCAGAATTGCCTGGGACCTGTCACATTTATGCTGATTCTTGGTCTATTGCCAGTAAGTTAACCATCTGGCTTCCCAGATTGCATGAACTTAACTGGCAAATACATTCCAAGGAGGTGTGGGGCAAAGAATTGTGACAAGAAATTTGGGAAATGCTAGAGCAAATTACATCATGTAGATGCCCACTGTCCCACTGACTGCCTAGAACAATGGTTTAATTCCCTTGCAGATGACAAAGCCAAAATCTCAGAGGCAGAAGTGGCGACACAGAATTCTGACTTGGTGGGGATGGCTACGTGGGCGCACCAAAAATGTGGACACCTGGGAGAGAAGGCCACTAGAAGGTGTGCAGAGATTAGAAGGATGCACATTCCTCTAGATTTTATAAAAACAGTGATCTTGCAGTGTCCTTTTTGTCAACACACACAACAGAGATCTGTCCTGCAAACTGCCAAAGGTGAGTTGGGGAGAGGGAAGTTGCCGGGGCAGATATGGCAGATTGATTACACTATGCCACTACCGGATAGTCGCAGGTGTCAATATGCCTAGACAGTAGTGGACAATCATTCTGGCTACCTAATTGCCGTCCCTTGCAAACATGCCACTCTCTCAAAACATTGGATTTGTTAATGTTGTATTACGGAGTACCACTCCAAATCCAAAGTGACAATGGGTCACATTTTAAAGGTAAATTGGTGCAAGATTATTGTTCACAACACAGTAGTGAGTGGATTTATCATATTCCATATTACCCACAAGGTGCAGGAATGATTGAGAGGATGAACGGCTTACTGGAAGCCCAATTACAACAATGATCTGATGGAACTTTGAGAAAATGGAGAAAGCATTTAAATGAAGCCCTCCAAATTTTGAATAACAGACCTTTGACAAATGCAGAGACCCCTTTAATGCAAATGTTTACCCCAGTGTTACAGTAACAACCGCATGTAGTGACCAACACCAACAGGTATTAGGAAATAAAACAAGGAGCCTTAGCTCCTTACCAAGCCACATCAGAATCTGCAGGTCTTGATTTACTTGCTTTGAATATGTACAGACTGAAACCAAGAGACATGGCACTTCTTGAAACAGGTGTTGGAATACAGATTCCCCTGGAGCGTTTCAGCTTCCGCCTTCCTCAGGTAGTATAGGATGGTTTGCTCAGTGGCTGCACAGCTGACACTGTTGGATTTTCAAAAAGCATCATGAGTGAAGATTCCAATTGGAATGTAGAATCAATGCAGTCCTGAAAACTCTTCAGATATGCAAATACAGGAGACATCCATGGGCACTCGGATGGCTCCTTCCTATGCAAATATCTTCATGGGCAAACTGGAGGACTATATACTTGCGAGCACTAACATCAAACCACTGGTGTGGCTATGATACATTGATGATTGATGCCTGAGGAATGCGGAAGCTGAAACATTGTAGTAGAAATATATCTTTGTTCTTTGGTGAGATCATCTGTTGGAGTCACTTCTTTCTTGGATATTACATTTTCTTGTGACTCATTGCATCCTTTGGGAGCCAGATTTTTGCCCTGGCTGGCTGTTGTTTTCTTGAGATCCTTCATCTTCTATGTATGTATATATATATATATATATATCTGAATATATATATATATATATATATATGTATATAGTATATATATATATTCACTGCTTACATATTCATTGTTGATGTATTGCACTTTTTTCTGCCTATCGTTTACTGCTGTGATTATTTTGGTATCTACACGTGTTTTAGTGCATTCAAGGTAAACACTCTGGGGCTGATTCCGACCCTGGCGGTCCTTGACCGCCAGGGCCGGGGTCAGCGGGAGCACCGCCAACAGGCTGGCGGTGCTCCTAAGGGCATTCTGACCGCGGCGGTATGGCCGTGGTCAGAAACGGAAAACCGGCGGTGTCCCGCCGGTTTTCCGCTGCCCTGAGGAATCCTCCATGGCAGCGCAGCTTGCTGCGCCGCCATGGGGGATTACGACCCCCTCACCGCCATCCTGTTCCTGGCGGTTTTGACCGCCAGGAACAGGATGGCGGTGAGGGGTGTCGTGGGGCCCCTGGGGGCCCCTGCAGTGCCCATGCCAATGGCATGGGCACTGCAGGGGCCCCCGTAAGAGGGCCCCACTGAGAATTTCAGTGTCTGCATAGCACACACTGAAATTCGCGACGCACCCGTCGCACCCTTTCCACTCCGCCGGCTCCATTCGGAGCCGGCATCCTCGTGGAAAGGGGTTTCCCGCTGGGCGGGCGGGCGGCCTTCTGGCAGTCGCCCGCCCGCCCAGCGGGAAACACAGAATAACCGCGGCGGTCTTCTGACGGCTCCGGCCGGCACCGCGGTTACCGCGGCCGGCGGGAGTCAGAATGACCCCCTCTGTGTCATCATTTGAGATCTGGAAAGTGCTTTAATAAATTCATTACTCAGACTAAAAGTGCTGCATTATTTAGCTTTGTTCCCTCTCAGTTTGAAGATCAGCAGAACAGTCAGAACACAATAGACAGTATGAACATAAAAAAACACTTGTTCCCAAGGTGGACTGAATCCATGTTTGGTCATTACCTGGGGGCCCAGAGTTAACAGGCAATGCCACTGAGCTATAGCTCTTCACCATAAAAAGCCATTATTTTAGCCAAAGCTGCTCTGTAAAAGCACAAATAAGAAAGGAAAACCAAGGACCCATTTCTGAAGAAGTATTGAACAATGCTTTAATAGATATATGGTGAAGCCCACAACAGGATCTATTGGTATAAAACAACAGTTGTCCTAAGAAGAAACTGGCAGAGATAATGTTAACACCTCTGGGACCATCTAGAAAGCATAGGAGGAAAAGAAAAATAAATGTCAATGTTTGACAAATGATATATATATATTTCCAATAACGTCTCAAAGCCACACCGTTACAACTTAAAGTATCCTGGTCTGGTTTAAAAAGAACGGGCAGCACAACCAGACTCCAAAACTCCAAAACACACTTCAAAACAACTATATTTTATTTCATAGAATTCTCCAGTGCAAGAACAACATGAGTGGCAACATGTTTCAGCTATATATATATATATATATATATATATATATATATATATATATATATATATATATATATGTGAATGAAGATCCGTCAACCAGCACCAAAGATATAGTCAAGTAAAAAAAACATTTTATCTATAGAAACCTAGGTCCTAACTATAACTAACTAGTGGCAACCACCACTAGGTAATATACACACACACACACACATATATATATATTCTCTGCTAAGAAAATAAACTGTGAAGTGGAAGTGAATCGGAGTGGCTTGTTATTCTGACCATAAGCGCACAGGATGTTCAAAAGATATTAATGTGGAATCTCTCTCTCTATATATATATATATATCTATATATATATACACACACACATATATATATAGATAGATATATGTATATATACACACACATATATGTATATATATATATATATACACACACATATACATATATACACACACATTTATACATATCTCTACAGTATATATAAATATAATAATATATATATATATATATATATATATATATATATATATATATATATATATATATATGCAACTCCACTGGTCTTCAAACAGTGACGCACTCTGGCTGCTGGTGCAGATAGAGGGTTAAGACCACAACCCTTGAAATATCGAACAACAAAAGAGCACTGCACTACCGGAGGCTAAGTCATCCAACTTCTTTATTAACGTGCAATTTAGAATTCCATCAGACTCCACAACGTGTTTCAACAATCTGTCTTTTTCAAGTGGTTTTGTCTGCTGCTAGCCCACCATCTTCACATTAAGGGCTTTTATACTGGATTCTGGGATTGGTAGTTAAGTCACTGATTCACACCTGAGCCTGCTGACTTCATTTTAGCGTTTTTGGCACGATTTTTGCTCTTTCATTCAGTAGTAGATAAATTAGTATCTCTTAGTGTTCATTATTTGTGGTGCTTCGTGCCAATACAAATATTATTCACATAATTCCCCAGACTCAGAGATTATTTCATTTGTTACTAATTTGTTTTTCATTTGTAGCGTGACTTAAAGTACCAGCTATGCACAGTTCTTAACATATTGTTTAAAGTTCGCATCTGGACCCCAATTGCCACTGAATTTTCCTTCAATGGCGAGGCCGCATCGGCACCAACAGTTTTCACTAACAAACACTCACCAATGTTTATTGCTGAGGTTGTTAACTCTGTTTGAAGTTGCGCCAGGCGTAATTGAAGTAAGAATCCATTATTTCAAGTCTTCAAATGCTCAGTGCACACGCTGGAGATTAGTATCTCCTTGCCCACTTCAAATTCCTCGTATGATGTAAAACAATCCTGTCGGTGCTGGGTGCTGCCACTGTGATTTATTTGCAACTCCACTGGTCTTCAAACAGTGACGCACTCTGGCTGCTGGTGCAGATAGAGGGTTAAGACCACAACCCTTGAAATATCGAACAACAAAAGAGCACTGCACTCCCGGAGGCTAAGTCATCCAACTTCTTTATTAACGTGCAATTTAGAATTCCATCAGACTCCACAACGCGTTTCAACCTGGTGTGAATCAGTGACTTAACTACCAATCCCAGAATCCAGTATAAAAGCCCTTAATGTGAAGATGGTGGGCTAGCAGCAGACAAAACCACTTGAAAAAGACAGATTGTTGAAACGCGTTGTGGAGTCTGATGGAATTCTAAATTGCACGTTAATAAAGAAGTTGGATGACTTAGCCTCCGGGAGTGCAGTGCTCTTTTGTTGTTCGATATATATATATATATATATATATATATAGAGAGAGAGAGAGAGAGAGAGAGCCTAATGGCGGTCACCAGTAGGTCATTATAGTTGGGACCTAGTTTCCATTGAAATACCTATATCTCTGACACGGTTTGACGAATCTTCATGAAATTTCCCCCAAAAAACTATGCTTAAGAATCTTGTTGTACATGAAAGGTTTCAGGGTGATCCGTCAAGTGGGGGTCGAGAAAAAGGGGGATAAAAAAGTGTATTTCTCATGTTAATTCCCGTAGGAGTTGTGAACACAACTACAGCCCAACCCGCTGGACTGAATTACACCAGATTTGTCATAAAATGGTAGCTTTTGGTCCACAGATTACACTTTTTTTTAATTTGGTGTATATCCATTCAGTAGCTTTTGAGATATTAAAGGAAATAGAAATATGTATATCTAAGGCTGTGGATACAGGGAGATCTCCTGCTGAGATCGGATTGGCTGCCAACACTTCAAACAAGAAGTTTTGGCAGCCATTTTAGGACTTAGCTGAAAAAAAGTTTTAAAAAAGTAAAGGGGGCCAGAGGTTTACCCTACCCTTCCAGCCTTGGTCCAAAGGTCCCTCTGTGACTCCCCAAGGCTAAAAAGCATTTTTTTTTTTAAAACAGAGAAATCCGTAGCTGGATCCACGGGATCAAAAGCACAGCAGAAACAGTAAACAGAAGGGAAAACACTCACCTCTCGACACCCAACGAGGAACCCGGACGCCATAGAGCCCGAACTTCATGTGTTACCCATGTTGGTTTACCTCCTCTTCTACCAGGAGTATGAACAGTGGCGACCACGGTGAGTACTGCACCTACAATACAGGGAAGGGGGGGAGGAAAGAGAGTGACACACACATGCAACACCCCCACACTCACCCTCACACACAACATACACACAAATACATGCGGCAACATTACATATACACCCCCCCACCCCATGGAAGAATGCAAGGACAAAAGGAAATTATTGTACCCAGTGTAATCAGGAAAAATCAGATAGTCAAAAGTCAAAATTCACTATATACAAATATATACACCAACTACACAAGTCCGGATTGTCTGTGGACCACTGGGCCCAAAATGCATGGGCGAGGCTCACACATGATACCTGACTGGAAACGGAGATAACACTGCTGGGGCATCAGATCGAAAATATACAGGCACCTCAGGGGGATGGGGAGGGGGCACACCTCAGCCTGATGAACGCACAACGCCACTGCTACACGAGGGGGCTCCATGCCCATTGATGGATCCTGGGGAGTGCAAAGCCACAGTCTCTCAAGTCTCTCAAGTGGGTGGTTTGCCCACTGCTTTATCCTGGGGAGTGCAAAGCAACAGTCTATCAAGTCTCTCAAGTCGGTGGCTTGCCCACTGCTTTATCCTGGGGAGTGGAAAGCCACAGTCTCTCAAGTCTCTCAAGTGGGTGGTTTGCCCACTGCTTTATCCTGGTGAGTGCAAAGCCACAGTCTCTCAAGTGGATAACAGTCTCCACTGGTTCTGGAGGGGGCTTTGTGCCCAGAGTGCTTCATCCTGCCAAGGACTGAGGTAGTGGATGTGATACTCTACTGGTTCTGGAGGGGGCTTTGTGCCCAGAGTGCTTCATCCTGCCAAGGACTGAGGCAGTGGATGTGATACTCCACTGGTTCTGGAGGGGGCTTTGTGCCCAGAGTGCTCCACGTGCTGTGTGGCTGGTACAATTCCTGCACCTGGGTGTGCGTGCCACGAGATTTGCGAGGTTCAGGTAGCATGATACGCCATGGAGGCAGCGACATACCCCACACTGCTACGGCTGCGCCTTCCACCTGCAGGTGCAAACAGTGATGGAAGAAATGCCTCATGGAAGCTGCCCAGGGTGCAGGAACTTTCCTCTAGCCTCAGGCGACTGACCACTGGGGATGGTAGCCATGTCAGCAGTGGTGCCTGTATCCAAGGATGCCGCGGGGCTGGTGGCGGTGCTTGCGACGGTGTGTGTTGCGGCAGTGCTGGCGGCGGTGCATGGGTCAGCACCTGCTGAGGGACACAGCAGGACGTCTCCTGCAGCCTCGGACGGCTGCCCACTGGGGATGAGGCGGGGGACTGTCGCTGAGGCTGTAGACGTGCCGGGGACGGTGCTTGCGGCAGTGTCTGTCGCGGCGGTGCTTGCGACGGTGTGTGTTGCCGCGGTGCTGGCGGCGGTGCATGGGTCAGCACCTGATGAGGGACACAGCAGGATGTCTTCTGCAGCCTCGGACAGCTGCCCACTGGGGAAGAGGCTGGGGACTGTCGTTGACTGTAGAAGTGCCGGGGGGTGGTGCAGGTGACGGTGCAGGTGGCGGTGCAGGTGGTGGTTGTGGTGGCGGTGTTCCCCGCCATACAGGTTGACGTGGTCGTGGACAGAAAGTGTGACACTGGTCCCTCAGTCCGTGCCACCATGCCCTCTCCTGACCTGCTCTTCAGCTTTTGGCCCTTCCCCAGCTTTGATGGTGCCGCAGTTGTCTTGCCACTATTCCCTTTGTTTTTTGCTGAGCCCTTGGTGGCTTATACTTTCAGCTTCTCCCTCTGGGATTTGGGCACTTTTTTCACCTTGGCAGGTGGCGGAATGTCCTTGCCCCCGCTACGTGGCACACTGGCAGCCCTGATGTGTGACACACTCGATGACCCTGCAGTTGCTGGCACCACTGTGCCTGGGGATTTGGTGGCTGAGGTACTGGGCTGGGACCTGGAAAGCCTGGCCCTAGGGAAAGGACGAGGGGGGAGGTGAAGGGAAGAGGTCAAGGTTTGCCAGGAAAAGTTTTTTAGACACACTGGGACGGGAAGATGGAGTGGGTTTGGGAGTGGAGGTAGAGGTAGTGGTTGTAGGAGGGGTACGTCTGCTGAATTTGGGTGAAGGTGCATGGGCCAGAGGTTGTTGTGAGGTGGATGGCTGTTGGGTGGGTGTGTGCCTGAGTTTGTGTACTTTGGGAGGAGGGCTCACTGACACACTGGGAGAGGACACTTGGGATGTGTGAATGGTGGTGGGAGTGCACGTGAGCGGTAGGTGGTGATGGGCGTGCTGGTGATGGAGGCAGTGGCTGAGGATGTAGTGCATGCAGGTGTGAGCAGAGACCAGACAGGGCGGGAGGAGGAGGACGTGGAGGAGGGGGACACAGTCGAGGCAGTGGATGTTGCTGTGTCTGCATGGGGGTGGTGCTTGTGTGAGTGCCTGTGGGATGTGTGGTGCTTATGTTTGCCTGAGCCACTCTTGTGTGTTGATGAGTGTGCATGCTGGTCTGATGGTGTGCTTGGGATAGGCTGAGGTACAGGGGATTGGGTCTGGGTGGAGGAAGTTGGAGGGGGGAGGCTGGACACAGGGACAATGGCTGCCATCAGTGCTGAGGCCAGAGCCTGAAATGCTCTCTGTTGGGCTGCCTGTCCAGAATTAATGCCATCCAGGTATTAATTTGTTTGTTGCAAATGCCTCTCTACACCTTGGATGGCATTCACAATGGTAGACTGCCCAACAGTGAGGGATCTCAGGAGGTCAATTGCCTCCTCTCTGAGGGCAGCAGGGCTGACTGGGGCAGGGTCTGAGGTGCCTGGGGCAAAGGAGATGCCCAGCCTCCTGGGTGAGCGGGCAAGGGACACACGCTGAGGGGCTTCTGGGAGGGCGGTGCTGGTAGGGGGGGTGGTGGCTGTACTTGTTGATGCAGTGGGCACAGAGGTGCCCGCCACCGCAAGGGAGCTCCCATCAGAGGAGGAGTCGCTGTCACTGCTGTCTGCTCCTGTCCCCGCCTCACCCTCCGTCCCACTGGTGGCTTCGGACTCCGTTGTTTCACCCTCTAGGGCCAAGTGGGTTGCAGCTCCCTCCTGCTCCGATGCCAATGCTCCTCTGCCTGATGATGCTATTGCACACAAGAACACGGACAGGACAAAAAGGGGGGGAAAGACAAAAGAAAGACATGTTCAGTGCATGCAACACCACTACTGTTGGTGGACACAACACACAGGGAGCAGCCCTGTGCACTACGCCATGCACTGACAGTTCCTAGAAATTTCAGCTGACCATGGGGTACGAGGCCTAAGACCAATTGCTGCACAACTGGAAGTCACAGGAACCTGACTACGTGTAGATGGCTATTACCACTGGTGGGTTTCGGGTGCCACATGGCCTGCCTCACAAGGGACCTTTCCTACCAAGTTCGCCCTGGCCTAGAGGAACCCACTGCCCACCTCCCTACCCAGACACCTCTTAATGCATGCAGAGTTAGCTGAAGGAGAGTGTACTCACCCCCTTGTGGCTGCTGTGATGCCCTCAAGCATCCATCCAACTCCGGATACACCACTGCCAGGATACAGAACATCAGGGGGGTCATGGTGCGACGGGCACCCCTCCCACGTTGGGAGGCCTTCCCCATCTGGGCCTCTGCCATCTTCTTGCTCCAGCGGCGCAGGTCCTCCCATCTTTTCCGGCAGTGGGTGCTCCGTCTGTGGTAGACCCCCAGGGTCCAAACGTCCTTGGCGATGGCAAGCCAAATACCCTTCTTCAGGTGGGCGCTGACCTAGAGGAATGGTGCAGGGGGAAAGGAAATGACTTACCCGTCAGGACCGTCATACTCATTGCCCCCCAGTTCCCACCCTTGCCCTGACACACATACACTCCCCATCCGCACATGCAGGCCTCAGCCCCCCCATGTATCTTCCATCCACACCACTCAAAACAGGCATTGCCCATGCAGCATGCACACAGTGTACTCGCCTGTTTTTCTGGAGGACCGTACAGTTGCGTGTACTGGGGGAGGACCCCATCCACTAGTTTCTCTAACTCCTCCAAAGTGAAGGCAGGGGCCCTTTCCCCAGACACACGAGCCATTGTCGCTTCCAGACACAGGTCACAGCAGCACTTGCAGTGTAGGTCCTCTCCTGCTGAAGGTCAGGTATCAAGTGAGTGAACAGACAGAAAATGGTGGTCACGTCCGCGGCAGTGCGTACCGTCACCGCCGGTGTACATCGTCATTGGCTCCTGGGACCCATAGGGCCCAATGTTAACCAATGCAGAATTGCGCTGTGGTCCTCGACCGCCCACCGCGACGGTGTACAACGCTAGAGCAGTTACCTCATATCCCCTTGTTCCACCTTACAGGTCAGGCAGCCGCCATTTCAGGAGGCCACATGGGATGGATGTTAACTGCGTCACACCTATCTAGGCCGGGAATATAGACAGATACCAGCACATTGCGGATTACTAACGTTTCTGCAAATAACACATTGTGATACCTCAGTGTTGGATGACTCTCGGCTCGCTGTTCTCCTCCATAGGGCAAAGTAAAGGGGGCCAGAGGTTTACCCTACCCTTCCAGCCTTGGTCCAAAGGTCCCTCTGTGACTCCCCAAGGCTAAAAAGCATATATTTTTTTAAAACAGAGAAATCCGTAGCTGGATCCACGGGATCAAAAGCACGGCAGAAACAGTAAACAGAAGGGAAAACACTCGCCTCTCGACACCCAACGAGGAACCCGGACGCTATGGAGCCCGAACTTCATGTGTTACCCATGTTGGTTTACCTCCTCTTCTACCAGGAGTACGAACAGTGGTGACCACGGTGAGTACTGCACCTACAACACAGGGGAGGGGGGAGGAAAGAGAGTGACACACACATGCAACACCCCCACACTCACCCTCACACACAACATACACACAAATACATGCAGCAACATTACATATACACCCCCCACCCCATGGAAGAATGCAAGGACAAAAGGAAATTATTGTAACCAGTGTAATCATGAAAAATCAGATAGTCAAAAGTCAAAATTCACTATATACAAATATGTACACCAACTACACAAGTCCGGATAGTGTACTAATCATTGTCTGTGGACCACTGGGCCCAAAATGCATGGGCGAGGCTCACACATGATACCTGACTGGAAACGGAGAGAACACTGCTGGGGCATCAGATCGAAAATATACAGGCACCTCAGGGGGATGGGGAGGGGGCACACCTCAGCCTGATGAACGCACAACGCCACTGCTACGCGAGGGGGCTCCATGCCCATTGATGGATCCTGGGGAGTGCAAAGCCACAGCCTCTCAAGTCTCTCAAGTGGGTGGTTTGCCCACTGCTTTATCCTGGGGAGTGCAAAGCAACAGTCTATCAAGTCTCTCAAGTGGGTGGCTTGCCCACTGCTTTATCCTGGGGAGTGCAAAGCCACAGTCTCTCAAGTCTCTCAAGTGGGTGGTTTGCCCACTGCTTTATCCTGGTTTGCCCACTGCTTTATCCTGGGGAGTGCAAAGCCACAGTCTCTCAAGTGGATAACAGTCTCCACTGGCTTTGTGCCCAGAGTGCTTCATCCTGCCAAGGACTGAGGTAGTGGATGTGATACTCTACTGGTTCTGGAGGGGGCTTTGTGCTGGGGGAGGACCCCATCCACTAGTTTCTCTAACTCCTCCAAAGTGAAGGCAGGGGCCCTTTCCCCAGACACATGAGCCATTGTCGCTTCCAGACACAGGTCACAGCAGCACTTGCAGTGTAGGTCCTCTCCTGCTGAAGGTCAGGTATCAAGTGAGTGAAACAGACAGAAAATGGTGGTCACGTCCGCGGCGGTGCGTACCGTCACCGCCGGTGTACATCGTCATTGGCTCCTGGGACCCATAGGGCCCAATGTTAACCAATGCAGAATTGCGCCGTGGTCTTCGACCGCCCACCGCGACGGTGTACAACGCTAGAGCAGTTACCTCATATCCCCTTGTTCCACCTTACAGGTCAGGCAGCCACCATTTCAGGAGGCCACATGGGATGGATGTTAACTGCGTCACACCTATCTAGGCCGGTAATATAGACAGATACCAGCACATTGCGGATTACTAACGTTTCTGCAAATAACACATTGTGATACCTCAGTGTTGGATGACTCTCGGCTCGCTGTTCTCCTCCATAGGGCAAAGTAAAGGGGGCCAGAGGTTTACCCTACCCTTCCAGCCTTGGTCCAAAGGTCCCTCTGTGACTCCCCAAGGCTAAAAAGCATATATATTTTTAAAACAGAGAAATCAGTAGCTGCATCCACGGGATCAAAAGCACGGCAGAAACAGTAAACAGAAGGGAAAACACTCGCCTCTCGACACCCAACGAGGAACCCGGACGCCATGGAGTCCGAACTTCATGTGTTACCCATGTTGGTTTACCTCCTCTTCTACCAGGAGTACGAACAGTGGTGACCACGGTGAGTACTGCACCTACAATACAGGGGAGGGGGGGAGGAAAGAGAGTGACACACACATGCAACACCCCCACACTCACCCTCACACACAACATACACACAAATACATGCAGCAACATTACATATACACCCCCCACCCCATGGAAGAATGCAAGGACAAAAGGAAATTATTGTAACCAGTGTAATCATGAAAAATCAGATAGTCAAAAGTCAAAATTCACTATATACAAATATGTACACCAACTACACAAGTCCGGATAGTGTACTAATCATTGTCTGTGGACCACTGGGCCCAAAATGCATGGGCGAGGCTCACACATGATACCTGACTGGAAACGGAGAGAACACTGCTGGGGCATCAGATCGAAAATATACAGGCACCTCAGGGGGATGGGGAGGGGGCACACCTCAGCCTGATGAACGCACAACGCCACTGCTACACGAGGGGGCTCCATGCCCATTGATGGATCCTGGGGAGTGCAAAGCCACAGCCTCTCAAGTCTCTCAAGTGGGTGGTTTGCCCACTGCTTTATCCTGGGGAGTGCAAAGCAACAGTCTATCAAGTCTCTCAAGTGGGTGGCTTGCCCACTGCTTTATCCTGGGGAGTGCAAAGCCACAGTCTCTCAAGTCTCTCAAGTGGGTGGTTTGCCCACTTCTTTATCCTGGGGAGTGCAAAGCCACAGTCTCTCAAGTGGATAACAGTCTCCACTGGTTCTGGAGGGGGCTTTGTGCCCAGAGTGCTTCATCCTGCCAAGGACTGAGGTAGTGGATGTGATACTCTACTGGTTCTGGAGGGGGCTTTGTGCTGGGGGAGGACCCCATCCACTAGTTTCTCTAACTCCTCCAAAGTGAAGGCAGGGGCCCTTTCCCCAGACACATGAGCCATTGTCGCTTCCAGACACAGGTCACAGCAGCACTTGCAGTGTAGGTCCTCTCCTGCTGAAGGTCAGGTATCAAGTGAGTGAACAGACAGAAAATGGTGGTCACGTCCGCGGCGGTGCGTACCGTCACCGCCGGTGTACATCGTCATTGGCTCCTGGGACCCATAGGGCCCAATGTTAACCAATGCAGAATTGCGCCGTGGTCTTCGACCGCCCACCGCGACGGTGTACAACGCTAGAGCAGTTACCTCATATCCCCTTGTTCCACCTTACAGGTCAGGCAGCCGCCATTTCAGGAGGCCACATGGGATGGATGTTAACTGCGTCACACCTATCTAGGCCGGGAATATAGACAGATACCAGCACATTGCGGATTACTAACGTTTCTGCAAATAACACATTGTGATACCTCAGTGTTGGATGACTCTCGGCTCGCTGTTCTCCTCCATAGGGCAAAGTAAAGGGGGCCAGAGGTTTACCCTACCCTTCCAGCCTTGGTCCAAAGGTCCCTCTGTGACTCCCCAAGGCTAAAAAGCATATATATTTTTAAAACAGAGAAATCCGTAGCTGCATCCACGGGATCAAAAGCACGGCAGAAACAGTAAACAGAAGGGAAAACACTCGCCTCTCGACACCCAACGAGGAACCCGGACGCCATGGAGTCCGAACTTCATGTGTTACCCATGTTGGTTTACCTCCTCTTCTACCAGGAGTACGAACAGTGGTGACCACGGTGAGTACTGCACCTACAATACAGGGGAGGGGGGGAGGAAAGAGAGTGACACACACATGCAACACCCCCACACTCACCCTCACACACAACATACACACAAATACATGCAGCAACATTACATATACACCCCCACCCCATGGAAGAATGCAAGGACAAAAGGAAATTATTGTAACCAGTGTAATCATGAAAAATCAGATAGTCAAAAGTCAAAATTCACTATATACAAATATGTACACCAACTACACAAGTCCGGATAGTGTACTAATCATTGTCTGTGGACCACTGGGCCCAAAATGCATGGGCGAGGCTCACACATGATACCTGACTGGAAACGGAGAGAACACTGCTGGGGCATCAGATCGAAAATATACAGGCACCTCAGGGGGATGGGGAGGGGGCACACCTCAGCCTGATGAACGCACAACGCCACTGCTACACGAGGGGGCTCCATGCCCATTGATGGATCCTGGGGAGTGCAAAGCCACAGCCTCTCAAGTCTCTCAAGTGGGTGGTTTGCCCACTGCTTTATCCTGGGGAGTGCAAAGCAACAGTCTATCAAGTCTCTCAAGTGGGTGGCTTGCCCACTGCTTTATCCTGGGGAGTGCAAAGCCACAGTCTCTCAAGTGGGTGGTTTGCTCACTGCTTTATCCTGGGGAGTGCAAAGCCACAGTCTCTCAAGTGGATAACAGTCTCCACTGGTTCTGGAGGGGGCTTTGTGCCCAGAGTGCTTCATCCTGCCAAGGACTGAGGTAGTGGATGTGATACTCTACTGTTTCTGGAGGGGGCTTTGTGCTGGGGGAGGACCCCATCCACTAGTTTCTCTAACTCCTCCAAAGTGAAGGCAGGGGCCCTTTCCCCAGACACATGAGCCATTGTCGCTTCCAGACACAGGTCACAGCAGCACTTGCAGTGTAGGTCCTCTCCTGCTGAAGGTCAGGTATCAAGTGAGTGAACAGACAGAAAATGGTGGTCACGTCCGCGGCGGTGCGTACCGTCACCGCCGGTGTACATCGTCATTGGCTCCTGGGACCCATAGGGCCCAATGTTAACCAATGCAGAATTGCGCCGTGGTCTTCGACCGCCCACCGCGACGGTGTACAACGCTAGAGCAGTTACCTCATATCCCCTTGTTCCACCTTACAGGTCAGGCAGCCGCCATTTCAGGAGGCCACATGGGATGGATGTTAACTGCGTCACACCTATCTAGGCCGGGAATATAGACAGATACCAGCACATTGCGGATTACTAACGTTTCTGCAAATAACACATTGTGATACCTCAGTGTTGGATGACTCTCGGCTCGCTGTTCTCCTCCATAGGGCAAAGTAAAGGGGGCCAGAGGTTTACCCTACCCTTCCAGCCTTGGTCCAAAGGTCCCTCTGTGACTCCCCAAGGCTAAAAAGCATATATATTTTTAAAACAGAGAAATCCGTAGCTGCATCCACGGGATCAAAAGCACGGCAGAAACAGTAAACAGAAGGGAAAACACTCGCCTCTCGACACCCAACGAGGAACCCGGACGCCATGGAGTCCGAACTTCATGTGTTACCCATGTTGGTTTACCTCCTCTTCTACCAGGAGTACGAACAGTGGTGACCACGGTGAGTACTGCACCTACAATACAGGGGAGGGGGGGAGGAAAGAGAGTGACACACACATGCAACACCCCCACACTCACCCTCACACACAACATACACACAAATACATGCAGCAACATTACATATACACCCCCCACCCCATGGAAGAATGCAAGGACAAAAGGAAATTATTGTAACCAGTGTAATCATGAAAAATCAGATAGTCAAAAGTCAAAATTCACTATATACAAATATGTACACCAACTACACAAGTCCGGATAGTGTACTAATCATTGTCTGTGGACCACTGGGCCCAAAATGCATGGGCGAGGCTCACACATGATACCTGACTGGAAACGGAGAGAACACTGCTGGGGCATCAGATCGAAAATATACAGGCACCTCAGGGGGATGGGGAGGGGGCACACCTCAGCCTGATGAACGCACAACGCCACTGCTACACGAGGGGGCTCCATGCCCATTGATGGATCCTGGGGAGTGCAAAGCCACAGCCTCTCAAGTCTCTCAAGTGGGTGGTTTGCCCACTGCTTTATCCTGGGGAGTGCAAAGCAACAGTCTATCAAGTCTCTCAAGTGGGTGGCTTGCCCACTGCTTTATCCTGGGGAGTGCAAAGCCACAGTCTCTCAAGTCTCTCAAGTGGGTGGTTTGCCCACTTCTTTATCCTGGGGAGTGCAAAGCCACAGTCTCTCAAGTGGATAACAGTCTCCACTGGTTCTGGAGGGGGCTTTGTGCCCAGAGTGCTTCATCCTGCCAAGGACTGAGGTAGTGGATGTGATACTCTACTGGTTCTGGAGGGGGCTTTGTGCTGGGGGAGGACCCCATCCACTAGTTTCTCTAACTCCTCCAAAGTGAAGGCAGGGGCCCTTTCCCCAGACACATGAGCCATTGTCGCTTCCAGACACAGGTCACAGCAGCACTTGCAGTGTAGGTCCTCTCCTGCTGAAGGTCAGGTATCAAGTGAGTGAACAGACAGAAAATGGTGGTCACGTCCGCGGCGGTGCGTACCGTCACCGCCGGTGTACATCGTCATTGGCTCCTGGGACCCATAGGGCCCAATGTTAACCAATGCAGAATTGCGCCGTGGTCTTCGACCGCCCACCGCGACGGTGTACAACGCTAGAGCAGTTACCTCATATCCCCTTGTTCCACCTTACAGGTCAGGCAGCCGCCATTTCAGGAGGCCACATGGGATGGATGTTAACTGCGTCACACCTATCTAGGCCGGGAATATAGACAGATACCAGCACATTGCGGATTACTAACGTTTCTGCAAATAACACATTGTGATACCTCAGTGTTGGATGACTCTCGGCTCGCTGTTCTCCTCCATAGGGCATGTCCGCTGGGGCAGGTGATGAGACGGCGGCATCCTCCGGTGTACAGACCCCTGGTGGACCTGTCGGCAATGGAAGAGAGACGCATCCTAGTCACCTACAGACTTGGTCGTGCAACAATCCAGGAACTGTGTGCCCAGTTGGAGCCGGACCTGATGTCAGCTATCCGCCATCCTGCAGGAATCCCCCCTCTAGTGCAGGTCCTGTCTGTACTCCATTTCCGTGCCAGTGGATCTTTTCAAACAGTGGCCATGGCATCAGGGATGTCTCAGCCAATGTTCTCTAATGTGTTGTCCAGAGAGTTGTCTGCCCTGCTGAAACACATGCACAGCTACATCGTGTTCCCTCAGGTGGAGGATTTGCTCACAGTGAAAGGTGACTTTTGTGCCCTGGGACATATCCCCAACATCATTGGTGCCATTGATGGTACACATGTGGCATTTGTCCCCCCCCTCAGGAATGAACAGGTGTTCAGAAACTGGAAGAGTTACCATTCTATGAAAGTGCAGATGGTGTGTTTGGCGCACCAGTACATCTCCCATGTGAATGCCAAGTATCCTAGCTCAGTCCATGACGCTTACATTTTGAGGAATAGCAGCATCCCTTATGTGATGGGGCAACTCCAGAGGCACCGTGTGTGGCTAATAGGTGAGCATAAAGTCCCCACAGTTTCATTTGCTGTCTGGGTATGGGGTTGTCCCTAAGGGTTAGTGTGCGTCTAACAGTTGTCCCTCGACATTTGCAGGTGACTCTGGTTACCCCAACCTGTCATGGCTACTGACCACAGTGAGGAATCCCAGGACAAGGGCAGAGGAACGCTACAATGAGGCACATGGGCGAACTAGGAGGGTGATCGAACGCACCTTCGGCCTCCTGAAGGCCGATTCCGGATCCTCTATCTGACAGGTGGCTCCCTATACTACTCTCTGAAGAAGGTGTGCCAGATAATCGTGGCCTGCTGTATGCTGCACAACCTGGCTTTGCAAAGCCAGATGCCTTTTCTGCAGGAGGATGGGCCAGATGGTGGTCTTGTGGCAGCAGTGGAGCCTGTGGACAGTGAAGTAGAGGAGGCAGAAGAAGAGGATATCGACAACCGAAACAACACCATCATGCAATACTTCCAGTGAGACACAGGTAAGAAGATGCCACTGCTTGCCACATTTCATTCTATTGTAGGAACTAGCATAAGTCTGTCATTTTCATTTAGTGTATGGACCCTGACTTGTCACTTTGGCTTTCCATTTCACAGATCTAAGTCCCACTTTGTGCCCTCTGCTATGTTTACTGCTGGCCTACAGCTGGGTTACATTGGTATGTGAACAAGTAAATTAACATTTCTATATTCCATAGTTATTGCAATTACACATTTGTGAAAGCACAGACTGACTCCAGATTGTTTTGTGATTGAAGTGTGTTTATTCCTGTGCTAATAGGTGGAGGGGGTTGTAAATGGGCTGGGGGGATGGTGGAGGAATGTCCATGGCAGAGTCCAGTCTATTTGTTTCACAGGTTCATTGTCCAAAGGGGCATAGGAAGTGGAGCAATGGCAGTTTAAGGATGGATAGGGTGACATAGTGGGACAGAAGGGTGACATTCAGGGGGGTCTCATTTCCTGGCGGGGGTCTTGGCAATGTTCTTTGTCTTGTTCCTGGATCTCTGGGACCGTTTGCGGGGTGGTTCTCCATCTGCAGGGGGTGGGGTGCTGGTGTCCTGTTGTTCCTGTGGCGGTGCCTCCTGTCCACTAGCGCCGGCGAAGGTGGAGGGCTGTTCATCGTCCAGGCTAGTGTCAGGGGCCTCTTGTTGTGCCACTGTGTCCCTCCTGGTGTTGACAAGGTCTGCCAGCACCCCTGCAATGGTGACCAGGGTGGTGTTAATGAACTTCAAGTCCTCCCTGATCCCAAGGTAGTGTTCCTCCTGCAGCCGCTGGGTCTCCTGAAACTTGGCCAGTACCGTTGCCATAGTCTCCTGGGAATGATGGTAAGCTCCCATGATGTTGGAGAGTGCCTCGTGGAGAGTGGGTTCCCTGGGCCTGTCCTCCCCCTATCACACAGCAGTCCTCCCAGTTTCCCTGTTATCCTGTCCCCTGAACCGTGTGCCCACTGCCACTGCCCCCAGGTCCCTGATTTTCTTGGGTTGGTGGGTTTGCCTGGGTTCCCTGTAGTGGTGGACGCACTGCTGATTGACGTGTCCTGGGGACAGAGGGATGGGCCCGCTGGGTGGGTGCTGCGCTGGTGTTTCCTGAAGGGGGAGGCTCTCTGGTGGCTTGTGACAGTGTCAAGGGAACCGACTGTCCCGAGGTCCCAGATGGGCCGGGCTGGTCATCTTGATCCAGGCGTGCAGAGCTGCTGTCATCATTGTGGGCCTCTTCTGTGAGGGGACTGGATATGTCTGGCACCTCCTGTCCGGTGACATTGGGTAGGGGTCCTGTTGGGGTGTAAATGCATAGTTATTGTATCTGTGTGTGCCATCATGTGCAATGGGTGGTTGACCCTCTACTCCAGTGCTTGCATTATTGGCTTGGTCTTTGTGTGATTGGTGATTTTGGGGCATGAGTGAGTCTCTGTAGTGGACATGCTTGGGTGATGGGTGTCCATGCATTGGTATTACATGCAGGACTTGGTTTTGGGATGTGTGGGTTGTGTTTGTGGGGTATCTGTGGGTTGTTGGGGTGATGGGTGTGAGGGTAAGAGTGGGAGTATGTGATGGCATGCAGGTGGGGTGGATAAGGTAGTAAAGATTTGCCTTACCAGAGTCCAGTCCTCCTGCGTGGCCCTCAGGATGCAGTATTGGCAAGACTTGCTCCTCCCATGTTGTTAGTTGTGGGGGAGGAGGTGGGGGTCCACCTCCAGTCCTCTGTACAGCAATCTGGTGTCTGTAGACTACGGAACGCACCTTACCCCGTAGGTCGTTCCACCTCTTTCTTATGTCATCCCGTGTTCTTGGATGCTGTCCCACTGCATTGACCCTGTCGACAATTCTGCGCCATAGCTCCATCTTCCTAGCAATGGAGGTCTGCTGCACCTGTGATCTGAATAGCTGTGGATCTACCCGGACGATTTCCTCCACCATGACCCTGAGTTCTTCCTCAGAAAACCTGGGGGGTCGCTGAGGTGCCATGATGTGGTGTAGGTGGTGTGTGAGGTGGTGTCTGTTGTGATGTGTGAGGGGGTGTGTTGGTGTGTGTTGTTTGAGGTGTGTGGATGTTGTGTAAGTGATGATGTTGTGGGTCTGTGGATACTGGTGTTGTTTCAGGTAGTGTCTCTCTCTGGCCTGCTTTCAAATTTCTGGTAGTAAGGGTTTGTGGATAATGTGGGTGTGTGCTTTATATTGGATTGGGTGTGTGGGTGTGGTGTGTGTATGTCCCAGGAAGGTGGTGGTACCTGGTACCCAATGGGTCTGCACAGCCCTCCCACATAGTTTTTAAAATGTATCCCCAATGTAGACCTGGGGAGGTGGTGTTACCCAGGGCACAGGGGTTCATGCAGCCCCATCATATTTGTTATGTTGTCTGGGGAGGTGGTGGTCCCTGAGACCCAGGGGGGCGGTCTGCATGCCCCCACCCCCAAGATTTTTTATTATGTAACCTGGGGAGGTGGTGGTCCACAGAGCCTGGGGTGGGTCTGTGTGCCGCTATGCCCAACCCCCACTGCACATGGCCAAAGGCCATGCGCGGCGGTGGTTGGATTAACATATAGTATTTAAAATAACTTTACGGTAAAGAAAAATAGAAATTCTCTGAAAAAAACAAAGTTTACACGGATGTTATAGTTAGGAAATAGAATTTAAAAAATATAGAAATACACTTAAAAACTATAGAAATGCACCTGTTATAGTTAGAAATATTTCTAGTAACTATAACTTGTGCCCCAAGGAAACCATAATTCATGCCCTCACCATGCACTGCTAATTACCCCAGATATTACAGGACTCAGGTCACATCATTGATATTATCACTGTAACATTTGTTATAAAATTATTCATAAAAACATTTTGTGCATGGCGAATACGCAAATTATAGTTACCTTAGGGCATGAGTTATCGTTACTTGAAATAATTCTAAGTATAACAGGTAAATTTCTATGGTTTTGTACATGTAAAATGTGAGCCTAACTATAACGTCCCTGTAACCTTTGTTTTTTTTAAGTGATTTTTTTAAAATTCTATTTCCTAACTGCAACGTAAACATAAACAGTAAATGTAACCATATATATATATATATATATAAATAAATAAAACAAGAGGCAAAATACATAGTGCCAGATGTACGAATCATTTTTCAAGCCGCAAAGGGGCCGATTCACAGAATCAGCCTGTTTGCGACTTGAAAAAAGCTTTTTGGGATGTACAAAGCCCAAACTGTGATTCGGTAACTTGTTATAAACAATAATAAATAGGAATACCTACAGAAGACAGGAACACCGCACCAGGTGCCAACGTAAGGTGGAATGGTTCAGACTGAAGCGAAACAAGGGAGCTGAAACTTAGACTCAACAGGAAGCGTAGGACTCCACTCTGGAATGGGTCCATCAGTGAGCATAGGAATAGACATATTTAAGAATCTTTTCCACCCCGACTGCCCATAAAGCGTTGTAATGTAGGATCGGCATGTGTGCTGAAAAGGTGGGTGCCATCGAAGGGCATGTCTTCCAGGGTGGATCAGACAGCCTCTGAAAAGCCAGAGTGACGTAGCCAGGCATGACCGTGTAGCACTACAGAGTGAGCCATGGCTCTTCCAACTGAGTCCATGGTATCCATACCACATCTTATTACAAACTTAGCTGCCTATCACCCATTCTGGAGTGTCTAGGCATGTTTGGTCGCGGGTCTCCTCCTCCCACATAGCGGGAATGCCACTGAATCCCACCATGCATAGGAAAATCATCCCAGAATACAAGCAGTGTTTATCGACCGCAGGGCCGAGCTGGCTGAGGAGATAATGTTTCATCCATAAGTTTCCAGTCATCTGAACCCCCTGACCGGAGGAATGTTAGGAAGGACTTTGGGGTCAGAGGGGCCGTAGAAGCCTGCATCACAAAACTCCTCAGAGTCAGGTGCTGGAAAAGACAAGCCAGTTTCCCAGGGGCTGGCTGGTGTCTATTGACCAGTCCACAGGAGCCCCTGTAGTGGGCTTAGCCCAGCCACCTAATAAAAGATCATATAGTACTTCACTATATGGGAGCAAAGGCTCTATTCTTGTTTGGCCCTGGTGAAGTACTGTTATCAAGGGGTCTGTGGTCGCCTCCACAGAGGGGAGCTGCAAATCTAGGACCGCAGAGGCCCTCTTCAGCACCTCGATGAAGGAGGACCTTACCACTGTTGCAAGGCTGGTGGGGGGAAGGAGGGCGAGGATTCAAGGCCACTAGCCTCATCCATCTCTGTCAGCCAACTATCCTCTAGAGGAGGCTGGACAGTCTCATCCATGGGGTTGCTCCATCTCCAAAAGCCTGTTCCCCTGGAGAAAAACAGCAAGAAGAAGGAGCGAAGGTGTCCGAGCCAGTGGCGCCGCATCCAACGCCACCCGGCATCGGCGTGGTGCCGTTTTTGTGTCACTGAGGGTAATCGGTTCAGTGTCAACCGGGGCCGCCAACGTTGACTGATTGAATTCCAGAGTCGCAGGTGGGAACCTTGAAGGGCTGTGCACCGGAGCAGGTGTATGCTCCAGAGGGCCTATCTGATGCCGAGGGTGACCCTGCCAGCGTGGAGTCAGGTAGGATATCTCTCACCTCCAATGGGCTCTAAAGTGTGCCAGAGGGAGGTAGGGACCCAAAGATGGCATGAAGGGAATTGTAATATTCCCACATCGGGGCCAGAGTCCACACAGCTCCAGGGAAAGTAGGGACACACAGGGTGGACTCATGCACTGACTCCTCAGCCGGAGGTTGGAAGAGGGCACCAGGAATTTAAGACTCACCTGACATAGGAGGATGCTGTGACTTAGACCACCTGCATTTTAAAGTCTTCTCCTTCAACATCAAGTGTGACGTACGCTTGTGGGAATCGTTCCTGGAACAAACTCACAAACACTCCCTGGACCTAGAGCGAGACTGACGACGAAGCGGGGCCTCTGCCAGATGCACCACCAGGATCTTCATATGTCATTCCTGCATTAGCTTAGGGCGAAGGTGACAGCAGGAGTGCAATCCTCGGAGTCATGCTGTTCCAAACAGTATGAGGGTCTGTGGCTTAAAATTGCCTGCCACAGGACTCAAAAGGTTTGAACCATGAGGACATAAAAAAAAGGGGGGCACACTGTTCCTTCGACAAAAAGATTTTTGTTGAGATAAGCCAAAAGGGTATGAGGAACTCCGGATCTGCGTTGTAGCGTGGAAAAGAAGGAACTGACGTCAGCGCGTCAGAGAGGGAATTTTATGGGCTCCATCAACGTCACATCCAGTGGATGAGATTGCTACGGAGTTATACAACGCCCTCTTTCAACTAGCTACCTACATTTCCAAGTGCAATGTTCAAGATACTCTGAATTGTCCACAGAGACTACCAAGGAAAACAAACATTATCCCTAGAGTTAAATTCAAGCAATGCAAATGAAACAGGACACTGCACTCCAGCCTTATGTCACAGATACCACCTCACCATAAGACATCCATAGAAGGCACTTCTTTCTCACGACAAGCCGCCAAGCTCTGGAACTCAAAATCAGCCATGATTCGAACCATTCTGGAGTATATACAGGTCAGAAAACAGTTGAAAACATGGCTATTTCCACTATAACTTCATCAATCCCACATTCCTGGGCCGGAATCCAGGAAGATAATTGCACCTTCAACTTCAATCTACAGTTCACAAGCCACAGATGAGGAACAACCCAACTAGCACAGTACTTTCTATATCCAAGTAGGCTAAAAAGGGTTGGCCTGAGTGTCATATAGTTATGTCAGTTAATATATATAACCGTTCTGGCCAACACTAATACAATAATACTCAGGGGTGGGCAGTCAACCGTAGTTTAATCTTCTTGCACTCACATAAAACATATCTGCTATGGGTCTTGTCCATGACCATGTACTGTACCAGCCCTTAAACCAGCCATGACCAATTGAATAGGTATGGAATAACTGAAGAACTCTGTCACACACTGCTGGCTAGTTGGTGGAGTATGATCTAGTGCACCAAGATCCCAACAAGCTACACACTATGACATCCAGGTTTAGGATTATTGTAACAAAGTCCATCCTAGCAGATCTTTCCACCTTTTCTCTCTCCAACCGTGCTGGCTCAGTATCAAAAATCTTTAAACAAGTCAGGCTGGACAACCCAGTGCCGAAATCTGCTAAACTATGATCAAGAGAAATAATAAAAAAGAGCCTTATAGAGCCGCTTTAAGCTGCCATCTTATAGAACAACATAACCTAAACCTCTATCTCTGACACCTCTTCATCCTCCACAATGGTAGGCGATGTGCCCCATCACACCATAAACGCGTCTTAGTGGTCATCATGCATGATATGGAAACACTACACATGTAGGATAAAAAAACAAAGATACCACACACTATACATGGTGTTGCTTGCTTCTGATGTAGGCAAGCACTTCAGTGCCCAGATAAGGGTGGTAAGTGCAATATAAATGCTGCAATAGAATACAATCTCTGGCACAGCCTCATCTACCTGGCATGTCACTGGATGGGCTCTGGATGCACTGCTCTTCACAGAGACCGTCCTGGCATGTGACCAACAGTGTTTGAGAACTACTGGACTTTTATAAACACCGTCTGGCATGTGACCAACAGTGCCCCAGGCCTGCTGTCCCTTTATAAACACTGCCTGGCATGTGATTGACTGTTCATTTCCACAAGCTTTTCACACACACCGGACTGACATGTGAATGACTTTCTTTGCCATTAACGCTACTCAGTCACCAGACCGATTTACATCTGACACTAGCTCGGCCCACCGGAAATGGCTTCAAACACACTAGCCTGAAGTAATGCGTAACGGCACGAAGTACCTTTTCAGTGAAAATTGTCTGAAGCGTTACTACAGCACCCCTGTCGTTTCAGTCACTACCATGTATCGAAGAAATATTTTAAAATAACATTTATGGACAATGAAATGGGCAAGATCCCCTGCCTCAATTACAGAGGTTTAGTAGGGATTATATCAAGGACGGCTCTTCCGCTATGGCAGAGGAGCGTCACCCCTGCCAGCAGCAGAAGCTACAAACCTTTAAAAATAAATCGATAAGAAACTATGTTTATTATCGTTTCATTTTTAAAGGGGCGGGGCCATGGGGGATGACAGCCATGGAGGGGAGTGCACAGAGCACCCCCCCCTCAGTGTGCATATATGTTTGGCCGGCCGTGTCTGCAACCTGGCACTGTGTTGCCGGGTTGCAGAGAGCAGGCCCAGGCTCCCACTCTGCCGAGGAGCGCCCAGCCAGGGCGCACCAGCCTGCTCTGAGAAGCATCATGATTGGCCGCAGGGCAGGTTGGGAGCCTGTGCCTGCAGTGCGCTTAAGGTAAGTTTTTCTTTTATATATTATTTTGTTTATTTCTTTTTTTATTCCTCCCACCCCGCCACTTTGCCCGGTTGCCAGCCGTGACTCGATTAAATGTGAAAAGCATGGAGGATGAAAAAACCCCAAAAAACATACAAGTTCCTGTGCACACATCAAGTGGAAGGCATATGTGGTGGGAGTACTTCAGAGGTGGGAGACACTCAACTAACACTGTTTTTTAAATTGTATATTGCCTTCCGTTCTGTAGCTTGTACTCTTGATACTCCTAAGGGGGATGGAGATCTACAAGCAGGGGTGTGACACCCATGTGCAGCGTGGCGTGGTGCCATGGAGGGAGGGGGAAGAGGGGTTGCTCCAAGCTCTGACCCTCTCACTTTCGATCTGAGACCTATGAATGTTTGTGAGATATGGAACTCTATATGGGTGCATTAGGGGAAGCTGGGGAGCAGCGTTTTGCTTTCTGCAACTGGTTAACAGTCCAGGTCCTAAAATGCAAATAGCACTGAGCACTCTTAATAACCTGTATAAGGGCAAAGTACCTCTTATTGCTGTAAATGTTATGTCATCCAGTCCTTGTTTTTTTCTAAATATTTTGGTCTCCTATTCTTTTCCTCAGTGGACACCTTTGAGTCCTCTGCTCCATGTTTTTTAACTGAAGTGTGGCAGCTGTATTTAGGCAAGCAGTGTGCCCCTCATCCGGAGACCAACGTGGCTACTGCTTCCTTTTCTAGGCCCTATGGAGGCCTACAGTAGGTGTCAGCTCATTCTAGTCACTGGGGCCAGTGTTTTTTTTAGTTTGAATCTACCAGACAGCAAAGGTGTCGGGTTGAAAAAGACCTACTGTGAGCTTGCCGAGAAAGTTTTCACAGTGGGCTTAAAGTCCACCAAAGGCTTGCCTTCGGTTGGCTGTTTGGTCACTCTCTTTCGCTTGCTTCTTACCCGATGACGTGTTTGTTCCTGCCCTGGAGCATATCCTCTTTACGTGTGTCATTCCACTACTAACTTTCAGGGAACTACTTTTTGATTTTTGCTTAAGCACTCCACGAGTGTGCATGTGTTTTCTAATGGTCTCTGTGTGCTTCTTCTCCCATTTTCTGTGTTCTCTCTCTTGTGTGCTTTCCTCTCCCCAAGCTCCATGTTGCTCTCTCTTTCTAGTGTGCTTGTCCCTCTCCACACGCTGTGTTCTGCTGTAGTTTGCTTTTGTGCTTCTCCCCCAGTACCCCATGTTGCTCTCCTTTGTGCTACTTCCCCTCCCCCAAACACACTCCTAATTGGTTACTGCCCCTAACAAGACCTCTTTTGCTCCCCATCCCACGTCTTATTTTTTAATGTATTTTTATTTTTATTGTTAACATTCTGTTATATCAAAGATAAGCACTTTCACTCTCCAACTACAGTAAATAAAAAAGGAGAGGCACTTGCTAAATTTTAGAACCACGCATGCGTGGTCACTCATGCAAGTGCATTCAAAATGATGCAGCCACATCATGCTTTTTTTTCTTCTTTTGTTCACGCTGCCTAGTGTGCAGCATGAACTGTCAATGTCTTTTGGCCTATGCCTTTTTGACATACCGACTTTGCCAATGCTTGCTACCGTGAGTCAGAAGTGAGAGAGCAGGAGTCTCCCTGTGAAAAATATGCACAGTCCATAATAATTGCAATCCGTACTCCCCCTCATTTGCTTGTTAGTGATTTGATAAGAATGGCCTTGTTACTTACCACTAATCTTTTTTCTCCGAGTCCAAGTCTTCCTTCCCACAGTCCATAAAGAAGGATCATACGGTCCCCTCTGGCAGAAGATCAGCAAGCAAACTAAAACTACAAACTCCACCCACTCTAAAGGCTTCCTTCCTCCCACTTCCCTACATGCAATAAAATAGGAAGCCTTTCCAAAAACATTTCCTGTTGCAGCTATGCTTACCTTGTTTGTTGAAGCTAAAATTACCCCCAACTCATCATGGTTGTTGCGCAGGGAGACTTGCGTTGTGGCGAGGAAAACCTGGACTCAGAGTAATGAAGATTACCAATAAGTAACCTGGCTATTACCTCCTCTTTAGTCTTCCTCAGCAGAGACATTAAAGAGTGAGCTGATACCAAAACCATTAATTCGGCGTCAACTCTTCTTATGTTAAATAAATAATAACACACCATTTCAGTTGAACATGAAATTTTATTCACTTTATCATATTACTGCAGTATCAATCCAACCACGGGTACTAATGACCAGCTGCAGTCTATAGTGCTCCTTGGAGGTATGGGGGATGGTCCATGTGACAGCATTGCACTAATCACTCATTGATGCACCCTTAAAGATGGCCCATAAAACCGCCACTCCTCTAGTTGTCAGCCGCCCTAATCCTGCTGGACCTCTCCACAGCCTTTGACACTGTCTCCCATTTCACAATAATCCACTGACTGAGACAGATCGGAATCACAGATGAAGCGCTCAAATTGATTGCATCCTTTCTCTCAGGGGGCCCCCAGAAAGTCTGTCTCTCTTCATTTTCTTAGCAACCCAAGCACATCATCTGCTGCGTCCCTCAAGGCTTCTCCCTCGGTCCCACTCTCTTCAACATCTACATTATGCCTCTTGCAGACATCGTCCGAAACCACAACATCAACTTAGTCTCCTATGCCGACGACACACAGCTCATCCTCTCGCTCTCAGCCGACTCAGCCACAACGAAAACCAACTTCCACAACTGCATGAAGGGCGTTTCCACCTAGATGGAGAACCAGTACCTGAAGCTCAACACGGACAAAACCGAAGTTCTGATCTTTGGGAGACACAACTCTGTCTGGTACGACTCCTGGTGTCAGCCGAACTTGGCCCCACCCCTACACCCAAAGATCACGCCCCCAACTTCGGTATCATTCTGGACAAAGAACTCTTCATGAAAAGCCAGATTAACGCAGTCATCACATCCTGCTTCCACACCCTCTGCCAGCTCTGCAAAGTCTTCTAGTGACTCCCAGTCAGCACAAGAAAAACAGCAGCGAAAGCGCTCCTCACAAGCAGACTGGACTATGGCAGCGCATCCTATGAGGGTACATACACTGTACTCCTGAAAATACTCCAGATGGTCCACAACTCGGCAGCAAGACTGATCCTCATTCTACCCAAAAGGACTCACATCTCCCAGCACTTGAGAGACCTACACTGGCTCCCCTTCCAGGAAAGATCTTAATTCAAGCTTCTAACCCATGTACATCCACGGCCTAGGACCCGCCTACTTGAACCACCTCCTGTGATTTAACTGCCCAGAAACCTCGGCTCCGCTCACCGAGCCCTCGCGCAGGTACCAGGAACAAGAGGCTGCCACACTGGAGGTTGCTCCTTCTCCTACTTAGCTGCCAAGTCCTGGAACACCCCCCTACGCTCCACCTGAACACCTCTTTCTCCATAACCCAATTCAGGAAGAGACTCAAAACCTGGCTTTTCTACCAATGCAGTAGCACAGCACCTGGATAGCCCCTCTGGTAACAAGCAGCCTTCTAGAAATATAAATTGATTGATTGATTCGGTTCATCTGCCTTGAACCGGTTAGGACAGCTACTTCTCTTAACTCTTATAAGACAGTCTGATGGCTTGCTTCAACCACCTACTCAACGTTGAATCAAAGGGTCTTATCCCCTTCCCAGTGGATCAAAGGTTAAAAAAAATAACATCAACTTTCCTGAAAGGCTTTCTCAGCAAATAAGTCTCCACAACCCATTTAGTATCCAAGGTATGGTCTGTAATCTCCTCCGGATAGTAGAGAAAAGGCACATCTACAGCAAGTATTAAGTCATTTGAACAATGCAAAACATGCATGACTTTTAGCACAAACTCAGACTAAGCCTTAATATCATCTTGTCTGGGAACATTCACAGAAAAATCTCAGTATGTCTCCCGGTTCGCCAGTTCTTCCTTGGAAATTTGAATCTGAAACAATACTTTGCAAGAGACACACTATGGCCCATATTTAGGAAAAATGGCACACAACTGCACTAATGCAGTTCTGCACCATTTTTTTAATGCCGGCAAACGCCATTCCCTAAAGCCATCTGCGCACCATATTTATGAAATGAAGCATGATGGTGCTAAGGAATGCACAAAAAAAGACGCCAGCCGGTGGGGGATGGCGTTAGGGAAATGGAGCTATGGGTCAGAAATGACGTTAGGCTGGTTAACTGGGATCCTTGTAGAGCCTGCAACACTAATGAAAAAACCCTAGGATGGCATGGGGGAATTAATTAGTGGTCTTTTAAGAAAGAAACTAGTTACCAAACTAGTTGACAAACGTTTAAGACCACAAGGTGCAAACTTCTGTAAATTATTACAGCTTCACCTTGTGCCTCTCAACATGGAGACTGCATGACTTAACAGCAATCCATCCTGCAAAAAATCCCAAACTAGGGATTATGTGAAACTGGGTTCACAGCTCTGGTAAAATGCCATTTCTCGAAATTCTTAGAGAGAACAATCCAAGCTCTTTAGGCTCTCCCTTTCAACTGCCATGTCCTCAGTTGGAGCCACATCAGAGCTGACTTAGACATGTCTTTGCCTTTCAGAGGATAAGGATACATTGGTATCATCTATGGACCCTGAACTGAAAAGTGGAGACGTTGGAACCACAGATGCCACTTCCAACATGAAACTACCAGCAGCCTGTCCGCCTGATCCTCCTTCACTTTCTTCAATACCGTCAGCACAGCGGGAATAGGAGGACAGGCATAGAGGAGCACTCTGGGCCAGGAAAAATATAGTGCATCCACTTTTTAAACTCACTGACATGACATTCTCACACAGAACCACTGAGAAAGAGCAATCCTTCCAGGCCCATTGTCCACCCCCGGAAGATGGACTGCGTGCAAGGAGAGGAGACTGGCCTCTACGCAGCATCAGATCTTCGTCATTGTGTAAATTCTTGACCCCTTCTTTATTGTTGACATATGCCAGGATCACCCAGTTCTCTGTTCTGAGCTGAACTTTGTGAGCCTCCTCACCAGAGGAGCAAACTGCAGCAATGCCAAGCATATCACATTTAACTCCTTCCAATTGCAGGAAAACACTTTCTGACTCTTGGACAACCTCTCTGCACTGACTTGGTGTCCAATATCGCTCCCCATTTTTGTGGGAGCTACTCCAAAGAAAACCCTGTCCTGGTTTTCTGGGTTTCCCCACCATTGCAGTGCTTGTGCGGCTCCCAGCAAGACTGCACCTCTGTGCTCAAATTGTGATTGGGGATACGAATGTCAAATTAAATGATCAACTATCAGGTAACATTGCGTCTGGCCAAAGGTAGAATTATCTTCATGATGCCATTAAACTCTGCAGTCTCAATCAGTCCCTAGCTGTAGGGTTTCTTAATTAGCAGAGCTGAAGTGTGACACCAGTTTCTGCCCCAGGTAATCTGCAAGAATACCTTCCCCAGGTCTGTCCTGAACTAGGCTCCTTTATACTGGACATCTTGAGTCGGTGTTAAGTGAGATTTTTCTTGGTTTATTAAAATCATACGAGTACCCAAAACCCCACAAATTTCTCTCACATGTTGCTGAACCTTAAAAACACATGAGGAACAGATGAGCCCGTCATCTAGATACCAGAATGATTTTTTTATGTAAAAGCCCCAACAACGGTGCCAATACAATGATCAAATCATTGGGAGGTGTGCTCAGCCAAACACAACATAGAACATGGAACTTGTAATGATAGTCTTGAATCACAGAGCAAAGTTATTTTGTGATGCCTGATGTATCACAATCTGTAGGTATGCGTCCATAAGAATCGGCGATTCAAGAAAGTCTCTTTTTTTCACTCTGCAACACTGTAATGACATCATTTTGAATCTGACAGAAGAAATAAGCTGTTCACTGTTTGCAGGTCTAATGCTGGTGTGAAGCTTCCAGATGCCATCTGAATCAAAAAGAGGCTCGAGAAAAACCTGTTTACCCCTCCTCTCTCCCCTCCCCCAACCCCCCAACCCATGGCGGCTGTCCAGGAACGACTTGCCTCTTCTGTAGTAGAACCTATGCTAGCACGCCTCTTCACTTGATCCGTCAGGAGAGGCAATGCTCCAAAATATGTACTAACTGAAATTTAATCTGGTATCCCAGTTTAACAACGCTCAGGACACACTGATCCGAAATCGATTGTCCCCACCCTCCTTGGATCGTGGTCTGCGTCCCACTAGAAGCTCTTCCTTCCCAGTGTAGTCGAGAATGTATGGGGTACTGGGGAGGATTGGAAGGCCCTGTTGCTTGAGCCTGGTATGCTCTGGCCACTCCCTCTCCATCGAAAGGGCTGATTCATCATCTTAGCGCCAAAGACCCATTTTTGAAATATGACATTTTCACCTTGTGGCAGGTTTTGAAGGCGCCATCAGCTTTCTATCCTCAGATTGTTGTTTTTACTGAAGTAAATGGGTGCCGAACATATTCGGCTCTGCGAAAGGAATATGCGTCAAGAGAGTTTCTGTGATGGACTCACCTTTCATGACCTCATTCAAATGTGTTGTCTTGCGGTAATCGAAGAACTTGCTGCTGCAGTCACCAACGATACGTCTGACAAAAAGCAGTCCTGCTGTTCCACACCTTGGACTATTTGTTCTGCCAACTTTGAGAACTTTTTCAGAAAGATTCTATTATTAGCAAATGTAGATGTTCTGATTGAGAAATGTCCTTTTAATCACAACTTCAGCCCCTTTGCCGAATGAGTCAGAGGGTCGCACCTCCTCCGATATAATTGAAGCTTTTGATGAAATTTTTGTCATTATTGAGTCCACTTTTACCTGTGAAGGAATTCTGCCACAAACCATTGTAGAGAGTACCTTTTGGCAAGACATTGGGGAAAGGTATGCTATTCAGTCTCTCGCCATTGGTTTGTCAAGGCCTCATGCAGAGGTAAACTTCCTGGCTGTTTCCCCTGAAATTACATAAAGAAATACTCCTCGTCTCCTTGGGCAGGAGCATCCAGTAAAGGAAAATGTTGTCTCAAGTGCTGGAGCACTTCATTTAATTCTGTACCCTGGATGAATCTGCACTTCATTTCCGCCCCTACCTCCTGATCATGGTCAGGAGAGGACATACGAGGTCTCATTGGCGACAACAGTGCCTCTCTGGCTTTAATTGCTGCTGAAACCCGGTATGCTGGAATCATTTTTAGAGTGGAGATGCTGCCATTAATGCTATATCACTGAAGTCATCTGGATTGTGAAAGAACCAAGGGGCAAATTTAATAGCCCCTTGCGCCATATATCGCCACATTTGCGTCATTTTGTGATGCAAATGCGCCATATTTACACAGTGGTGCAATGCATGCATTGCGCAACTTTGTAACCCCATGCACCACATTATGCATGCGCCAGGCATAATGTATGCAAGGGAGGCTTTCTCCCCTTAGGTTGGCTGAAAAAATGGCACAAAAAAAATCTAAAAGATTTGTTTGCTCCATTTTTTTCACCATTTTTAACGCCTGCTCAGAGCAGGCATTAAAAGGGTGCACACCATTGGTTACAATGGGCCCCTATGTACTGTTCAGGGTTAGCGCCAACCCTGAACAGTACATCAATAGCGTAAAAAATTCTAACACTATTTCCTCCTACCCTGCGCCATATTTTAAATATGGTGCACACATGATGGCACTAGAGGGGTGCTAAGGGGCCCAAGGAAAGTGGTGCTGCACTGGGTGCAGCGCCACTTTTCTTAAATCTGCCCCCAAGTGTCATGCAAAAAACACAAGAGTAGCTAATGTGCCATGCCTATTCAGCAGGAGAGCGGTAAGGGCGTGGTATGTAGCTGGAGGTGCATTTTGGCGCACTGGTGAAGGAGTACATTGTTGTTCATAGACAGCACATTTTCCATTGAAATGCCCACTAAATTTGCATGGACATGCAGTTTCACTGGCAAAAATATCGAGCACAAAAATTAATGAGTGTGGAAATTGGGTTTCATTGAATATTTATCATTTGTGCATCACCAAGTAAATTATCATGATTTCTTTTCATCCCATTAAAATTTCTGTTTCCATCACATTTCAGGATTATAAAAAAGTACTTATTGTATACTTTCCTAGTTTCCGATACAATCTGAACTATGTGTATAGTTCATTTCCCAATATTTAAATGTTGTGTGTTAGGAAAAAATGACACGCTCATTGGCTGAAGCTCAGCAGGATTGTCACCTAGGTCACTTTTACAAAATCCTCTCACTTTGCAGTCAGAGAAATAAAACTACACTCCAGTTTCCAAATAAGCACTACTTTGTCAGAAGGTATAACTTCACACTTGTTTTTGAACAAGCAGCAAATGTGACAAGATATACACAACATTTAAAGGCATCTTTATTGCTCATTCATCTTCTCAACTTCAGTATGGATATTTTTGGGGATTGTGTAGCACCCCTGTAGCCCTACTTCCAGCGTCTTTGCTGACCCTCTTGCTCAATGGAACACTGAATGCTCTCGAATGGTAGGGTCCTCTGTCGAAGATCGCCATTCATCATGCTCAACACTCCACATGATGCTTCTTGGAAACACTTTCTTATATCGATTTAAAACTCAGCAGTACCATGGTGCCATGCAAAGTATTCACTAATGCAAACAGTGACTATTCTGGAGGTTCAGCTGTCTTTAACTCGCGCTACTCTTGCAGCTCGCGAGACTGCCACCTGATTCCTGCATGTCACGCAATTTGTACTAATTATTAACAGTAAACTTGAAGACCTACAGAAAATACTAAGACCACGAAAAACCCTTCCAGGTGTGGAACAGTGTTAAAATGTACTTAGCAATCATTTCTCCACGAAGTATTTCCCTTTTTTGCCCACGCAAATGGCTCTAGGTTTGACCTAGCGGAAACTGTGAGTGCAAAAACACCGGGACAATACCCATGAAGCGTTCTAAGTATAAAACAGAGCTGGTGTATAGCATAATTCATGGTCAATTGCTCACTCTGCTTTGGCATAATGCCATTGCAATGGAAATCTGAGACTGTAAAATTTCTTCTAAAAATACAGCTTTAAACCTCAATGATTTGAGCAACTATATGCCTGTTTCTTTACTCTTTTTGTGCAAAATAATTGAAAAACAAGCCTTTAGCCAGTTGCATCTGAAATGGCTAATCTCCATTGGTGCTACCCCTACACTGGTCTCCTCTGTTCGTAATGGGTCTCTATATTGATGACACAAGTTATCTTAATTGTCAGATTGCTAAAGTTACTAGTACTTATTTTTACCAACTAAAAACGCTAAGATTTCGTCTTTCATTCATTGACAGCCTCCATCATCTTTCAGTCACCAATGCACTGGTCTAGGCGGGACTATGGGGGTCATTATGACCACGGCAGTAAAAACCGCCTACCACTGTGGCGACGGCTGCCAAAAGACTTGCCGCGGGTACCAACCGTCCGCCGGTTTATGACCACAGCCGGATTTCCACCAGAAGGATGGTGGTGTGTGTGTGTGTGTGTGGGTGTGTGTTGCAAGTCATGTGTGTGTGCATGTATGGATGTGTGAGTGTGTGTATGTTGAGTTGTGTGAATGCGTGTCTGCGTGTATGTATGTAAGTGTGCGTGGATGTGTGTGTGAATGGATGAATGCATCCGTGGATGAATGTTGGAATGGGTGTGTGTATGCGTGCTGAAGGGAGGGTTGTGTTTGAAAGGGGGAAACGTGGGGAGGGGGGCGTGGAAGACCCCTATCAATGACAGGGAAGAGATTCCCTGTCACTGATAGTGCTTACCGCCATGTTTTTTGTGGCGGTAAGGATGCCATGAAAACCATGGCGGTAGGCGGGGTCATAATCCCGCAGGCGGACAAGTGACAGCTGCCGGACTGGAGAGTGAAGTCTCCAGCCCGGCGGTCGGTAAGGTACATTGGCAGTTTGGCTTTAGCCAAACCGCATATGTCATAATATGGAGAAAAGTACCACCATCCTGTTCGCAGTACTTTCCTCCATATTAACCCCGGCCGCTGGGGTCATAATGACTCCCTATGTGTTCCTCCACTCTTTCCTTCTCTCTTAACTCCCCCAACCCCTCCCCCCGCAGCTGTCGTCAAATGAGCATTTAGAAAGCTCATTTTAACATTCCATAATGACTGGTACGGATGAGGTGTGGGTACTGGCCTGTCAGGAACTGCTGAACCTGCTGACTACCTAATAAATTATTTTCTACACTTCCGCCTGAGTCGTCACTACACATATTGGCGACAAGTACCAGTAATATGCAGTCACTGTACAGGCCATAACACAGGCCAGGATACAAATAACTTGACACAAGAACACCTTCATTGAGCCTGTGGTTGTGAAAGATCAGCTACAACTTCCAGTGAAATACCTTAATTTCCCTGCAGCTGCTAACATAACTTGGAATTAAGATATTACTCCTATTTCAGAACAGCAGTATTGACAGTCATTTCAACGCAAAATTTTGTTACAACCCATGGTGATTTTCTATTGTTCCATCTATCAACAGGTCCCAGAATCTACGGACAACAAATGTTCTTGGTACATCCACACAAGAGCTCCGTTCAGCGAAATGAGCCTGTGACTCATAGTGACAAGGAGCTCTCAGCAGATGCAGACAAAATTTGCATCTCTTTGTTTTTAGCTCTTCAGACAGAATCCTCTCTTTTAAAATTTAGTGAATTGTTAAAAACGTTCTTATTCCCTAACAAGAAGCAGTTTGCCGTTCCTTCAGTATGCTAATACATCTTTTTTAGCATTAAGGTGTTTTACAGGCCTATGCCCTCATTACTTTTGGCAGGGAAATGGGCAGGTAATTTCCCGCTTGAAGAGTTACTTATATAATGAGTACCAATAATTCCAGGAGCCAGAACAATCAACGTAAGAGCTGGATCTTAAAGATCCTCTAAGAAATAAGGAATTGGTAATTCTGAATCAGGTGTCCCCTTATGTTGTGTTAGACTTTCACCCTGAGACTTCGACTTCTTTTAGCAATCAGAGAGTGAAAAAAAAAATCTGTGATGCCACTGCGAATATCATCATTCCCATGGGGTCGGAACTTCTACTACCGGGCTCATAGCAATTAAGTAGTAATGAGGGCCTTATTGCTTCATTACAAATTAACCCATTAAATCCACACCCTCGGATGTCACATTACCGGGGCTCCCATTAACGATGGGAGTGTGAAGTTAGTGGGTATTCTGGGTGGAAGTGTGAGGTTCCACTGAGAAATGGAGCATTACTGACTGAATTGTAATCCAGGATCCAATTCACCCAGTAAGTCTCCTTTGCTCTGAGAGGTTTCCCCTAGAGTTTTCCACCGGTTTGAAATCCTGAGAGCTCTGGGGCAAACAAGACATGTTCATGGAGTTTTCTCAGGGCTCATAATTCCGATGGTCCCCTCAGAATTTATGGGACACTTTTAGTAAGGGATTTCGAATGAAGCCATAAGTGTTGCATTGATTATCTTGAAGTGCAGAACCCTAGTAACCGCACTGTGCTAAGGCGAGGAAAGACAGTATTTTGCCATCCAGAGGTAGTTGGCAGAAGCGCAGCGTAAGACCTCCACTAAACTACAGTATACTCAATATTTACTATGCATTGCCATCGAGTACTACACTGTGTACTCTCAGCGCCCCTTTTAAAAAACACATAGCCCGTTGAAGATCTTTGTCAAATGACTATGCACTGGAATCAATGCAGATGCAGTGGGTATTTATATTTCCATGAGAAACTGTAATTTTGTATCTTAATGATACCAAGTCAATATCTGAACCCAGCAGCACTTTGAGCACGGCACTGCACCACCGCTGCCACCCACGGCAAGAACTTCAGGATAATCATCAATAGCAAACTAGACATGAGCCCCCCAGTCAACACCATCACGCCTCATGCTTCCATATCCTGAAGACGCTGAGGAAGATTTTACAATTGATCCATATCAGGACCAGGAAAACTGTCACGCATGTACTGGTCACAAGCAAGTTGGACTAGGGAAAACCCTGCCGGAAATCAACAAAGGCTGCAGATCATTCAGAACTCTGCAACCATAATCATTCTCAACCTTCCCCACCACACTCACATCAAAACACACATGAAGGAGCTCCACTGGCTCCTTATTCACAAGTGAGCACAGTTCAAACTCCTCACCAATACTTTCAAGGCACTATATAACACTGGACTAGCATATCTCAACAATTACATATGCTTTCACAAACCTTCCAGGAATGTCTGCTCATTTAGACTCCCGCGTGCATAAATTCCACGAATACAGATCTGGCAATCAAGCCTTAACCTACATCGTTCCTAAAGCATGGAATGACCTACCAGTACACATTAAAGCCTCCTCCTTACTTCTTGAATTCGGCAAGAAGTTGAAGACTTGGCTTTTCGAGTAGTCCCACTAGGCACTAAGGGGCATATTTACAATCCCCAAGCACCATCAGAGCGTCACAGTTTTGACACTCCGGTGGCGCAGTGTGCCGGCCCATATGTACAAGGCCACGCAAAACCACCTTACATGGCTTTTCAAAAGCTTGTAAATATGGCCCTCTTTCGTGCATTACTCTGCGTGAAAGGGACATTCCATGGGTGTTCCTACACCAACACCCATGGAATCTGACACATTCCCAGATACAAGGCTGGGAATGCGTCCGATTCCTTCACCACCCCAGGCACAAGGAGGAGAAATAATTGTATTTCTCCTCATTTTGCTGCTTTCTATGTGTGCTGCATTATACAGCACACATAGAAGGAGAAAAACGCCATTAATGATTGTTTATGTGCCGGAAGGTGTCCATTCATTCACCTAAACAATTATCCCTGCAACGCAGGCACCCTTGCACCATGGTGCGATGGTGCCTGCATTGGTGTTATGCTGCCAATTGTGCACCAGAGATGAGGGAAGTATGGGGATGCGTCGTATTTCTGTAAGTACGTCACATTCCTAACTTTCCTAATGGTGCAGCTCAATGCCGCAGGATGGCTTGCAGCGCCGGGCTGCCTCATTATTTTGTAAATATGCCCCTAAGTGTGCCTATACTCACACCTACTCAACACCAGGATACCCTCTAAGGTCACAGAGTGCTCTACAAATCTGCATAACATAATACCATGGCCTTCAGGTTCCAATACTAAGAACACCACGCCAAATTGGTGGAAAATAAGCAGCAATTCTCTTTATTTTCATAAACACTGTGGAATGTTGAGACAATTACAGTAAAGACAGGGTAAGCATAACTAGAAGCAGGCTACATTATCTGAAGCACCTAGTGAGTTTGGTGGGCACCATGTAATTGACTAGTTCATCCCACTGCAGTAAAATCAATGGGACAGAGGAAGTGCATACATTAATGTTTAAGTGTACCAAGGGGTTATGTTCTCAAGGGAATATTGGAAGTGATTGCCTGGTGAAGGGATACGATAAATCGTAGACAAGGGTGTGATATTAATGAGCAGTATAAGCCAAGATCCATTCCATTCCAAAGACATTTTTTTGCAAAACACAGTGAACTATTCAGTGGTGCATCTTTACATCCATCTATTTCCAACCCTTACATAAATGTATGTACATAAATACATAACTGGGGCAATCTACACCCAAATCATTGGAACTAAGCTGATCCGTAGGGTGGGTCAAGCGGACATAGATGGTCAACCGGCAGGTACTTGGATTCCACAGAGCTTCGTGGCACATTCCAACAGTTTATGGCACAGCCTAAGGTTGCAGTGTGGGGATGATCAGCAACGGCTTCGGTGCACAACGTAGACTGGGGTGCACAGTACAGTCTCTGGAGTGCAATGGAGTTGAGTGCACTGATGCAGATCAAGTTGGATATCAACTTCACACGCCTTATATTACTGGGAGTGAAGGGATGAGAAGAAATACAGCATGAACGCCCTATGTATCTGTGGAGGGTAATGCAAGTAGCCCGAGTCCTGGGAGTGAATGGGGATGTAAATAATAAGTCCTGGAAAAGCACCAGGCTGTATAGTTGACCCTAGCTACTAGTCAGGATGGAATTGCCACCAGGACATAAAAAAATAGGATGCCTTTGGTGGGCAGGCAGGACACTGACCTGATCATTGATGAAGCGATAAGACATGCTGTCTTTGGTGGACAGGCTGGAAAGAGTCCATGGTTGACCGACAAGACATAGTGTCTTTGATGGATGGATGTGATACAACATCTCTGTTGGACAAGCAAACAAGGTGCAGGACAGGCAGGACACAGCATCTTTGATGGACAGAGAGAACACAGCATCTCTGCCGCATAGACAGATATGGGGCCTTTGATGGGCAAACCGAATGTGGTTTTCTTGCTGGGATGTCTGTGGTGGTGGAATTGAGAGGCTGTATTCAGTCAGTCCACTCCTTGCGGATGGACAGGTTCCACTCCCAGGATAGGTGGTCATGCTTGTCATCGTCAGTGAAATAGGACTTGTTGTGGTAGGTTCCACGGGATATCATGCCTTTGGGTGCCTCCTCCATTGGTGTCATGAACTCATATACCTCTGGTCGTGGCCCGTAACTGCCCACCATAAAGGTAGCTTTGTCCACTGTGGAAAGAGAGAAAGTGGAGGGATTGTCACAAACAGTTCTGCAGTACATCATGATCCAATCAGAATTAACAATGCCTTCACTCTACCAGACCCAACCTGAATCACTGACTGGCGTAAATATGTTGCCACGGACCGTAGTAAAGGCAAGGAAAACAGGCCCGACCACTGGCTGGATAGGCAAATACAGCAATAATGAGGGTTCAGTTGGTCCCACATGCCTATGGGCCTCGGTGCCACTGTGCCTGCCCTGCTGCATTATCGCTGGCTACGCCCCTGAACCTTATCTTCCTTCCAGTCTGGCAAATTAATGCTGTGACTCCTTGACACTCACCTTTGACCCCAGTCCGATAGGTGTGCTGTACATACTTCAGCCCCGAAACAATCTCCTTGTTGACCTGAAACCAGAAGTAAAGGTCAGTCAGTGAGTGGTTTAGAGAGGCAGGCACATGGGAGGCTTCAGACCGTGGGGCACGGCTCCATGAGGAGCCGTGACTGCATTCCCAGGGAAGCGCGAATGCGTCTTGAACTATTTGTATATGAAGATGGCCCAGAAGCGAAAATGTTAAAATATTTGCACCCCTACCATGCACAGTTTTTCCCCCAAAACATTTACTGCAAATAATACATTGATATTATCAATGATGTTATCAAAGGTGTCAAAGGTGTAATTAGTACCGTAATTTGTGGGGTAATTAGCAGTGCATGGCGAGAGCATGAGTTATAGTTACCTTAGGGCACAAGTTTTAGATACTTGAGATAACTAACTGTAACAGGTGAATTTCTATGGTTTTGTACATTTAAAATGTAAGACTAACTGTAACGTCCCTGTAACCCTTGGTTTTTGTAAGTGAATTGTTATGTTTTTTTAATTCTATTTCCTAACTATAACGTCCCTGTAACTTTTTTTTCAGTGAATGTCTATGTTTTTTTTTACATAAACTAATGTTCATTAATATACATTAATCCAATCACCGTCACCCAACCCTGTGCACGGCCTTGCACAGCAGGGTTTGGCCTGGCCTGCAGCAAACCCTATAACTACCCGAACTCGTGCTGCACACAGCCAAAGGCTGTGAGTGGCAGGGGTTGGCCACAGGGCCCGGCCTGCGGCCAGACACTGCATCAACCCTCCTAACCACCCAACCACAAGCCTTTGCCGGTGCGTGGCAGAAATTGGCCACGGCCTCTCTCTGGGTGTGAGAATAGGTGTGAGAGGGTGTATCCAGCTGTGAGAGTTGCAGTGAGAGTGTCTGTCTGGGTGTGAGTGGGCGTATCAGTTTCTTTGTGGGTCTGTGAGTGGGTGCAGAAGCGTCTGTGTGGATCTGTGAGTGGGTGTGTGAGGACTTCAGTGGGTCTGTGAGTGGGTGTGTGAGAGTCTGAGTGAGTGCGCGAGTGTCTGAGTGGGTCTGTGACTAGGTGCGTGAGGGTCTGAGTGGGTCTGTGAGTAGGTACATGAGTGCCAGAGTTCATCTGTGAGTGGGTGTGTGAGTGGGAGATTGAAAAATAAATTGAGAGAGAGAGAGGGAGATTGAGTGCTTTTTAGGCTTAGATGAATGATATACTTAAATAAGATATTTCAAAACACTAGTAAATAAATAAACACACTGCCAAAGCGATACTAGGATTTGAACCTTCAGTGTACTGACAGTACAAGACCTTGACCATTACCCCAGAAGTGACCGTGCTCCGGTCTGCATCCAAAGTTAACTATAACATTCATGTTAAACATCTTGCTAGTCTTACTCTCTGAAGACATTGCATGGAGATACCATTGCAATTGCAATCTCTCTCACTCTCTTCTATCCCACTATGGGATGGAAGGAAGAGTGACTGGACCGCAGGAGGAGCCTCAAGGTCCCCGCAGTCCTAGCCTGCTCCCTGCGTCCTGTGGGAGCTGGCATTACTGCTACTTTAAATAGCAGCTTCCTGCTTGTGGGGGCAATGTTTTCATCTGTTTCCCTGCACGCATATTTGTGTGCAGGGAAACAGATGAAAATTCCCCTTTCTGCAAACGGGAGCTGTTTGACAGCTCCCGCTGACTGAAAGCACACTTTGTTTGCTTTTGCTTCGTGGGAGCTGTTAGCATTAAGCCCTGGGGAGGTAGCAGAAAAGCCCAGGCCTTTATTTCGAACATGCCCCTGGGGCCTGGCCCAACCGGGGGCTTACTTAAATCAAACAAGTGCGGGAGACCACACTTTTTTTTAAACATTTTTGTTTACTGTGAATTTGCGACAAAGTCGCAAATTGTCAGTAAACAATTTAAAAGAAAGTGCTTTTTTGTTCTGGCGGGGTCCCTCTGGGACCCCAACACCAGAGCTAGGGGGTCAGGGTGCCCCTAACCTGACCCCGTTTCCTTTTATGTTTTGTTTTGTGGGACTCAGCTGAAGCAGAGTCCCAAGATGGCTGCAAACACTTCCTGGTTGAAGTGTTGGCAGCCAATCAGAGCTTGACATTTCCATGCACAAGCTCGTTATGGTTTGCGAAGTCTTCAAACCCCAGATATACAAATTTGGATTTACTTTAATTTCTCCTAAACTACTGAATGGATGTACACCAAATAACCAAAAGCACAATCGGCGTACCGAAAGCTAACTTTCTGCCAAGTTTGGTGTAATTCGGTCCAATAGTTTGGGCTCTAGTCGTGTTAAAAAGTCCTAAGGGAATTAACAAAGGAAATACAACTTTTTTGATTTCGCCTTTTCTCGGCTCCCGCTTGATGGATCATCCCCAAACTTTCAGTGCACAACAAGAATCACTGGCATGCCTTTTTTGGAAAAGTTTGTGAAGATTTGTCAAACGGTGCCGATGATTTAGGCAATTCAAAAAATGCTTTTTCTATGGAAACATGGTCCTAACTATAACTACCTACTGGTGACCGCCAGTAGGTAATATAATATATATATATATATGTAACCTTATGGAGCAGGTCACAAACCCATTCAGTCCCTGATGCATCCACTATAACTTGTGACTTGTGGCCTAAGGTAACTATAAGTTGCATCCTCGCCATGCACTGCTATTTACCCCACAACCTTCGTTTTTTTCAGTGAATTTCTATGTTTTTTAAATTCTATCTCCTAACTATTATAACGTCCCTGTAGCCTATGGTTTTTCCTGTGAAATTATATATATATATATATATATATATATATATATATATATATATATATATATATATATATATATATATATATTCACTTAAAAAAAACAAAGTTTACAGGGATGTTATAGTTAGGCTGACATTTCTCATATTCAAAACCAGTGAAATTCAGCAGTTATAGTTACCTCAGCTAACAATAACCTGCATCCTGCTTATGACCTCACATATTACAGTCAGAGACATCACTGATGACATCTCAAATGACATCACTGATGACATCATCTAGTGAGTGTGAGTGGTTGTATGGATATGTGAGGTGGAGTGTGAGTGGCTGTGTGCAGCGGGCATTGGCCGCAAGGCCTGAGGCCAAGCCCTGCGGCCAACTCCTATAACCACCCAACCCCACGCTGTGCACAGCCTTCAGCCATGCGCAGCGGGGTTTGGCCGCCACGCCTGGCCTGCGGCCCCCCTGACCCTTCCGATTCTGGCCCCAGGGGACCCCAGGGCCCAGCTCAAATTTTTGTTTTGGGGAGGGAGAGGGGTCACTCCCCTTGCCCTCTCCCTCGCCTTCACCTTCTCCCCAGTAGGTCTGAGCCAGAGAGTCCCCGGGCCCGTTGCTGTACATTACATCTGGTGCAGAGGGAGATTCAGCACTCAGGGCAATGGGACGGTTTGTGAAACTTGGCTGTCTGCAGGGGACACATAGACTCAGATACAAGGACAGATAGCTTGGGATACCGGGAATAGACAAACAGGAATATTCAGGTGATTCATATCCGAATACAGTGGAAGTCAACTGGGATGCCGGGATGAGACAGACTTGAAATATGGGACTGACAGTCTGGGACCCCAGAGAGAGACAGGCTGGGATGCAGGTGATAAACAGACTGGGATGCAGGGGAGAGACAGACTGGTATGCAGGTGATGAACAGACATAGATGTAGGGGAGAGACTGACTGGGATTCAGGGGGATGTCCGGGATGCAGGAGACAGACTGGCTGGGAGGTAGGTGATAAATAGAGTGGGACGCAGGAGAGAGACTGACTAGGATAACTCATGAGAGACATTCATTGTTACACACCTCAATGTTACTCATTTTTATCAACGTCAGACGGGCATGAAACGCTGACTGGATGTAGGGTTTGTATCTGTGATCACAGGGTCACAAACAGATTCTTGAAGTGGGTGCATTAGTCCACTGAACAACCAGACCCCTGGGGTACTCTGGAGAGAAAGACTGGGATATATGAAAGAACCAGAATGAGACACCAAAAGAGGCAGGCTGAGACTCGGAGAGAGACAACTGAAATACCAGAAAGAGACAGGCTGAGAGACCAGTGACAGTCAGACTGAGACACAGGGGAGAGTAGACGGGGATACGAGAGAGAGGGAGAGAAAGAGAAAGATACTGACTGAGATACCAGGAGCAACAGACTGATATACCTGAGAGAGGCAGACTGGGATACCTGAGAGAGAGTGACATACCAAGGAGAGGCCAGTGAATGAAAGACTGAGATACCTGGAGCAGACAGATTGTGAGGAGGGTGACAGACAGACTGGGATTCTGGAGAGACACAGCCTAGGAACTAGAGAGAGGAAGACTGAAATGCCAGGGTGTGACAGACCAGGATACCAGAGGAAGACCAAGAGTCATAGTAGAAATAGTTCATGATATAGAGAAGAGATAGACATATACCGGAAAGAGACAGGCTGACAGAAACACCGGGGAGGGATAGTCTGGGATATTGAGCTGAGAGAGAATGTGGTACCAAGGAGGGATAATTTGGTGCACCGGGGAGATACAGGCTTGGTTCCAGTGAGAGATGGGCTGAGATTCCAGGGGAGATATGCTGGTTACCGGGAGACATAGACCAGGATACTACAGATAGACACTGAGATTCCAGAGTGAGACAGACCGAGATACTGGAGACAGAGATATCGGGCAAGGACATCGGGGATAATCAGACTAAGGCCCTCATTACGACCCTGGCAGTCGGTGGTAATTTGGAGAAAGGTACTGCCAAAAGGCTGGCGGTACCTTTTCCCAAATTATGACATTGGCGGTTTGGCTCAAGCCAAACCGCCAATGTACCACTCCATCCGCCAGGGTGGTAATGGCCGCTGGGCTGGAGACTTCAGTTTCCAGCCAGGCGGCTGTCACAATCCCACCCTCGGGATTATGACCCCGCCTACCGTCATGGTTTTCGTTGCAAGTGTACCGCCACAAATACCATGGCGGTAGGAACTCCTTCCCTGGCACTGATAGGGGTCTCCCCCACCCCCTTCTCCATCCCCAGAGTCCTCCCCCTCCCTCTCCTGCCCACGCACATTTACATACCCACACGTGCACACATAGACACTTATACACACACGCATACCCACAGCCACCCACGCATACACACATACATACCCACACACCGCAACACACACCAACATACATTGCCGCACACACGCATTCACAACACACAACATACACGTACACTCACATTCATTCACGCACTCATTCAACGTGACTCACACCCGCATGCACGCATACAAAAACAGACACCCCCCCCCCCCACACACACACACAACACCCCCTATCCTGTCGGAGAACCCGACTTACCTGCTTGCAGGGGGTCCCCTGGCAGGAGACAGGACGTGGCTCTGCTGTCAGCAGCAGCGTCTGCAAGCAAAACACCGCCAGGCCTTATTATTGCTCAAGATATGGTCGGCGGTGTTTTCCTGGCGCGGTGCTGCTGCTGGCAGCAGTGTCACCTAACTGCTGTCTGCCGCCATGACCATCAATGGTTTTCTGCCAGCCTAATAGCGGAATTCCGTCTACAGTCGTATTGCAGGTGGGCAGCTGGTAGCCACGGCAACGGTATGCTGGCTGCCGTCGCCGTGGCGGTAGGCAATCAATACTGCCAATGTTGTAATGAGGGCCTAAGATACTAGCAACAGACATGCCATGGAGAGGTTAGGGTATCAGAGAAAGACATGATGTTGGGATGTCAGGGAGAGACAGACTTTAATTTTGGTGAGAGACAAGACTTCAGCACCGGGTACAGACAGACTGTGATCTTGGTGCAACAGACAATACTCACTCTGAAGTAGATTTTGACTCTGTACTCGACTCCCTCCTTCAAGACGAATGTTTCTTTCTTGAGGGCTGTGAGATCTCCTACACGGTGAGGGGGGCAAAAGTGAGCTGTAATCATCGTTGTACCCAGAGGAAGAAAAACTTAGAACACAGATCCACGTGGAAACAAGAGACAATCACAATCAAATAAAGTTGTCAAAAAGAAAGAACCTGGAAATTCTCTTAGAACATTCATGTATCACACAGAGAGAACCCTCGGCTCATGCATTCACCAACAGTGAAACATGGAACTTGGATCCACCCCACAGAGAGAAAGGGGAGACTTAAGACATGGACCGCCAGAGGAAGAGACCCGTAAAAGACAGACCTACTTCAGTACACGGAGGTAACCCCAGAGAACCTTCGTACACAGATCTACCCCTGACAGACAAACCTTAGAAAGTGTAGTCTTCATCTACCTGTCAGGTCCATGGTGATTGGCCCCGGAGCCTCGGCGCAGACCAGTGTGAGCCGTGTGACCGTCACATTCGGGGTTGTGGGGTCTAAAGAGATAGGAAGAGATCAATGTATGTACTGGTGCGTAGCCATCCCAAGATGGAGTCACCATCCAAACCACCCTCCATTATTATATAAAAAGCTTTCCACAACCTCTCCTCATATACAATATCTAACCAAACCTCCCTTATAATTAACACTATCCACACAGTTTCAATGAGTTCGAGTAACAATCATCAAACCCTCCAGTTCCACAAGAGAACCCACCCAACCTTCCCTATAGGCCACGCAAAACAACCAGCCTCTCCTGTTACACAGATGAATCACCCACCCTTCGTTATACCAGTGAGCAACATAAATCCATTGGGCTCCCATTATTCTCTAGAGAAATCAAACGTTTCCTTCAGACAGGGCCACAATAAGTTACCTGAAGCATCTCCAGCGGCCCATGACACCCCAAGGACCCACACATCGACATGCTGCTTATCCAGAGGCTCCAATCCCCATTCTCTAACCTCCACTATATTCGGGGTCTCTCACCCATCCGCCTGCTCTTTCACAGATTTCCAAGATCACAGTTTGTTTTCCTTAATTGTGGGTGGGAAGGGTATCCCTTGGACTACCCCAGGGCCAATGGAATTGTGCTGCTGCGGCGATTTTTGCAGTTATAGATGTGGCACATTTGCCACATAATCCATCCTCTGCCACATAACCTCCAACAAAAAAATCTAGCTTGAAACATTTCAAAAGCTACTAAAAATGCAATGACAGGTTGACGTCTAATGGGGGCTTATTGCTATATTTGGGTGTTAAACAAGTGCTAATGGTATGCAACCAATACCCAGACAGTTGTTACCAAGTTTAAAAATGATGTTTTAATTAACTAATACTGTTACAAAATATGATGCATTATGTCACATAATTTGCCTTTTCTTGATGCATAATTTACTGAATCCTGTCGCATAATTTGACCCCCTACTGGCGCATAATTCCACTGGCCCTGGACCACCCTTAATGTAATGTAGCACTGTCGGGCCTTGTCAGCAACGTACTTAGCAAGTCGGAGTCATTGTTAGTAGTGGAAATCAGCAACAGTTTGTGCCTTGTACCTCTATACAAGCCCAAAATGTGTAGTTTTAACTAATGTGTAAAACTGAGATCCATTATAATGCTTTTCTAAAACAAGAGCAACAAGTGGGTAAGAGTCTTGAAAGTTAAACTAAGAGCTTTTGAATCATGGGGGCGAGGAGCAACAAGCATTATGGGCCAGATTTACTAAACTTTGACACAGTGTAGCAAGTGAAGTTGCTAGACTATGTTGTGTCAAAGCAAGAGAGCAGAAATGTGCGCTGAATTGGTGCACTTCCGGGTGTCTAGCACAAATGCAGGCACCCTTGCACTATGAAACAAGGATGCCTGCATTGTCATCAGAATAGTTTTTGTGCAGAAAAGAATGTCTTCTTGCACAAAATCTATTCTTAGAGGCTTATTCCTCTTTGTATGTGTGCTGCAGAATGCAGCACATGCACAGCTGAACTAACGAGGAGAAATAAAGATATTGCTCCTTCGTACACCAGCCTCAGGCAGGTGCATGATTCTGACACAAAAACATGTTTAGTAAATATGGGTTTGCATGAAATGCCTGGGCGGATGCACAGTGTAATGTCTCCCAACGCAAGGTAACAAAGAAACAAACTGGGCTTTGTGTGGCTTATTAAATACCAAATATAGATTTGGCATCAGGATTTCATCAAAAAAGTGATGCAATCCCGATGCAAAAATCTGGGGCTTTATTTGTTTGTATAGGGTAAACCTAGCCGAAAGGTAACATCACATTTTATACCGTCAAAGGCAAAGATACAGTCAGTGATTGATTGGTGGAGTAGAAGGGGTTTGAGCAGAAGTGGAGTTTCAGTTGACATGATTTAGTACTCACTAAAGATAGTTTTTTTTATTCCTAATTGGAATACGGTTGGATAGGCATGATGGATAGGGTCAATAGGGAGATGGATAGGGTGCATAAAAGCAGAAGGCCAGTTGTCTTGGTTTTTACCACACAGCAGACACTATCTTTTGGTAAAAATACCTAGTGACAGTTTACAGTGGGCTTAGAGCCCATCCATTTTTTGGCTTTATTGTCACTCTCAATTTCTTGATTTTTGTTTGTCAGCTTTTGTGGGCTTCACTTCCTTTTCCAGAGATTGCCTCTTCCATGGATCATGGACTCATTATTTGCGTCTTTCCACTGATCACTTTTGAAACACACATTTCTCTTTGTGGTTAAGCACTCCATGAACATGCATGCGTTTTCCAGCTGTCTCCTTGTGTACTGCTCTTCCCCCACTGCCTAGTTCCAGGTTTTTTCTCACCTACATGGTTCTCCCTGCATTATGCTTGCACAAGTTAGTGCGCTTCGCCCCTCTTTTAGTTTTATCGCCCAAGTGCTTCCTCCCACAGCTCCATGTTTCTTTCTCTAGCCGGTTTGCTGCTCATCAGCCCCACACTAGACATTCCTCATTCGTGTACTGTTGCTGCGCCGCCCTCTGTACTACTTGCCCGACGATTGCCCTCAGTGTTGCTTCTGCCCCATGTTGCTTGGCCCCCCTCCCGTATTGCTTCCTTTCCCATCCATGCTTGTGTGTGATTTTTTTTTGCACTTCTTCATTTCCAATCGGATGTTGTCCTGGGTGTAGGGGGAGGGGAGGGTAGTATGGGGAGTGAGGTGTTGGGAGGGGGGCGAGAGAGAGTGAGAGAGAGAGTGAGTGAGTGTGTTAGCCAGAAAGGAGGAACTGTGGGTTCTGATGACTAGATAGTTCAGCTAACTTTGAATAGGCCTCTCCAAAGTTTTCTGTGGGACCTGCCCTTCACTGAAAATAAAAATAAAGCCAAGGGACATATGTCAAGGCAGCTGCAGCATATGGCACCACCAATGGTACATGCGTTACTATAAATATATTTCACAAAAACAGTTGAAGTCTGCTTTTGTGATGTATAAATACATTTAGCATTGACTGAGCAGGGCCATGGAAAAAACAGAAACCGGGGCAACCAGCGCTGCCTGCTCCACTCAATGATGGACATGTTTTTGAAGGTTATGCATGTGATAAAGGGGAGCTAGTGAAGTTCCATCAGCGTGGGGATAAATAACAAGTATCAAGAGTAACAGACCAAGGCTGACAAGGCTTTGGGGATACCAGGTTCAGGCCAGTTTACTATAAAGAGAATGCCAGAGGAGGAAAATTAGCACATTTTATAGAATGCCATAAGCTCGGAAAACTGAGCCTAGTCCGCCCAGGAGCACATTTGGTGGGCATCAATATTTGTTATATTTGGGTAGATTTTTTATGGTATTGAACTGCCTGGGGCTTCAAGTTTGCCCACAAACAGATTACCCTTTCGACCAGTTTTATGATGGAGCATGGAGTTCAACCAATATTACTCGAAGAACTTGAGGTATGAAAAGCAAACAGCCATGGAGATGATTGCAAACACGTCTAATTCTGTTCTGTGTAAAACATATTAATTCCAGCATTTTGCAGGGAAGAATATGTTATCAGTATATGCCAGGCTCTTTGTTGATTATTCGTAACATTGTAGCACAAGCATTGTCCTTTCTGATTTTCTAGGCAAAGCCATAAATAACTAATTTCTTCCAGGAATCAAATTCCCCTACTTTACTACCCTCTTCCCCTCCCTCCGAACTTACCAACCCCGCCTTATCTTACTGCTGAAGAAGTCAGAAAGATTGTTGCAGGGGTCTTTAAAGGGGTGATATTGTTAGCTGAGGCTGTGGATGCTGTGATGTCTCTCACTGAAGGAGAAAAAGTGGTGGCTGCTGTAGGTGCTGGCTACTATGTGGTCTGTAAAGGCTGTTCACTTGGTTTCCAGATTTGCTGTTGGTAGCACCTTAGTGCAGATTTGAAACTGTCCTTGTCCACAGTATTCTGGCCCATTCTCTGCTTGCGTTTTTGTTGCTTGCAGTGCTGACATGTTATTCCAGTCATGACAGGCAAATCACTGGGCAGTCAGCTTTCTGTGGTACAGGATGGTAATGATGAAACTGACTAGATCGTGGTCTATCTAGATCATGGGTACTCACAAACGTTTCCTCGGGGGCCACAAAGAACTCTCTGTGGCTAGCCCGAGGGATGCACCTAAACCAGCAGGGAAGGGTTCGGGTGATGAAAGGTGGGAGTAGGGGGATACAAAGCAGATGCGGACAACAAAACAAGCCTTTGCGTGACTTCTGCCTGCCACCAATGCTCTATTCTCATGCACCAAGATTTAAAGTCAAAGCATAAACTTTTCATGTGAAACAAGAGGAAAAGAGACTCATCTGATGACTGAATTGCAAAATGTGAAACCAGAAAACCTGGTATCTGTCCTGGCTTCCCACTTGACCAAATTGTGTGATCCTAGCAAATTGATTAATTTCACTTTGCCTCATTTTTCTTCATTATCACATGAGAGTCCTTGAAATACACGAGTTCCAGATGTGCGCTGTACAATATCTTTTCTTGCGGTTTATTTAATAAACTATAATGTTGTTCCAGTTATATAACAACCAGGACTTTGCACAAGGTGCACCTGACAAATGACTCTTCTTTTAATAATGCCATTGATTTCCGAACGTGGGCAGCATGATTGTTTCCAAGATCACGTTTGAAAAATATCACTGCTAATAAATGTCTCTCAATGCAGTGACATAACCTGATGTGCTAAGGAAAAACGCTCATGCATGTTAATAAAGCCCACTTTTTTTAAGTTTGCAGAGACGTTTATCATGTCTCTACATGTTTAGTGCAAGATGTCTTTAAAACTAAAGGTGTTCCCAAAGATAAGTTGGCTAGGACACCATCTTTGCTTCTTTCCTATTACTTTAGTTAACGTGTAAATAAATTATGTGCAATTCACGGTTTTCTGAATGTTCCTGCTCTGTCAAGTGTACAGCAGCCTAGTGGTGCCATTAACCAGGGGGCCACAATTAGAGGTCAAGAGGGCCGCATGCGGCCCCCGGGCGTACTTTGAGTATCCCTGATCTAGATGATAGGAGATGGGCTGTTGCTGAAAGATAAGAAGACTGGATCCGGGGCGGGGGGGGTCTTGTGGCATGGGTGGGTTTGGTGACAAACTGGGTTAAGCCGAGATTTCTGAGGCTTTCGAGGATAGTGCTGGAGTTGGGGTTGGTGAGATAATCTAGGTGGAAGTTCAAATCTCCCGGTAAGATAAAAGTGCTGGAGTCGCTGATGAGGGGCACAATGAAGTCCCTGATGTCACTGGCAACATTCATTGGGATCCTAGTGGTCTGTATATGAGGGTTCCGCACTGGGTGAAGTTTACTGTGAAGTGTAGTGTGAAGGTCAGGTGCTCCATGTAGCTGGTCACGGTGTACGTGGAGCTGATGCAACTGACAGAGTCTTTGAAAATGATGGTGATCCCTCCACCGGACTTGTGAAGGTGGTGTTGTCTAATGATCTTTTATCTGGGGGGAATAGCTGTAGTGATGTCTGTTGCCAAGATTGATTGAAACCAAAGGCAGCTGTCGATCATTCTCTTCTTTAAAATTTGTACCCTGGGCTGGGATGAAGAATAGGCAATAGACAGCAAAATTATCCCTCCAAACCGGATGTGTCAAAGGTTGCTTTCCTCTAGACCACTGCCTGGTTTTTAAAATATTGATTAAAACTATGTAAAATCATTGGGCAAGGGTGTTTGTTGCCTTCCTCAACTATTCCCAGGCTACAGACCCTACTAATTGGTTGTTATGGCGACCATCCACGTGGTTAAACAAATATGTGAGCAGACCTCATGCAGTATGTGCTTAGTTAGGGTTAAGGCAAAAAACAATTTCCTTTCGAACACATTTTTGGGTACATCATGACTGTACTTAAGCTCGGTCATGTTTCTTTTTTATACTTCCAATTATCGAGCACATGATATTGACAGAGAAGGGGATAGCCCTAGGTTGGAGCAACTCACTATGATACCCAAGAGCCTGCAAAGGCTTTTACCGTATGCGTGCAAGAATTTTGGAAAGTTAAGCTAACACACAGCCTTTTAAAAAATAGGAGGAATACGTTTTTCCCTTTGTTAATGGTCGTTCTGATGGATGTGACAGCTCCTGCAAATCCTTTCCATTAGCCCTTCCTAGACACCAGGATGGATGTGCAAAATGTTTTTCATCAATGTTTAGTCACTGGTGTCAGGTCTGATGTTGCACAGCTTCACCAAAAATGACACAAGGGCATCATGAGGCACTCGCATGCTGGCAGATGCCCTTTTTGGCACTCCCACCGAGTCTAAGCACATGGAGGAAGGAGCCGAAAGAAAGTAACACAATATAACAAGCACCCCGAAGGAAGGCGTCAGAGCGTAACGCTGCGCCCGGAGCACGGAAGCAGAGCGTTGGAGCTCCTAAGCCGTGCGCGTCTGTGTTTTTGTGGTTCTTTGTTGTTTTTTCTTCGTCGGAACGTTACGATGTGCCTGGATTAAGGAAGCGGAGTGGAGCGGGGCGTTGGAGCTCTCAAGCCGTTTTTTTTTTTTATAGTTGCTGCATTTGTGCTCGGTCTCAGTCCAGGAATGGCTGGGGAGTATAACGGCAGACAGGGAGCTCCAAAACCGCAAGTTGTTTTGCGGCCACGTAATTTTTTCCCTGCCACATTGTTGAACGGCCCTGGACGGGTCGCTTAGAAAAACGGCAGATAGGAGAGGGGAGATACGCGCTCCGGCGAAAGGTGGTGACGTGCTGTGCTGGAAGCGCGCATCGGACTCCAGCATATGGGCAGAGGCGGTGAGGGGTGTGCGCCGCGGGAGACGCTACACCTCTCGCTGCTCTCTTCGTGGAGGACTACCAGAGACTCCGGGGTTTTCGATTAGGAGAAATCTAAGTGGAAGTTTGTGTAGAGGAGTAGGGGACGGCGTAGGAGCATCACAGTGTTATGTCGCCAGCCAAGCGTCGCCCCAGGGGTGTCCGGGCAGAGGTCAGTGAGTTGGAGGGTGCGAAGAAAGGTAAGCCTGGCCCCCTGGGGGCGAGTGTTAATCCCCATTTACCAGTAACTATAGCAACGGCTATAGTAAGAAATAGAGGTTTAGAGGCTTGCAGTAAAGGCCCAGTGAGTAGGGGGGTTGAACACACAGTATTACACTTGGAAGTGCCCCAACTTTCCTCAGAGGAAGGCAGGGCTGAGCCTGCGGGGAAACGTGAGTCTTTGATTACTAAGTATTTTCGGAATACAACCCTTCCCCCGCAGGGTATGGTAAACGTTCAACCTCCTTTAGGTGGTCTGGGCTCATCAAAACAATCTGCGAGCTCGGATAGTAATATGTCAGATCAGTTAGCAAAGGATCTAGTAGGACAAATGGAGGCCTCTCCCGTTACATTAACCTTGCCGGAAGTAGAGGTTACTCCCCCAGCCGTTTCAGTGACTCACAGCACAGATGTGCAGGATTTGTTAATTTCTCTTACTAAAGAGATTAGGGAGAAATTTGAGATTTCAGAAAATAATCAAGCTAGAATCCGGGAAGCCTGTGAAGTTTTGGAGAGCAAAATTAATTTGTTATCAGATCAGTTGGGCAAGCTGGAAGCTGTGGTGGAGGCCCAGGAGGAGCGGTTGATGGTACATTCTAAGGATATTTCACAGCTAATAATTGGAGAAAAGATGTTGCAGGATAAGCTGGAGTCGTTGGAAAACAATATGAGGAAAAACAATATTAGGCTGTTGGGAGTTCCTGAGGGATTAGAAGGGGAGGATATTAAAGGTTATGTGATCTCTCTAATCAAGGAGGCTATTCCGAGCTTAGCTTCGTTGAACTTAGAGGAGGATATCCAAAGAGTTCATCGGGATCCGTTTAGGAAGAACCCCGGAAGGAAAAATCCCAGGAGGATTTTGATAAACTTTGCTACATATACAATCAAGGAGAGAATTCTATCCGAAGCCCTTAAAGTTGGAGCTTTTTCCAAAGGAGATTGGTCTTTTCGTGTGAGATCGGATGTGTCTAAAGCAACGTTAGATAGGCAGTGGGAATTGGGGAATTTTATGCAGGAGCTCCGCTCACTTGGTGCCACGGTACAGTTAAGGTTTCCGGCTGCTCTACGTATTATGTGGAGAAATAAAATGTACAATATGAGAGATCCGGGGGAGGTCAGGGCTTTCATAGAACAGACTAAGGCGTCTTAGTAGAATTGGGAAATCCTGTCCGACGGAGAGCTCAAATAAAGGATAGCAGGATGGTTATCCTAAAGGAAACAGGGAGGGTTCCCCTGGGGGGGCGGGGGGGGGGGGGGTTGCGATTGTGTGCTGGTTTGGTGGGTGGAGGGGTGGTTTGGCACTGGGTGTAGGGGTAGGCGGGTACAAAAAGATTAAAAAAAGAGAGTCCTCATAACTTGGTTAGATAGGAGGGGGGAAGATGACCAAGACTTTTTCTTTGAAAATGACTAAGTATGGTAGTTTACGATTAAAGTTTCTCTCATGGAATGTTAACGGCCTAAGGGTGGTACATAGGAGGAGGAAGATTTTTGAGTACTTAAGATTGGTTGAGGAGGAGATTATTATATTGCAGGAAACTCATTTACAACGAGAAGAGTGGGAAAATTGGCTTAAACGAATGAAATGGGTATTATATAGTGCATGCTCTACTCAATCTGGTGCGGTCAAAGGTGTGGCAATTTTGCTCAAAAACCCTATAAGGTTTAAGGTAGGAGAGGTGCAAGTAGACTCCAGGGGTAGATGGGTAGTGGTAGAAGTGTGTGTATATGGCTACTGGGTTACAGTGGCAGGTTATTACGGTCCTAATTTAGATGATCCGACGCCATTTAAAGAATTATTTAATATTTTACTTTTAGCTAGGTATCCAGTGGTGTTAGGAGGGGACTTTAATATATTGTTGGATCCTGTTCTTGATAAATCGACCCCCCGGGGTACGGTTAACTTACCTAAAACTAGGGTACAGGTGAAGCAAGCCATGCGGGACTTAGGTCTGATAGACATTTGGCACTGGAAAGGGGGTGAAGGAGATAGATATACATTCCACAATAAAAAATATGGACATAAATCTAGAATAGATTTCTTTCTAATTCATAAGAGTTTGTGTCCAGATGTGATAAAGGCAGCCCACAACCCAGCACACCTTTCGGACCATTCAGCTGTAAAACTACATCTGGGTATTAAGGTGGAGAGTCAGGGTATTAGGAGTACAATAAATCGCTCTTTACTTTTAGATGACTCAATAGTAGAGATGTTAAAGAAAGATACAAGAGATTATTTTGACTTGAATCGAGGAACAGCAAGTTTATGGTGTGTTTGGGATGCCTACAAGGCCTATATTAGAGGGAGGCTTGTGAGCCTGGCGATATATAGGCGTCGGGAAGAAAAGGAGAAGTTGGGGGGTATGGAATCATCTTTAAATACCTTTCAGGTTTTAATGCATAATGCAGGAAGAGAAGGGAAGGAAGAGCAACTAGAGGAATTGGCACGTCAAGAGAAAAAGGTTCGGATGGACTTAGAATTCTTTTTGGAGAATCGTGATAGGTTAAAATGGGAAAGTAGTCGATATGCGCATTACGAATACGGAGAAGGTTGTAGCAAACTGTTAGCTTGGAAGGTTAAATCAGATTATTCTAAAAGGTATATCTTATCGGTTAAATTAGACTCTACGAATCAGACTTGTGTTGAGCAATCTGAGATTGAGGGAGCATTTGTATCTTTTTTTCAAGAAATATATTCAGAGAACCTTGTAAATTCAGAGGAGTCGATTAGAGCATTTTTTAAAAAAGCGCATCTTCCAGTTTTGGATGAATTAGCAAGGCAGCCACTGGGTTGTGAGATAAGTGGGGGGAGAGCTTGCTGAAGTTATAAAAACCTTGAAGAAAGGGAAGGCAGTTGGGCCAGATGGTCTACCAAATGAGTAATATAAGGTACTGGGGGAGGAACTCACACCAATTTTATTGGAATTATTCAATTCCATGCTTTTAGAAGGGGCACAGGTACCTAAATCATGGAATGAAGCCATAATTTGTTTATTGTTAAAACCAGGCAAGGATTCAATGTCTTGCTCATCGTACAGACCTATTTCATTGCTGAATTCGGATTATAAATTGTATACAGGGATTTTATCTAGGAGATTGGGGAAAGTTATAGGTAATTTGGTTCATTCAGACCAGAAGGGCTTTATGAAGGGTAGACAACTTTATGAGTTAACCCACGAGTTACTTGCTGCAGTCGATTTAGCGGTACAAGAAAAGGCTCCATTAGCGGTTTTGACTTTCGTGTAGGAAGTTGGCTCTGTATGTGCTATTTCAAAGTAAGGAATAGCATGCACAGAGTCCAAGGGTTCCCCTTAGAGGTAAAATAGTGGTAAAAATAGATAATACTAATGCTCTATTTTGTGGTAGTGTGGTCGAGCAGTAGGCTTATCCAAGGAGTAGTGTTAAGCATTTGTTGTACATACACATAGACAATAAATGAGGTACACACACTCAGAGACAAATCCAGCCAATAGGTTTTTATATAGAAAAATATCTTTTCTTAGTTTATTTTAAGAACCACAGGTTCAAATTCTACATGTAATATCTCATTCGAAAGGTATTGCAGGTAAGTACTTTAGGAACTTCAAATCATCAAAATTGCATGTATACTTTTCAAGTTATTCACAAATAGCTGTTTTAAAAGTGGACACTTAGTGCAATTTTCACAGTTCCTAGGGGAGGTAAGTATTTGTTAGGTTAACCAGGTAAGTAAGACACTTACAGGGCTTAGTTCTTGGTCCAAGGTAGCCCACCGTTGGGGGTTCAGAGCAACCCCAAAGTCACCACACCAGCAGCTCAGGGCCGGTCAGGTGCAGAGTTCAAAGTGGTGCCCAAAACACATAGGCTAGAATGGAGAGAGGGGGGTGCCCCGGTTCCGGTCTGCTTGCAGGTAAGTACCCGCGTCTTCGGAGGGCAGACCAGGGGGGTTTTGTAGGGCACCGGGGGGGACACAAGTCCACACAGAAATTTCACCCTCAGCGGCGCGGGGGCGGCCGGGTGCAGTGTAGAAACAGGCGTCGGGTTCGCAATGTTAGTCTATGAGAGATCTCGGGATCTCTTCAGCGCTGCAGGCAGGCAAGGGGGGGGTTCCTCGGGGAAACCTCCACTTGGGCAAGGGAGAGGGACTCCTGGGGGTCACTTCTCCAGTGAAAGTCCGGTCCTTCAGGTCCTGGGGGCTGCGGGTGCAGGGTCTCTCCCAGGCGTCGGGACTTTAGGTTCAAAGAGTCGCGGTCAGGGGAAGCCTCGGGATTCCCTCTGCAGGCGGCGCTGTGGGGGCTCAGGGGGGACAGGTTTTGGTACTCACAGTATCAGAGTAGTCCTGGGGTCCCTCCTGAGGTGTTGGATCTCCACCAGCCGAGTCGGGGTCGCCGGGTGCAGTGTTGCAAGTCTCACGCTTCTTGCGGGGAGCTTGCAGGGTTCTTTCAAGGCTGCTGGAAACAAAGTTGCAGCCTTTCTTGGAGCAGGTCCGCTGTCCTCGGGAGTTTCTTGTCTTTTCGAAGCAGGGGCAGTCCTCAGAGGATGTCGAGGTCGCTGGTCCCTTTGGAAGGCGTCGCTGGAGCAGGATCTTTGGAAGGCAGGAGACAGGCCGGTGAGTTTCTGGAGCCAAGGCAGTTGTTGTCTTCTGGTCTTCCTCTGCAGGGGTTTTCAGCTAGGCAGTCCTTCTTCTTGTAGTTGCAGGAATCTAATTTTCTAGGGTTCAGGGTAGCCCTTAAATACTAAATTTAAGGGCGTGTTTAGGTCTGGGGGGTTAGTAGCCAATGGCTACTAGCCCTGAGGGTGGGTACACCCTCTTTGTGCCTCCTCCCAAGGGGAGGGGGTCACAATCCTAACCCTATTGGGGGAATCCTCCATCTGCAAGATGGAGGATTTCTAAAAGTTAGAGTCACTTCAGCTCAGGACACCTTAGGGGCTGTCCTGACTGGCCAGTGACTCCTCCTTGTTTTTCTCATTATTTTCTCCGGCCTTGCCGCCAAAAGAGGGGCCTGGCCGGAGGGGGCGGGCAACTCCACTAGCTGGAGTGTCCTGCTGGGTTGGCACAAAGGAGGTGGGCCTTTGAGGCTCACCGCCAGGTGTGACAATTCCTGCCTGGGGGAGGTGTTAGCATCTCCACCCAGTGCAGGCTTTGTTACTGGCCTCAGAGTGACAAAGGCACT